>NC_049182.1:5747222-6371111 GCF_009769625.2 Cygnus olor
CTCCTCAGGCCCCAGCCACATGGCGGCGGCTCGGCCCGGCCCCGGTTTCGCTCGGTTCGGCCCGGCACGGCCCGGCCCGGCCCGGCCGGAGCGCTGGGGGGGGGTTGGCGCAGGGGGAGCGGCCGGGCCGCGCCGCGCCGCCCGGTCACGGGGCCGCGCCGGCCGCCATCGCGCCCCCTGGCGGCCCGGGCCCCGCACGGCAGCGGGGCGGTGCCGTGCTGCCGCCGTGGCGCCGCGGCCCGCTCCGCAGGCTCCGCAGCGAGGAGGTCGTGGGTTCGAATCCTGCTCCCGGATATTGTGCGGTGGGATTTACCTGCCTGCTTTACCGCTCCTCCGGTTCCCGTTCTTTGCACCTCAGCGGCTGCAGGGAGCTGTGTGCTGCAGAAAGCACTGCCCTCGCCGCTGTCCTGTTGGGAACTGGGGAGACCTTTGCCAGGACAGCTATAATTTGACATACTAATGCTTACATACTAACACCAGGCAGTAAAAAATCTCCCCCTGCAGCCCTGTGGGATCCATTGACATTAACTAACAGGGATTATTTAAATGCTGTCTCCCGTTGTACACGCTAATTTACCGGTGCACAGCTCCACAGGTGGCTCTGTGGGGCTGTGGCCTGCTCCCCAAATGGCGGCTCCCAGCGCTGCGGCCCCGGCCCTGGAATAGGCTCCAACTCTGCCAGCGGTTCCACCGCTGCTTTGGGGAGAAGTGAGGACATTTACCCTTTTTGCTGAGCACCTCTGGCGGCTCAGGCTTGACCCTGCACCTCCTCCCAGCTGCTGGCTTCATTTTGATCCTCTCCTTTGGCAGAGCTGGAGCCTGTCGTGGCCAGCACTCAAGCCTGCGGTGGGTTCCTGCAGCAGTGGAGCAGGAGGCATGGTGCTTCCCCGGTTCTTGGCCGCTGTTTTTGTTTTAATAACCATCAGAGAATCTCCCCACAAATACTGAAAGTGTCACAACAGCAGAAAATATTGGCGTCTACCATCCCCCTGCTTACTGCCAGGCTCCCAGGAGGGCGGGAATGCCGTGTTTTCGTTAGGCCATCAATCCTTCAGCCCTGGGATGATTTATCCTCTGTGTTAGTGCACTGCCCTAATCCCGGTTGGAGCCTTTGTGTGCTACTGTGATATAAATATTTATTAGCTGGCTGAGCCTTCAAGGCTCTGCCTTCATCGTGATAGCATGGCTCTGTGTGGGAGCAGCGTGCTGGCCTCTGAGTGCTGGATCTGCTGCGGGAAGGGGCTGAGCACGGGGCTGGTCCCCGGGGCAGCGGGTGACGGAGAGATGCTCAAATGCTGCCCCACGCACCCTGGGACTGGGGGTGGCTTGGCACCTTCCAGGTGGCAAACGCTTCAGGAACGTGGGCTGGTGTTTCCTAGATGCTAACGTGCCACCTTGAGCCATGTGGCTTTTAATGGCCTCAGATTTCTAGGCACTGGTATAGCCAAATAAATCGGTGTTTTCTATAGAGTAGGAAAAATGTTCTCTGAAAATGGATCCTTTAGCAGTGTTGTTCTACAATACCCTGTGAGGTCTGCGCCGGAGTTCCTGTGCGATGCTCTCAGCCTCCCGTACTTTGAGAGACACCAAGCTCACAAGCGTTGTACTTTTAAATTGCTTTTTATTGAAATGTAGTACATTAGCAAACCTTAATAGGTATACACTATTAACATAATCGGCATATACCACGTAACTACGATACAGTGTTATACTTACATCAAAATATGTCACCAAATCCCGCGGCTGTCAAGCTACCCTCTCGCAAGAGCCTGAGCAATGTGACAGTCGGCACGGCGTTGCGCCGCCGGACCTGTGGCAGCTGCTGCCATTTTCAAGTTGTGTTCACACTGTGTTGTGCCGCCTTGCATCAAGCCAGCTGAATTAGACTTTTTGTTTTACATGCACGCAAATTGTGTGTTGTTTTTTTTTCTGTTCGCTGCAGTGCCCCAGTCCCGAAGGCAGTCCCAAACCCTCTCTGCTGCCAGAATAAAATGACCCTGTTTTAGTGGATGCTGTCTATAGTTAGCCATGGTCTCAAACGCGTGATCCCAAATAGACACGGTCCTACAGAGAGGCTTTTAGTGCTTTACAGCTACTTCGAGACTGCAGCAGGTCTGACTGGCTGAGCAGAGCTGCTGCCACCGTCTCCCATTTACAGGACTAGTGTGACAGCTCCTACCAGCCCTTAGATTTCAGTCTAGACATACGGGGTGGAAAACATCTACCTGCGGACGGGGGATTTTCTTCCTGCAGCACCTTGCAGTGCAAGCACAGGTTTGGGCCGGCCGGGTGGCACTGGCTCGTGGTGCCCTTCGCCAAGCATCACATCGCGAAGGCAGACACTGCCTGGGATGTGCGAGGCTCTGTCAAAGCACATCAGGACTCTGCGTGCGTAACACCGCAAGTACAATTTAGGACAGGTCAGACAAACTTTATTCACCGTGACCACAGGGAGAGAGCATCCGGGCAGCATCTCCCCTGCAGCTGCAGAGACCCCACTTTGGTACTGCTTCAAAGAAAGGGGAGAGGGGAGGAAAAAAATCATTCCAGTGTTAGCCCGGTGTCCACCCATGGGAGGGCTGGACTCCTTTGGTAGGTGGTTAACTGCTGGGTTTGGCAATACAGAGAGCTGGCTCAAGGTGGAGCCCAGAGTGGCACATCCAGTGTCAGTGGGGGCTGGAAGCAATCACAGCTAGCTCTTCGTCCGAAGGAATGTTCTCTTAGTTACAACAAACTCCTTAGCCAGACCTCGCAAATCTGAAACGTTCCTAACTTCACCAGCACAGTTCTGAAAGCATCATAGCTTTGCTGTAACGGCCCCAAAGACACCGAGATTAAATTTGGCTGGTTTTAGAGCACCACAGAGCATCAACTGTGTTTTGAACCCCAAAAGGTCCTGTGCTGGGGCATGGGAGCTGTGCCAAGCTGCGTTTGCTGCATGGTTCCCCCAGGCCAGCACAGGCAGGGCTCATACAGCCTGTAGTGCCTGGTACAGCCAGAGGGTCGCAGATCCAGGCACAGTGAGAACAAACCTGACCACCAGCTGGAATGAATGGGGTTTGCCTTCTTGGGGGGATGCCAAGCCCTGGAGCATGTGGGAAGCAGCAAAAAAGGCAAACGGTGCAGCAGAGCAAGGCGCAACGCCAACCCCAGGGCAGAGTCAAAAGCTGCTCGCCCCTGAGGGCACTGCTGCGGGAAGCTCGCAGCTCACTGCAGGCACTGCTGCAGGGGCCACTGTGCCTCCTGGGGAGGGATGTGGGGAGACAGGCGATGTCTCCTAGCAGGTTTTTGGGCTGTGATATCCCCACCCCAGCTGTGTGACACTAACTCAAGTTACACCTCAGCCTTGCAACGAAATCACTCTGAATAGCTCCAACTTTTAACAAACCCCTCTATGCACTTCCGACTTTGCAGGAATATTTACACTTAATTATTAACTCTTTGGGGAAAGGACTATGTCTGGGCAACACTTTGTACCATCGGTCCTGCACACCTGGAGGCCATGGACGTTTTTGTTGTACGAACAATAAACATCCAGCCGTCACTGCACAACCCAAGGGTCCACCTCCATTCATCCTCACATCTCCATCAGGCAGGCGGATACGGGAGGGGGGGCACCACACTTTTCTTGATTATTTCCAAGATAATTGAAGCAAAGCAGAAACGTGCAGTAGCCTAAAGAAGCCTGTCTCCCTCCTGACCTCCCCCCAGTCCAGTTAACTGGAGCACCTTCCCCTCCCTCACCCCCTCCCCTGCTCAGCCGGAGCCCAGCCTGGCCTCGCAGCAGCGCTCTGCAGTGCAGCAAGCCTGCCAGCGAAAGAAAAGCAGCGAAGGTATTTTTAAATATAACAACACATATGCAAGCTGTCACGGCACAGCACGCGCTCTTCTGCATGGCTAGGGGTGGAAAATTAGGCCACACGTGGATGTGCAACGGGGGGTGGAAAAGGAGCCAAAGCGTCGCCTGTGAAGCTCGCTGGGGACCTCCGGGCTGGGAGCAGCGCGGCAGCTCCTGTACTCATCCCTCGGTGTGTGCGGTGCCGTGCAACTTTCTTCGTTGTAAAACCAGATGGCTATTAGCTAAGCAACGTATTTATGTATTTATAACAGCTTGGTCAACTCACGCCCCGCTAACCGTGCCGCAGAGCCGCCCTAAGTGTCCGCTCAGTGCTGGTGCCCCCCATCCTCCTGCGGTTACGACCAAGCCTTGGCTCTGCCAGGCCTTCGCACTGCTTCACATCAGCGTCTTCAAACAAAACAGATGTGCAGAAGTCTCACAGAACGGTCCTAAACAGATTTATTTAACTACCGTGTCCTCCTCTGGCTTATGTAGGATATCCGGCTATTCCTAACTCATCCCCACGTGCCAAGGCAAGCATCCTAGAAGGAAGGGGGGGGCAGCGCAAACAGGCACCAGCACGTGAGCTTACTCTGGGGAGTAATCGTAAATGGCATTAAGTAAATTTTATCATGCTTCAAATTTAATACTTAATGTTAGCATTATAGGTAAAAAGCACACTTACAGTCTGTTTTTTTTACCGTCGGTTATCCTCTAAGAACACAAGCAAACCTTGATTTTACAAATGTCTTATGGGAAACATGCAAAAACTTCCGTAAAACAGGAGATGTGGGGTGGGGAAAGGGAAGGTGAGGTGCTAGGGTTTAGACAGCTTAGGGAAATACTTTGAGATAAAAGCATTTTTTGTATGTAGAAGTCATAAAATTAATGTTTTCTGGTAAAAACACTTTTTTTTTTTAACCTTAAAAATCATTTTCCAAGTTACTGACACCTACAGTTCTTGGTAGATTGCCGTATATTTGACTTCTATGGAATGACTCAACCGTACACAGCACCACTGCAGAACAAGAACAACGATGCTCATCAAGCTTTTTTTTTTTAATATACTGGTTAACATTAAAAGGAAAACCTCAAAATTAGCAGCACAGCCCAAAAAAATCACCCATGCTGCTGTGCTGCCTCTTTCCCATCCTAACTATGACTAAGTACAAGAGTGCCTGGTACGGCCTGTCCCAGCACGCGCGGAGGGATCAATTGCTCGAACTGGCTTTTAACGTTTCCAGTGCTGCAAGATTTTCCGAATCCAGAACGTCAATTCTGATCGTCAGCTCCAGCTGCCTCTCCGCTCACTGACTCCACTCCAGCACTAACCCGGCTTTAGATTCCTGTGCCAGACCCCAAGTGTCCTGACCAGAGGCAAACCTTGCCCTCCGCCCCCATTAAAGGTTAGCTAGTTTGGAAATAAGCAGATTTAACAATACATAAATGACATTATTTATTCATTTGCCTTTTGGGGCTTTGCATTCGCTAATGCTTATTTTGATTTCCCTCAGCTTTCTGGCTGTTCTCCGTGACTCTGACACGCAGCGGGTGCGAAATGGCCGGTTCTGTTCAAACAAAAGAACCAAACCACCAAACCACCCCACGCCGACCAAAGCAAAGCAAAACAGGAAGCAGCGAGGGGGGAGACTTTCCGTGCCCGCACCTCCGGCGGTTGGAGGCTTGCGGAGCCGTCCCCAGGCAGCCCGGCAGCGCCGCCGGTCGGCAGCACCCATGGGTGCCAGCGCCGCGCTCAGCACGCGGCTCGCCTCGCAGGGTTGATGGTGCTTCCCCAAACGCCCCCTCAGAGCAGCGCGGGTGGGTTTCCGCCTTTTCTTCCCCTGCTTGCTGGGGTGCTGATGGTAAAGCTAGGGCTGAAAATACCCTGCCGTGCGGCACGAGGCCGGGAGGCATCGCTCGGGCTCACTTCTTCCTGGGAAAAAAGTGCCATGGGGAAGTCCTCTTGGTCTTGGGAACCCCCTGCAGCCGGCTGGCCCAGGACTTGCTGGGAGCTCCCATGCCCCCAGCATCCCGTCCCACCAAAACCCCACTCCAGCAGCTCCGTGTTGGGAGCTGCGGCACAACTCGCTGGCATCCCCAGCCAGTGCTATTTGATTTAACTGCAAACGCCCGCGTACAGCTTTCTGTAACCTGATCACAAACAAACCCTGTAACACCCTCGAGCAACAGTGATTTTTCTTTCGGGTGCTTGTTTTTCGGAAGCTCCCTGCCCGCCGCCACCTGGCAGATGCAATGATGGAAGCTGGGCTTGCTCTGCTGCCGCCTGCCGTATCCCAGCCCACGCATGACGGGTGCCACCGGGGGCTCTGCCCAGGCCTGGGGCGAGAAAAGCAACCGACCTGCCCCAGGGCAAGAACCGGGCTGCCGCTTCCTGCCGCCTTCACACAGCCTCGCCGCTTGGCAGGGGAAAGTGGGTGTTAAAGCTGTGCTCTGAAAAAGCTCGGGGTGCAAGCGTATTTCTAGGGTTAGCTGAATCGCAATAAAAGTGCATGTGGTAAATGGAGATGTGGGTTTTATGAGAAAAAGCTCTCTAAACTTCACACTGCCCGTTCTTGAATTATCAGATTAAACAAAGCTGATGCACAGCAACAGAAGTCAAGGCATGCTCTGCGAATAGGATCGTTTCCTCATTTTACAGAGCTGGGCTTTTCTTTTTCTCTTCAACATCTGTGTAAAAGACACAGCTGAACCACACTTCAGGTAAGGATATATGTCAAGCAGACTGTTACACAATAAAAAGAAAAAACAAAGCAGGGGAATTTCCCCCGCTTCTAGCAAAAGCTAACAAAATTAAAGCACGGAAGGGTATGTCTTACCTTTCTTTTTGGCTTACTGATTTCTCAAGTTTCCTATACAGAGTGAAGCTGTGTTTCACATTACAAGGACACCAATGCATTTCTACATCTACAGCAACTTAGACTGCAATGGAGAAAACGTTAACATCCATTAAACAGCCACGCATCGTCCAGGAGGAAACGGTGGAGCAGCAGCTCTCGCTTCTCCGCGTCTGCTCACCTGGGGAGCACCACGGACTGAACTCCAGAGGTTCTCCCTCGCGCTGTCCATCTCCGCATTACTTTTCAGAAGCTTGAAAACAATCTTCGTTTCCCCACTGCTTCTGGCACACTCTGGTAAAAATGGATTTTCCTGCTGAGTCTCAAAGCAGTTGCTGCTTTCCTTTATTCTTCTGCTTTCTGCATTCACGTTATTGATGGTAGTGGGAAGGGGCATGGCTTAGAGAACGTGTTTGTTATTTAACTGTTGCAGATCTCAATGGGAGAATGGGATAAGAAGCTTACCTCTTTTCTTCTCTGTGTAGTGCCAACACGCTGGCTTTTAAAAATCTTAGAGAAAAGTTTGGTGGATTTTTTAACCTCCCCCCAAAAAAAGTTAAGCAAGAAAGACAGCTAATTAGATTCCTGCATATTTCAAGAAGTCTAATGATTTTCAGGTAGATCAAGTGCTGGTTCTGTCAATGTCCTCTCTATAGAAAGAGACTCACTTGACTGGAGCACGTGAAAGGACCAAAAATATATTCTGTTAGGCCACTTTCCTCCTGCTTCAATAGAAATGGAGAAAAAAATGGAAGCATCAAGTTCCTTGAGATCTTTCCGCAAACGCAGGGCCTCTCTGCAGCTTTAACGTCAGACTGGCTTGCTATTGCCCGGGGGTGAGCGGGTTGTAGGAAACTCAATGCACTTGTAAAGGTCCCTCTCGGAAGGGGATATTTCACAGTAAGGTTATGGACTGACCGAGATATACAGAGTGCTTTTACCAGTCACTGGCCATCTCCTCTGCAACTAGTTCCCTTTCTGACGCTGCCCAACTATCCGGACGATTAAAAAATGGAAACAGCAGACGCCTATTTAAGAGACGCATTTGCAGTACAAAACAAACTCTTAGGACCACCGCAAAGCCTCCTCTGCATCGCCACGGCTGGGCCGACACAGCTCCCCATGCTGTTACTCAGCCATTTCCATCAGACAACCTTGCTTGTGCACGCTCAGAGAAGCCACCCTCAGAAACCACCGCAGCTGGTCTTCATCTCTGCGATCTAGAAGGCGGGCTTGTGTTCTGGAAAAAGCAGCTCTTCTTCAGACAAAGGAGATCCATGGAAAGAGTACACAACAATAGGAATGAGAAATGAAAACAACGGAAAAAGGGCCAAGAAGGAATATGGATTCCTTTCAGGTTTTGTTCTCGTCATACATGTCCAAAGCGGGCTCGATTGTTGAGAATTCGCTCTCGTAGACCAGACTTCGTGGGGACAGAGAATTGCGATGAAAGAAGTGGCTGCCTACAAGAGGTAGAACAAAACCTTGTTAGGAACACACACGGACAACGTAAGAACCGAGCAAAGCATCCTCACGCACGGGTTCTGACCACAAATGCAGCACGCGTGGCCAGCAAGGCCGCCCTCTTCATGCAAACCAGTAACAGGAGCATGGGACAGTCAGCAAAGGAGAGCTCAGAAGAGATCCCAGCCTGCATGCCCTCACCCTCTTGTGCAGGAAGGGGCCCCTGGAAAATAAGCATTTTTTTGGTACCGCCAGTCACTGAGCTGAAAGAGGCTCTGGTGGCTGGGCCAGCCCTGCTGCCTTCTCCTGTCATGTCCCAGCTTGGGGCGAGGAGCAGTGGCCACAAAAGCCTTGGACGAAGCCAGAGATCATTTCCCGTAGGAGTTACCGGTTTAAACGTGCACGTCACATCCACCGTGTCCCTCTGAGGGCCTGGCCACGGGGTTGCGGCCCCACAGCCTCAACCTGTGAGGTGCACCTCACCGTCGGCCCACCTCACCTTCGTCCCTCGGCCTTTGCACCGTACAGTTATCATTTCGGATCCCCCTCGAGGTGCTGCAGGGATTCGCCTCCCTCCACACCCTGCCAGTTCCAAGTGCTGCTTTACATATGCATGAACCCCACCGCAAATGGTGCTCCCAGATAAAACTGGTCAAGTCTGAGCAAGGCCGGGGCAGGCCCGAGTTTTGCACCGCGACTTGCTGCTGATTTATGGCCTCATGAAGCAGGTTTTCCTCCAGAAAACCAGAAACCTTTGGTAGATGCCCCATGTCCTACACTGTGCATGGCAGCAATCTTCTAGACAGAGGCACCCACATATTTCCTTACACAGATCCCAAGAAACCCCAACCCTCTCTAATGTTGGCGATAGCAGCAATCCTTAAAGCACACATGTTGAAGCGGCTGTTGACAGGGCTGGGAATGGCCGCTCAGCTCTCGTCTCGGCAGGAGTTCAACCTGATGCTTCCGCAGCTCCTCAAGTCCACAGATGTGGTTTGCGAGGAGCCCAGCCCTGCTGGCGTACACCAGGTTTTCTCTGGAAACATCTATCAGATCAGGCCCTTGGCCAAAACATTTCATTACCTGGTTTCTCGATCCCAGCTGGGATTAGCTGGGAGCAAGGCTGCTTAGATAGCAATACACCAGGCATCCGCGCCAGCCAAATTCGAGGCAACTGAAAAGCTTCCAAGTTCATCAGGAAGGCACTCAGCAAACCAAGATGCCTCCAGCTTCAGGCACCAGTAGAGCAAGAAGCTTAGGGGATTGCAGCTTTAGTCCTGATGGAATTTAGGTGCTTAAATCCTCCTTTCTTTGTCAAGTTTTGGGACAAGCCCATGCTGTTCTAAATCAAAGAGCTTACAGAAGGTACAAGGGAAGAATTCAGCTGCTACCGTCCTTGACAGCTTTTCCTCCTTCCCTGCTCACCCAAAAGAGAGTCTCAGAAAAGAAAAAAAGTCATTGTTAAGATTAAAAAAACCAAACAGCTAGAGTAGTAATCAAACGTGCAACATGTCTACTGCTGGTTTCCTAGCCACGCTCCAAACCTCTGCCTTCTACCCCTAAAAGCTACCGCAGAGATTCATTCTGCCATTCTCACTGAGAATTGGAAGCTCTCAAAGGTAATTAATTAATTTTTGATCTCACAGTTAACTGAAACAAGCAGTTTCATTGTATAGGAGCACATATGCAGGCATTTGGAGGAAGCGTATTATCTTGGCATATACTTTGCAGAAGCGGTCAGTAGTGTATCACGAACACCCACTTTCTGAATCTGAATCCTGTCCCAGACTTAAAGGTTTCTAGAACTGGACAGTGCTTAATTGAAAAAAAAAAATATTTTTTTGAACATTGACTTGGAACTATGACCTTCAGATGATACCAGTCTACCTTTAAACAACAACAGCAACAACAAAAAAACACAAAACAAACAAAAAACCCACCCTATTTTGGAATTGTAGTCGATAAAACTGATTTCAAAATTCTTCTGCACTGTGTTATGGGTCAGGATCATTTAATTTGTGATGAGTGAGTCTCAGCTTGCTGTTGAAATAAACCATGAGTATTGCATGTTTCATCTCCCTTTTCTCCACCCGTTGAAATGTTACACACTGCACAGCCAATGCTGAAACAAAACAAAGGGGATTCTAAAAGCTCGGTGCTGCTTTTGTTTTTATTACATGAAATTCAAACAAGGGCTTAGGAAGCAGACAGCCGAGGCAGTCATTTCCTCTGTGTGTGGGGAGACTTCCACTCTAACTGATTCAAGGGAGAGGTTTAATCACAGGCACACAGGTCATCTGACAACCAACTTTTTAAATTAATCTGAAAAAAGGCACTGTATATCCAACACCTCCAAAATCCTATAGGGTGAGTCTTCCGGCCTCTTGGCAAAAGAAATTTAGCCCCCCACTTCCAGGAAGGCTGCATGTTTTCATGCAGATATAGACTGCTTTGCTTTCATACCACTTCTACAATACATCATTCATCCTTTTTCTTAATGTCACATCCCCCTCACCCCCTTTATTTTGAAAGCACCTGAATCATGTATTTTTTTCCAGAGTAAGTAATCTTATTACTCCTTTCACAGGGATTATGAGCATACTAGACAACATTTCTAAATTTTTTTTTTTTTTTAAAAACACATCAGCATGCAACCTACCTACTTTTTCTTAGATAAAGGACACCAAAACAAAACACTCCTCCTTACTTGTTTGTTAAATCAGATATAGATTTTTTTTAATGCTTAGGCAGATTTTTTCCCGTCTCCCACAGAAAAGCCCACTGGCAACAAACACATTGCTAACCCTCTGTGAGCAGGGACGTGCATTTCCAGGCATCGCAAGGAGGGCAGGATAGGCAGGACACCAGAACATGCCAAGGCTACCACCAGCCTGCCCAGTGCTAAGCTTCCAGCTGCTGCTTGGTGCTTTTCCACGCGAGGACCTGCAGGTGCTCTAACAACCAGATCAGTATCATCACCCGCATTTACAGAGAGGGAAGCAGAGTCAGCAGGGCAAAGCGACCCAGCTCTGCTCATCTCGTAGCCAAATAGCAGGAGGTGAAGGAGAAGGCTCCGAACCCATCGCCCCACCAGCCAGCACTGCCACCCCTGCTTGCTGGCGGGTGGGCAGAGCGCAGGGGCTCAGGTCAGTTCTTGTTTGCAAGAAGCCCGGGGGAGTTCACACACTAGCACCTTCCCAGTGTGATTTCTTTTTTCTCTTAATGCAGAGAACTGCTAGTGTTTGCGTAAAAACACGGCATTAGTTTAAGGGACACATTTACTGAATAAACAGTTTAAGGTCAAGTAGAAACATCCACAATTCCAAATTCAGCTTATGAACCCGCTCTTCCCATTTCACACTTTCCAAGATCAAGATTTATCCCTTAGGTATAAGAAACAAACGGGAAGCCTGCATTCAGTTTTAATAAATGAAAATTAATTCCTCAGTGCTCTCCACCACTATTCTCTGTTGTATAGTTACAATGAACTTTTCAGGTAACTTGAACTGAGTTTGAGAACAAGCCTGCTAGCCTGGAATTTAGCCCTGTGCCTACCATGGGATGCTACAGAAGCAGGCACAAAGGCCTGGAATTGCACCAGGCTTTGCTGTAGCGTTAGTTGGAAGCATCAGCTGGTGTTACCTTTCTATTTTAAAGTATTGTAACACCCTCAGAGTTGTTAATCAGGGCCACCTATGCCGTAAGCTCCAGTCCCTCCACATATCTGGCACAGCTATGTCTTAATGGGGAAATATGAAGCACTATCTCAATCTGTTTTATACACCCTGTTGGTTAAGGAATAGAGCAGGATTATTTCATAAAGCATCCTTTCCTCGAAACTAGCTGTCTAGCAAGCTACTGCTGCTCCCTCTTGAACTGTAACGTACAACACTGCTCCACCACCCCAGTCTTGCTCTCTTTGCAATGCCTGGGCAAAGGGACCACCCTCTCCTCTCATTACTATTACGACTAACTATGCATATGTTATTCATCTTTTACACGTGGATACCTGAAAGCATAGCAGACAACAATAACTTTGGGAATTTTCTTCTTGTGTCTACCCAGTGTAAAAAAAAGTTAGTGAGCATCTTGTACTGGTGCAGTCCATCTTTGAACGTATTGATTTCATTAGCAGGTTAAGCTTACATCTCTAGCCTGACCTGCAGTTAACCTAGCAAATACTGTCTGTATTTGTTAACATTTTGTGGAGATTGTTGTTAGAGGCTCGAAACAAAATTTAAAAAATATGGCCCTAAGTTATTTAGATCCCTAAAGGAGGGAAATGCAGCAGAAGCCCTGCCAAGAACTTTGCTCCCAAGATCACTGAACTTCTCATCCTGCTGCTGGTCTGTAGAGGAAATGTGAACTGGAAATGTTTGTGGTGCCCTTCGCAGCTGGGTCACCACGCTGTTCAGGCTTTTCCTGCACATCCCTCCCAACTGCATTAAAATGCACTTAAGGATTTTCGTTTCAGAAGGCAAGCACTAACAAACTCACCAATTATACTACTGGTGTTGAGAAGTGGGTGAAAAAAATAGCCCTTTTATTTTGTAGCCTGTACCCTAAATTGTGCTCTGTCCTCATTCCTCCAGTTCTTTTTGGCAACAGTGCTCAGTTGACAAACATTTTTCCAAAGAAACAGCCTTCAGACACAGTATGTTTGAGGTTTTTCTGCTCATAAGTACAATGGGGTTTTCCATTCTTTCAAAATACACTTACTGATCTATTGTTTTCATGTTTCTTTCGGAATTTCACAAGGACACAACAAAAAAATAATTCTATTAAATATATTGAAGCTATCACATACATCATTTTTAATTATAAAAGTTGCCTTCTCAGCCAAAACCTACTGGACAGATAAGAATTAAGCAACTGTTTTAATGTAGACTCTGGCTGTGTTCCTAGATTCTAAAAGTGCCTATACATAAAATTAAATTTTCTATTTCCCAGTACATAAAAAAATTAAATTTTACAGTAAAATTGGTTCCCTCAATTCATTTAATTAAATTAGAAAGTATTAAGTTTCAAATATCTACATATTGATACCAGAAAAACAAAACACACCACCCCCAAAACTCAGAATAGGTTTTAACTTTATCAGTTACATTTTCCTTACCAATCGTTACCTTCACGTACCCATCTCGTTAACTCAAATATTAGCATTTGGCTGTGAATCAGATATGCATGTTTTAACTGACTGTTGTGAAATTACTCATTCACTGCTTGCATAAGAAAACTTGTGTGAAACAGCCTTAATGAGGACAGGAGATGAGAGAGGTTTTCCCCATGCCTCCCCACCAGTAAGACGACAGCAAGAAGGGACGTTTGCAGAGTTTCTATATTACAGTAAAGACCATTATCAATCTTTCACGTTCATGTTCTAAACTGAACACCAACTAACTCCATTGCTAGTATGGAAGAAGGTTTCAATAATGACAGGGGGGAAAGTGGTATCTTTTCACTTAGTATTGGGAAGGAAGAAATGGTTTAGATTAGCTTCACCTTTAACAGAAAAGGTGGGGTGAAAGTAACAGACAGAGAAAGTTTTTCTTGAGAAACAAATCAAACCACTGCGAACCTTCAGCAGTGACTGACCCTAAGACAGAAATCATACTGCAATCCTCCCAGTGCGGCACAGGAGTGTTATATGAGGAGAACAGGAAAGAATGTTTTATAATTTCATATCAAATCTCAGTCATATTCAATGCAAGCCTGGTATATACCAGAATGCTTGGCCCAGCTTCTTTCCCCGACCAAGCTTGCATGCAGCGATTGCTAATACTAGTTAGTCATTCCAGTGCTGGATAGCATCGTAAGTGGAAATCTCACACAGTGTCGGTCTTGTTAGCATGGTGTCCCAAAACGAAAGGAGCAGAATACAGATCTGCAGAGATGGAATTATATAAAAGAAATGAAACACCTTACAAAATTTGCAAGAGGCTGTCAAACAACACTTACACAAAGTCCATGAAAAATAAAACTCAAAGAGTAAGATTTCATAATTAAAGTTCATTTATTTCTTCACTTTTTTTCCTTAATACAAAGCTTTGGCATCAGCAAATTTTATGAAAAAATAGAATGTACTAAATAAATGCTTGTGCTGCATGATCGATAAATGATGCATAAAAATAGGTGTCTCTCTCCAAGGCAATCGTCCGGAAAGCATTTCTTCAATACCATTCTGCTCTGTGGGGCAGAAAAAAAAAGTACAAATAGTTATCTTAAAGTTAATATTGCCAATACTTTAAAAAAAAAAGTTAGTGAGAAATGATTAATTATACAAGGCTAGAACATTAAAAGAGGTCAATACTCCTTACATCATTCTTATAGATTCAGTAAAACTAACAGTACAGCCAGAGGTTTGAGCAAGTTTTGAGGAAACTCCATCTGCCAGTGAAAACTTTCAGTGAAAACAGCACTTAGGCTTTTGGGACTTTAAAATGCAGGTATGCAGTCATTTCTGGCCATTCCCTAAGAAACAAAGTGTGCCTTTTTTCTCCTTTAAATCACTACCTAAATCATTTAATAGTAACAGTCCATACATATTATGAGACCAACAAGAGAAAGCAGTTGCCGCTTTATTATCACTTAGACAATGTTTAGTTTTATCAGGAACTGTTTAAAAATACAAATTTGTGTATATACACGCACATGTATGCAGATAGATATGTATATACACAACTCCAGAACTATTGCTCTGAACAAGTATGTTTAAGCTATGGGAACGAGACTGAAAGGAAGGATCAGGACAATCTTTTAGGTTAGTTTTATAAAATATTTGGCACCTGTTACTTGCATCAGCGTATTACATGGCCTTATTCTTGCAAATGTCATTTTCTGGCATGAAAAAACCCTCAGCTTCCTCTTAAAACATTGTAACAGATGTAGGGTATGTCAGCATTGCTTTTTATATGGCCACAGCATAAAAAGCAGGTATGCTATTATATTTAATGGAAATCACTGTGAGAGCTGCCATATAGTTGGCATGATATTCAGCACAGGAAGTGCTGTCTGGCACTGGTGAACATAAGGTTTCAGTGAAACAACAAGTTAGTGACATGCACACATATTCTGAACTGTCTAAAATAAGTAGTGGAACCTAGCACCAGTTGGGGAGGCCACTTAAATCTCAAAGGATTCAGTCAAAAAGCTGTTAAGTTAGAGGCTACAACTATATAGCTGCAGTTATTTATAGAAGCTTTTTTTTTTTTTTTTTAACAGCTCTGGTTTCTGCTATTACTAGTTTTCTTGAGTGTCTCAAGCATGTATATACTCTTATTTTCATTCTTATCACTGTCGAAAGAAGCTCTCATTACATCTGCATACTCTTTTCTATTAAGGGGGCATCACTGTGAAAACACTTCTCGGGAAGCCCTAACGCTGTGAAGCAGCTTGCCCTTTCAGTAAAAATAAACCAGAGCTGATTGAGCAACAGACAACAAAAAGAAGAACTGCAATGGAAAGGAGAAATGCAATTCCTGTGAGTACCCATGTCTGGATGAACTACACGGATACTACACAGACAATTCCTTTGTCTTCTTCCTAACAATGTGGAAATGCCCAGGAACACAGATATTCCTGTTTTGCATGGAAGCAACTCGTCTTGCTCCATCCTTTCCCAAGCTATTCTGCAGTGCGGATTAGCAGTGTTCAGCTACAGCTACGGTGCCCACTTGCACACATTTAGTTGCAACTTCAAGATTTTGACATATGAGAAAATAACCAGAATATTTGATTAGGCTATTCGAAGTTCTAAAACTTTTCTCCATTAAGCCCTTTTGGAATTAGCATCTGAAAAGAGGGGAAAAATGAAGATTTACAGATTAATGGTAAGCAAAGATTCCTGATAAACGAAACTTTGCAGACTTGAAGAACTTATTATAACCGTTTCCTGAAGATTAGCTTGAGATTGTCCAAAAATTTTACACTGGAGACTACTAGACATGTTTCCATCCTGTTGAGAAGGACACCTTATACTTTGAGGGCCAAAATGTTAAAAAAAAAAAAAAAAGCTTATCTCATCTCAAAAAAACAAAAAGTGTAAATTATGTTTATAAAGCTACATTTCCACGCTGTACAGGACAGATAGCCTCTTTGAATGTATCTATATATCTATATAATGAGTCCAGATGTTCTTTACATCTAAAAGGAAAATAACTAGGTGTACCTAGCTAATGTATCTGCAGAACAGATTTATACTTGCCCACACACAGAACTATAAAAAAAAAGACTGGAAGTCATGTGCTAGAGTAATTTCTTGTCCAGCCTGTCCGAAGGGAGGCAGTGGAGGGAGCCCACAAAAATTAAGAACGCTTGGACATTTAAGTACTCCTATGAATGCAATTCTTAAGCATATAAAAAGAAAGGTCAGAAGACTGGTCTGCTATATCCATATAAGATAGAAGGAATGGGAGTTTATGCATTGCTTACCTCTCTCCCTCTCCTATCTCCTATATCTAAAAAAAAAAACTTTTTTATTTTCTGGAAGTGTGCCAACTAAAAAAAAATAAATGTATTTTTTCATAATATGAAACAACTAAGAAATTGAGGTGGAAACTGTCAGAGGTGACTGATGGCAGTAATTTCTGTTTCTGCTAGGTGAATTTTGAACATGGGGATGTAATGACAAATCTAATGTTTACTTAAGACTATTGATCAAAAAACAGGTATTTTTTTCTTTTCACCCTCCCACGTCTCCACTTTGCAAGATTTCCTCAGACAATTCAGCTAAATATACATTAAGACGGAGTTTAGATTTCACCCAAGAACCTACTGTTAATAGACTTAAGATTTGAGAAAAGCAGGAAAGGCATTTGATATTTTGAAAAAAATGCATTTTTTTTCTCCTTCTCTTATTCATGGTATTTCTTGCCTGTGATACACACCCACCAGAAAGAAATAGAAACATCTAAATATTTACTTACTCATTAGCATTCAAGCTAGCTGTGGCTTTGATGATCATGTAGCAGAGTGTTAGGGCACTGAGGAGGCCAAAACTGGCAATAATAAACCATTCTTCTGTTGACAAAGGAAAGGGAGGAAATCACTCGTGGGAGAAGGCTTATGTCAAAGCGATGCCAATATTTCCCTCAAACACCACTGGCGGAAGGCAAGAGGCTTCTAAGCCATGACTGGCACCAGGAAGTGAAGCAGAAGGAGGTTAGCCACAGAGTTATTGACTGGAGAAGGCTAGCAAAGAAGAAGTGGAGAGAGGTGTGGAAAACAAGCATGGCACAACAACATTTCCTGGCTGAGCCCCAGGGTTAGTGATAAAGAAAGATTACTTAACAATGCAAAGTGAAATGCAGGAACAAGGGGAAATGTAATGAAAACTCTGTCCGCCCCCAAGTCAGGAGGAGGATTGTCATGGTTGGTTTAGGTTTGCTGAGATGCATCTCTTCACGTAAGCATACCCAATATACTTTCACACTTCATTTGCGTCTTAACACACACTCCCCTCCACCCCCTGGCTCTGAATAAATGCTATAGAGTTACTTTTGAAAACAAAAAAAAAGATAGGATCACTTATTCAACAGTAAAAACAAAACTAGAATTTTCCATTTAATAGACAGAAATACAACAGGAAAAATAATGTCAACATTAGTATATAAATACAGACACATTAATAAAACAAAAATGACTACTAAAGAATGTCCGCTATTCAAAGTTCTCTCCCTTTGAGATTAATTTGGCACATCGTAATAGCTAGGATACAAACACTTTTGCTGAATATGGCTTTTGGTTTAACTCATGTGCATCAAAGAATGCATGTGTCATCCACAAAACCTGAACATCTGAACAGCCTTTTCTAAAGCTTTATTTTATAAACACTGTCGGAATGAACTGTTGCTGATATTTCTCGTTTTATCTTGGAATCCCGTCTGCACAAAATACATACACTACAGTTGGGAACAGACAGTAAAAACACCTTCTGTAAAACTAAGTAGTTAAAGTTTTTGTTGAACTACAGAGTTTTTCCACCCATGACAAAGAAAAGAGCATACAAACGTATCTGATGTCTGTTCAATGCATCTAAGAATGTGGCGAATTACATGTTGAACACTGCAGGACAAAGTGAGTTACTGGTTTGGCAAAGAAACTAGATTTTCTATTTGGATTTTTCCTTCTCAGATCAAGACGTTTCTGGATATGGGCTGTTTTTTGTGAGATGGTGTTCTTTTAGTAACACATTTACTTTGCTGCAGCATCTAAAGAGACGCTCTGTAATGGACTGTATCAATTACGCTGCTTCTTTCGTCAGTGGCAAGCAGTGGCACTGACTTCAAATCTAGATTATAGATGCACATAAGGAAAATACAAGGAGGAAATTAGACTGCATGAATTCTATTTTTGCAGTTCAGCCAGAAAAACAACCATTCATGCATAAAATTGAGACTCCACAGCATATGGAAAAATTATGCAATTCCACACATACTGTATTTGTTACAGCGCTATCATACATTAAAGCCCCCAGGTAAAATCCAGTCAGTGGACATTTCCCATGCTGTAAGCTTTTATACATAAGTAGTAGTACCTCAGGAACAGTATTCTGAGGTCATTAACCACTTCGACAATACTCAAATGTTGGTATATCAAATAAATATATATATGAATGCATACATATTTTAATTCACAAATTTTGTAAGAAAAAACATCTGCTAAGGGACATCAGAATTCCAGTAGTAATGTTCACAGGGGAAAAAGTGTCCACAGATATGGTAATCAGCTAAAATGTTTATATATGTATAAATTATTGCACATAAAGTATTCTGGAAAGGTAAATAACAGTTTTGGCAATCCAGCTTCCCATACTGGTCACCAAATACAGGAGGGTTACTTTGTCGCCCTTTTAGTTCATCCAGTGCTCTCTGTATGCAGCTCTAAATGGATATACTATTAATAATGAAAGCGTTGGCACTGCTGTGTGTAGAGCTCTCGGTTTCAATATGGAGCGTACACAGAGACACGGAGATCACCTCTGTCTCTGCAGGGAGATCTTTTATCATGGCCCTGCAACACAGGGCAACAGCAAAACAAGTGCCGTGTACCAGGAAAGCCATAGAAGTGTAATGGAAGCCAAAGAAAACTTACTTGTCACAGCAATGTTGATCTCTCCTGACCTTGGAGTTAGCTCTCCGTCCTGTGGAAGCTGTGACATCCCAGAGGTGCGCAGGGGCTCCAGGCTGAGAGAGCTGTCGTTGGCAAAATCGCCCAGCGCTGATCGTCTGTTAGCTGGCTGGCTTCTGGTGAGCCTTTCCATGTCAAAGGCCACGTTATCTGTACACGGCACATTTGGCTGAAAGACAAAGCGATCCCACGTTAGGATGGTGAATATTCTACATGTAGCAAACCCATAAATTGAGCAGAATCGCACAAAGACTTGATTCAGCTGCTGTGGCTACCCTCAGATCATGCAGGGGAGAAACATGTGAGTTAGCAAGTTCTGTCTGAAGTTGCTGCTTCAGTCCCCTTTAAAGAAGTGGAAAAAGAAGCAGGAAATAATGTTAAAATTCAAGAAAGGGACTCAAAAATGCTTGCATCCTAGCCTGTGCCTGTAGAGTTAAGAATTGTCTACTATTTTCCTCTTATCTCTCTCCACTGAGAGAGCATCGCTCCTACCTGACAGGTTTTTGTTTTTAAGTCATATGAGAAAGACAGGAAATCTTTTCTTTGAGGTTCTTCAAGTCTATTCCGTTGCGAATTGGTCAGCAAAAGCAGCCCTCTAAGATCCTATAAGCCAAGAACTGCTTAATACGCAACTGAGGAAAACCTACTGGCCTCAGCCACGGCACACTGTGCAGCTTTGGGTCATGACTTTCAATGTGTAAACAAACCTGAGCGTGTCTATAGGAGACCACAACATGAACAAGAGGTTTACAGAGTAGACTTAAAAAGGAAGGTTGAAAGAACTTGAGAAAAAGTGAGAGTATAGAGAACATAGTAGACTTTCAATAGATTAAAAAATATTGTAAGTGGAAACATAACAGAATATTCTCAATGAGCAACCAGGGAAAAGAACAAAAAGATAAACTTCATCAGCAAAGAAATTGGTTAAAAAAAAGAAAAAAACACACCCTTCTGACTAAGGGTACTGGAACACCCTACTCCCTTCCTCCCCTAGAATCATTCCCCATTCTCTGGGTCTCAGGTATAGAAGGAAGAAGAGCTTTTAAGATTTCAACTTACCACAATTCCCAGGGCCTTCAAAATGTTCAATTTACACATCGGGCACGTACAGTGCTCATTAAGCCACGGATCCACACAGGCTTTGTGGAAAACATGCCTAGGAGAGCAGAGATGGCACATATACAACTTGCAAACCATTGTATTATATAATGAGAACTACTTTAACACACTTCTAGATTATTTCTTTAAGTCAGCAGAACAAATTCTAGACCTGTCAGTATTCTGTGCTAACTGCAATAAAAAAATCTACAGCTCTTACTGCCAGTTACTACTAGTTCACTAGGAAGAAACACTTTAAAATGAGGAATTTTTTTTTCTTTTATTGTGGATATAAGCATTTTGACAGAATAACTAGGGTAATAAAGGCCTCATCATAACATTGTGCGAAGTCTCTTCTCAATTTCTGTGCAGAAGCTGGCCACGAATAAGGTAGGAAGACAGGTCCAACAGAAGTCAATTTTATTTGAAAGGTAGCGCAACCAACAGACACACTTAGGTTTGATTTTGTAAGTGCTTTTATAATTAGCATGTCTAAGTGAGAGAAGAAATGAGATTTTGAAAGGCTTTTTCCTACAATTTTTCTTGCTATCTGTAAGGAAAACATGTCCTTTGTCATATGATTGTCATAGGAAACCAAAATCTTTCAAAGATAAAAAAGGGCAAAACGAGCTTTTATTTGCACAGCAGGGAACTCTGGACTACAGAAAAGTCTGAATTGCCACCTACATGGTTTACAAAATCTTAGATCACATATATGAATATAAACCAATATAAGACAAAAGGACTACGCAGAGACCACAACGTATCTAACTTAAAGGAATCATAGGAATTGTCATCCTTGCTTTTCAAAATGCAAAGAACTTTTCTGAGCATACTCAAGACAGAAATAGGTGTCATCAGATTTTCTACATGATATAGATTTAGCAAATGCTCATAACCACCCAGTCTGAATAACTGTCTATAAAAACCTAGACCTTTCATTTCTAGTAGCACTGGCTCCAGAACAAAAAGCCAGGAAGAGCAAACAGACCCAAACAGGACATACGGGTGATCATGACAAAGATCAGCACTCATAAGAGCTGCTTAACCACTGAAGAGCTGAGTAATGAAATGCACAAATGAAGAGGTAGCAGCAGAACAAGGTGTTCCTGACATCTTTTCAAAGCATTAGCACAGGCTGTAAGAGGTCACGCATGCCTCCATAGCAGCATAAAGTTGAGATGCTCTGCCTCTCCTCCTTCCTCAGGTTATACTTGCTGCTCTGTCTCAGTAAGCTTATTGTGGCTTATCGTGGGGGTTTTAAAACCGAGACCAAATGATGCATGTTAACAGATAATTCTCCTTTAAAATTTCTGAAGTGACTTGAGAGTAAGCCCTCCTGAAATTGTAAATAAACATGGAAAAAGGCTGTACGTAATTAAGTTTTGTCTACAGCTACTAAGGCTGATGGAGATTCTAAAGTATACCAACATTAAGTTTGTCAGCTACGACTATGTGTCTTACCCATACTAAGTGAAGATGCATAGCCTTAGGGTGTCATATAATCAACAGAAGATGCACGGGGAGCAAAAGAACCTTGCTTGGCTGTACTGCAGACATTGCAGAAATAAAGACTTGAAAAATGAATGTATTATTAGGCACAGAGGTGTGCTGAAGCTGTAATTTGACAATATAACAGCATTTAATGCATTTCTACTGCTCTTCGGAGAACAGCGTAACTTCTACCTTCCGGGCTGGTCTGATAAGAAGCATAGCAAGCAGACCTCTCTGTCCTACAGCGTACGTGGTCTGCTGAACACATTGGACTGCCTTGTCAAGCAAATTTAGCAATGCGTCCTTTAGCAATACAGCCATCATGAAAAACAGTATATGTATACTGCTTACTGTTCAAGTAACTGTATGAAATACAAACTTCTACTGCTAATCATTCTTGGGACATTCCCTTTAATACAAAAAGGTAGGAAACTGTTTAGAAGTTCCGGGTGATAGAAAATGGTTTGAAATCTTCTGAAACACATAATGATACTATTTTTCTATGTTAGACAAATTACGGCTCTTAGTTGCTTACGTTTCCTTTTAAAATTCTGAAGTCTGTTTTTTAAAGTAGGACTAACCTGAAAAATCTAATATTTTGGCAAAGAGCAGACATCAAGACTCCACAGAAGTATGAAAACAGCTTTAATATATCGTTATCAGCTAATCAGTGCTGTAGAAGCACTCAGCTCAAGTGAAGCAGGCTACTGGTATGGATGCCAACATGCATCCACTAAATATTACAAGTTATTTTAAAGTCATTAGCAGTTTGATATAGTTCAAATGCACCACAATAGTTCAACTACTTTGGTGACCTCTTCATTCTTTGCTTTTAGTTCCTAAACATTTTTGTGCCCTCAAAAACCTTCTCCATCTTCATATTTGTGTCACTTGTTCAATAAACAAGCTTTCCAAGACCAGAAATCCGATGATGCCCTAGGTCACAGCGGCGGATGACATTCCCCTAGGAGCTGTGCATGGGGGAGCCAAGTGTGACACAGCTTTTGCTGCTTGGTGCTGGAAGAAGCCCGGCTGGCAGCCAGTCTGGGAGCACTGAAGGAGTCTCCCATGCGGGCATAACTCCAAACAGGCGACCTGCAGGTATTTTTCCACTCTGTCAGCATGCCCAAGCCTATTGGCCTCCAGCTCGTAAAAAACACCGTAACCCCAACTCTGTTGTGCAACACGGCTTCTTTGCAGCATTTCAGAGAAAAAGGGAACCAGAGAGCTCTTTCACTGGTGTAATGCCCCTGAATTAGCACATCCCATGAGGAGGAGGATTTGAAGGTTTTTACATGTTGCCCTAGGGCTCACTCCACTTACTGCCCCCAGTGCAGCAGCCCGCCCCAGGGAGCTGAACAACGCCCTGCCTGCAGAGCAGCACCTTTGGTCTTCTGGAGGTGGTCGTCCTGCTCAGCCCGGGGAGGCCAGCCCTGGTGCTCCCCACAAATACTTGGTATTGCTAGGGGGAGAGGGGCGGCCAACGCCAGCAGGTAGCAGACAAAAGGGTGTGCGTGTATGTGGAAGCACTGCAGTAAATGGAAAGGACAGCAGTAAGTGTCAATGTGCTCTGTTAAACAGCTACTTGCAGCAATACAGAATCAAAGAGATGTAATTCTGGCTTAGTCACTTCTGCCACTTACCTCCGTTTTGCCCAGTGTGGGAAACATTAAGAATTTGACTTAAAACTCATTTCTTAACGTACTCACTTAACATTCAGCCTTGCACTTTATTTTTTCTTAAATTTCAACTTCCACTGCTCTATCATCTTGCTGCACTTTGTAAAGTGTTTGCTACTCCTTTAATTCTTCCTGCATTGTGATTTTCTTCCTTCCCAGGCCATCCTTCTGCCCTTTCCAATGTCATTCTCTGTGCTTTTCTCTACCTTTGCTGTCCCCTTCCCTTATCTTTTACTATCTTTCCTTCATACTACCCCTTTCCTGATTCCTCTTTACCCAGTCATCTCCTAGATGCAGCAGTGTGATGCTGAAGTAAAAACTACTTGAATAAGAAATTGTCCACAAGGCTTTGGGATCTTTGGCTAGATTCCTTCTGACATTTGCTTACACTACTTATTTTTAACTTACATGATGACATTCACAAAAGACAACTGTTCTTCAGGCATCTAAGTCCAAGAACGAGGGCTGCCTTATCCACGTGCACAAAAAGCTAATTACGTCGATAAACTGCTTGTACTGAACATAGCTCTCTCTGAATCACATCATTCTATGAATGATTGCAAATAATAAAGTTGCATTTCTATAATTTTCATTTTAGTTTTATTTCTAAATTGGCCGTTATTTCCAACCTGCCACAAAACTTTTTTTTTTTTTAAAACAGAATTTTAGGTCTGCTCAGCAGACAGTATTTTGCCTGGTGTCTGTCTGTCCAAACCAGACTCCTCTCTATAGAGATGTGAAGTGACAGACCATACTTAACTGGAGAGAAAAATTCTGGTACCAAAGGGTAACGCTACTTTTAAATTGATGAAAGCAGCAAGGATGTCATATGTCAGTGAATCCTACTGTCTAATGATTATAGCTTTCTCAAAAGGCACAGTATGAAAGACTGCTAACCTTTCATTTGCTTCCTCTTAGTTGAGCCATTTTCTCCATGATTTTCTTGCAATTTATTTTCTCATCGGTCTTAGAGACTCTCCTGTAGATTTTTTTTTTATACTAACTTTGCATGTTATACTAAAAGGAGAGGTTGAAATGTCAGGAAGTAGAAAGTGGTTAAATCTCCAAAAGAAGACTTGAGGAGAGGCACCTCAGTAGACTGAGAAGTTTTACACACAACTGAAATTTATCTGGCTCATCTCTGCAAGAACAGGTTGCTCCTTCACCCATTCAACAAGTATAAAAGTGTCTTGTGGAAAGTATCTACCCCAATGTTCCCAACTAACCAAAATGGTTTTGCACTTAACTCAAAGCAGAACTGAAGCAGATGAAAAGGCAGATTTCAAAAAGAAAAGTAGAAAGTGAACATGAAAGTCATTATAGCACCTTTGGCAGGACTGTAGTCTGAGAGTTCAATGGCCTTATATTCTTGTGAAGAACAGAAGAGAAAAGGATCTATGGAAAGGGCTCGATTCCTCCTTTTTGTGGGTGGATTGCACTGGGGGAGGCTGTGTGGAGGCAGCAGCCAGAGGCACTCTCATACAGCTCCCCGGAGCAGCTGTGACCAGGGAGCTTCCTGGCTGCAGGACCACAGCTCACAAAAAGGGTCTAAAGGAAATGGACTTTTAGAAATAAATAAGCGATCATCCTGGTTAAATGGTCTTTGTCATACCTGCTGATACCAGCAACACATCTATTGCTTGGACAATGGTGGGTGTTTAACTAGTGCAGTTGACTTTTAGTCCCAATTTTGCCTCGTGTTTAATGGGAAAAGATGGTTGCCTGTCAGCTGAAGACTCGTCATTGGTCAAGACATCTCTGCCCTCTGGTCATTATCAGAGAGAAAGACATACAGGAGTGGGACTTGTGAACATCCGTTGCATACCCTTGAGCCTCACAGTACCACCATGAATTACAGAAGTGATGTTTTCTTGAGAGGCAGTTTATTCATCACCTTAGTTCAAAGCTGGTGTGCAATTTCCAGACGTTTCTCCTCTAATTTCTAAATCTTCCTCGTAAATCAAAGACTAGTGCAAAACCCACATATGCAAGCTTTACTTGAGATTACAATATATGACATAACTCTGAAATCCCAGCTACTGGGAGTGCATTTTAATGGGCAAGAGGACATCATCTTCAAATGAGTAAACATCACTGAAGTGTAGAACAGAAACACACACCTATCTGTATGACCAAAACCTCCCAGATTTTTTTATTTTTCCTTACACACAGATCTGACTGAGCTCTTCTACTTCCACGTATTTTAATAGGAGTTTCTAAACAAACGTTTGTAGTTTTTAGTAGCTAAACATAACAACACTGAGAATTTAAAGCAGTTCACTGTTTACCACAGTCCAAGAGGTAAAGAACAGAGAAAAGAAAGATGAATTAAACTTTGTTTCAGAATTAGCATACATACGTATTTTGATTGGTAAGATATAAAAGACTGTTTTCCTTTTATCGTAATAGGAACTCATTATACATTAGAAGAAAAATTATTCCAGCTACACAGAGCAGCCTGCAGGAGGATTTACAAGACTGATAATGAGCTGCTGTGCACTGCTGCTGTGTGACTGAAGCTTGACTCCGGCACTGTGACTTAGATGCTTCTAGTGCATCATGCATAACACTGTGTGCCAAGCACAGGCCAAATTAGTGGATCTTGGCTGCACGTATGCAACATAACATGTATTTTTTTTGTGTCTGGAGACAAGAAGAAAGCTTTGTGTTTCAGAATACAAGGGAAAGATGACCTTGGTAACACTTAAAGCTACCAAAAACTACCGATTCATTGAAACCAGTCACCAGGAGGAAAAGCACTTTAAACCATCTCTCAGAGCAAATATCCTGTAACAGCTCAAGAACAGAAACAAACTGAAAACCTGTAAATGTCAAAACAAAAAGCTGTTACATTTTAAGCACCAATGCAGAATACCCAGCAAGTAGTAATCTTCAAGCACAAGCCTAGACCACATTGCACTGGAGAGACCAGAGACAGATGATAGCAAAGCAGTTGATTGATGTCAGAGGAGGTATGAAGGATGGAAAGACTGCATTTCTGTTTCCTGCGCTGTTTTAGAAACCCACAGCCACTGTCACACAGCCAGTGTGCAGAATGCTGTAGTTGTACCTTGTTCATCATACCTCAATTTGTGTATGCCCACCATTCAGTCTTTAAATCTGCCCCTACCACTGTAGCAATCTTAATAGCTCCTCTGCTGACATGCCTGAACTGCCCATCTTTGAGACCATACTCTTGTTTAATGTCCAGTGCTCATAACTGTGTCAGCACCCGCTTTCACACCTGGTTTCAAACTGAGACTAAAATAAAATGGCTGTTATTGGGTCAGGAAATATCTAACAAATGTGTCTATAAATTGCAGTGCGTATTTAACATGAAATGAAGCAAAGGAGCATGAAGAACAGTTTCCAAACAAAGCAACTTTACTAGCTTACTTGCACGGTAAAATGCGAACAACATCGTTCTGCTTGTAACTCTCGATGCAGACAGCACAATGATCAAAGTCTGGGTCTGTTTCCTAAAATGAATAGAATGAAAATTCAAGTCAAGAGTTTAGGCTATGACAAAAGTAAGAGTAGTAGCGATTAGTACGTGAAGTGTGTTGTGCCAGAGTGGCTATTATTAAGAAGATATAAAAAGCAATGACTACGTGGTTAAATTTCAACATGACTTAAAAAAAGAAAGGTAATCTCACACATACAAAACTATCCCCTCACTTGGAGTTGGTAACTAACCATTTGAATCACAAGCTAAGGCCTAAGATGTTTATAATATTCGGTTAAATCACCAAAATATAGTAGGGATTTTCCTACAGTAATTACTTCAGCTTTGAGGTAAATTTTTTTTTCTGGGGGGCAGTATGAGCATTCTGGGATTCCCTTTTATAGCCACAACTAGGGATTTTTACTTATTTCAGATGAGTCTCATGTTTTTGTGCACTGCTTACTGGCAGAATTATCATCTTTTTATGCAGACGTGAAGATGATGACCAGTGACTGGCTCCTTTCCTTTCTCTGTTTTCCAAAAGCTATGATTATCTCACTCATTTTGTAAACCAAATGAGAATTTAAAGCTTCCACTGAAAAAGGGATGGCTTCATTTGGACATAGCTATGGCACCAGCAATATATACATATTTAAATGTTTGGGCCCGAGACACAAAACAGACCATGCCTTCTCTTCCTCAAGTTCATTCTTTCCGAAGCTAGCAAGCTACTCGCGGAACAGCAAGCCTGGAGCCGCTGCAAGGCAGCCAGCCACTACTTGGTCAGAGCCAGCCACGCTGCATGCAGAGAACCCCGATGGGCTGCTCTGAAAAAGGTTTTGTCACATGCTCTGCTCACCTGCACGCGCATCTCACTCTGTACTGCAACCTATACCTGGTTTTGAAGACAGCACCTTTTCTTTCAATATGGAAAATTACTTATTTGTGTTCCCATACCTACAGAAAAGATTCAGTGCAGGAGGCTGCCTTGAAACAAAAGTCCTCCCCACTCTGAGGTTACTTCATATTCATGTTTCATATAAGAGATTGTGCTTTATTACCTGCCTTTTAAATTCGTTTTCGTTTTACACAACTTACAAAGTGATTCTAAGCTTACAGCATTTCACATAAACAGTGCTAGCCCCATGTACTCCTACCAGCAAAAACACTCAGCCAGCTAGCACACAAAACCACTCTCAGACACAGTTGCCAGATGGAGTGCAAGAAGTACTTAAGCAAGAAAATCTCTTGAGATGTGCAGACTTCCAGCATACATCAATACTAAAAGTTACACAAAAATATTGTGCCATAAGACGAAGCAAGTCTCCAACAAGGAAGGCAAGATCATAAATCAGAAGCAAAAGGAAAAGCTGAGAAGTAAACCATTTCCCCTGACAAAAATTAAACACGATGCTCAAGTTTATCATGTGGAAGTATTATACCTTATCACCCTTCTTTACTGTCCTGGTTGTCAATTTACCGATGGCTTTCTTGGCAGCATCTCCAAGACGACGCTAATGAAGTGACAAAGAAGAAAACATGAATTAAGCCTGATAATCAAGCTTCATTACCATCATTTATGACAACTTACATGTACTAGATAGTAACATTGCAATACACTGTGGTGGTGGACAAACACATAAGAAAAAGTGTACACAGCAATGCCTGCAGTTGGAGGTTTGTCAAGAAGAAAAAAAATCCAACAGGAAAGCACTTGACATGTGTAGGCATAAACCTCACAGACTAAAAAGTCCATAAGAGTTACCCAACACATGTGTGACAAAGCTAATGACACCCAGCCCACAGGATACGAGTTGAAGCAACATGCCTTCCTGGTGATTTCCGGTATCCTCGGCTCATATTGATTTTTGTTCAGTGTGCTAGAATACACTCTGTTCTCTTAAGCTCTTTTTTTCCCCCTCCCTGAGCAGGCTGATCTTATTCTGAGACATAACAGATCCTCAGCGTAACCTAGTTTCTATCCTGCTATTACCTGAAGCAATCACTACCACAGAAAGCAAAAATTTATGGGTCACAAAATCTGAAAGAGACTTAAATAAAGCTGAAACGAACACTGGTTTAAATATTAACCTCAATCTGACTGCAAAGGTCAAGCTATTTTTGCTGTTTATGTTGTTTTTATGACCACCACCGTTGGATGGAGGAGTCATTCCTGCATTTCTAGTGCTGGTTCCTGCTGTAGTGCCCAGTTCCCAGCCAACTGGGGATGGCTGCTGGCCAGCTGGTTCACAGGATCCCAGAGCCAGGGCAGTAAGCAGCACCGAGCTCGTGTTTTCTTGTTTCATGAACTTGAGACGTCAGATTGGGTTTACATTTACTGGAAGAAAGGAAGTTCACATTTTTCATCCTTCACCTACCTTGTACTAAGTACTCCACTTTTGAGAGCCAGATTCTGAGAACGCAAAAAGAAAACACCAAACGCTCCCATCCAGCTTGGGAACAAATGGGCATTGTGTGTCCACCTCCTCCTATACACTTGAAAAATCAAGTTCTTCGTGAATTTCCCCTCATCCTGTATACTTATTTTTTCTGGATACCAGCCGAAGCTAAGAAGGCTGCTTTTACTTGACACAGACCTCAGGAGGCCACTACAACTGTATTTATTGCGTCAGGATCACTGTACCAACATTACTCTGGGATTATATACGCACACAATTTTGTGGGTTTCACAGAAGAACAGCTCTTTCATTTTACAGTTTTTAGGACATGGATTTGAAATACATACTACAGTGCTTGGAGCCCAATATACCATCAGGAACAAAGGTGGGAAAGGGAAATTTCATGCTTCCTGAAGTCAGATATCTCATCCTAGCTTCAACATGTGAGAAACTAGTTAATTTAGGCAAATCTAAATTACATATCCTCGAACGATCACATTGGCCGAGTACTTAACGTCCAGAATACACTGGAACACTGCTGGACAGGATTATCACTGCACAGCCAAGCGTGATTGTTTAAGACAGGAGCAATGCTGAGAAGGCAAAGTGAGGCATTTAACTTAAATGCCACCTACCACCTACATAATAGCAGGTAGGATATGTAGTTACACTGCATACATTTCTATTTGTGCTATATGAAGCCTTTCAGAAAGAACATAAAATCACATCTTCATGTCAAAAGCATTAATGTCAGAAAAACTCTTCCAAAATGTGTGTGGATTCTCTTATATAAAGAAATTTGCTAAACAGTAACTTTCATTTCTATTTAAGAGATTTCTCTCTCCCACTTTCTAATTTTAACAAATAATTTTATATGCTAGCTTTGGAAACAGTCAGCATTTGCAATTTTGTTAAGTTAGGGCACAGGCATACAGCATATACTTGCTTTTAAAACCCACAACCACCTTGATGGAAAAGGCTACCAGCACATGCAAAGGAGTTTCATACTTCTGGCGGAAATGTAGAAGAGTAATCATGTGAAATACCGGTATCTACTTGCACTATCTATAAAACACATCATGTTTTTGATGTACTTTTAAAAAGCGTGCCTCTAGACATAAGCTATGATCTTGTTTTTCAGTTAAAACAAGTTATTTCATCGCTAACAGTACAGCCTTCTCTCAGAGAGCTCTCAAAGCTCTTCAAAAATAAGCTGTAGCTGTCGCCACCTTCTTATTAAAGTTTAATACGCTCAGCTTTTTAAACCACATAAAATTTTCATCAAGTTTCTCCTGACCTTTGTAAAAATCTAAAGAAAGAAAAAAGGTCATAAAAGCCCTCTCCCCACGGAGCAGCTGTTTTGAAACATGGACATTTGGAAGAGGCCTAGAACCATGTAGGGGATGCAGCAGGCACAATTTAGTATTCCACAGACATTCATTCAGTAACAGTTATATTTAAACTTTTACCATCCCAGGGGACCACACTAAGTACCAGCTACAGTGTGGTCATTTAAGAATGACATCCTTAGGAAAATCTACAGAATGCCCATGGGACCTGCAGCATCAGACACTATTTCTAGAAACTGAAAAGGAAATCCTTTTTGTCACGACTGTGGCTTTGTAGGTTTGCATTTGTTTTAGGTTTGACAAAGTGCTTTAAAGACCCAAAGCGTTGCCCCGGTGAGCCCTTTTGTGTCCCCTAATATGGGACAGCGACTAGAGGTCAGCAGCTTTATAAGATATTTGACAGAGATACACAAAGACAAAGAGCACAGTGGTTTTCCTGAGGTTTACTGATCCTTCTCAATAAAAGCCAAGACACGCTATGAGACAGTGGATCATTAAGTCCACACTAGTAAAACATTTACTTCTAAAGTTTAATCCATGTTTAAGTTGATGACTTCATTTATTCAAGATATCTGAGTATGGGCACACTTAATTCAGATGTAAGTTCTTACATTAGAGGTAAAAAGGGATGTAAGAAAGGCAAACTAAGCAATATTTTGTCCAGTATATGTGACCAGGAGAATTAGACAGTACACATCAAGTATCATCTTGAATAAAGTTAAAATTAGTGCAGGTCACTAAGTGCCTCTATACCTTAGTTTTCTTACTCTAACATTCATGAATTTATAGATGTTGTATACAGGCATTCCCAAACTGAATTGCCTTACCTATTACTAAAGCTATCCTTAATAACATTAATAAAATTAACGATATTAGTTCTGTGTTCTACCACACCATACAAGCTCATTCACTATTTAACTTCCCTCTCCATCCCCAAATGTCCTTTTCAGAAGTAGTAATATGCTGCACAGTACATATTAGTCAGCCAGCATAGGTTCTCTTCCTCTTTGACTTACACTCAAAACCAAATATTTTGCTTCAGTTCTTTTCTTTCCTGTCATATAATAATAGCTTGTATTGGTGCTGCTCAGGACAGTAACAATCTGCTATATAAAATCCCTGCCAAGAAACATGCTCTGCCTCTGAACAAAGTGGTTTTGAACACTAGTTTGATGGACATTCCTAAGAAATGACTAATTCTCTATAGACTACTGTATACAGAAATATCACCTCCAGAATTTAAGAGGGGGAGAAAAAAGAGCGCCCTTACCTGATTCCTATCACGTGCACTTGTGTACCTGATCTTCTGGATGAAGTAAAATATTAACCATGCTGAAGAAATGATCATCAAAACAATGAAAGATATTGACACAAAGACTAGAGAGCCCCGACTGAAGTTTTTTGGAGGAACACGGGATCCCACTGCTATTGCCATCAGGACAGAGATGTTCTTTTCCAAATAATTCAGGATCTCCTTAACCTTTGATTCTGTAATCATGACAGCAACAATGTCTCCAGTTCCTATAAAAGGAGGAAAAATACTTAATTTTACATTTATACTTAACTTACATTTAAAATTTACATTGCATGTTACTCACAACATTTTCCATATGCAAAACTATTTGACAACTTAAAGAATTTAATCTATGCTACCTATGGCATAAGAAATATGCTACTGGGCACTCAACTCAAGGCTTACCCTTCAAACCCAGGTTTTTCAAACTAGGGCATTAACATGCAAAGTGTTTGCAGCTCCACACATCGTAACAGGTCTCCACCAGTTAGATTAAACAGTACTTCCCACGTTGTAACTACTGTGTGCAGTCTGAACTCATTTCAGAGAGCACATTTGTTCCAGATTGGAAGCTGTGATTACCTGAATAGGCAACTTGCAGAAAAAAACACATTTACAAAATGAGTGGTCTTGGTACATACAGAGCTGAGTACAAGCTGCTCTGGAGAGTTAGGCAAGTCCCCCGATGTGGTTATGGAGATTGCACGTGCCAGAAAGATTGTCAAGGACCTGCAAATCACAATTCCACCAAGGATGCAACAAAGCCAAACTTCTACCCGCACCACTTCTGACCGAAGTGAAAGCAAAGCAAATAAACCTTGCCGGAAAGTGGAGCAGAAATGAAAAAACTGACCATAAGTTTAAGTAATGATTTTATCATCCATACAAAGATGTGCTCAGTAAGGTAGCGATCAGCTTTATCATATCCATTTTGAATGCCTACCCCATCTAGTTTTTGTAGCGTCTCGTCCCTAGTCTACCTCACATCCCAAAGGGAAAATCCTTGGCACAGGGACCACGAGAATCAAACTACAAGATCAGATAAAAAAGAATGAAATCTGCAGAGCAAAGAGAGCGCCTATGCTTTAAATGCAGAATTTCCCTGTCCCCCCAAAAAGGGGATCTTTAACTCTGATGAATTCTGATCTAGGTTCAAAGATGGCAAAATTTATACTAAAATCAAAGCAACAAAGAAAAAAATAAGAAACTTTTGAGTGCCACTGTTATTCTTCCAGATCTACACCGAAACCCCTTTTTTCAAGGCCTATTTTCAAAATGTGTGCAAAGCCTGCTCATCTGTTCTCTCCATCTGTTTGCTCCAGTTCACATTCCCTAGGAGAGGAACTGTACAATGCAAGAGACTGCAGCACCCAGATTCTGGCTTTAGAGCAGACTGGAGTTGCAGAGAAATTTATGTGACAGTGAACAGAGAACATCAAATCCTCTTTTAATGCAAAGAATTTTTTCTTTTAAGTCCTTTAATCGAAATTGTCTTCTTAAGAAGTTACTGTACCCAGAAAATGAAGGAGAAGAGCCAAAAGAACATCATCTTTGAAACTGAGGGTACAATAAGACAGGTGACAGTCTCTAACAGCTAATTTTCCAAAGTGGGGACTTTAGAGTTCTGTAAGTCATTTAAATGTTACTTCATTACTCTTTTCCATTCACAAAGCTCAAAAGCTTTGAATTGGCAACCCTGCACCAACAGGATCTATACAAGCAACTTAATGACCAGCACACCAAAATTCACACAAAGCCCACTGCAGATCAGCTCTCCACGGCTTCTTCTGTTCAAGATGGTTTGTCTGCGTGAACCCAAACACGGTACAAGATTATTAATGAACTGCAAACCTCAAAACAGAATAAAATCCCACTGCCTGCTTTGTTTGAGAAGAAATCTACTTGTATTCTTGCTTGCCCAGCTGGAAAGTGTCCTTGCCCAGGCCTGCAGCACTTAGGACAGGACAAAAGGCACCTTTCCTGCAACTTAAAGATCCTGTACACAGATGCAGCACGTGCTCCTGCAACCCTCAAAGCCAGCCCACAGCCCAGATGATGCAAGATCAACCAAGAACAGAGAACTTAATCCTGATTGATATTCTCCCCAGGCTTCACTTCTGTTCCTCACATCTGGTTCTGATAGCGAAGGAAGGGCAGAGGGACTGTTTTCCCCAGAGCACGTGTTCTGCTGTACTTCCCCAGTAGGTATTTATTTGGACCACTGAGTTATGTCAGTATCAAAGTATCTGTCAGAAGCACTCGATGCAGTATTCTGACATGATTTATAAAGCTATCTGTGAAGCAAAGCTGACTCAGATCTGATGCTAGTCCAGTTCCGTCTGAATTAAAAGCTGAAGCCTCCACCTATTCCCTGCTGCCCAGGGAATGTGACAAGGCTGACAATCTGCCACACGTTTTATATAAGGCCCAGCACAAAGGGAACCTCTGGCATCTCTGCGAAGTGATTTGCATTCCAAATGACTCAACTGGGAACAGCCAAAGTGCTACTGCCGCTTCTGACCCTGCGAGAGCCAAGGAGAACTGCAGGAAAGAAAAATAAATCGTGCCTGTTTAACATACTGAAGCTCAGTGGAAACTGGGACTTGGTTCATCCATATTTCTGTCAGGGGCATCACCCTAAATAATTATAGCAAAAGCTCCCTGCTTGAGAAGGATTGGGGGCAGGAGGAGACGACGCTGACTCGTTTATTTTAAGCACCTTGAAATCCTGCATTTCTGAAACCTAAGCAGAAAAATCCCCAGGTGAATACAGAAAGACTAACTGTGTAAAAGTTAGAATATGGTCTTTATACATAATTTTATGAAAAGCAATGCTCTCCTGAGCCAAGAATAGTGTTCAAAGAAAAGAAGCTGGAATGCTCTCTAAAGCCAATGAAGTGAGCACTCATCCAGAGACAATAAACTAGGACAGACTGTAGACCTAAGATAAATATTGAATATTGACACCTGGAAATATTATAAATCATTTAATTGTTATCATCCAAGCCTAGATTGCTGTTTCTAGCTTGCAATTTTACTGTGTGCATGTTTATTAGGATAGTTACACAACTTTGTATGAAAAAGGAAGATGCAATTCATCATTAAAACTGTGCAATATTACATTGGGACAGGAGAAGAGAAGAATTAAACATCTGGGAAGACACTAACACCAAGATGGGAACAGCAGCAACAACCATAAGCTTCCTGTAGTGCTCCTGAAGAAATTGCTTTGGCTCCCTCACTAACCATACCTCCTGGCAATTCCAGGAGAGCAACTTTGGAAAGTCAATAGAAAGTCATCTCAAAAGAAAGATTACTGGTCTCATCACTAGCAAATAGTTGTTCCCCCCAGTTTTTGTGTTGATTCTTGACTACCAAACACTTCTCTGAAGCTCTGAATGCAGTCAGCTGTGGCCATGATACCAAGCTAAAGACAGGCATGGTTCAAAGAGCAGACTTCAGACACCTTCCATCTACTGTCCCTTGGAGGACACAAGCAATGGCAGCTTGACAAAATGCAACTACTAAGCAGCTGGTTTTTTTTTTTTTCCTGGGCTTATGAACAGCCCAAGCAGCTGTCCGGTCAATGCTGGGGAAGAAGGGAGGGTGACAACTCCTCCTGGGCATCTGAGCAGCTGCCAGCACCGCAGTGCTGCAACCAGCTCCTCGCAGATGGGAGGGCCAAGCCTGAAATCCCTCCTCCAGCATGGGAGGTACGGGACCACCTGTAAGAGGTACTGGACTGCTTTGATTTGATATAACAAGGTCTGCAGAGAACTGGGAATTAAGTCAGGTGCTGGTAACAAAGGTGAACGCTTTTCTAATGGCTGATATTTTCAGCTAGAGTCCTTGCGGTTTCCTTAGCCTTTGATTGCACTTGCTGATGCTTGTTGTAGCCACAGCGTGAAGCAGATAAACTGCACTCATCTCAGACTTGCAAAAGTATATTGTTCTCTTTCAATAGCAGACAATATTTAACAACCAACACTTTTCATTACTTTACTTTGAAAAAAATAAACTTAAAACAGCTTTATTGGAATCATTTTCCTGGTGGAAATTTCAGGGTACTTCCTTTAAAAAAAGCACTCAAAATCTCCACCTCCCTAATAAAGGTAAGGAATAGTGCAGGCAGCTGCTTACGGGCTGGATTCAGAGCACGATTCAGACACCAAAAAACAAATTGCAATGATGTAAGCACTGTAATACTAATCTGATTGGAAATAAAACTGCCCATCTTCACAAACCATTACAATTCCATAATTAAGCATTTCTGAACATGTATGAGACAAACATACAGGTGCCCAGGAAAGGGATCGATTCCATTACCATGCCAGATTTCTTAGAATAACATTAAGTAACAGTAAGACCACCACAAACAGCAGCTACCAGTTAGGTCTGATGGAAAATGCTTTTGCTCAAGTAATTTCGGAACTCTAATAACCCTTTTAAGTCATATTCACCAATAGCTTACAAAATAACGACATACTTGCGCTATAATAAAGACCTATTGTACTGTTGAAGCCTACTGACACACATGGAAAACACTATCACCATAGTCTAGTTTTCAGCTGTTGAGTAGGGAACATGTTAATAAACAGCTCCAAGACTCTCCCGTGAAATGACCTTGCAGAGACAGGCACAAATTCAGAAACTTATAAACAAAGGAAGAATATAACTGCCTTTTCCCCCAGGAGAAAGCCTCTTAAAAGCAGTTTACAGGTTTGAAGGAGGCTTGTTCCGTTCTATCATCAACAGAATAGGTCGGGAGAGAGAACTGTCAGAGAAAGTTGCTTCAGAAGCCCTACTTACATAGGCAAGAAGGATGATAATTGTGGAGATTAATGCAATTCTGACAACTTATTGGCCAACGGTGACAGAATCTGGGAGCCCACAAAACATCAGTGAAGAAAACAGGAAAACACAAAGGAAGTGCTGTTGTTATTTATGAAGTTCTGGGAGCGATTGGGAGTTCTGTGAAAACACCAGAAGACATCTGCACTGGAGGGAGCAGAGGGGAAGAGTGGAAGCTGCGTTAAGAACACCAAAACGCACGTGGAAAGAGTGATCATCTAACCATAAAGAACATTTCACACTGCTAGAAATAAGAGGTATGCAAAATTAACGAAAAGCAGAAACAAGGAATCCAACTACAAGTCAGAGGAAAAGAAATTCAGAAACACAGACAGGAATGACGAATAAAGTTGACACAAGGGGGTACGCTGATATTCAAAGAGACCTCTCTGCTTATTTAAGGATGATACTTCCAAGCTCAGGTGTTTATCCATGTTAGAAAACAATCTTATGATAATGAAACACCTGCACTGCCAGAGAAGGTGAGCTCAGGGAACTTTTTCCAATATAAATTCCATAGTACTTAGCAACATTGGGGAACACACAAATTCTTCAGATATTTTACAATTTTAGTCTAATACAAAATAAAAGTTCACTACAAAGAATTAAGTCTTACATTTTAAACCAGGCTTTTGTAAAAGCATACAGTGTAAAGAGGAGTCTTGGCAAATCTTCACGGCAATTAAAACAGGTCTGGCTGCACATGTTTTTATTTTGATCTAATCAGAAAGTAAGCAAGAGCACATCCAAGCTGTCAACACAAGTACAATCTCAAGGGTAAAATATGTTGTTTGAGATGTCCCAAATCAAATACTTCCGAAAACAGGGAAAAAAGCATAGTATTTGCCAATTACTTTGTCTAAGCAAGGCAAGAGCTTAATGCCAAGAATATGCATCAATTTTAAAACGAGGCTGAAGGGTGGTTTTTTTTTTTTTTTTTTTACAACTTTTTTCTTCCTGCTCCCTTCACAACATTGAAGATGTCAAATTTTTGTATGTAAACATTTACCGTAGATGCCTATTTTACGTAGTGTCAGACAGTAGAACAGATGTTACAACCCTACCATGAGAAAGTTGTACATGACAGCAGTATATACTGCTACCTGAAAGTTACAGCCATCACCTAAAAGGTTTTCATGGGACACCTCAGCTGAACACCACCAGTGGAACAGCCGGCTACCCCAAAACATTGAGTAGCTGCTTCCAGAAATTACAAGTCTCTTTGCTACACAGGCCTATGCAGAACAACCTGAAAAACAACCGCTTGAGGCCAAAACTTGAATTCTGACTGTCTGCTCAAGAGGACAAAAAAGTAGATATACAAGTTTAGTGAGGGTCAGGCTCAGATGAGCTGCAAATGAAATACAGTCAAGTTGTGCCTCTCCTTCGGTTGCAGCAAAGTGAGCTTCGGGGGATTTTACTCTGCCAGGGTAAGACAGGACACTGAACTATGTCATCTAAATATGCCTACGTGCACATCACTGTTTTGAAATGCACCGTGCATTGCCATACTGCTACCAGAAACGTGGACGTTCGGAGCTCTGCTCCTTGCAGAACAGCACACGATTAAGGCATGTGATTAGAAAACCAGGAACAGCAGGAGTAGCCTTCCAAAGATGGGTGTGACAGAATTAACTTCAAAACAAAGATTAATGCCTAATCAGATTCTTGTTGTGCTAGCCTGTAACACATTAAATAATTAAATCCATTGGTAATAAATAACAATCATCGTATAAGCAGGAACAAGCTTCCCAAATGCTCACCCTCCTTTGTTAAACAAGGAACTGCGCTTCAACACAATGCTGTTGTCATACTTCTACATCAACTTCATAATCTACTAAGTCTAAGAGCTCAAAACAGGAGAGCTAAACAGCAAGATCAGTTGAGGAAACTGTTGGGCCATGTTTAGAATTCAGCTGACACGTTATTTCATAACCCAGTTGCTCTGTTCTGACACTCGGTGAGATGTTTCTTAAGGACAAATCTGCATAAAATCAAAACAAGCAGTCATTGCTAAATCATCCCGTCCCATTCACAAGTCCAAACCACGCTGACACATGTGAGATGGTGGAGCTCTGCCACTGCATTTCCTCCAGTTTAGCAACGAGCTAAGTCTGAACGTGTCCCTGCTGCACCCAGTGCACCCCGAGTCCCCCCCCAAGAAGCAATGCAGCATTAGGATGTAGAAGAAAGGCATTACTTTGACTTTGCTACAGATCATTTCCTCTCCATCAACCTCAGATAGCACCTTTTTGCCTTCTATTTAAAGTCTGATGACACTGAGCACTATTAAAAGAATTAAGATCCTTCTGCTAAGCTACAAGATGCCCCCAGCAGACATTCTGCAGAAGATACTGCTTGCTTGAGAACTGTTTTCCTTCGCATACACTTCAGGAACAACGTCCAAAAACTGCTACCTTAGATCTGGATTTAACACCTAAACACTGATTAGTGTCACATTTTTGATTTCTAAAAAATATTACTGTAATGTAACGCATTACCGTTCATTTTTCAATTTAAGATGTGTTTGGATTTTGCTAACTAAAACTCTCTACTCTTGCATTTCGTAACATCAGCAGTTGCTGGTAGGTGGCTTCTCTTTTGCTGTTTCTGGATAGCAGTTTCCATTCCCACCAGTGCGTGTGGAACTAAGAAACCTGGGGATTCCCAATGAGAGCAGTCTGCCATGGTCTGGTATTTTCTTCCATCTAAAGACAACTTCAGTACAGACCCATCAATCTGAACAGCGTTTCCAAACAAATCCAGCAAAGCCCCCAAAGCACATGGTAACAGAAGCTTACGCAGGGACACTATAAAGTGTTTTTAGAACTTCGTTAGAAGCACATTGCGTAAATCTATGAGCAATTTTGATTCCACAGAATCCACGGATTTGGGGAATTACTCTGCTGCGGGAGCACGGTCTTTAGCTAAGAAAAAAATGTAATTACTTACAGTCACTAACAGTCCCACGGGCCTTTTCAGAGTCACAGAACTAATTATCCTTTCCGCTGGCTAAGGAAAAACGAGCCCAACTCCTGTTATTTCAGCTGTGGATGAGGTACCTAACATGCAGGAACACTGGGAAGAGGAAGTTCTGCAAAGCATTGAGCTTTGTGAAGGGTTTTCCCTGGCTTGCCTCTAAGGGACAATTGTTTCCTTAAGGCTCAGAATCCGTGCTCCAAACACACTTCTCTCCGCGTCCTGCTAAGTGTCAGACAACTCCATCTACTACTACCTGATACACTTTCCAAATGAATATACCTACAAGAAATGCAGCGAGAAACAGATTAACTATAACTCTGTTGACACTCGTTCCCAACATTTTCAGTTACCAAATATAAGCAAATTCACAACATAAAATGATCAGAGATACACCAACTATGGTTAGACTATTGAAGATTGTTTTTCTTCTTTTTAAAAGCTTCAACTTCCATGAGTCACCTTTCCTTCCTTTTCACTAATATTCCAGGGTAAGTTAATAGTAAAGAACAAAACTACAGCACACAATAAAATCAATTTTGAGCTGTGGATTAAAGCAGGTCTCAGGAATCCAGGGGAAGTTTTGCAGTGGATTTGGTATAGAGCTGAAATTCTTCAACACACTCCGGCAAAATGATCTGCAAAGCACCCTGCCATGGTTTTTGTGTATCAGTGTAGCTTACAGTTGCACCAAGAGACAGTTTGTGAGAAAAAGGCCAGCAGCACAGATTTGCAGCACGCAGTAAAGGTGCCACAGCCCAGGAGAGCAGCAACCCAGCTGCCAGCCCTGCAGCACCTTGCACCCAGACCAGGGACGAGCCATCAGATGGCAACAGCTCCCAATGGCTTCCTGCCCCTCCTGTCTCTGACCTAGTGACCTAAAACAATTCTCTTAAAACCCATTCGGTTTTGTCACACTTTGAAATGAGTACGTGTCTTGCCTCCTGTGCCAGCGGTTTGTCGATGTTTTGTTTTAAAGCAAACGCAGGGCAATGAGAAATCTTACACTTGAAAGAAAACAGTTCTTGGAAGCCAATGGTATCAGGTAGGTCTCCCACTGCACTAGAGAAGAAAAAGTCACCTTCTGTACACATCACTAAAAAAAACACTAGGAAAAATAATGGATGGCTTCTTCAGAAGTGCAACAAAGATTTATCTTGAGGTCTGCAACTTGTGCCAAAGGCTTGAAAAGATTTAGCAACGTCAGATAAATTCTCTGAACAAGGTATTGCATTAGAAGTTGTTTAAATACTTCAAGAAATTTCTTCAGCACTGATGAACCCTGCTTTTTGGAACCCAGCAACTTTATTTTGATGGTTTCTTCTGTATTCATTTATATTTTTGTTTACATTTGTTCGATAAATTCTAAATACCTCATTTTTATTTTAGAGGCTTCTTTGGTTTATATTCTTTTATATAAATCCAAATAAAAATCTAGATTTCAGTAGAGTTCAATATAAAATCTAACTGTCCTGTACTTAATAAGACCATCTCCACCACATAAAAAAATAGAAAGAACTAAAATGCTGTTTTACCTGCACTTCCTTCCTATTCCCATAATTGATTATAAAGGAGACAGCTACTAAATATTTTCTCCACCACACAGGCTTTTTACATCAGACAACATTTGTTCTGCTTTAACAGAAGTAGAAAGCAAAACCACCCATAAAACTGCCTTCCTGCCAGTGATATCATAGTCTAACATAACCTATGCTGGGAAAAGATGTCCTTCATTTAGGCTGATAGAGGACATCTGCAAGAATATGTAAAATACGTTTATTCTATATGTGCACAGAAATACATACAAGGATATGTAGAGAGAAAATTATGTTTCAAATAAGATTAGCAGAAACATACACAAAAAGTGTTTCACCAATTCCCTTAGGTCAATACCTATTTTAAAATTAACTTGAAGTTGAAGGTACAGAGACTTAGTGGAGCACCACATAAGAAAAAGCAAGTTTTGATACTAGCAATAAAAACTATTCATTTAATATGAACAGAGATAAAAGACAGACTCAAGAGTGACAGCTGTTAGGTGGTCACCAGAAGGAATTTAGATTCTGTTAAGCAGTATGTTGAGCATGGACAAATTTCCACAACATTAGAATTTTCAAATGTGTGTTAAAGCATAAAATAACTTGGAAAAAATATTAATTCCATGTGTGAGATCTGCTTACTGAGCTTTTTTTTTTTTTTTTAAATAGGGAATCACCTCCCTGCAGGTTCAAGATGAGCAACATGCATAAATCTGTGTAATGTTTTAATTACTTTTAGCACAGGCGTTGCCAAAACTGGTGACTGGAATTCATGTAAAGGTCAAGGCAGGAAAGCACACAGTTCAGAGTATGCATTATCAGCATTTGCTGTTTTCCTCTCTGATTCACCAGGCAGACAAAATAGTCCTAAGGTTGTGCAAGTAACAGTATAAAAACTATGGCGCAGATATAAAGCCTATTTCTACCTGTTTGTAGAAGGGAAATATGATGACCAGGTTCACGACTGCCTAAGACTGTTACAAAAGGGCACTGTGAAGAATGCATGTTTTAAAGAACAGAAGAACAGCACTAGTCATTGTATGAAAATAAGACAAGCTTGTTGGCTGACCTTCATTTTCATTTTATATCAATTTAATTTAACTTAACACACTTAACTTCAAGAGCTGCAGAATACACATGGTCAACTCCTCCTGACCTTCAGGAACAGAAAACACTAAAGAGAAGAGGTGTAGCACACTAGCATACCTAGTTGGCAGATGATGTCGTTGTTCTCCACCTCAAAAGCATACATATATCAGTGATAAGATTGATAAGACAGAAGAAGGAAGATTTGAGAAGGCCGTGACTGTTCCAGTACAGGTTCATGAATTGATACTGTGCTTGGAAACACAATCACGGGGTTAATGGAATGGTGGATGCCAAACCTTCACTGTGCTGAAGTTAACACCAAAGGACCAGCCTGCATCTCACGGTTACACACGCTTGCAGTTCTTACCTCTAGCAAACAGGAAGCTGTTTAAGGGAAGCCCAGCAAAACGCAGATTGCTAAACAGGCCTCCTACATGATCAGGACAGGCAGAACAAGAACCATGGAGTGGCACTCCTCTTTATTATAGCAGATAATAAATAGTATTATATTATTTTGCTAGAACATGGGGCTTTTTGCCTGCAGATTAGTTGCAGAAGTGTCTAAGGAAGGGTACCTAAGATAAAAACAGCTTCAACAGGCTTAGGATTGCTATATGCAGGTCTAAATTTCCCTGGAAAATTTCTGTGGTATACAGAATTGGGAAGGTCAGACTCCACTAAATCAGAAGCAGCCACAAGACGTTTCCATTAAGCGACGTCTAGTGAGAGGAAGGGCAGAAGCAACCATAGCACTTTAGAAGAATTCCATTCTAATTGTGACAATATGTAGAGAAATAACTAGGAAATTCCAGTTTCTAAGCAACCCCTGGTGCTTAAAGAAAGAACTGAAATGAAAACCTCTATAAAAAAAAGCTACCAGCAGTACAGCCATCAAATACAGAAACAGGCCTTTTCTGATTAAGCTAAATAATTCCAAAGTGAGAACATCTTCTAGAAAAATTAAAAGTGTAGTTAGCAGAACTGTGAAAAATCATTTTTAACCATGGATTTTTTTTTATTTTTTAAGGTTGGAGAGTCCCACCAGCTATATTCACTAGTAACAGCAAACTTGGACATGGATAACCCTATAAAGGGGAAGTCAGTAGAAACCTCAACTTTCAGCATTGCTCTAGACCAGCAATAGTCTAATTCTAGACTGCTTAACACGGGGCAATTGCTCTCTGAATTGTTGAGTACCATACAAGAATCAACAAAGATGCATCATAGAAAGAAAACCCTCTGTAAACTGTCATAAAAAAGCAAGCAAACTCAGATTCTGATATAACTTAATATTTGAAAGTCCCCACCATAAACAGCCAGTTGGAGACATGCTACTGCAAAAATTCTTCAGTTGCACATGCTTTGTAGAATGCTAGACCTGCTGTTATATTATGTTAGCTTTTCATCTCAGCCAGGTTTGAAACACCCGTAAGATCTTAGGAGTCAGCTATTTCCTCAAGCCAAAACTCCCATATTCCTTCTACAGAAGAAAATGTTCCTTATTGGATAAAGTGTACACTAAAGCTAAGTAACTTCTTTCAGAGTTATTGGCTTATTTCACTATATTGCATACATGTAAACATCATTAGAGAACAGGCTGTTTCAAATAGCATCATCTGTGTACTGCCAAAAGCACTTTAGCAATGGTTTATGTGGCAAAAGAGTGCTCAGGCAAAAGAGAATTATAGTGAAAGAGATTGCATTTTATTTACCTTGATGAGTCATCGTGACAGGTTCTTCACTGGATATATTGTTGTAAATGACCACAGCTGTAGCATTATGTGAAGCTGCTCGCAGTATTTTCTCTCTAAACGTACAGTTTCCTCGCTGTAGTAAAGCAATCCACTGCTTGGTGTTCGGTGGAACTTGGAAACGTGTTCGAGGGTCACAGCCCAGGCGATCTGCAACTGAAATTGGACACACGTTCAGACAAACGGCAATTTGTTAGAACATCCAAAAAGAAAAATAATTCAGCAAAACTTGAAGCTAGTTTTTGTTATGCGCTAGGAAGCTACTGCCCTCTGGTTAATAAAGCCTAAAGCTAATTGCATTCTTAAGGCAAAAAAGTCTTTAGAAGCTCAATCTTGCACGCTGAAAGCTGTCACTATATGCCCAAGAATTAGGCTCAGTAACACAAGCTATTTTTAACTCTAGTGCAGCTAGAACAGTGAATTTACATTTGAATCAATACCTGCCTACAGGCTGAAAAACACTAGAATATGGTTCATATGCTACAGGCATTTACAAAACAGCTCTTTATTAGTCATTCTGGGTAGGGTAACTTTTTTTTTTTGTTTTAATGCAGTCATAAACATCACTGCAGTGGAAAGTATAACTAAACAAAGGAGGCTGTGAACACGAGGGTTCAGAGCAGTTACCTGCCGTGTGCAGGCTACTGTAAAAAAGGACGACAGTAAGAGCTGATGTTGTAAAAACCCCACAGCAACATCGGCTTTTTACATACGCACATTTTGTCTACAGGGAAGTGCATTCAAATTTACGAGGAAACAAATGGTTTTGCAAACACGATGCACTCCAGTTGTTAGCTAAACAGCTATCGATGCTGCAAAGGAAAAGTAATAGAAATGGCAACTGCCAGACATATCTAATTTCAACAGTATGCAAAGCTTTTTTTTTTTTTTGTATTTTTTGATGCTGTAACATACCCTGGAGCAACCAAAACCCACACGGATCTGTGTACAAAGTGTACAAATGCAATGTGGAAGATGACTTCACAGTGCAGCAGCTGAAACTGATGAAAGATGTTTCCGTTTACACAAGTGCAGACATGCACTGCAGTCTGACACACTGGTCGCATTATTAAGGAATTTTTAGAAATTCAGAGCCAAAAGCAACTTAAAATACACATTTACCCTGTCAAATGTCATGTCATCTCTGGCTACTAAAAATGGTTGGGATAAAGGGTGGTTTTTCAAGACACTTTATCTACAACAATTTATCTACATAATAGTTCTGAAAACTGTTGCACTTCATAAGAGATTCAAATGAAGCGTCTCATAAAATTTCGTTTTAAAGAAGCGAGTTTGTCAGCTCAGGCTAGGGAATTTCAGCAAGAGGCCTACCACGAAAGCATCCAGTTTAAAGTATTAGCTGGAAAAAAAACAGAAGGCATTTTTAAGTGCTTTCAGCTTAACAAAGCTCAGGTTAAAACATTTGACAGGTTAGACTATTGGGCTATTTAAATCTTATCTGAAACAGACTTTTCTCTGCTTACTCAAAGAAAATTAGCGTAGATGAATCTATCACAGCAGTCACACAGGAAATCGTTTCATCTCTTCATCTGGGCTTGAAAGGCCTCTCCCGGCCCGCTGGAAGGAGGGCGGGCAGCCAGATATAAGCAAATACTTCTCACAGTCGTTTTTCAGGACTGTATTAAGACATTTCAGGCATGGAAGGCTGTCTGCTGTATTTTTATACTTTTAGGGTTTTAAAGTTTTTTGTTCCTCCCCTCATATTTTTATTTTTGCATTTTCCCTGGGATCTGGGAACTGAAATATAGATTTGTGAAGCCAAATTTTAGAGAGTATTTTTCCCCATTACTCTGACATTATTACTTTAATCCCCAGCACTGATCCCACAAAGTTGTTCTGGAGCATCAGGAACAGCAAGGATCACAGGTGTACGTTCACAGCCACTGCAGTCCTTAATACAAGACAACAGGGCATTTTTAAGAGGAATTGTAGTCCTTTTTGGAAATACAACTCAACCAAAACATGGCACACGTGCAACCAACCTTGCTGGCCTCCATTAAGATAAAAGCCCTTCCCTGTTGCGTGCACGCTTCCCACTCGTTCAGAACATTTCCACTTAAAAATGAGAGGGGGAAGCACCAGCAAACTACGACAGGAAGTTTTGCAAGCCTTGAAAGCTCAAAAAAAAAAAACACATTCTTCTCTAGTGAAAACAGATTCAAGATTCTCAGGTATGAAACAGCCTTTGAAAGCTACCATTCACTAAATGGTCACTGTTCCACAGAACCTCCTCAGGCTGCTAAAATTAACTCTGAAAGCAGACACTGCGGCCAAAAATTCTGTAATATACGGGAAGGAAGAAGAGCAGGAACCCTACGGATTATGCACGTGGACCGAACGTGATCGCTTCTGTGCAATCAAAGCTAAAATACAGAGTGGTAACAAAAATGGCCCCAAAATCTAGATTATGGGTTATTAACTAGAATGGAAAATCAAAAGCAATAAAAGGGAAAAGGCATCTGGAAAAGGGAGGTAGCATTCTGAAAAGTCTGTTATACAATCCGGTTTTATAAAGCTTATGTAGGCACCTTTAAACTCCAAATTTCAAGCCACGCAAATTGAAACCCTGACAGGGAAAGCGGTAAGAGATAAAAACAGCATCTGTGGGAAAAGTAGCACAAATTTTCTACTACAGTAGAGATCAAAGTCTCTCAGAGCTGTGGACAGAGCTACAAAATGTTACTGGACCAACAGGATTAGGAAGCGAGATGTCCCAATACTGAAGCTTTCCAGGCGTAGACCAACAACCACCACGACACAAACAGCATGTTATCACTGATAAGGTGATTTGGTATGTCCTGATGAAGATTTAACTGACAATATTACTTTTGCACTAAGTAACAATAATATTACTGAAAATCTTTTTTTTTTTTTTTATAAACCTGAACTGAGTAACTACAAGTCACTTGAGAATTAGTACAAAGTCACAACCCACTTTACATTAGCACCCTATTTACATCACACAGATGTTAAAGAAACTATTTGCTTTTAACCAAATAAAATTCTGGAACAATAGTGAAAAGTCCGTTTTTCTCTGCTCATCTTTTCAATACACTTAATACGCTCCATAAAGAGGCCAAGTCTTATAGGCATGCTCAGCCTTCCAACATAGCCAGCTGGCTACAATAAAACATCTGCTATACACCTAACCTGCCAGGCACATCAATTTGCATTGTAAGGGACAGATAAATGAACAGTGTCAGCAGGAATCATCATTGATAGCTCCCCATTACCATGTCATCTACGCTCAGTTGTCCAAAGTCCAGTTGGGATCTAGAAGACTGGGACTTGCAAATATTACCTGGATGATGTCCACGCCAGAATGAAAAGCGCTTTCACATTAAATTAGAGTTATTCTAAAACAAATCGCTAATACATAAAAAGATATGATCAGAAGTCACTCGTGCAACTTTATAATTGCAGAAAATGTAGGGAAACAGCTTCCTGTATGCTTATAGGCACGCTACTGTTCAAGCTAATTTGAAATATAAGTTATTTACTCCGCCTTTCCTTTCTTTGTGTCTGCCTATGTATCAAGAACACATTGGCAAAAAGACAGTTTTCTGTTAAGAGTGGTAACCTGCTGGGTTAAAGAGCGATGTTCAATTTTCTTGTAAATACCTCCCTCCCTACTGTAAGCCTCAACACCACCGAGGAGCCTCCTTACAGAAGGATCAGCTGGGATTTCAGTACCCACAAGTCAGGCTGCACATTTGTTCCAGCTTTAGGAGAGCTTCAATTTCCTCTTGCACAACACACAAGACTGCTCAACTTGCATATAATTGTTTCTTTTTCTTTTTCTTTTTTTTTTTTTTTTTTTTAAGTTCAAGAGCCCTTCCCACTGAAGGACGGTACTATTTGTGACAGCATTTTAGGGATTCATGTGAAAGAAGTTGATACTACAATAGATCCAACCAGGCTTCCTCAGCTGCTGAAGACTGAAGCCTACATCTGAACAGCAACAGCGCTTTCCTCCTCATCTTTTCCAGTTGCTCACCAGGTCCTTTAACTTTCCCCTCCAAGAGGGAGGGCCCATTTTTTGGTAGCAAAAATGAAATTAACAGGTCAGCTGTCAGAGCAATAAAGGCTTTGTCAGAAGTACACACCTGCCTGAACGTAGACTCTATTCCCTTCCACCTCTGAACCACGACTGGGTTTGCTTTCCTTCCCATATGGGGTGTTCACACTGCTTTCGCACTGTCCAGAGCACACCTGTGATGGCCCACTTCAAAAGAAAGGCCATGGTTGTGGTGTTTGTTATCAAGACTTTGCCCCCTTTCAACAGGGAAAGCTCAGTGCCAGAACCCCACCATCCTGGGCATTAACTATTTGATATCATTCTTTATCTTACTCCGCCCCCCCTTTTTTTTTTTAAATGGTCAGATACCTCGACTGACTGCATCTCAGCTAACGCTCTGTTCTCTCAGGCCAGCATCAGTCACCAGAGCTGGTCTCCAATCCACGTACAGAAATCATTTCACAGTCTGACCTTCAGTCACTGTAATACAATAGGTGGAAAGACACCATCGATATCTGAGGGGAGCAGATCCGAAGACTCACTGGGAAAGAAGGCAGCCTGCGGAAGATGCAATCCCACGCAGCCCGCGCTGCCCAGGCAGGCACCACGCAATGCACCCGACTGCAGAACCGACCCATGCAACGCGATTATGTTCCTGATAAACAAAAAGGATAAAGTTTCCAGAAAGGGAATTCAGCTGGGAAATTTATAAGAGCAGCACAGCAGCATTGATTCTTTCCTATTTCAGGGAAGGCTCCTCGTACTTGCTATCCAATTACGGCTTAATAGCACACCTGTAACACACATTTTCTCCAATACATTGGTACTTGTGTTATTATCAGTACAGCCCTTACTCAAGCCAGTTATAATTCCTGCTTTTTAAAAGTTGCATTAATGAGTTAGACGTGGCAGCATTTTATTTTCAAGAGCTATTTCAGGTAATTGCTTTGACTAAAGGTGGCTTTACCACCAGGAGAAACTCTTTGCACAAGAGGCAATCTTGTTTCAGGGAAGAAGTTAAACAAAAGAAAGTCAGCGAAGCTGAGTCCCGTAATAGTTAAGATTTAATCTCGTTAGCTCAGTAAGTGTACTACAATTACAGCTATAAACTGCAATATAAAGACCAGTTTTGTTATCACTTAATGACTACTAATTAAGCTGGATACTGAGATGAGTGGTAAAGGATGCATGCACAGCACACACTTTTCCCTCCACTAAGCTGCACTTCTTGATGCATTTGCTTGTTCCGTTTTCTTACGGCTTGATGTTTTGTATTCCGGGCAGGAGGGAACACGCACTTCTGCCTGGATATCACCGAAAGCTCTGCAGTTACCAGGAAAGTGTCATTTTAGACCTTCTGCAGCTAAAACCTGTTCACATAACACATTTATAAAGTGTCAATGCTACAGAATGCTACAGCACCACACACAAGCTATACCTCCAACCCCGCTCTCATGCCAGTATTTGTTCCCTACCTCCACCTTGTCCCAAGGTGTTTTTTCCTCCTTTCTAAAGTACTGTCCCAGTCCCCAGGGACACGAGCCAGGGCCCAGGAGCTCTCACACAGCATCACCTGCCCTGCGTGCAGCCCTTCCCATCCCAACCCATAGTCTTGGACTCACCGCCAGCATTTCACTTCCATCGGTCCCACCTCCGTCACCCCCTGGCCTCCCCACCCGAGCACCCAACCCAACAAACCTTGCCTCCTGCTGGCTGCCAGCAAGGGAACTGCTGAGATCACGCCAGGCTCCGCTCCCAGCCCTCAGGTTCCCATCCAAGCCCAGAGAAATCAGAGCAACCCCAAGCTGACAGCCACGGGAGAGCCCTGCTAAACACGGATAACGTTTCTGAGGGAACTAATCCCCAAAGCGCAGCAGTTTCTACCCAGAATCAAAGGCAGTTTTCCATGACCTCTGGCTCAGCTCGAGATAGCGAGAGGAAGGTGCTGGCCAGGCCCCGTGCAAGCAGGGGGCAGAACGCCCATGCATGCACCTAAGGCAAGAGTTTTGGGTGAAGTATCTCGTTCCACATAGTTACCACAAAAATAACCAAATAAGGGACTGAATGGGAAGTGCTCAGTAGCCTTACCGAACAGATGACACAAACCTGACCCGTGCTGTCAGAAAAGCTGCATTTATTTGGCTGTTAAGATGCACTTTGCTATTATGCTCCCATGCAGGATGACAGAAACAGTTTTTGATACTCTACAAGCACCCAGATCCGGAAGCTCTTTAAAACTGCCTTCCAGTAAGAAGTCATTTGAGACACAACAAAAGACTAAGAGGTTAGGGGACATAAGGAGAGGACCTAGAGGTGGAAGAACTGAAGAAAGCTCAAGAGGGAAACTCAGCTGGTACCGAGCATTTAGCATGACTCGAGAGATGTGCACACACAGGTGCTGTATGTGCACCTGATGGCCAGCTGCATCAGACAAATCACTCAAGCTCCACTTTTACAAGCAGCCATGGAATTACTGCCGTATCACTTACGGAGCAGCACTGCTTTTGAAAGCCAGTATCAATTTCATACGAGGGTCTATAAAAAGTCCAGGGAAGCTGTGCTTTGATACATGTGTTGACACGGCAAGGTTGAACTGAAGAGAAGAGATTCTGCTAAAGAAACAGAAGTGACTGAATTTGTTCTGCACTGCAATTTAAACGATGGGTAATCACAAGGGACTGACAACTTCAAAAATAATAAAATTGTGGGCATATTCAAGAACACAAGTTAACAAGCAACCCTACAGTGTAACACCTGACATCCCAGGCTGTGCTACTAAAAATGGTGTATGCTCAGCTGCAGAGCACTGACCCTACACTAGTAAACTTGGGAACTAGTAAATCCATCTACTTCCCTGCAAGCAAGGAATAAAGGATCTTAATGCAGCATGTGAAATGTGACTTTGAAGACGTTTTAGCTCTCATGCAGATGACCCAATCCAGTGGTCTGTGAACAGGTCAGTTCCTGACTCCAATGCAGTTTCAAAGCCAAGGTATCTCCAAACAGTTGCAGAGGGCTTTTCTTCTCCAGATGCAAGAGAACTGGGGATCGAGCAGATCATTTACTGCTCTAGCTGCAGAGGCTGGCACTAGCTACTTGTGTTAAGAGCTATTAAGGAAAAAAAAAACCTTGCAAACAAGTGCTACAGCAATATAAACTGGCTGATAAAAAGGCATTAGAGCAATCACTGACAGCAGAACAGCATAGTCTTATCAAAGCCAGATATAATAAAACAGAAGAATGAAATCATGACTCTTAAGCGTTCAAGAACATCTTAACTAAGAGCATAACATACTCCAGATTTTCCTGCTACATGAAATATTTTAAAACCACATGAAGCGTGTCTTGGCAGAATTAAAACAAAATGCCTAGTATATAACTGTCTATACAGAACACTTCAGAAGAATTTTAGAGGAAGACAGCAACAGCAGCATTCGCTTTAACTACCTTCTGTTGACAAACAGAAGGAGAGAACTGAACCTCCCCAACAACAAAGTTTTAATGACTGCAGCATGTCAAAACTGCAGTAATTCAGGCCTGCAGTTTCACGATTCCTGCTGTGCTTTCTCACTGAAATTATTCATTGCCATATACTTCAGCAGCAAGGTATAAAAATACTCCTTACAGGGTGCTGAGTTATTTGGCTCTCCCCTCACCATTAGCTTCTGGTGAAGAAGCTGTCAGCCCCTCTGTGCTTTAATCTCACTTTAGCGAAGACTCTGCGTTGGAATAGATCAGAGCAAGAGAAGTAGATTTAAAAGTAATCAGTATCAAAAGTTTTTCCTTGACAAATAACACAGCTACTAAAAGAATTAAAAGATGTGACACCCTGCATGTATCAAAACACAACAGCCTTAACCCTAAACCCTTAACCCCAAATACCTCTTGCAATAACTGGTGGATACCCAGCACTGTCAGGACAGCCTCCTTTAACGCAGGGAACACGAGTTGGGGTGTCTGAGGGACACCACGAAGCAGAAGACGAAGGAAAGACGGAGCCTACCTGGTGAGAGCTGACCGAAAGCATCGCTAAAGGTAAGATTTGAAGTATGAATGAAAGTCCTTTTGCAGCAGGCTTGCTCAAAGATTTGTTCCCTCACTCTGCCCCCACAAAGGTGCTATTTAAATATATTCTAATTAACACTTCATAAAGGTAATGAAATAGAGCTTCAATGAAACCGGCAAGCATGTGCAGATGCACAGCCTGCTCCATATATACTAGTAGCAGGTAAGAAGCTGCCTAGCGGGAGGTATTTGGCTCTGAAGAAGCATCAAAATATCTTCCTGATCTTAAGATTTGGTAAATTCTCAGGAGGTTTTAATAATACAGTAGTTATTGACTCTTCAGAAAACAAAAAAAAAGACACAAAACAAAAACAAACCCTCTTAATATTCACCACTTGCAGCCTAGTTTTAATTGATTATATTATTTAATGCATTATTCAGAGCTTTACTGCCCAGAAGACAGGTTGGGACCACTGTGATCCATCAAGCGGTCCATTTCTTAAAGATGGCAGTTGAGATAGTGTCATGAAAGGTTTTTAAAATAAGATACTATTAAAATCACATCATTGTGACTGAATGCCTCATTTCAAACAAAAACCAAGATAATACTCTCACCTGTTTAAGTTAGCATTCTCTATAAAACCTAACATTTCTCAGAAAAGAACGAATGGACAACAGCCTCACTTAATAAAAATAAAACTGGGAAGCACGACACAGCGTTCAGCACTACAAACTTGAGCACGTTTTGGCCTGGACATGAGAGTAACAGCCTGATGGCTCCAGTCATTCTGAGTCTTGATGGACAGCTTAAAAAGCATTTTTGAGAAACGCTCACTCAATAATCATGACTCCATGCAGCTGCAAAAGCTTAAGGCCTTCCAGATGCATATCCATCGCAGTGAGCTGTGACCGTGCAGCTGCTCTGAAATTCACAGTAATACTGTAACCGTGCTGCTAGCCATCTCTATTGACACTTTATAGCTTAGAAATAAAGCCTACATCCCTCCATACGACCAGCCTACTCAGGCTAAACCCATTATGCCGAGCTGTTATTAAAGCCAGATCATGGATTTTTTTTTTTCTTTTTTCCCCATGGGCAACTTCTCCCTGCTCTTTTCCCAGAGCTCTCTAGGAAAGTCTGCAAAGCTCAGACAAAGGCCAACAGCCTCGCCGACGAGCGAGAAGAGGCTGAGGTGTACAGAAACGGGAGCGGATGGAGTGGCAAGGAGCGGGGACCCCTGGCAGCATTGGGGACCCCCGGCAGCAGTAGTGGGGACCCCCAGGCAGCATCGGGGACCCCCAGCAGCATCAGAGACCCCTGGCAAGTGCAGTGGGGACCCCCAGCCGCATCAGAGACCCCTGACAAGTGCAGTGGGGACACCCAGCAGCATCGGGGACCCCTGGCAAGTGCAGTGGGGACCCCCAGCAAGTGCAGTGGGGACCCCCAGCCGCATCGGGGACCCCTGGCAAGTGCAGTGGGGACCCCCAGCCGCATCGGGGACCCCTGGCAAGTGCAGTGGGGACCCCCAGCCGCATCGGGGACCCCCAGCAGAGGCAGGGACCCCCCGCCAGCTCCTCCCCCCCCGCAGGCCGTTACCTCCGTTGATGGGCACGGGAGCCACCAGCAGGCCCTTGACCTCCACCTTGGGGGAATCCTGCCCGTAGCGGCCGCGGTCGATCCTGAGCAGCGTGGGGCCGCCCCGCTCGGGGCTCAGCACCGTCACGTTGATGAGGGCGGTGTAGTACGCCTGGCTGGCGTTGTCGGCTCCGGCCGGCCAGAGCCAGCAGTGCCACAGCAGCAGCAGCAGCACCGAGCAGCCGCCGGTCGGGGGCCGCCGGCCCCGCCGCGGGTTCATCTTGGCCTCCGGGCGAGCCGAACCGGCGGTCACGGCTGACCTGGGGCCGGGCCCCCCGCTCCGGTCCGGCACGGGGGGGTGGCAGCGAGGCACGTTATCCCATCTGCCGGCCCGGGGAGGGAGACGGAGCGAAAGCAGGCGGCGGGAGGGGGGGGAGGAGGAGAGCGCGGGCTCATGCCATGGGAGGAGCCAGGGAAGTGGCGGCGGGTCCCGCTCCGCTGAGGGGCTGGGGCTGGGGTGGGGGGGGGGGGGTAGGGGCGAGCCCCGCTCCGCCGACCCCGCAGCTCAGGGCGCCGCGCTCATGCTGCCGCCGGGGGGACGCGGGCGGGCACCGGGGGCGAGAAGGAGGAAGAGGAGGCGGCCCCCGCAGGCGGCCGCTGGGCTGCGGCTCGGCTTAGTGCGGCGGGCGGCGCGCCCCGCTGCTGGCCCGGCCGGCTGCCCCGGCCGGCGGCTGCCGCCCCATGCCCGGCCCTGCCCCGCGCTGCCCTGCCCGGCTCCGCGCCCGGCGCCCCGGCTGCAGCCCGGCGCTGCCCGCACTGCGCAGGCGCGCTACGCCCCGCCCGGCGCCACGAGGGCGAGGGGAGGGGCACGTGCAAGCCACGCCCCCCCGATGGAGGGTGGGTGGGGTCACAGGGGGTGACGTCACGCGGGCGGTGCTGAGGGCCCCGGGGGTGGTCGGTGGTGGCTGGGGGCGAGCGGCGCTGTGAGGGGCTGCGGGGGCGTGGGGGCTGCTCCGGCTCCTCAGCGCCGCTCCCCGGCCTCGAAGCCGTCAAAAATAAACACGGGGGAGCTTAAAAGCACGCGTGGGTGGGTAGGAGGGAGAGCTGCAGGTGTGAAGGGCTGTGGGCAGCTCGGCCTCAGCCTGCGACTGCCCCTTCCTAGCGTGGGGTTCCTTATTTTTGCGGTGCTGAAATGGGAAGCCTCACCCGCACTGAAACGTGAATAAACGCAAATCGCGTGAAACTAAAGCAGGACCTGACGAATCGCCCTCTTGCTTACAAAGGCTTTGAGCCTCTTCATGACCGGAAAAGTAACTAAATAGCGTAACGGCCTGCTCTGTTTTTGAAAAGCAAATTATCTGGAAATTATTTATGGCAAGGAAAAGTACCGCAGGGCTGTGGGTTAGGATATTTTCTAAATTTCCAAACGAGTAACTGTGCTGCTGTTCTTCCGAGATACTGTCTCCCTGGTGACTTCCCCAGCTGCTCTGCGAGGCCCTCTGATAAGCATTGTGCTTAACCTAAGCATCTTCTCAAACTGTTCTCTTGGAAGGTTTTGTAGTTTATCCACTCGTGATGCACCTAGTCAAACGTGTGTAAGACAACACACTAAAAGCACATTCTATTTATTACACTTAGCTGCAACTGTGGGTCTAAGCCTTCCCTCAGAGAGTCCCGTGTCATTCCCAAGGAAGGCAGAAGGCTTTGCAAGCCTGTGTCTCTGAGCAGAGGGGAGCCGCGGGGTCTGCTAAAGGCACGTAGCTTGTGGCGCTGTTAAGATCCTCTGAGATGCTGTCTATGAAAAGCTCCATAGAAATGTCAATAAAATCCAGGAAATGTTTGTGAAGCATCAGCTGAATGTTCTGTTTCTGTTTTTCTTTTTTTTTTCTCTTTTTTTTTTTTTTTGCCGTTCTCGGTAAACGCTGGGTGAGGAACCAAAGGCCGGTAATAGCCCCTAAACATTTCACCAAGCCTTTCACCCCAGATGAAGGAGCAACAGGAGGGCAAGAGTCATGGCAAACACACTGATACTGCTCTGTGCAGACCATGGTCCCGAGCCATCGTTCCTGCAGAGCAGATATTAGCTTGATTTTTCAGCACTATGAGCTCTGCATCCAGCCTCCCCACTTCCCTTTTCTAACCACAAGAAAGGTCTGCTTTTTGTTCTGCTTTGTCCCGTTTCCTGCAATGTGTTTCTGCCCCACACAACCAGCACGGCCATGAGTGCTCCTCTGCGCCTGCCCGCAGCCTGGCAGCGGCCAAAGCCCCCTGGACGGGCACAGCTTCCCTTCGCTCCGGCTGCGATGGCTGCCTCAGGGACACGTCCACTGCTCTCCTCACGCCGAGGCACAGCACACGGCAGCAGGGCCCCTTTTGTTGTCAGCCAAATGGCTCTGAGGTCTTCACAGGTCACCGCGTGGGTGAAGATGGAGCAGTGCCGGGTTTCACCCTGGCTCCTCTAGTTTGTTTTGGGGGGAGAAATGGCCATATACCCCTTAATGTTGCATCCAGTGCTCCCCCAGCCCACATCCCGCAGCCCCTCGCTCCCATGGCGGAGCACGCTTCCCCCCATGCCCTCGGCCCCGCCGCCATTTTCCCCTCCCGAGGCCCGCGGCCGCCCACGGCCTGAGGGCGCCCCCTGCGGTGCCTCCCCGGGGAGCGCCCGGCGAGAGGCGGCGGCTCCGCGGCGGGGCCGGGGCGCTGAGGAGAAGGGGGCGGCCCGGGGGGCACCGCGGTGCGGTGAAGGAGGGCGACAGGGGCCGAGGGGCGGCCTCCGGAGGCCAGGAACCGGGCCTTGGGGCGGCGAGGATGGGAGAGGGTGTGGGAGAGATGGCGGAGGGGTGAGGGTGCTGGTCCTGTCAGCAAGCTTAACCAGCGCGTATCCGGCTTCGTCATGAGAAAGGGCCGAGTTTCATCCTGCATGGAAATGCCACAAAGCCCAGCTGTTTCCTTCAGGATGTGGGAAATGCAAAGGGACACAAAAATAAAAATAATAAAGCCGAAATGTGCTAATTGTGCAGGGTCGCCTCTGCAAGCTGGAGCGGGGATGTCCTGAGCCGCGCTGGGAGCTGGGGCCGAGTGGAGCCTGTGGGCAGCGGCTGCCTCCAGAAACCAGAGCGCTGCTGCCAGTTATGACTTTATTCATTTTCACATTTAGATATTACAACAAAACTCTTAATGACAAAGGATAACAAGTACAATAGGAGGAGAGGAAAGAAAGCAGTGTTCTAACTGGTTTGATACATAACCGTGAACTTCCAGAGACAAGACTCAACAGGAGTTATGAAAACTCACGTACGCTCACTGGTAGGAGAAACTCACGCATGCAAACACCCACTCACCCACAAAACGCTCACACAAACCACACTTTTGTACTCACACATAACCCATGTTGTAACCTACTTGCTTCGGAGGCAGTCCACTGAAACATTGAATGCTGCTGTAGCAACAACAGGTACCAGGTTAAAATATTGCAATATAAATGAAGTGTTACTTGATACACAGGTTTTTCTTCAGAGACGCACGTGTATTTGCAAGTAGGGGACCAAACACTTTGTTTTCATGAAGGAGGAATGTCCTCTCAACACCAACACTTTGTAAGGAAAAATAAGACTGTGTGTAGACTGGGAACGGTCATTTTAAAAGAGGGTGATGATAAATAGCTTAGCTTCAGTTATGTGTTCCAGTAAAAGGCCTGAACAAAACAAAACAGTGCACTGTGAACAGAACAGGCACAAATATCGAACCTGGGTTTTAAAAGCTGAAATACTTTCTTGTAGCTGTGGAAAGACAGAAAACGCTGTTGCCTCTCACCTCAAAACCAGAACAAACCAGCTTCTTTTCATGCTCACATTTATCTGAAGACTGTAAAAAAAATGCCAGAAATAATGCAAGAGTGTGGGGAAGGGTATCAGGTTTGTACACTCTAATTTTAGTATACTTTTAAGAGAGCAAAAGTACAATTGTCTCAACAACTCTTCAGTATCCCACACTACAATTGTTCCTCCTCATCAGGAGTGTCTGAAAGAGGAGCCAGCATTTGCTCGTATTAAGGCTACATTGTTTGTGCCAGGCTGTTGATGCAGATACAATACAATCTGATTCTTTCCCCCCTCCAAGATGGTACAAAACAGAGAAAATAAACTTCTGTGGGGTTGGATGATTTGAATGTTTAAATTCAGATGTCACTTCAGTGCTTTCCCCAGTGTGAAGCAGGGGATCTTTAACAATAGCTCTAATGAAGTAACCCTTCTCCACAATGATGCTTGTGAGCAATTTACAGCTGAACCTAAAGCCCCGGTGCAGCTGTCCCGGCCTACTGGGAGTGCTGACAGCCAGCTAGAGCGCTCAGATGCCTCCGTCCCATTTCTGTTGAGGAATCCTGCCAGTGCCCTGCAAATGCCTGGCTTTGCTAGCATGTTTCTAGCCCTCACTTGTAGCTACTTTGGAATTATGTTTTTCAACTGTTAATTAATTTATAGACATCTTTATTGGGCCTTCTCTCAGACAGGGCTGTGTTTCCAGGCAGAGAACTGTTTGTGAAGCACCGGAAGCAAGAAAATGTGGGCCCTACACTGCACATTACCAACAGAGCAACCTGAATTCAGCTCTGTCTGTCACCTTCCACCCATGTGAATCCTGGTGGAGACCCCCAGCAGCACAGGGCACAGGCAGCCTTCCTTCTGTCAAAGAAACCACCCATCCAAAAACCGGGGCAAGACGAGGGCAGGAGAATTTGGCCTGGCCTAGACCCCACTGGCTGTCCTACTTCCCTGGCCTGGCTCTCCAGCATCTCCTGCCAGAAGGATTCTTCCTGAGTCATAACAATTACTTAAAGATATTTAAATTCCTGGCAACTTCAGGGGACGCCAGCAGAAGTCAGGGAATTAATTGTCACATGCAGTTTCTAATTCCATGTCCTGAGCCAGCTTGGCTCAAGTCGGTCCAGTTTTGTGCCTCTTTTTGCCATGGAAATCACAGCCATGTCATCCTGCTGCCATGAAATGGGAGGGGAACATCGGGTGCTCTGCACAGGTTTAGAGAATCTGAATGACAGCCATGCTTTTCCCATGTGCTAAATAAATTTTCCCCATTACACTTGTGCAGACAACTATAATTAAGACTTGGGAAAGTCATCCATAAGCACTCACAGGCTCATGTCAGGAAATACCTTCTGCTGTAAGAGAAGTACAGTTTGGGAAAACAGTGTGTCTGGCAGGAAACACAATTTTAAAAGTCCAAACCCTTGCCTATATGCACAGAGGTGTGGCCTTCAGGCAGAAACTCCCCGGTGCTGAGATGCCCTGGTGCAAGGAGCTCTGCCAGCCTCTGGCGTGTGGGAGAAGGGAAGATGACAAGCTGTTCAGACGAGCCTCTTCGCCCAGACTCCTGGTGGTGATGTAACCGTGCTCTGTGGCTGAGCTCTTGCATTATGAGCAGGATGGAAAGAAGTAGGTGGAAAGTAGTGAGGCAGCAGCACAGAAATCTGTTGAGAGGGGCTGTGGAGGTTCCCCAGAGCTCTGATTCATGTGGTATCTTTTAGAAATAAAGGGCCCAAGTGATGAGATGGTTCCTCAGCAAATAAATGTTTCTCAGTCCTCCAGAGACAGGTACGCTGTGCTGGTGGCTCTGCGATGGAAACTGGAGAGGAGCCCATGGGGCAGAGAGTGCCTCCGTAGAGCCAGGGAACCAGGGTGGCAGGAAAGGTCATGGTGCAGAACTGTCCATCCAGAAGGGTTAGGGCTTGGGCCCTGGCCAGGCACTGCCCTCTGGTGCTCAGCACTGCCAACACAAGGAGATGCAGCCCAGAGCACCTCGTTGCTGGAGCTGTGTTCCTTCCATTGTTTCAAAAACCCTTGCAGCAACTTGAAAATAAACATTTCACTCCCTACCACTTACATGCTTTTCCTCTCAGCAAACAACCCATTTTCACTCTATGTTTAGAAGCCAGCTGAAATTAACACAGCCTTGCTTTAATTTCTCACTCGAGCAACAAATGATCTCAGCACTGCTCTAGGAGAAGGGGAAGGCAAGAGCAGGAGACCTGTGAGCAACCTGCTCCCAGCACAGAGAATATAAAACCCCGTCTCACTCAGCGCCTGCAAAAAGAGTGGCTATTTATCTCACTGGGAGGGCTCTAGCCATCAGCTGGTGACCTACTCAGCACTGGCTGTGTTGAGATGGCTGAAAAAGCCCCAGTGGTAAGGTAGATTGACAGGTCGCCACCAGCAGAAATGAGAGGGGTGTGGGTGTTGCTTGCAGAGGATATATAGGCTGGGTGTACACTGGTGCCTCCCAAGAGTGAACAGCGTGCACGAACGTTTACAAAGATCCCTTGGGATCTCTCTGTACACCTCTTCAAAACGTCCTGCTCTTGCTGCTACCACCACTAGGGATTTCTTCCCTTTGATTCTGCTCTGCGACTCAGCAGCTGACATCATGAGGAGAGGAGGAGGAAGCAATCCAAGGAAAAACATTCAGGCTGCACACCAGGAAGAAACTTGAGACTCAGGCACATCTATTTATATCTGACCTGAAATGGGCTTTCTGAATGGGAAGCTGATCTGAGTGGAGGCTGGATGCTAGGCAGAAGGTGCTGTAGTGCTGAACACAGGCACCCAGTCGCCAGGAGAATGCATCTGTCTGAGCCACAGAAATAAAAGAAACCCGAGGAATCAGCAAGGTGCTCTCTCCAGTTCCGACGCAGAGAAGTTGCAGCTGGAGGTGCTGCGTGGGCCGTCAAGCTGCGGTTCCAAGGACATCAGTGTTCCCCATCTGGTTTTGGGTGGGTTCCCTGCTGGGGTTGGGTGTAGGTTGAAGGGGAAGCTCTGAGTGACCCCGATGATGTGCCTGGAGGGTGGAAGGGGATGCCTCAGCAGGGCGTCTCTGGGGCCTGATGCCATTAGTACTGCTCGGAGAAGAAGGAAGCATGGAGAGTGGGGGGACTGGCCCCCTCTCCAGGCGGGGTGCAGCTGCCATCCTCAGAGTGTTCTGACAGCTCCCCGTATTCACTGTTGTAAAAAGTCTGGCCTCCGACCTGGGACCCGTACAACGGCCGACATCTGCCCCGCAGGTCTGACTGTTCCCCTGGCAGCTCTGCAGTTCGGCTGGGCCCTTTACTGCTGCGAGGAAGAGAGACAAAGAAGGTCAGTCTGAGCACTCCTGGAAAGCCTCTGTCCTGCTTAGAGAGATCCCAGGTTCAGGAGACATCATCTGTTAATGCACGGGGCAGCGGTGGGGTCAGGAATGTACCTAATACACCTTCACTTCAAAGCCCAACACCAGGTCTTGCTCTAAACTTAACCACAGCCCATATGTGTTGTAAAAACCCTGCGTGTAACCCAGCCACAGAGTTATATGAAGTTATTTTACCTCCTCTAGATAGCTCTGGGAAGCCCAGGGAAGGGTTGGGACCCCAACGAGCAGGGAGAGGCAGGAGACATTACCTCAATTGCTCCTAGACCTGGCAGGAGTAACAGAAGCTGATATAAGCCAACAGCGAGGATGGGGGAAAAGAAACAAAGGAAGACAACGAAGAGGATGTGGGAGGAAAGCAGCAACCACATCTCTGCGCCTGCCAACACCAGGTGACAAACAAGAAGTCACAAGAGCGAAGGCAGGGACACATTCAAGGGGAGGTTTAAGGGCAGTGTTTGCTAGGGGATGGGCCCTCAGGAAGCCCATGGTGTAGGAGACAACAGGAAGGTGCCTTAGGGAAAAGAGGACAAGGACAAGAAGCAGGAGACAGTCTGATACAACAGCAGAGAGACCACAGGGCTATGGCTAAGGGCAAGGACAATGACCAGACTGATCTGATGTTGGGAGGGAGAGGAGGAGAGGAAGAGCCTTGGGACTGGCCTTGTCTATACACGTGCTGACATGGCTCACTCAATACAGTCACAGAGATAAGGTCTCAGCCTGCTCTGGCACCAAGCAGAGATGAGCAGGACATGTTCTTACTCAGGCTCCAAGTGTGGGGCAAGGACATAACCACCTGTAACATCCTCAGCCCTGAGAGTGCCAGCTTGACCTGCCAGCCTCAGTACCAGCATGCAGGAAGTCCTAAGGCCTGGACCATCCCTGCCATGCCACATCAGGGCCCTGTAATACATGGAGCAGGGCTGAAGGAAACTTGGCAGGGCTGGGGTGAACCCCAAGGAGGTGGCAGCGACCAGGTTTCAGTCTACCCCGCCTGCCACTCCTTGAAGAAGCCCTGATACACTTCACCAGAAAATGCCAATTAGCAATAAAGAGCCCTGATGACACTGTCATTCCACTGTGTCTCATCATCTTAGTGGACACATGCTCATGCCTTACAGAACAGATTTCGGTCTGTTGAATGGGCGTCGTTTATATTTTTAAAACCTAAGAAGCAGCAGGCAGGTCTGTTATTGGTGCACTTTGCCTCTTGTTAACGTGTGCATGGACTTCTCTGGCTCAGAGCCCACAGCTCTGCTGCTGCTGAGAGCCCCAAGAGGCATACCCTACAGAGAGCTGCCAAGAGCTCCTTCTTGTCTCATTGCATTTGGCAGCAGGGAGATCTGAGTGGCTAGACTTAAGGAGTACCTGAATCCACCTTCTTTTCTGTGTCGGTTTTCTATCCTCTCAAATTCCTCAGATGCCAGAACCATCCCACTGTCTGTCTGATTGTCCTGGAAGGAAGCAACAGGAGTTATCAGTAACATCCCTGTCAACTGATCAAACTGGGAAGGGAGGAGGAATCATTCGGGAGATGAGATCATATGTATCTGTGATGGGAAAAAGGAGTGGGGGCATTTTACTTCCAGATAGACCATGGAGCATGCTGGTGATATTCTTAGGTGACTTCCTAGGTGCTTTTAAGCCACACATTCAAATGTAGGATTTGTGTGGGCAATTCAATGCTACTTTTGGGGGAAAAAAAAAAAAAGAGAGTGCTCCCTGCCTGGAAGATGTATTACCATGAAACCCATGAGAGGTGAGATTTTCATCTGAGATTAATGGTATGATTTAAGTTTTGCAACCACAGGAGATGTAAGTACCAGACCAGTTCACAGAAGCCAGGAGTGCTCCTACTGCACACTGCTGTGTTAGTCAGGATAGGGGAGCTCCAGGTGCAGACAAGCACTCTGAATTTATCTAGTCATGGCTGGATTTCAGTCTGCTTAACCAGGCTATGTTTACAGATTTGAGAAGGGTGAAGAGCAGGCTCTTCTCTGAGATCCTTTGTAGTCCTTGCTTGCAGATCTAAACCTCCCTATTTCACAGTCAGAGAGTAGGAGCTGTGCTATTGAAAAACCCTATGTGCCAGGTGAAGAAATGAATGTGCATAGGGCTGGACAGACTGAACAGGAATGACGCAGACAGACTGACATTAGATAGAAGTGACTTTCCTTCCATGATCTTAAAAGCAAATGTGTAAGGAAACAGCTGAATGTTTTTTCACCCCTCTGCTCAACCCCACTCTGATGCTACTCACCGGGTGTGCCTTGTACATTGTGTGTGTCATGGGAAACTCTTCAAATGTCTTTATCCTGGATGGACACCTGATCTGATTTCCTCCCGTCAAACAACCAGGGAACGAGACGCAGTTGTAATATCTGCCCACAGAAGCATACAGTATTCAGTAAAACCAACAGAGCCAACGTCCTGAATAAACAGGAGCTGAATTCAACTTCCTCTCCCTGCAACCAAGGTATGCAGGGAGGTAAATAACCAAAATGGTGTGTTTTTGGAGGAGAATATGGTCACCTTAGGCCTCTTGTCCCCCTCTTTCTACAGTAGGGAGCACCCAGACTTCCTGACTGCATCAGGCACTGATTACATCTCCACTCTGGATTAGCAGAGTAATGCCATATAGATCCCAGGTGTCAAACCATCACAGCTCTCTGGAGATATGAAGCCTAGGCCTAACTGTCTGGTTTAGATAGGAACAGACTAGTTAGGATGAAGATCCTGCACTAACAGACTGGCAGAGACTCAGCTGACACCTTCTTTCCTCATCTACCTGATGAGCTGGCATGCCTTTGGTGGGTGGGATGTGATGCTCTGTAGTTTGAAGCAAGAGGAGGAATGTCAGGCTCAGACACTGGGGACTCTTGTTTCTCAGCAAAGGAAAGTGATTTTGTTTTTATGAGCAAGATACTATGGCCTAAGTGCTTGGATCACACCTGATCACCCCAGATTTTTCCAACCTCTCACTACTGGGTTCTCCTCATATCCCTCAAACTTCTTTACAGCTCAGGTCACTGGTTGCCCGCGGGCCTCCCTCAGCCCTTTTCACAGGGGATTCACCTTGCTGCTAGGCTGTGGCAACGTATCCTCATGTCAAAGTCTTCTTCATCTGAGTTTTGCTGGGCAGAGGAAGGCACCTGGCAGAAACCATCATCTTCTGAGCTGTGAGAGTCATTCAGTGGGATGTAATCCTTCCCTTCCTGGGAGGAAGAACAGTCAGTGGCTTTACAAGAAGGGGAGGCCTTTCCTGCTAGAAAGGGCTCTACAGAGACTATCAGAGCTGGGGAAGAACATTCCTATTTTATGTCTTTTGTTTCTCTCAGACAAAATATCTGCCTGGACATTTCTGTGCCCACTGAGTTACGTGTTTGTGAGTGGTGCAGGTCCATGGAGGTGTGTGTGTGAGCAGGAAAACAACTCAGTCCGGTGGCACCTACACTTCTTCAGCCTACATGGACAAAGCACCGTGACTTAGTCATGCCTGTGCTGGGATCCAGTGCTGAAAGGTTAAAATCAGAGGGGCAGGATAGGTCAGTACTCATTTTTAAGCATTTAGCTCTCATCTTCAGATAACTTCTGATAACATCAAGAAAAAGTTAATAGCAGAGCTGCACATTCATTGCAGTTAGAAGTGCTGGTGAGTTACTGCATGGCAGTGATTAGTAATAGTTTCAGAGAATTGTGGATATCTGACTGCTGTAATGGAACAGTTGTTTAGTTCACATGGCCCTGACATTTAGATCTGAAGATAGAGTTTCAGAAACCTTGGTGAAGTCCAGGTTTTCATTATGCAGTCATGTGGGAGGCAGGAGTGCCAGGGCCTTGAGTCAGCTGAAAAATTTCAAATAATCATCTGGGGATTAGGATGGAAATGCTGGAATGACGACTGAGAGGGCACCCGCCCTGCAAGGAGTGGAGCTATTTTAGGATTCAGTGAGAAGGCTATTGCAGAAATATTGTCTCCAGTACCCCTGGGGGACAGACTTGTCTGATCCAGGAAACGATGTCTCATCCCTTGGCCTATACAAAGGCTTTGCATTGTCTGGGGTGTCAGAGGAGGGCACAGTGGGGGAGCTAGCAGTCTGGAGCTGTACAGGGACACAGAGAGATTTTCACCTGCTGTACGTTTTCCTGAAGAAGGTTCCCCAGTATCTCCACCAGGTCGGAGAAAGTTGGTCTCTCCTTGGGATCACCATGCCAGCAGCTCAGCATGATACGATAACTGCCGAGAAGAAACACTGGTTTTATACCACAGAAACCCCCTCCTACCCGGCTCTGCAGCTCCTACCCATGTGGTGCCTGCTGGCACAGTGTGTACTTGCAGTGTGAAGAAAAGCTTGGTACCCAGCACATTTTGTGCCACGGACCTACAGGAAGGGGGCTGCAATGGGGCTGGTTCATTTTGTGTTGAATATAACTGTTAGCTCAGACAGAGCCAGTTTGGACACCTCAGATACCATCCAGAGCAGCAAAGCACATTGACAGCTTACAGAACCATCCCAGAGAGGGTATGCAAGGGATTTGGTGTTCCTAGATAGCTCTGTCCTGCATTCAAACCCAGGAGAGGAGATGTTGGCTCAAACCCTCGCTGAAAAGTCTCTGCATCCCACAAAGGGGCCTGCCCTGCCCTACGCTGGGATCCACGAGGTATCCGACTCACATTTCTGCTGTGGCGTACTCTGGGGCTCTCATCCTGGTACCATCTTTGAGCCTCTGGCAGAACTCCTCGTTGATCTGGACTCCAGGGTATGGAGATGCCCCTAAAGGAGGTTTGAAGAGGGGTGAGGAAGCGGGAACATGAAGTGTGCCATCAGAAAACAGTCCATGTCCTGAGACTGCCCTTCCTCCCAAAACACATGGGAGCTGTGGTCACTTCTCATGCACAGCTCATGTCTTTGTTGCTGCATGAGACAGGCCCCACTGCCTCAGTGGGGAGGAGGCTGCCTCCCATCACCCTGTTCACGGGTGGATATGGCCTTCATATTTCTTTTGCCCACACTGATGTCTTTCCTGTCACTCCTCAGACATGCTGCAGAGCGCCAGGGCCTCCTGCACAGACTGACCCACCAAGCTGCGACGTGGGAGGAAAGTCCTGCCTCCCTCAGCAGCATGTGGCCCTCATTAGCACTCACCTAGTGAGAAGATCTCCCAGAGCAGGACCCCAAAGGACCAGACGTCACTCTGGGTAGTGTAGACCTTGTCGAAGATGCTTTCTGGAGCCATCCACTTCAGGGGGAGGCGGGCCTGCAGGAGGGAGACAAGGGGCACAATTGCTTATTCAGGAACCAGAGCCAATAGCCCTGATCCTCCTGATGGAGGAGTGGAGGTTTGGTTAGGCCAGGGGGAGGGACAAACACACTGAAAGAGTATGAGGATAGAATAGTGCTGAAGGGCTGAGGGGCAAAAGGAAGGAGATGGAAGCCTGGTGGTGGTGGACTGAACCTCCATTATTGGGCCAATGGTCCCTGGTCCCAGCCATGCAAGTGGTTCCACTCCTCCCTTTTTATCTTTTCCTCAGTTTCTTCCATCCCCAGAGTAGTTTATCAACACCTCACCAGAGGCCTAATCTGTATAGGGTTTAAGAAGATGGCACTCACACTGCCCTTCCTGACGTAGTCAGGGTCCTTGTAGATGTCCCGGGCCAGGCCAAAGTCGCAGATTTTTACCACGTTGTTCTCTGACAGCAGGATATTGCGAGCTGCCAGGTCTCTGTGGATGCACTGAAGGCACATGAAGAAGAAGGGGCAAAATCAGAGGGACAGGAACCACCATCATAAAGAGCAAAGCACCCCCCATCCCTATCCTTCCCTTGCCAGCCTGATCTGTAATGGGGAAATAGTGGAAGCAGGGAGGAGCTCAAGACAAAAAAAATTAAAGAGATTATTAAAGAGAGGATGAAATGCAAGAGGACTAAGTTCCCATCCCTGCATTGCCTGAGACTTCTTGAGGGGCATGAGGCAGATCACTGAATCTTTCTGTGTGTCACCTGCAAAGTGGCTGCAGGCAGTCCCCCTGGGTGCATGGTTTTGTAGAGATAAATCACAAAACAAGTTCACACTGCAATACTAGAGATCGGAAACAGCCAGTCAAAGAGCCCGGCTATTCATGGGAGAGGCTCTGTGATTACATGGACGGACCTCACCAGGCCTTTTCTAGTCAGGTATGCACAAAAGAAGAAAGGAGCATTGGAAAGGGTGAACTCACCTTTCGGGATGCCAGGAACTCCATGCCACGTGCTACCTGGAAGCTGTAGCAGATCAGGTCTTCCATAGTCAAGGGACTTTGCCACAAGTCATCCACTGCCCAGGAGTACAAGAAAATGGTTAGACAGTGAGTGGCCTCTTGTCCTCCTTGCCTGTCTCTAGGACTGCAGGCTACAAATAGCCCCTGGGTGAGATACAGCTAGTGCTTGGTGCTAACTGGAGAAACTGTCTCCCACCTAGGATTTTCTGCCTAGGTGGCAGAAAGCACACAGCAGGAACCTGTTCAAGTGTGAGGAGAATGAGTCCAACTTCCAGAATACTTCAGTAAAACATCTGGAAGGGCCTTTGAAGGTCAACCCATCATTCCTGCCCTAGGTAGGACCCACTGAGGAAACCCTTCAATTCTTCTTTCTTTAGGCTAAAGAAAAAATTTTAAGTGACTTAATCCTCCCTTTAGGGTTTCTAAAGTCTATTCCAAGAGACAACAGATGAATATAATAGCCCTGTTCAGGGAATTGCCACACAATAGTGGAGTGATCGGCGTTGAGGCTGGGTCCCAGCTGCCCATTGCTGGGCTCTCCCCATTCCCAAGTTAGGCAAGTCTGGCATTTTCTTGACGGACTAGGTGAGGAGCTACTGCCAAAGCTGGGGTATTACCTTCCTGGATCGGCTGTGCTGTCTGGCTCTTGTGCATCAGAAAGCGGTTGAAGATAGCACTGTCACTAGTTCTGGAACGACTCCTCCTGTCTGCTCTCACTGCCTCCACGATGGACTGGACCTGAATACGCAGCCTGGGTGACTTCTCCTAGCAAGAAGATCAAAACAAAAACCTCAGCAGGCAACACACAGTGCAGTTCCTGCACCCATGAGCTACACGTCCTGCTCTTAGACTGTAATTTTGGTCTGGAAGCACCTGTTCCCCACTTCAGACAGGAATTTCTTCCCTGATGTTACCCATGAGCCAACATCACTTTGTAAAGGTGACCTACTGCTAGACAGAGGGTGTCTTTGTCTCATTGTTGGGTTATGTTTCTGGTTGCATGTCTTCCTTCCCTAGCCATGGAACAAGTCCCTAGGGACAAAGGAGGTTACTTACTCTGTAAGGACTGAACCCTTCCCGCTTGGTCCGCAGGTAGTTGGAGAGGTTGCCATACTTGCAGAACTCAACGATAACCATGAGTGGACCTGACGAGAAGAAATCAAACATCAGAAAGAGGCAAGGATTTGGAATAATCAGAATTTGTGCCAATTCACATAATATGCAGTGCTGCTATGCTGCGGCACCAAGGCTAAGCACACACATACACACTGATAACGTCCCCACGTGTCCCTGCAGTCACTCTTGTGGCCAGCAGAAATGGCACGGGGGATAAGCACTGATCTCTGGGAGCAGGCCCAGCCTGTCGCCCTGGGATATTTACCATTGGGTTTGGTACAGGCACCCAGCAAATTCACCACGTTGAGGTGATTCCCGATGTGAATGAGGATCTTCAGCTCTGACATCAGTGCCTTGTGCTCACTTGCGGTAGCTCCCTCTGTAAACACACAAACCATGTCATGATGATGCCTCCTTGCAGCTTTTTTGTGCCCCCTCTTAGCACGGCATTAATGTGAGTCTTGCTGGGGAGGTTGTGACCCCAAAGCCTCGATACATTTTGTTATTGCATGTTTCCAAATGAAATGGCAGAGCCTCCCAGGATCCCTGCTGTAATGCACAGGGTGCATCCTTCAGGTGCAGGGACCCAACACAACCTGCATCCAACAATTTTTTCCTTATAATAGTTGTGCAGGAAAAAATATTACTCGAGGCTTACATACAGATGCACACATTTGAATCTCTGCCCTTTTAGCCTCCAAGCAGAGATAAAGAGCTATAAAACTGTTTTAAGGAAAATTAGAAACAAAAAGACATTTGAGGCTTTTGATTGTGACTGAAGATAGGAGCTGCCTCAGAAGACCTTTTTATAATTCCTCTCCCATAGCAAACACAGCATTGTGCCCCTGTCAGCTCTCTGTACTGCATTTTCTCTCTGACTGCCTAATTTGCAACAATTCTTGGTCCTCTGTTTTACCCTAAAGGTGCATTCTCTGTTTTTGTGTGCATTTTTCATACTTCTCTGCCTTCCCCATATGCATTTTGCCTTACTTGGGTGTTTGCAAATTTAGTTTGAGAGAGAGAAACATCCTCCTGAGCTGCAGCTGGAGGGCCAGGTAAGAGCCATGCCTCAAAGGACTGTAAAACAGCCTTGTATGGCCAGGTTTCCCTCTGCAATTGTCATGCGGATCACCCGTCCACCTGCAGTGGTAAGTGCTCCCGAGCCAAGCCATGGTTCAGTTTCTATGTACAGGCCGCTGCTGACTGGGGACTGCCTTGATATTTTGTTGGTTGCCAAATTACAGGATAATGTTCTGGATGCCTGTCTGAAAGCGCGGCTTAAAATCTCACTGTGGATTGACCAGGCTTTGGATGCAAAGCCAATTCAGCCCTCCTAAGCTCCAGAGCTGTAACGTGCTTCTTTACCCAGCTCTGAACCTGGCCCATAAACATGAAATACAGGAACATTTTGAAGAAGGTAATTAGGAGCAACATTTTCTTTGGTGACCTGCCAGAGAGGGGCTCTGGATTCTTGTTCTTCCTTCGAGACAGATCTTACTCTTTGCCTTTGCAGACAGTTAAATTTCCTTGAAAGCTGAGTTCCCCAGGTCCCTGCTGTCTGCTCTACCACTTGCCTCCCAGTGCAGCTGGGTGGGGCTAAAGCATTCACGGAGGAAGGCCAAGAGGATCAAATGTGTAGAGGCCAAGAAGCCATAAATTAAAAGACTGGCTCCAGCTCCTCTCCCCTAAGCTCAGTGCTGGCTCAAGCAGAAGCACCCAGGAGTGCTTAAGGGAGATAAGGCATTTGTTAAGGCCCTGGAAAATGTTTTATGCAAAAGTCAGTCATTTACAAGGTAGACTGTCTCTGGCACCCTTTATATCCACAAGGACCGTGTATTCTGCTTCGCTGTCCACATACCTTTCAGCATTTTGACTGCTACGGTCTCACAGCTGTTACTTTTATTGATTCCAAATGCTGATGCTTCCACCACCTTCCCAAATGCACCATGACCCAGGACTTTACCTATGGGCAAAGAGAGAGGCAGCGTGAAGGAAGGCAGGTGCAGCACATGGAGAATGGGATGAAAAAACAAAAAACCCTACAGGAAACCATGGGATGAAGAAAGAAAAAGGGTTATAAAGGAAAAGGAAGGAGTGCAATATATGCCCTTTCCAGGTGGCTGCTTGCTTTGGTGGTGAGAATAAGAGAGAGGATGAGGGGAGGAACTGAGACAGAGCTGGCATGGACAAAGTGGAGGAAGGAAATGGCCCTGCAGAAGTGAGAGGCTGTTTGTTGCCCTCAAACAGGCCGTGTGGGAAAGGTAACTGTGACACCTTGCAGCAGAACAGCCAGGGCTAACGTCACTGCTCAGTGCATCAAAGGCAGTCTGCAGCCCTTTTAACCCTCCCAGACAGAGGGAAGAGACTGCAGGTGGGTGTCTCAGCATGAGGAGGATAATGGCTGCGTTCCTGGTCCTGAACTCAGGGTACCTCCCGTGAACTGGGCTGCTGTGTCCTGATCGCCAGTTGGAGAACATAGGGGTGTGTTTTAAAGCATGCCCAGAGGTCTCATGGTCTCAGTGATGCCTGTGGGTATGCTGGGAGAGTCTGGGCTTACAGTTGGCTCAGACCTGCCAAAGAGACCCAAAGAGATTTTCCCAGGTACAAGTGGGCTTTAGGGACAGTACGGAGAAGATGGGAAGCCTGAGACAGTAGGCATTAAATACACAAAATTGTGTAAGAAACCTGGAGGGTGAGTTTGAAGGGCTGGTGGGAAGCCCTGGGTGCAGCATGCAGTGGTGGGGATGGGGCTCAGCTCACCTAGGCGCAAGCGGTCTCGCGGGAATTCCCACTTGCTGGAATCATAGGGCAGGTACTCGCACTGCTCCTCCAAAGGCACCTCGCCAGGGTCCATGATGATGGAGAGGTAGCCAGTCTTGATGTCTGCATGGGCAGGCTGTGGGGATCAGCCAACACAGCGGGTGAGGAGATGCCTCCTTTGCCTGCCTCAACCTGCTTTCCCCTGGCAAAAGCCATTCCCTGTCCCCCTCTTTACTACAGCCCTTACGTGCCCTGGGAGAGAGACAACCACATACCCTTTTGATGTTACAGAAGATGAGGATAAGGAGGATCCAGAAGAAAACAGCGATGACCCCAGTCCCAATCAGGATGACAATCTCCACATTGGTCCTGTCATCAGAGCCTGTGGGACGGGAGTGAAATTGCAGATTCAGAGATGCCCGTTCCCTACCCCAGCTCGGCTGTCCCATTCAGGATGTGGAGAGACCAGGGAGGTGTGTTTCCCCTCATGCTAAGCCTGTCTGAGCAGGCTGACTTTGAGAAGAGCAGAGTAGCTTGACGCTTCCCAAGCTAAACATTCTCTGGACTACAGATGCTCTAAGGGGCTTTCACTGCCCCCCTGCTGCCTGGTATCACAGGGAAGAGGCATGGGACCTTGGACACGCTCCTGTCAGACGGTTTCACCCCCAAGGGGTGTTGTGGCTGCTGGTACCTTCTACGGAGACACTGGCCGAGGAGTTCACACAGCCCTTGGCATTGCAGACGCTGCAGAGGTAAAGCCCAGCATCCTCCTCCCTCACCCTCTGAATGCTCAGCCTCTGGTTGAAGTCCGCCAGGTCGATCCCTGTAAGGCACGGAGGGTTATGGTGGTCACTCACAGGAAAGGGGGATTTGTATATTGAACTCATTGAGTCTGAAAATAAAGCTTCTATTTTTTGGCTGTTTTATTTTAGATGACAGAATGAAATCGTGCCAGCTGGCAGAGGATCTCCTCTGGGGCCTTACAGACCAAAAACTACCCTGGAGAGGCCCTCCTCAGGCGGTGTATGGAGGGAACGAAACCCCTACAGACACTGCTGGATGGCAACAGCACTCGGGCCATCCAGATGGTGTGTCAAGCTCTGCTTCACCTCCAGGGCCTGTTCCTTTCCCTCTGCAATGTGCCCGGATACTTCCCATGTTCCTTCCATAGGTTATGGGTTGGTCTCTGCCTTAGCAGAGATGCCCAGCACTGAGCTGAGTGTAAGAAGGAAAATGATGCATCTCTCTTTGCTCTCTGAATGTACATGTGCACAGACAGTGCTGAGCCAGGCCCTAGGGCAAAGACTCAGACAGTGAGCATGCATCAAACCAGGGCAGAACATGATTAAAACAGAGTTCAGACAATTCAGAGAACCAGGTGTCTTTGCCTGGTCACAGCAACTCCCAGAACCCAGCAGTGCTGAGTTCTCTGGCCACCAGACACGATGCCCTGCATTTGGTTCATCCCCACCTCACTGTACCTGACACTTCTTCCACCAGTTTCTCGTCTTTGTACCAGCTGATGTCAGGAACGTGGTTGCCGTCCACCTTGCAGCGCATCTCTATGGAGTCGCTGACATTCACCCAAATGTCTGTCAGGTTCTGCTTGAGGCGAGGGATCTCCAGGGCTGGAGGAGCAGCACAAAAAGGAGGGGAAAATGGGAAACGGATTGATCAAAAGAATTCATAGCGGGCTTTGGGTGTTTAACCCCTGCTCGCATGGCTTCTCCCAGGGATGGACTGGGAAGCTGACTGCAGCAAGAGCACCAGCTCTCCTCCGTCACTCCCACCCGCCCTGCTGACCCTCACCCTGCACAGAGATGTACTTCTTGTGGCAGTGCTTCTCCCGGGTCTTGCGGTTCTGCACCTCACACACGTAGTCTCCCTCCTCGCCCAGGGAGATGTTGGGGATGGTGAGCAGCAAGGTCGCGTCGTTGGAGTCAGGCTGAAAACGCAGCTCCCCTTGCATCTTGGTGGCATAGTGGTGGACGTTCTTGCAGTCCAGCACGAGGGGATTGCCCTCCTCATCGTGGAGCTTGGAGAGGTTCAGCCGATACCACTGCAGATTCTCGTAGGTGTAGTTGTCTGCATTGCAGCTCAGCTGGAGGTCCTGTCCCTCTATGGGCTCTTCTGAGGGCTGGGATTCAATCTCGAACCCATCTGGAATAGCTTTCAGGAAGGAAATGAACATGTGGATGAGTTTTCTTGGCTCAACTACCAGGCACATTGACATTGTCTCCTTGGGCTCAGCTTTCTAAGACCCTGCTGTCCTCAGTGGTTGCAGGTATTCACCTGCCTCCACAAAGGCTGGTGGCTGCTGACGGCACGGGTACTACTTACAAGGCTTCTGGGGTCTCTCCAGACAAGCCTGAAGATAAGCCTCTGCCCCCAGCCACTGCTGTGCCCCTGCTGGGTTCCCTGTCCCCAGCAGGCACGAACAGGCTCCTGCCAGCACAGGGTACTGCTGGCAGGAAGCTCGTGTGGCCCCGTATGGGCCAACTCCAGCCCCCGCTGCTGGGCTCCAGCTCCTACAAACTTGGCTTTCTCCCACCACCAAAATCCTGTGGGGACCGTGCCAAGGGCTGGGGCCAGAAGGACCCTGCCTGTGAGTGGTTCTGGCAGTGCCACTAGAGGATGCTCTTGGACCAGGCACATCCCCTAAACATAGCCACACCGGCTCATCTCCAGATCTGATTGCATTATCTGCTGCCAGGGCTCCAAGCTTTTGCTACTTAGCAGAGATGTGGGGCACCCCTACTTTCCTGCTGCCTTCCTGGTCACTGTGTAAGGTGCTACGTGTGAATGGGAGGATCTGGCAGGTTTAGGGACCTGCCTATTCCTGGCAGAGAGCCCAGCTGACACGTGTGGAGGGGACATCCACGGTACTCACTGGTCACGTAGAAGTAGATCAGCCGCTCGTCTCGACCCACTTTGTTAGAGGCGATACACTTGTACATGGCTGAGACGTTGGCCTCCTGGATGGCCAGTTTGCTGACTGTCTGGTGGGGGAAGAGAGCATCAGAAGAAGTTAGGAATGATGAAGGGGAAGAGAAAAGTAGGATCAGCGCTGCTCTCTGGCAGACAGCAAAACACACAACGAGCCTGGCCCCAGAGGGCAGCCGTACCTGGAAAAGGGTTATGCAAAAATAGGCTTTTGTGTATTTCAAGCCTCATCTGCTGGCTCTAGCAACAGCAGTGTGGTTTTATCCCCAATTTCTGCTCCTTTTCACAGTGTCCAGCCAGTGTGGATGCACCTCCATGGGAGCAAACTGCTTGCTAAGCCCCTCTGGCCACCACAGGGACAGGCCTGTGCCCCGCATGGGAGACATGAACGTGATGAGGGGATGGCTAAGCTCCTGCCAACCTTTCTGACAGTGGGGAGAGAGGGAAGGGACACAGAGACTCTGATTCCCTGAGCCCTCTGCAGTTAGTTAGGTGACTGCTCAGGGTCCCACATTGTTCAGTGGGATTTACAGGTACTTACAGACCCGTTAGTCCTCCTTTTATCCACAAGTGGAAATCAGCCCCCTGGAAGCATCCCAGCTCTCGCCACTTCAGGAAGAGCTATCATCTTCTCCCTTTACATTCCAAGTGTGTATAGACACGATCCTAAAAGCTTCCTCATCTGTCCTTCCAGCAAGACATGACTAAGGCTGGGCAAACAGCCTGGCTGCTGTCCTGGGAGCTCAGTCCCAGGAGATGCTGCCTCCAAAGAAGCTAGGAAAGGCAGTGAGGGAGTAGGGCGGCTCTCCTCCTCCCAGCTCACACTGCACACGTGAGCTGCCAAGTATGTTACAAGCACTCCCCTTAGAGGAGATCTGCAGTTTGAAGGTTTCTCCTTCTCCCCCGCAGTTAAATGACAAGGTAATTACATGCGAAGATCCCTCTAATGAGGCAATGTTTAAAATGCAGAAGATTTATTTCCTATAGGGAAAGTACTTTGTCTTTACTATTCATCCCGTACACTTTGGAAGGGATTTTAATTCGAAGTGGCAATATATTAGCTTGTGTAAATCAGAAGGAACAGTCATTCACTCAGTGCATATTCATTACAGCTGAAGTGACCTTATTACTAGCACTTTTGTATGCTGCCTTTTCTGTTTCCTGGGAATATTCAATACAGCTGCAGTGACCCTACTGGCGGCACTTCTGAGTGCAGCCTTTCGTGCTTCTTGGGGATTTTCCCTCTAATGGGTACTGTTACATTTAAACTGGGTTTGGTCTGCATTTGACATCATCCTGCCATCCAGAGTGCATGCCCACGCACTGCATGCATGGTGGCTCCTTCTGGCCTTTATGGGCAGAATAAAAACCAGGAGGAAGATGGTAAAAACCAGAGGAAGATGGTAAAAGACAGTCAGAATGGAGGAGGAGAGGGAGAGAAAGCAGATCTGGGGATATAGTGGAAGAGCTCTCCTCTCCTGGAGCTCTTGCACATCCCTGGGCTGCACAGCCTGAGTGGGACCTGCAGGGCAGTTAGCACCTAACAGACAGGGAACGAGGACACCGCTGTGGAACAGGAGAAAGAGGAAAAAAAAAAGAGGGGAAATGAACATGGGAAACAGCAAAAGATCTAGAGAGACAGAAGAACCAAGATGAGAGTCACATTGGGAGGGGGACACAAGGTCATCTCACCCAGGAGCTCCCAGCACCCCTGCTCCCTTCCCCAGGGGACGCTGATCGCTGCCTTTCCCTTCGGCTGCTCTGGGAGGAGCAGCGTCTGCCCCTGCCACCCTTTTGGCAGAGTGACGAACTCCCGGCCAGGCCGGGGAACGGGAAGTGCCTTTGGAGGTGTGTAGGAAAACAGGAAGTGACTTTCGGAAACGGGGGCCCATTTGTTTGTTCTGCATCCCTCTGCGAGCAGCCGGTGCCCGACACCAGCGGGAACAGGAACCCTGCCGCAGCACAGGGCACAGGCCTGACACTTGCGGCTACCAGAGAGACAGAAAGAAACAGGCAACGAGCACTGTCCAGCTGTTTGCAGGTCACACACCGTGACAAGGGAGAGATGTTCTTTCCAGAGAGGAAACTGTGTGATGGAGAAGTGGGTTCTGCAGGGCACACGTGTGCTGTCCCTCACAAACCTGCAGCGGGTGGACGCCAGCATCTCCATACCACCCTCACCCCACGAGCAAGGGGACAGCTAGATGAAATGCCCTGCCACACACATGGATGTTCCCGAGGCCAGAGATTTCCTGGTCAGCGTGTGGCTCCTGCTTTCCCTTCCCAGTTATGCAGGCTGCTCTTTGGGTCTGGCTCTCCCAAAACAGCTCAAGCAGGAGGACTCAGAAATGCCCCCGGGAGCCCCCCCAGCCTCACCCCCATGCCCTCCCCAGCTGGGTGCCCCGAGTTCAGCAGTGATCGGTGTGATCTCTCCTCTGCAGTCAGCCCCAGTGGGAGCCTCTCTGGACGCAGGGAAATTTCTCAGAGACGACAGCTCTCCCTCGCCCTGGGGCTGCCTGGTACCGCAGAGCCCCAGAGCAGGGGATGGCTGCTGCTGGTTTACTTTAGAAGCAGAGGTGTGACGCACTCCCCAAATCCGTCTCTGCCAGGTTCATTTCCAGGCCACTTTTGCTGGCTGATAGCGATGGACGCCACCAAGACTCCCGCTCCCTGCTCTAGGATGGGCCTGGGGCTGCGGCCTCACCTTGTTTCGTCCCTCCACGAACTCCACCCAGGTGTCGATGCTCTCGATGGGGTTTACTGCATCCTGCTGCGACACATCTTTCCAGTCCTTGCACTCGGGCATCCGGTCTCTCTGGTGGCGTCTTGCTGCCCGGTGCCTGCTATTGCTAATCCAGCAGCCAGGGAGGAACAAGGGAAAGAGAAGAGAAATGGGGAGAGGGTCAGCTGGGAAGAAGGCAACAGAAATAGCTTTGTGTCTGAGAACCAATGCTCCTATTCTCTGACTGCAGAATTTCCTGGGTCTCTTAATTACGTGGTCCTAAAGTGCCTTATAAGAGTGCTCTGCAGTCACTAGTGAGGCAAACTTTATCTACAGATATGAAAATTGAAGCAGGGACCAGATACTGGTGTCCCAGGCAGTGCCTTCACCCTCAGGCCGGTGGTTTCAAAATTCACTGCTAAGGATGGAGATAGGAAGGAGAGAAAACTGTTCATGTGTGCCTGGGGCAGTTCCTGATGCCACTCTGCTCAACAATGAGACTTGAGGCCTGGCTGGGACTGTGAGTCAGGGATGTCACAGCCTGGCCGGGTGCTGGCCTGGAGGGTAGAGCGTGCAGCACCTGAGAGTGTACCTCCTACCCCAGATCCCACAAAAACTGGGAGGGAAACATCCCAAGGAGAGATGCTGCTGGCATCTCCTGAGGACATGGTGACACCTCTTTGGGGCTGAGGCAGGCGAGCAGGGAAGAGAGCCCAAATTTGTCAAAGACCCAAGATGCTGCAGCTTGTAGGGTGCTTCTGCTTCAGGTGGAGCAGGGAGATGGGAGGGTCTGCCCAAAATCCAGGGAGGGAGGTGAGGAGGGAAAGGGCTCACAGTGGCAGAGAGGAAGGGGGGAGCTGAACACCCAGGAGCAGGGGCAAGGGTGCGCTGCTGGCAGTGCCGGCAGAGTGCTCAGCGGGGCGAGCACACCGGTGAGTTGTGTAAACAACAGGAAGCCAGAAAGAAGCCTCCTGCATCCTCTGTAGCTAAGCTAGGCAGAAACACAGCGGCCTTGGGAGACACTGCTCATAATTCATGGGCCCCTCTGCTTCCTGACAGGGCCACGGTGTGCTCGCATGCAATGGAGATCACTCTGGTGTCCCTGGCTTGACAACAGCCTGCACAGGGCCGCAGGACCCGGCTTCCTCCAGGCAACCTGATGTCCTCTGCCCTGACTGCTCTGGCTACAACTCTCCGGCATCCCTTTTCCCTCTTCCTGCAAGGCCACTGCTAAAAAACACCACTGCAGCCCTGCCTTGTGCTGCCCCGCTTCCTGGGGAATAGGCAGCGGGCATGGGCCCTTCCTGCCTATCCATCGGTGCTGCCGGCACCAGCACCCTCTGGGCAAGCTGCCTGGCAGCTGGCAGAGAGCTGGCACTTCCCCTGGATTCTGCACTCGTACAGCAGAACTCCCCTGGCTTCTGCAGCAGCTCCGACCCCCTGCCTACCAGTGCTTTTGCTTCCATCACCCAGCAGAAGATGAAGGACCAAAAAACCACAAGGACCTGAGGGCAGGAATGGCGCAAGCCCCAGCTGCTGTCTCAGGGTCTCACCAAGGGGCTGCGACCATTTCTTCTGCAATCTGCCTCAGTTTCCCCATTCGCACAGCCCTTGGCAGACAGCCTGAGGGGGCTACAAGCTTTGTCACCAGTCAGTGGGTGTTACTGCAGGTGCTGTGAGGTGTGGCTGGGCCATGGACATCCCCTGCCGGACACAGATGGCTGGGGGGACAGGGGAAGCTGCGGAAACAGTTGGTGCCTGGGACCAGCCAGGCTGGGCAGAAGTCCCACGGGCAGCACAGCAAGCAGCTCCGGTGCAATCCATTCCACCTCTCTACGGGGCAAGTGGGTGTATGGCACTCCGAGCCATCAGCTGCTGCTATCCTCCTCTCGCCACATCATGGCTGGAAGGACAATAGTGAAATAGGGTCTGGGACACAGCCAGGGTCGCAGGGAGCCCGTAGCTGGTGCTGGTGGCCTGGCAGGATGCGGGTGCTGGGTGAAATGGCACTTACAGGCTGCGTCGGGAGAACATCCGACAGGGCATCCACGGCCTCCACTGCCACTGGATCACCTCCGGTGCTGGGATGCCATAGACCGTGCAGGTGAGGGCCTGGGGGCTCCTCCGGGAGTAGATGCTCGGGGAAGAGGCTTCCTTCTCATGGATGCGTGGAGGCACTGCAAGCAGAGTGACACAGTGAGGGGCCCTGGGCTCAGCTGCTGCATCCCCAGGCTGCGCACAGCCCTCCCCAGGCCTGTCTGTAGAGAGACCAGGCACTAAAGGACCGTGGCTCTCAGGGCAGCTCCTGAGGTGCTCAGACCTGTAAGGCAGAGCAGGTTATACTTAGGCAGATTCAAATGATGGCATTTCTCCTTCCTCTGCGGGGCGTGACTGTCTGGATACTGCAGCACTCCCAGTGCTGCCTAGCAGCCCCCAGCACAAGGTTACAGAGCCTGCTGGAGACAAATCCCCAGGCAGCAGTGCCCTTCTACTGCTTCTTGTGCTGGCCCCTGATTCCTGCATGACAGCAACCAGTTTCCACCAGAGGAAAGCTCCCCAGGAGCCGTGGAGCACCCAGAGGAACTGTTCCAGCTGCAGGCTCCACGTGGGTTGCAGCTGCCCTGCTCTCAAGTCCCCATCAGTTAGGATCACCTTCAGCAGCAGCCCCAGCTGCTGTTGGGAAATGCCCTGAGCAAGGACATACCCTGCCCAGAGCAATGCAGCCAGGAACAAAACTTCAGTGTCCTGATTCCCACTCCTGTGCTGCATCACCCAGGCCACAAGGAAGCAGCCCTGCTGTAAACAGAGCATCCCTCAGGAACTGGCACAAGGAGATGATGTAGGTACCATCTGCTTTAGGAAAGCAGCAGGGACTTGGTCTTGGAGCACCCCAAAGGCCAGGGCCATGGGCTCTCCCCCTGGCCCTGGCCCCCTCCCTTACCGTTGACGATTAACTGGAGGCTGATGTGCTTCTCCAGCCCTGCCAGCCTGTTCCTCAGAACCAGCGTGTATGTCCCAGCGTGCTGCTCCGACACATCCTTGATCTGCATTGAAGATTGAGATTGCTTGGGAATTAGCTTCCCGTCCTTGTACCTGCAGGGAGGCAGAGAGAAAATGCAGCCACGGAGAGGAAGTGTCCCACCGGCAGCCAGGCAGGGGCTTGCTGGTCCCCACCAAAGCATGGTCCTCTCTGGAGGGTCCCCTGGGCCTTCCTCAGACCTGAGTTACGGGTCTGCACATTGTCCTTTGTGGATGTGTGTGAGGTTGGCAGTGTTGTGACTTAGCCTCAAGCAGGGCTTGGGCACAAAGCTCCCAGCTAGCTCTGGAGGAAGTGCAGCATGATGCAGGACACGACCTGTCTCTCTCTTGCTCCTCTGGGCAGCCGTGATTCCCGCTGCAGGGGCATGTGGGGGCAGCTCCTATGGGAGCTCCACTTGGCCTCTCCAGACAGCACAGAGCTGCCAAACCAGGCCAATACCTTTGCTGCTTCTCCCCCATACCTCACATCCTCACCCCTCAAGCTGTGCTGCTGAGAGCTAGGGCAGGTGAACCATGGGGAAATACCCCAGGAACAGGAGCAGCCCCTCCATGGGTGGAAAAAGGTGACATTTGGGATGACCTTGGCCTCAGAGAGACCTAGCAAGGAGGCCAGGCTAGGCGTTCCTCCTGGGCATGGGGAAGGAGAAGAGAAGAGGAGAGGAGAAGGTGTTTTGGGCCAAGAAAGATGCGTTACCACTGGAAGTCTGGTGGGGGGTAAGCCACGACTTTCACTGGCAGCTTCACAGCTTCATCTCCTGCAGTGGCTTCTATTACCGGGCCCTTCCTCCACTCCACGTTGATGAAGGGCTTTTCTGCAAGAGAAGAGGTGAGTATGGAGGAGGAAGCACAAAGAGTCGGGCTGTCACCAAGCTGCGTGCTCCCCACAGGATCAACCAGCAAGGACCAAGGCCAGCTGGGGCACTGTAGCAGAAAGGCAGAACTGACTTTTGCTGCTGTGATGATGAAGTCAAAATAACTGAAATCTGCTATAGTTCCCTCCTCTCCATTCCTGTTCCCAGCAGAGCCCCGTTCCTGGAGCAGAAGGGGACAGAGGGATGGGTGCCAGGCAGGGCCACCAGCACAACGCTGCAGCTCTGGCAGCTGATGAGCTGCCTCTGCCCCTCTGCTGGAAGCCATCAGGGCTGCAGGGAGGCTGGGCTGACCCCGACCTTTCCACTGCCAGGAGCAGGCTGCCCAGTGCTGATGGTGCCTTGTGTGCCTGGAGGTGACACAGTCTGTGCAGCATGCCTTCCCACTGTCATTTGGGCCAATTTGGTGTTTGCATTCCTCTCTCTATCACCATTGGGGCATCTTTCGAAGTATGACTGTGCTCCCAGTGTGGTGCTAGAGCGCAGAACGGCTGAGGAACTGGGAGAAGGCTGGGTCTCACTAAAACAGAGTAGGATGGAAACACAGGAGCCCCACTACTAAGCACTGGGCCAAGCCCTTCCTAAGAGATCTGGGGATTACTCTGCCTGTGGCTTGGCTCTGGCCATGGCTCTGCGAGGGAGCAGAAGGCACCTTACCGTGCACAATGACATCGGTGCTCTCCTCCAGCATCTGGGCGCCGTTGGTGGCAGTGCACGTGTACTTGCCCAGATCCTGCTGGCTGACATTGTGGAGGGTCAGGATACTGGAGAGCTCTGTGTGCGTCTGCAGGGACCGGCGCTCCGGCTCTATCACTGCTCGCTGTGTCTGGTGGGAGATTGCAGAGAACAGGGCGTGAAAGGTATCAAAGGGATAGGGTTGTGCAGGTGGGATCCTCATAAATGCATTTCTTGCTGTCCAGTGTTTGTGTCTCCCCAGAAAGGCATCTCCACCACTGACTGCAGATGGGAAGGCAGTGAGCCCTGTGTCACTGACTGACCAAGGTTGGGTAAGAGTTTAGCACAGGTTTTGCTCTGATCTGCAGCCCAGGAACTAGGTTGGAGCCATGTAAGTATGTGAACACCATAATGCCCTTGGGGAACTCCCTTGTTTCACTGTTCATAAGAGCCAGACTCTGCCACAGAGGGAAAACACAGGGGGAAGGGATCCTCTTGCAGGCTCTTGCTAAACCTGGGCTGTGAGACTAGAATAGCTCCTGTCAAGCCACGGATGCTTGGTCTGTATATACACTGGTGGAAATGAAACCAGTATTTGCCCTGCCAATGATGCCAAGAAGAACAGTGAATGTGCAGGACGGGACAACTCAGAGGGAAGTGTTTCAGTGCATGGGGAGCCGCTCTGTTTGCCAGTACCTGTTTGCCAGGGTAAGTCCACTGGAAGCGGACACCAGAGTTGAACTCGGCCCATACTGTGCAGTTCAAGACCAGCTTCTCTCCCACGAGCAGCTCCATGGCTTTCTTGGGGTACAGCTGAATGTCGTACAGTTCACTCCCTGATGCAGAAGAGGCAAGGAAAAGACATTTCTGATCTACTGATTCTTTGAAGTTGGGATGTGTCTCAGAAAAGCAGTGCAAAACAGAAAAGCAACCTGGGAATCTGCAGCTCGGACTGTGCAGTTACAGGAGGCTTGGGCATGAACTCGTGCTGCTGAGTGTATTTCAGCATGGCACACAGCAGAGGAGATATAAGCACAGTGCAGAGCCTATGGAGCTAGACAGGGCCATAACAACCCCATGAACTACACTGGAGGACTGCAGACCGTCCCCCTGCGCTTTCCCAAACCTTCACCTGCTATATGGATGATGAAGAAGTTGGATTTGAAGACCTTCTTGTCGATGACAGTCTCGCACTGGACGAACAAGGAGTCCCTGATCAAGTGAGTGGGTACCTGCACACCTTTCTTGTTGTCCCAGAAAACGCTTTTCCTGTCGGGGTGGATGAAGGAATTTTGCTGGAAAAAACAACATGTTTGCCAAGTGAAATGAGAGGGTAACAACATTCCCACCCCACCTCTTCCAGGCTTCATGCTGGCTAACACCTCTCTTTGGTGGAGCAAAATTATGCAGCATCACGCTACGCTGGCCTCCTGCTCTCTCCCCCAGAGGGTTTGTCATCTAGGAATTGCAGCCTCCCCTAAACCCCAAGCGGCTGTATCCTGCGCTGCGAGCCTCCCCATCCGCAGAGCAGGCCAGAAACTTCCAGGAATGGAAACTGATAGTGATAGCTAAGGAAACTGATGCTGATGTCCCAAACATCAGCCCAATTGGGGTGAGGGCTGACCTTGGGTAGTGTCCTTCCCGGGCAAGGGAAAGGCCCCTGGCCCCTGGAGTGTCCCTGGAGGCCTTTGTACAATAGTAACACTCATCCTGGAAGGATGTATTTGCATTGTAAAAAAAAAAAAAAAAAGGTATAAGCAAGCTGATAATAGAGTTGTTTTTAGTCAACAGCCCCAGAGAGCTGCAGCCTTCTCCCCATGGGGATGCTGACCACCTAGAGGGTTTGCAGATCACAGAGACCAGAGCAAAAAGGCAATGCTATGGGATTAAAACAAAGTCCTGTTTTGTTTCATAGAGCTCCAGGGAAGAGGAGCAAGGTTGGCAGGAAACCCACAGGATCTGCCCAAGGGAACTGGACAGCACCGCTTCAACCAGCAAATAAAATGAGGAAGCCAGTGGCTTGTACTTTCCATGGAAAATGTATCCCATGCATTTTCCATTCCTGGCAGTGCCTGTCCTGCTTCCACTCAGGCGATTACAAATGCACAACAAATGCAATGCATGTCAGTCCCCAGCCTCCCACTAAAGGAGCTCTCACCGAGATCAGAGTGACGTTAAGGTCTGGGATGGACACCAGGCACGGTACCCAAGTGTTCTCCTTCTTGCTGATGAGGAGTGTTTCCGGCTTGTTGATAAATGGCTGTTCGAAATCTAAAAGACATAAGGAAAAGAAAACTAAAAAGAGGAAAGGGAAGAAGTGGGAAGAGGGAGGAACCAGAAGAATAGGAGGCTTTCTGGCTTTCTTTAATGCAACATGAGCTTGCCAGAGGAAGTGGTGCTGAGCGGGTCAGCCCTATCTGCGATGTGCAACAGCCAGCAGAGACACCCTGAACGCAAAGGGAGCAGCCTGGGTGCGTGCCTGGGCTGGCCGATTCCCCCACGCCAAACACCGTTCTGGTGGAGCGGCACTTCTCTGCCATTTGGACAGTGCTGGAAACGACCTCCCCTTTCCTGGCCCCTTCGAGGTCTCTGTCTGGGTCTGACCCTTTGTGAAAGCGGCGGCGCTCAGCGCCTGCCCAGCTGGTGCCTGCGCGTGGCCCCGTGCTGGGGCCAGGCGCGGGGCTGTGCCGCCCTGGCGCAGCGGCAGGCAGCGCGACCTTCCCGGGCGAGGAAGTGATCCGCAGCTAAATGGTATGCAGATGTCATCCTGCAGCCATCCCGGCCGGCAGATAAACAGATGAGCTGAGATTTCCAGGGCTGCCACCCCGCTGCCTCCTAACTGCTGCAAGCGCAAATATTGACAGGAAGAGCAAAACCGCCCGAATTAATCAGCAAAGTGACTTAGCGAGTCCAGGGGCGTCACACTGAACTCCTCCACGTGGAGCCAGTGCCGAGAAGGAATATGTTTGCAGAGGGGTCTGTCCTGGCCCGCTCAGCACGTTGCCTGTGTGGGGCTCCACTTGGGTTGACAGCAGCGTGTAGAGATCTCCCACGGCCCTGAGCCATCGTGCCAGGCACCAACCAGCCATGGAGCACCAAGAGCTGGCAAGCTAACAGGGCGGCACAGTCCCTGTTTTGGGTTCTTCCTCACTGGAAAGCGCTGGTGAGACCAAGATGCAAAATACACGTCTATCCTAAGCCACATCCAGACAGAGGGTTGAAAGGGTGAGGTTTGTCTTGCAGTACCTCCTGCTGAGGCACTTGCTCACCTGTCTGGCAGTGCTTTTCTTTAAAAATCATATTTCACTTTGAGGGGTTTTCTACTCTTTGGACCCTCCCAAATAGGGCACAGAAATAGCAGCAGCCCCTGAGGTTGACTAAGTGGGATGAAGACAAAATTGGAAGAGTGAGTGAATTACAAAAGAGTGCTTGGTGTCCCCTGGCAGTGCCTCACTGATGGATGATTTCTTCTGAAATAGCAGCCCCTGCCTGCCCATTTCGACAGGGACACATGCCTCAAGGGATGCTCTGAACACAGACTGGTCCCTGCTGTCTCTGATGCCTGCTCTGGCCAGCATCTTTCCTCTGTAACAGTCATGCCTGTGGAAGCATCCACCCAGCATGTGGTCATGTCTGGCTTTGTTAAAGGAAACCATCCCCTGGGTGAGGGGGAGGTCCATAAGGAAGTGGTGGGTCCCCACTTGGGAGACGGGGGGTTCCCCCAGGGAGCTGCTTCTGGTATGCTGGAATCAGACTAAATGACCCCAGCAGCCTTAAAGGCTCTTTATTCACCTGGACTGCAGCTAAACCATCATTTTCAAGGGACTGCAGCATGAAGAGGGCTGCTTGTCCAGCCTGAGACTCTTTTCCTGTGCTAGCCAACCCCTAAAGCTGCCCATCTAAAATGACAAGTCAAAGATGAAAGCAGTAATCATCCCCATTTGGGGATTCTGCTGCTCAAGTCACATTAGGTCCAACTCAATCCAACCCAGTGCTCACACTGTTAAGTGCATAAGGGAATTTATTTCAATTTTTGGTCTATAAAACTGCTGCCTTAGTCATAGTCATGCTGCAAAAACCTGCTCTGGGTGAAATGTGTTTTTCTACAGCTTAGGGGAAACAAACCACACACAGGAAACGTATTGGTCAGCTCTTAATGAAAATAGGGTGCCCACGGAATCCTTATCTTTATTTCCTGGGGTTTTGTACTAGTGCAGAATTGCTGTCTTCTGAAATCACAGATTTGTTTCAAAGTGTGAACATGTTCCTCATTCCTTTCCCAAGCCCTGGGCACGTGAGAGGGAGGAGGCACACAACTGCCAGAGGTGAGAGACTCCGAGGTCCCCTCCAAGCTCAGAGGGTAGCCAAGAACTAACTGATTTACTGGGCAGGTCCTGCTGCCAACAAGTCATGATTCACGCACTACCTCCCCTTCTGATCACATCACGTATTTTCTTTAAGGCTGTCTTAATGGGTCGGATGGGAATAATTTAGCGTCGTCTTCATTAATATATGCTAAGCCTTATGAGATGGGGGCTGTATGTATCCTATTCCACCCTGATGAGGCATTCAGTATGGTTACAGCACTATCTGTAGGTGTAATAAAACACAAACCTAACCAGACATGTGGGAAATGAGACATGAATTCACTTGAAAACGGAGTTGCAGGTAAAATACAGAAGAGCCCATGTTTCCAGCCAAACACAGATATTTTGTTCCTGGCAATTTCACCAAGCTCTTAACATGAGAAATGAGGCTGGTGGATAAATCCGTGGTCTGATCGTGCTGTCTCTGAACATCCCCAACACTTACATCAGCCCTTCCAAACTCTCCAGGGACAGTTTCACATTGCAGTCCGGTTCAGCAGGACAGGCAGGGCTTTATCTGGATGCTCTGCAATGGCTACGGTTACCATATGCCTGGGTTTTCCTGGACATGTCACTTCTGCCCGGGAAGTCTGTCCAGGCGGACCCTGAGGTTTCCTGGATGTTTGATAGCCATAACAGGGCACAGCCTGATTGGAATGAGTGTGAACATGTGTTTTGTAGCCATGTGCAAAGCAACACTGGGAGGTGTTGGCTGGATCTGTTGCACAAATGCTGTCCACAGGCACCCTGTGAGTCCCACGCACCCTGACAGCGTGGGATTCATTGCCCCTAAGCTACGTTGTACATGCACACTTGCTGTTCTCTGGTAAACAGGAGAGCCATCACCAAGCTGCAGATGAGGCTGAGGTGAGAAAAGGTGGGCAAGGGGACAAAGAAAGTGGCATTTGTTGGATTGCACATCCACACCTGACTTGAAACACTTGGAGATTCGAAATCCAAATTTTTTAAAAGGGAAATCCACATCCATAGAGAAACCAGGGTCTTGCAAAAGCACACCCTGCATGTAAGCCTGTTAGGTTGCACTTATTTTCAGCTACACGTGTAAGCAGCTCTCTGCCTCCATCCTGATGCAATGCTCCAGAACATCTGAATGCCCCTGTCCAACTCACAGATGTCTTCTCACAACATTCCTGGGAACCAGGGAAGCTCTGTCCTGTTCTAGGATGAGTAGCAGAGCCCCCAGTAAGATGAAGTAATTGCCCAAACAGACTCCAATTCCTGTCCAGCAGCTGCCCAGCTTTTTCTGATGTGCCCCTAACGTTTTTCTATGCATAGCTGCAGAGGCAAATTTGGCTTTGCCCTGGGACTTCTGAAAAACACATCTTGTGTGTCATGACCTGCCTGGCTCGTGACAACTGCACCAACTAATAAATGGGGGTGGAAAGAGAAATAGCTCGGCCAACTGTTTCCAGGGGACAGTGCTCATTTATCTTTCTGGAGTGTGCTGAAAGCGGGGGAGACAGCGAAAGGGGAGCCCCTGGGGCACAGGGAAGCCGAGAATTGGCCCTGCAGCCCCTTGCTGAGCTGAGGTCCGGGCTCCAAGCTTGGTAGAGAGCCCTCCTCGTCAAAAACACATCTCTTAACCCTGTCTACAGGGGCAGCTGCTGCACAGACAGCATGGAAAGGAACATGTGGGGCTGCCATAGGGAAGCAGCTCCAGGGCCATTCCAGCCTGGGGACAGGAGGAGGCTGCACACAGCGAGTTTGTGCTGCTCCTCCTCTCCCCCTCTCAGTCTCAGCTTTATGGAGCATTATCATCCCTAGCCCTGTTCTGCCTCTAGCATCTCTGAGAGCCCCCAGCTGCCCAGAAGCTAACTCTTGTGCTTTTTTTAGCGGCAGAGCGTCTCTGAGGCCTGGCTCCTGCTCCTTAAATTCCTGCATTCCAGCCTGGCTGGAGTGATGCCCCCAGGCCGGGACATAATTGAATCCCAGGCGCTGCTGCCATCCCCCAGAAGTGGACGGATATTGCTTTCTTCTCAGCGCGAGGAGCCAGCCCTTGGCCCCTTCCCCAAGCCTGCTGCAGCCCCACTCTGCCCTGGGAGGCTGGCGGGCACGTCGGGCTTTTTAAACTTTCGGATTTTGTACTGGTGCCTAGGCTGCACCTGAGCTCCCCCAGCACACACCGCCGGATGGCTCTTACCTCTCACGAAGACGTAGGCGCTGACCGCTGTGGTGCCCTCGATTTTGGCATCGATGTACTTGTAATAGCAGCGGTAGTAACCCGTGTCGTTCGCCTGGGTCTCCGTCAGCACCAGGACTTTGCAGTACGGCTTCGTGCCGGTCCCCTCACAGTCTTCTTCCCGGATTGCCCGGCCAGCACTGGGGGCTGCCGAGGCCACGAACTCGGTCTCCTTCTCCTTCCCGGTGGGGTCCACCTTGCCCCCAGGCCACAACCACTCCAAAGGATGCTGTCCTCTGGCCATGGGCAAAAAGAAGAGTTAGCTTTGGGGGCAAGCAGAGTGAATGTGGTGGGGGTTCAACGGCCCCATGCTCCCCTCCCACATGCATGCACGGCTCTGCTCATAACCCAAAACAGCCACTGCTCTCGGGCTGTGGCATGGAGGAACAGCCCTCCTCCACGGAGAAAAACAAGTGCGAGGAGGTGGCAAGCAGCTTCACTCAGCGCCAGGCAAGCAGGGGCTGGTCCCCTTCCCTGGGTCACCTCCTGGGTATGCAAGGTATCAGCCTGCTCAAAAGCAAGTCTCCTGCTCCCATGACTTTGTCCTACTGCTACTGAAAACAGTATAGGGAGCCATACAGGGCCCTGAGGGAAAGGATCCATTTATTCTCTATTCTCTCTCATTATTAAAAGGGTCCAAAGCTATTAAGAAAACACACGGATGTGATGAGTTCCCTTGGCTCAGTGCAGCTGCTGGCTGGGACTCGTGGGGTGATGAATGGAGTGGGAAGCAGAATGAGGGAAGGAGAGCAGACTGGAAAGAAAGCGAGGAAGAGAAAAGCAGGGGGGAGTCAGGGATAAAGGAGAGCGAGGAGAAAACAAAGGGAGGCTCAGCTGATTGCCTTCTGTTCAGCTGCCAGCGGCATTTCCTTCCCCGCTGCCATGGGAGGGGGTTCCCTGCCCTGCCCAGCTCTCTGCAGCCCCCAAACCCCAACCTCCTCCCCGCTGGCTGGGGCTGCTGCCCTTTCCCTCCTCCGCAGACTCGAGGACAGGCACCCAGCTGCAGGGCACGACCGCACAGCCTGTTCCCCAGCCTTGCACCCAGAGGGGCCCAAAGACAAACAGCAAAATCCAGGAATTGCAAGAAAGCTCCAGACAGAGCGTGCTTGCGTGTATTTATATACGGCCAAGGCTCTCCAGTGCAGGAGGTTTGTATATGCACATGTACGTGCGCGCGCCCTACCACAGCTTGCTACAATTGCATTTGTTTACTACAAACAAAACAAGCTTTTATTCCGTGCTGGAAGTTTCCTCCTGTGAAATCAGAGCCCCTTTCAGAAGATGGCCCAGTGCACGCTTGAAAGTTTGCCAGTGTAGCTGAGAGTCACTTAAGAATGCGCAGAAAAGAAATGGAAAACAAGAAGACATCGCAAGAGACAGCTGTGGGGGCAAAAAATGGCTTTTTGTCGCACTGTTTGCTCTATTAGGGGAAACTGGGTTCATCTTTTATGCAAGTTGGGAATGGGCATGTTGGCACAGGAAGCTCCTCTGCCAGGGGACTGCCAGCGCAGGTCTGGGACAGATGCTTTTAAGCACAGCCAGACCGTGACTGTCATCAATAGCTGGATCCAGACGGCAAGGGACAGCGAGGAGGAAGCGAGATAAGGTGCCATTGGAGGGCACAATGGCTCAGACGCAGTCAGGACAGGATTTCTGTCCAAGCGTGGGGGAAAGACGTGCCCCTTTGTGTTTGTCTTCAGCAGCTGATTTGTCTTCCTGCAGATTTTGCTCTTCCAGCTCCCGCTGCCTGGCTCACTGCAGATGAGTTCGGAGGTAGCATGCTGCAAAGTCCCTGTGCCACCAGCTACAAGGGCTCTGGAGGCACCCACGTGCTCCTGGGGACAGCCCCTCTAACACAGCTCAAACTTCTGCGTTCATTAAAAATGCCATCAGTGCCTGAGACAGGATGAGAACTACAGCCCTGGCAGTTTGTGCCCACGAATCACAGCAGGCTTTTCCAAGGGATCAGTCTCACAAATACTTCAATAAAAACAGAACTGTTGAATTTTGAGCTTTTCCCCTCCTATGCATGCACGTGGAAAAATAACAGTAAATCTCATTTCCAAACGAGTAACATCCAGCAGCCTCTACACAAGCCCATTGCTCCTGTGCCCATGTCCCCACCGGATCGGGTGTAGAGCGCATCCTGGTTCTGCTCTCACAGCAGAGCTGAGAGCTCCAGGCCCCAGTTGTGCAAAGGAGCCCCGAAGCCCTTTGCGTTTGCTCAAGCATTTTTGGCACTCCGCGTGGAGCAGGGTAATTGTACAAGTCTCCAGCGTTTCCGCTTTCTGTTTGTTTACCCACTGGGATTTTCACGCATTATCAGATCCACTTGTTTTATTAACCATCAAGGCTAGCAGTAGCTGAGTGACACGTACTTATATAAACGCGGATGGGCCAGTACAAACAGACCTGACAACCAGCCTGCGGGCGGCTCTGAACCGAGGCATTCCTTGCATCATGTGCTGCTCAACCAGCTCCAGTGGGGACACAATGCATAGATGTTAGAGTCCAAGTTAGTGTCACTGCTGTGTTAAGAGGACTGGAAGAAGGCAGCGATGAGGGCAGGCCAGGCTCACCTGGATTTTTCTCTGAATCTACCCTCTGCATTTGGGAAAAGGGCCAGGCAACAGTTTTGGACTGTTCTCTCCCTTCTATTTGTCACCTTTGAAGATTTTTTTTCCCCAAGTTGTTTTCTTTCAGCTCAGTGATAACATGTCTCTGGGCGACGGAGCCTGCTGATGCCAGCTGGAAACAGTTGCACTGTATGCTTCTCTACAGCTGTTTTCCTAAATCTTTTTGGGACAGATGCTCTTCAAAGGAGACGTTGCAATTGGCACCACTTTTCTTCAATCCTCTTTGAAGCTCCCGAGCGTGGTATGATGGGCAAAGCTGGCTGTGGCTTAGCTGGGATAAGACAGATCCACCCCCCCAGCACCACAGAGGATGCTCACAGCAGCCACACGCATGTAGGAGAGAGCAGCAGGTGGTGTGTGTCCCTGCACACCGCTCCAGAGCAGTCATGGCAAAGCTTTGTCTTGTCCTCAGGCTCCTACAGCCTCGCTGCAGTGTTCATTTCCTCTGCAGGAGCCAAGAGGGCTCTAGGGTCAAATACTTCCTTTCTGCTAAAGTAGGGTTTGTGCATCCACAAGCATCTACGAGTCGGCTCTATTAACAAGTTATTGGGCAGCAAAGGACACCCTTGCCCTTCCCTTTCTAAATACCAGGGCTGCGTGATGCTCCCTCTCCACCCAAGTGCCCAGCACCTGCGGGATGGGATAGGATGGGATGGCTGGGGCTGGGCTGGCACAGCCAGGACCAAGACAATCCCTCCAGAGGTTTCTGCTTTTGTGCAGCCAGCTCCTGTGGGCTCTGCTCCAATATTCATGAGACAGAACGGCACAGGCTCCCCGCTTCTCCCCAGCGCAGGCTGCTGAGGGCATGAATGCAGAGATTCACAATATGCTTTCCTTCCTTCTCAGAACGGTAGCTAATAAAAGACGCACTGTCCATCGACTCCTTCACCCTGCTGTGCCACATGCCTAGATCAAGACATCACTGTGGCTCTCAGCCAGCCCTGGCATGATCTGTATTTTAGGGAATGCTCCTATACAGGTCCCCCGCTCTGTCCAGACTTTTCAAGAGTGCATTGCACTGGGTGATGGGGGAATGTGCCTGCATGAGGGGACGTGTGAAAAAGCAGAGAATCCAGTGACTCCTCGTGGGTATGCTGCATTTTTGGGCCTCTGTTAAACGTGCCCAGCTCCAGAAGCATTGCTTATCCCATGGCCTGGCATGGGCTCCGGTCACTGATGAGGTGAGGCAGGCTGTGACTCAGGAGCTGCGGGTGTGTGAGATCCAGGCTGAGCTGCGGGGGAGCCTGAGAGCACAGCCGGCTGCGGGACTCTCACGCTCGGTGGGTGAAGCTTGAGAGGTCTCAGGGGAGTCTCACACGGTGGGGGTTTGAGCTCAGCTTTCTGCTGCAGCACTGCTTCGAGCAGGCCCATGCTCCTGGCTCCAGGGCAGCTCGAAGAGCAGCCAGAGGACATTGTTCTCAAGGGAAGAGCAAGGTCAAACTGAAGCCACCTCCGACGTGATGCTCAGCAAAGAATCCCTGGATTCTGGATCTGATTTTGTATTTGTTTCTGCCCTACCCTGCCCCATCACCCTCTCCTTTGCCTGTTCTCTTGGTGGTCCGCGTGTTTTTCCCTTTAGCTCCCATTAACACAAGCCAGGTTTTCCCAGCGTGGGCCATGGTCCAGAGAAGAGGTTGGAGTAGCAGCTGGGTGTAATTAGAGATCCAGGGACCAGGAAAGATTTACTTTCATTCAAATTAAGTAACTGTGTCCCACAGGCAAAATCCTCTCCTCAAGACATTAGACAAATTCAGGCTTGACGGCTCACAGGTAGATGGGGAACCTCTGAGCTATGCGGGAGGTGCTGAGACTTGTCACCTGTGGGTGGTGTAAAGGACACTGTACAACCCCAGAGGAGCACATCTGGAGTAGCAGGATGCAGAGGCAGGGGACAGCCAGGGAGCACATGGGCAGAGGGTGCATGGGTTTTAGTACTGTTTGCAGATGGCCCTGCTGCTCTTCATTTGTCCAGTTCAGTCGCACATAGCATCTGTGAGCCAAGGGCAGGAATGTTCCTTGTTTATCTCAGCTGTGTCAATGCCAGCACACTCTGTGGATGCTGCCTATTGAGCCTGAAAGAGAAACCTTGGCACTTCAGCAGGAAATGGGGAGCTTGCTGCCACTTGGACAGCCTCTGCAGTTTGTATGATATTCCCTGAAAGGGCAGGCAATGCGGAGTCAGTGCTGGAAATATGATTTTTTTCCCACTTCATGGGATTTTCCTTCCCATTAATTGACACCTATCAAGTGCACAAGGAAAGGGCAATCTTGTCCTTCCCAGTCAGGAGGGTGACCTGAACAGAAAGGCTTTCCAATTCATGTTGCTAAGTAGGTATGTTCATGCCTGACTGCAGAAGACGTTTTCTTTAACAACACCTTGAACTTCAGTATGTCTTTTAGCATTGGGTCAATGTGCAATCAACAGGGCTGTCCCTGTTATGGATGTCAACAAGTCATCCCTCGGCTTCCCTGCCTGAAGCTGCATTAACAACGCAGGTGTTTCATTGTGCATGATATGCACAGTAAATGTGCAGTGGGTGATGGTGACCAGAAGTGTCTAGGGCGACCTGGGCACGCCTTGCTGGGTCTGCTGCACACAGGGTCTCCCTAGGTCTAGTACCACATGTGAGGTACAACTTGAGAGGACTGCCAATATCTCTGGGGCTATAGGCACATGGGGGAAGCAGAGGTGGCCTTGTCTGCTAGGGCAGCTACCAGGCAGCATGCACAGGCACCCTGCTCTGTGGGAATCCTGAGGCCACCATATGAACAAGCCCACGAATGCTTAGCTTCCCAGACCAGGTGGAATCAGTTCACTATGGACATAACAGTCTTTCCTCTGTCCCTATTCCCTGGCTATGAACGGATTCACAAAGTAAGAGCAATGCCATCTGTTCCAGGAAAAGTTAAATACGTTTGTGACAAGACATGAACACAATACAAGCCAAGTGTTTGTAGTAATTGCTCTGTGGTTATATATAACACTGAGAAATACCCATCTGATGCCCTGCTGAATTTATACCCCCATTGGGCCCTAGCACTCAGATCCCAGGCAGAGATCTACTTTCAGCTGCTGGAGGGAAACTCCAGCTTTGTCAGAAGAACTGATCCCCCACCCGCCTTTTCTTCTGGGGGGTTCTTTTTAAGATAGGTAGTGGTGAGAACACATGCAGCCAAATGCTCAGCATGGGACAAATGACAAATCAGTTTAGACACAACACCTCAGAACCACAGTCTCCAACGTGACCAGGGATTCTCCTGGTCCTCTCAAAGAGATATTCACCTGGCCTGGCTGGGGCTTCTCTTCGCCCCTGAGTGTACAAGGCAAAGCATTAAATCTCAGAAAAGTTGACAGCCTCTCACAGCAACCACTAAGTGTAGCCTTGCCTTCTCCCAAGGATGTTTCTCCAAGTCCCCCAAATGACCTGCCAGATTTAGAAACCAGAACTCCAACCGTAGCAGCCCCTGATGAAGTGAGAGCAAGCAATGTCACAGAAGAGACTAGAAGAGTTAGTAAGCCAGTTTCCCTAAAAAACTTCCAAGGAAGCTGTCAGATCATGCAAGTGTTTCTCTATCTTCCTTCTGCCTGCAAGACTACAGCAGAGGTTATCACCATCTCCTTTGAGACACCTTCAGCTTCTTTTTCAATTAATTAATTAGATGAATTCACACTGGGTTAATGTGGCAGATTTCTAGCTAGCCATGCTAATTTGCAGGTATGCTGCAGCTAAAATCTCTCTGATGGGCTTTCCTTGCTTGGTCCTCCAACACCTCCCAGGTATGAGCAGTCTAGGTGGAACCATGTATGTTTGCAGCTTACCTGCAGGTGATGGTCAGCGTGTCCTTGGCGTTGATGACGTGTTCCTCCTCGGTGATGCTAAGAGTGGGGGGGGTCATAGAATAGCTGCTCACCAGATCTGTGGAGAGAAAGGAGATGATGCAAACATCTGCTAGTCTTGACCCACCACTGTGGGCAGCAGCTAGCTGGGCATCACAAGCCCAGACAGGAACAAAGCCTCTTGAAGGAAACATCTCCTATGAGACTGCTCCTACAAGATAATTTAATGCTAGCTTACCGGGACATAAGTGATTCACCTGCAAGCCTCCTAGTTCTAGCAAGCAGCTCTTCAACAACATCTTGAGAGCCAGGGCCTGATAGCTCCTGGGTCCAGATGGACAGACTAGCACAGAGGAGGGCCAAAAAAAGAATGGAAGACCAGAAATCAGGGAGTCCAGCGTTGTTTGTTCCTTACCAGGTGACTTAGGCTGAGCTCACTTGGACTACTGCTCTGAAATGATCGTATCTGCTAACCAGAGAGAGTCTTGCAGGCAATTTTTCTATACATATGTAGTCTGCTGTAATCAGGAGGGACAAAAAAATCCACCTGCACAGATACCACAAATACAAAACTCTTGTATTTGTACAGAGAGGCTCTCAGGAAACAGCAGACCCTTCTCTGGCAGGAGTCACCTGTAGTCACCTGGAGGGGACTGTACCTTTGGGGATTACAGCAGTGCCCTTTCCTTTGCACCACAGGAATTTCAAGAGTGAAATTATCCAGGCTTACAGAGTGCGCAGATAAACACATTATCACACACTTCTTCTCCCAGCTTTTGTCTGGGAGAGTCCCACTTCTGGTGTGCTTGCATCTCCGGCATGCAAGACACGCACCCTATGTGAGCTCCTCATGGACAAAACATCTTGAAGTACCGGTTACTCTCAGAGACATACCCGTTGTTTTTCATTAGCATGGTGCTTCTGACCCATCATTACTTCATGATCTTTATCTCAAAACTCCAGCTTCTGGAGACGCAAGATAATTTAAAAGAAAATCCTCAGTGACTGCAAAAGCAAGCAAGCAAACTAACCAGAAATAGAGGGGGAAAAAAAAAAAGTTGTGAAATGTGAAAATGTGACTCAGGTAGATGCTAAATGCTAATGAAGAAAAGATTGCAAAAATATGTTGCTAGCTTGATTTTCTGTGAAAGTGTGAGGTTTTTGCAACCGTGGTATGCTCATGTCTGTCTCCTTCCCTCATACCATTTAAACCCATTTATCAATTACAGAGAAACCTGGCGGAGATCTCAGGCACACGATGTTTCCAGGGGTTTCACAACCAGCAGGAACACTGTATGATACCTTGAAACCATGGCCTGAGGATGCAGGCCTCGAAAAGGCAGAGCCGCGCCTGCAGGGAAGGCTCCAAACCTGCCCCCAGCTCCTAGAGACACCAAATGGCCACCAGCCCCTCTAGCACCAGGCCTTCGAGGGGCAGTGTGAGGAGCCAGGCCCACAGGGAAGCCAGGGAGGGACGTGCCGAGCAGCACTGCCGACACGGCCAGGCTGGGGCCGCCGGCCTTGTTCTCCCCAATTGTTCTCCATTTCCTTCCCGCCCTCACGCGGCTCCGCAGCGGCCATCCCCGCGGCTGCCCCCATGGCAACGAAGGGGAGCAGGCCATGTTCCCCCCCCCCATCTCCTGCCGGGCACAGGGGCATCCCTTGTGTGCATGTGAGGCGGTGTCAGCCCAGCAGCTGCCCTGGCCCTCCTCTGTCTGTATGGTGTCCCCATGGCATGTCCTACAGACACCGTCTGTCGCAGCGATGAGTCAGCCACGGCAGCAGCCATTGCTTGGTGTTCAACTAGCGAGTCGGGCCGGCGGTGCTTGGCAGCCCCTGTGGAGGACACCCTGCCTCGTGCCTCCACCTCCCCTTCCCCAAGGGAGGGCTTGGGATGTCACACACAAAAATGTGCCCTGTGGCTGTGAAAATAAACAAGCACATTTTTGGTAAAATCCCTTCAAAATGTAACGAGGTTTATTAAAAAAGGCGGGGAGAAATCTGACCGCTAAGCTGCATTTCCTATTAATGCCGGACATGCTTATCCCCGTGCAAACACAGCTCTCCAGATGGCCACCGCCTGTGAGTCCATCGCCCCAGCGAGCAGGGGAAAGACCCGGGCTCGCCATGGGCCTGGCCAGAGCCAGCAAACTCACTCATCTCTCCGGTGCCCTGGGCAGCAAGCAGCAAGCTGATCCCCAAAGCCTGGCACTACTTCAACCACTAAACCCATGGCCAAGGGTGGTAGGAACCTCTTGGCTGATGCTGTGCAAGCGCCTGCACTGCCGCTGGGCCTGGGGGTGGCAGGAAGGCCACGGAAGCAACCCCCTGCCTCCCTTCACGTGCCGCTGGGTGACCTGCTACAAACAGCGTCGGGGGGTGGAAGGGAAGAAAGAAAAACTACGATCTGTGCAGGTTGAGGCTGTGGGATTCCTGCAGATGCATCCTGTCTGTGGCCCTCCGAAAGTACAACAGGAAAAGGAACCGCAGCTCCCTCCAAAAGCACTGCAGTGCAGGGTTAGGGACGCTCCCGCGGCTGGTGGCCAGCTCCAGGCCAGCCCTGGTGGCCATCCTGCCCCTTCACTGGTCTCAGGCTGATGGCAGCTTTGAGGACTCCCCACACTGGGGCTGGCACCTTGCCGCACCAGTACCCATAGCCACCTGTAGCATCCAGCCAAGGCAAGGGATGCACAGAGCCATTTGCAGCCTGCAAAAGCATCTTCAAGGCCATCAGCTTTCCCAAAAAACAGTCTCCATCCCTCTCTGTGCTTAGTAGCTGTATCCATCCCCCTGCTGCCCCTTCCCTCCCCGTGGGAGTGACCACCCCACCATGGCTCTCCCCGGTGCCTCTCTCTCCCCAGCACTGATCTGGGCCATTAAATCTCCTCTAAGCGACGTACAGGTGGTTTGTGTCTCCAGCAAATCCCAGGGCATGAAGGAGATGTCTCCAGAGCATGGAGCGTCCCCTCTCCTCTGAGTCTCTCCTTCCCCACCTCCAGCCTCGGCAAAGCTTTAGATAAAGCAGCCCACCGAGCAGACCTGGCTTGCTTGTGCACACCAAAGTGCGTCCTTGCGCAGGGAGAGCATTAATGTAATTAAAAAGGCATGCGGCAGCCCCGGCAAGCTTTGTTTTTTCAAGATGGTTTCCAAGCAAGTTGGCAGCAGGATATTAAAATAAACAGAAGGGGATTGATGGGATGCGGGGAGAGGAAGCAGGATCCCACAGCCACTCACACCTTGTCTATTTTCAGAGAAGTGTGTTTCCCAGCAGTTTTCCTAGCCTTGATCTCTCAGCGCACGGCTCTGAAAGGGGCCAGGCTGCACCTTCTCCTCATTGCCAGCTGCTCCATCATTTTCTCCAGCCCCCTCCACCCCTCTTTCTACACCCCAAGACCACTGCAGCTCTCGGCATGGCAGCAGGGCTGTCCACATGGTGCACAGCCACGTCCCGCACCCCGGGGCTCTGCCTGCTTGGCTGTGAAGCCAACACTCCCCTGGGAAGCGTTACGCACCCCAGGATGCCTCACAAAGACCGAGCAGCCTGCAGGCTGCTGCTCCAGCCTTGTGCCTGGCCTCATCACTTTCCACCCCTGAGCATATCTTGAGTTTTCCCCTGCAATGGCTGCAGATGCCTAAATCACCATGGAGCAAGGCCTGCACCAGAGCCTACCCTGCTGCAGCAAGCAATGGCTTTGGAAACCCATGGAAGGGTGAGGGGAGGTGCAGCCATAGCATGGCACAGCTCCTGCTCTCCGTCTGCTCCCGCTTGCAGGAAGCCCTGTGCTGGATCCTGCCTCTGAGCCCCATGCACCACCTCAGCCCCTCTTCGCTTCCCCTTCCCTCCCTCTCTGCTGAGTCGGCCCTGCTGACTGATTAACGGGGCGCCTTTCCGGAGAGGGATTTTGTTCACACTCTGTCCTTCTCGCTGACTTCCTTCCCCAGTGCAGGGCTGGATCGCTTTGGCTGTGGTTACTGCATGTCCCCAGCTAAACCAACACAGCTTATGTTCCTGCCAACAAAGTTAATGCCTTCGGGCTTTGTGACCAGAGCTGCATGGAGCAAAGCGCCCCAGGACCTGCTCTTGATGTCGCCATTCAATGTCTGCATTCAGGCAAAAATTCCCAATCAGTGAACATCCCTACTAACCAAGGCAGGAACTCAAGATCTGGACAACACTTTCTATTAAAAAAAATTATAAAAAAAAGGTTTTCTGTCAGATTTGTATTAGCTAATCAAATCCCCAGACCAAAACTCCAGGATGGACCCCTGAATTTACCCTTATGCTGAGACTGCAACACAAGGCACCATGGATGAGCCTTTTTTTTCTGGGCTGTCCTTGGCCAGGGCTCAACTTCACTCTGGAAGCCCTGGGATTTTTCAAGGCCTGGTGTTACTGGATAGCCCACCGTGGCTCCCCTTGCACAGCATCTCCCATTCCTCTTGGGTCTCACCCCCAGCCTGAACCCTTGACTGCGCCAAGTTGCCCCTGCAGGCTGCAGACCTGGTGAGACTCTTCCTTCACAAGCAGGGCAAGGCACACACTTGGACATGTTATCACACACCATAGTTCCTACGTGAGCAAAGACCTGCACCCGGCAAGCCAATGATAAAATACTGGTACCTCGCAGGCAGCTGGGGAAACAGGGAGTGAAGCTCCCACGTGGAACAACTTCTGCTCACGGCAGGCATCCAGCTGCGGGCTGGAGCAGCAAAGCACAGACATCACACACACAGGCAGAGCAGTGGGGGGAATTTGGACGCACAGTTGTCATCTCCTCCTCTTCCTCCTCCCATTGCTCACCAGCACAGAGGAAGGCTTGTTTTGCAGAGAGGTGAGATATCGCACAAGGATGAGAAATGAATGGCACGCTCCAGCTGCCGTGGGGATGAAACACGGGGTGTTTTCTCTCCAGCCTACCAGTGGACAGGGTGATGCATGGTAGGAAAGGACACCAAAACAGAGCCAGCTCTGCCAGCGGCTGCGAGGCAGGCTGGCAGCCACCCATGCTCACCATGGGGCCAGGGGAAAGATGGAGGTGTTGTGCTAAAGGTTTCCATGTTGCCCGCAGAGCCCTGCTGAGGCGTGAGCAATGAATACATTTAAAAGGATAACAATAGAAAGGCAGACACCCTCCCAGGCATTTGCAGAGAGGGCAAAGGAAGCAGGTCCTGTCTTTCATGAACTTCATTAGTGTTCCTTTTTCTGCAACCCATGGTTGACTAGAGCTTCAGACCTGTCCCAGAAGAGCTTAAACACAGAGGCTGTGCTCCTTCACGTAGGATCAACCCCTCTGCACCCAATGTTGTGCTAGGATCAGCATTGCTGTCCCTGGCACATGACTGACCCTGTGCACTAGGAGCTCCTTCAGTTCTGAAGCCTCTCTCCCAGTAGGCGGTGCTGGGTGAGACAACGCTCCCCTGGCCATGAAGATTTCCATCCATGGACCTCAAATCCCTGAAATGTCATCACATGCAAGTGTGGTAAGCTGTGCCCTCACCCTTTCGTGGATATTCACAAAGCATTAGGTGCTCCTTTGCTCCAAACAGGGCTGCCTGTCCTCCTTCAGGGGAGGCAAGAGATTAATAATTACAGGAATTTAATCAATACTCACAAAACGTAATGGGTGTTTGAGCCCTGCTGTCCAACACAAAATCATAACAGCTTCAAAAGGCTGCTCTGGCCTCAGTGCACACACCCCAGGGGCTCTTTTGCCTCTCAGTACTTACAGACTTAGCTGTTTTTTTCTGGCAAGGCACAAAAATCTCATAACCCCTGTGCTGAGGGGGAATGAGGCGTGAACCTTCTGGGCTCCTTTAGCTGTTGGACTTTCAAGCTGGTGACCTCATCAGGGGACAGAAACGGAGGAGTTCAATGCCAGAGCCTGTTTTCAGAGAGCTGGGCACATCCTGAGGAGTAAAGTTACCTGATGTCCTCCAGTCCTGGTCCCTGGGTGCCTCCAGGTGGGGATTTATATCAGGATATCTCACAGCCCAGCTGCCCGAGGCAGCGTGGTGTGCCTATACCTAAAGCCAAGCGTGCTGCTGTAGGGACTGCACTGGCACAGCCACCCACACCCTGAGGATCTGCCACCATGTCCTGGGGACCTGCAGCATCCCAAAGGCTGCCACCGAGCGCCCGTCTGGGGGTGTTTATCTGTCTGCCTTTCTCCCTCTCCCCCCGCAGGAAGCACTATCTCACCATCGCCCTGCTCGCTCCGGCCTGGTTTCCTGCTCCATCCTGCCAGGTTTACCCTGCTTTTTCCTCCTCCCCTCCCCCTGCCCCATGCTCTCGGGCCATGTTTGCGTTTCTGTCTCCTGCCGCCTTTCCTCTCCCTCCCCCCGGTGCTCGCTCCCTACTCCATCCTCCCCGAGAGGCTGCGTCCTGAGCCAAAGTTAGCCTCTGTCAGGTACCACATGTCCGGCCTGGGGCAGCGGGTCAGCCGGGGCCACCCTGCAGACCTCCTCCAGGATCTCTGCTGTCAGCAGCCTCCCTGCGCCCTGGGGGAGCGGCTGTTTGCTGCTCTGGCTCGGCCAGGGATGCTCCCGCACATCAGAGTGCCCGTTTCCCCTCGCAGCCGCCGGCCCACCCTTTCTGCTGCTGGCCAGGGGCTGGCCAGACACTGCTTTGTTTGGTCCTTCGTTCCCTGGATCGCTCTGGGTTTGTTGGCTGCCTTCTCCTGCCCGGAGAATCCTTTTCCTGCCTTTGAGATAGAGGATGCTCGAGCCATCTGTGTGTTTTATTTCCTTGTAGAAACTAACAAGCCGAGGATTGCTTCCTCTCCCTGACATTTCGGAGGGCAGCTCCGGCGCAGCGGGATGCGTGGGGAGGGGAGGGGGAGCCCAGCACCTCCAGACAGGAACAGGACCTATTCTGTCCACAGGACTCACTCCCCAAGGGTCAGAAATCCTCAAACCTCCCCAAAAGCCTGCGGCAGCTCCCACTCTGCCACCAACTCTGCAGGAGCCCAGGGCAGAGCCACCCTGCTTAGCATACACAGCCACCCCGCTTCCAGTGGCCCCTATTGGGTGCGTGGCTAAACCATGGGGGTTTTTAGGGGACTGGTAACAGCATTAGCACCATTTATTACACCGTTTACCTGAAGGGATGTCATGGATGGTCCCCAGCTCGTGTGAAACAAGTGGGTCCAGATCTGGCACCTGGGGGACAGGCATTGCCAGCACAAGTGGATGCCCAGGATGGGTGGGGACATTGCGGGGATCTGGGATCAGCTCGCACCACTTCCACCTCCGATTAACCCACCTGTAACTGCTCAGCAGGATTCAGAGTTTACTTCCAAGCCATCTCTATCCAAGCAGGACCCTCACTGGGCTGAATTACATCTGGCCGCAGTGGGTACAGACCCATGGGATGCTACAGAGAGATCTTCAGCCACTGAGAAGAAATGATAGCCTATATAACAACAAAAGGTAAGACACTAAAAGAAATTATTCTTGTTTGCTCCTCACACTGTAGCAGATGAAGTTATGAGGAGCAACTTTTTTATGCAACTCAGCTAAACTGTGGATTTTGCCGCTGTTGGATACCCACGAAGAGATTCCCAAGGAGATGGATAAGCTCCCAGAGGACAAGTCACCACCAACTTACACCCAGTGACCTGGGTGTTTCACCCAGGAGGTCTTAAACTGCCTATTGCCAAAACAGAGCGGGTACGTCAGCGGGAGCCCCCTGCCATGCTGTGGTTGGTGACAACCTGGGCAGAGCCCCAGCCCAGCCCCAGCACCCAGGCAGGGTGGGCACAGGGAAGGGGAAAGCCTGAGAAATGGTGCTGAGACCAGGGTCTCTGTGCATCCTCACTTTTGACACCATTAACCACATCACCACCAGCCGATCCCTGAGCTGTGCTCTGGTGCAGTGCCCTTCAAAGCGAGCCAGAGATGTGCCAGCAGGGAAGAGAGGGTTGAAGCTAAGAGAGGCCTTGGCATCTACCTCTCGGTGGGAGATGAGGAGGCAGCTGACCAGGAAGTCAGGAAGAGCCCGAGGGTCGGCACTAAGCACAGAGAGAAAAGGGCAGCAGCATTTCAAAAGAAAAATTCAGCTTGCAGGTTTGCTTTTTCCTTGATGTGTGTGGGCTTAATTGCTGGCCTTTGAAGTCCGGATCTTCCCAAGCCTGTCGGCTTACGGATGGGCTGATCAGGACACCGAAGCAAACCCCATATACCATCAGGGCCAGCTTCTCCCTGCAAACCCTGCCAGCTCCCTGGCCAGGCTGCTGCAGCCTGGCACACCGTGCTGGGCTTCTTTGGGGGCCTGCAAGCCATGCAGCTGGACTGGGGGGCACCACGCCAAGCGGAAAAGACCTGCTCCTCCGTCTCCATGTCCCTGGAGTTTGCATCCAGATGTTTGCTACTTAGCTGTGAATGGAAATCAATGCAGAGCCCTCAAACCACGCAGCTGCCCCGGGGCTGGCAGTGCCTGTTCTCCACAGCATGACCCATCCTCAAGCTGATCTCCGGCTGCTGAGTGCAGGAGAAGCTGATGAACATGGCAAATGGGGAAAAAAACAAAACTGTTTTGCAATTAGATGATTATCTTGGCCCTGGAAAACCTGGATTCAATCCTCCATCTGCTCCAGGCTCCCTGAGAGCCCATCACGCAGCCTCTTTGCACCTCCATCCCTACCCTCTAGAGAGGGTAGGGCATCAGGAACTGAACTGCTTTAGCTTGGGAAAAAAAAAAAAAAAAAGAAAAAAAATCAAGCAAAAAAGAAGGAATCCTTGCAGCTCCTGATGAAAGATAACATGGAACAAAGAAAATAGATTTATCCCAGAGTCAATGTGACATGAAGAAGCTACATTAGATGAAGACGGTCCAGAAAGGAGGAAACGCAAGCAAAGGGCAGGAGGAATTTTGACTTCCTGATCATCAAAGCTGGGTTTTCAAGCATCAAGTATAATCTAAAAATAATAATAATAATAATAAAAAGCAAAGGGAAGAGCAGTCACAGGCATGAGAGAGCCCTGTTGCCTGGGGAGCTCGAGCGCACGGGCCCCCCTCCACGTGCAGCTCCTCACATGCACGCCCGCACGTGCGCAGCTGCACGACCCCTCTGCCGCGGTGGGCACGAGGGAGGCAGGAAGATCACAGGCACATGCTTCAAAGGAGAATTAGTCATCAGAGGTAGCGGCAGAGGAAGGAAACCTCAGGTACGAGGTCAGACGTGCACAAGCAGGGAAGGCTGCTGGAAGAGCTCTGAGCACTCGCTGCAGATCTAAAAGCCCTCCTGGCATCCACGTGAGCAGGACGGGAGGTGCTGGTCCCTGGGGTGAATGCTTCTACAGCCATGTAGGAGATAAGACATTTCAGCCTGCCTGAAAAACACTGCACAATGGGCTTTCTGCCATCCTTGAAAGGAGTTGGAGCTGGCCAAACCCAGAGTCTTCCCTGATGTGGGTAATAAAAATATTACTCTGCTCTCTGCAGGGTCCCCAAGAGGAAAGGGCTCTGCAGGAGAGTGCGGCAAGGCTCTGCCAGCACATAGGGTTCTGCTGTGCTGCTCCTCACCCTAGGTCAGTGACTCTACCTGCTCCCTGCCGGGCCGAGAGACACGAAGATGGAGAAACTCGGGGTGCTGCGAGGACAGCCAGCCCCGCGGGGCTGCCCGCGGCACCGAGGGCACGGTGCAAACATGCACGCTCCCAGTTTCTCTTGGCACACGGCTTCGACCACAAGCTGGGACCCGCTGCAGCAAGAGATGATAATCATCAGCTCCAAGAGCCAAAGTGTATCGGGGCATTCGCGTCACTTGAGATTAGCTGGCTGTTCAACATCTGCACAGATTTCTCTCTCCACCTCCTCATAACACCCCTCATGCAGATATGAAACTCATTTCATTCCCTTCCAAGAAAAGCTGAGTTTGAAATGTCACACTCTGTATATCATAGCAAGATTCCGACAATGAAACACCCAGCCTAAATGGCAGAATTGGACTCTGGCGCTATTTGGAGGCCAGCAAGCTAAAACACCTGCTGCTGCTTTTAAAAAAAATAGCTTACAAGAGGGTTACCAAGTTTCATAAACACCCAGTTACTCCCTTGCTCATACCCAGAAGCTGACTTGTTTTCCCGTTCAAAGGTGTTTCCCTTGCCGTGCAGCTCAGCGGGGAGAGCACGCAAGCAGCCACGATGGGAAGGAAGCATTTACACATGCTAATGACTTCCACCAAAGGAGCATGAGGACTAACAGGGGGGGAATTGTGCTAAAGAGCCTACGCGCCACTTCCTCGGCTGTCCCTGTTTGGTCACCGCGCCGTGCCCTGAGATGCGGGTGAGCCTGGGGCAGCCTCACCGAATGAGGGAAAGATGCGTTGGCTTGGACGAAGGCAGGAGGAGCCATTTGGCAGGAGAGAGGAGGCAATGGGGCCATTTTGGCAAAGAAACAGACCAAGGGACTGAGGACAGATGTGGGTCAGGGGACTGGAGCCTCTCCAGGTGCCATTCAGGCCATTTCAAGATGGGCATCTCACTTCAAGCTAGTACAGGTTTCCTAAATTCACATGGGGCCCTGTTTAATTTTCACTCTCTCTTTTTTTTTTAAACCTACTTTTAAAAAAGAAGTGTTTTTCTTTTGGCAAAGGTTACTGCGGGGCCAGTGCCGCGTGGAGTCTCCTGCCTTCCATCACCGCCGTAACCCCGAGCAAGAGCTTAGCCCAGCCAACGCCGCTTATCTTTGATGAAGGCAGGTTTGTATTTCCACCGTCTTATAAAAGAGAGATCCCCCTGCTCCCCCTCTGCCCCGCTACATTCTTTGAAATGCCACCCAGGCCTTGTTATTACTGGGAGGCTGGGGAGCCAGGGATTAACAGCCTCAGGCTGCATTAGGCTTTATTTGTCTAAGCAGCAAGGGGTGAGAAGGGGCCATAAATATTGTGAAATGCTGAGTGTTGCGGAGCAGCAAGGTTGGGCATTGTGCCTTGAGGTAGGCACAGTTCTGGAGTGACCGACGACATGGGAAAGATTCTTGCCTCCCTCCGACATGGGAGGTTTGGGGACACCAAAACCCATCGAACTGTGTTCGAGTCAGGGACACCATGCTACTCCCCATCCTTCTGGTTGTCTCCATCAGCGCTCATAGCACATGAGTGAGCAAAAGCAGTCATCAACCTGACCAAGTGGCTCTCCCAGCTCACACGCCGGGACTTCATGGCATGGGGAGGAGAGGAAGGACAGCGTATGCCCCAATTTATCCCAAACGTGGAGTCCTCAGGCACACCACCTTAGCTCAACTGCTCTACAGAAACATTGCTGGGTGTCTCCATGTCATCCCAGCACAATGACCCCGCACCGCCCTCCCAGCAGCTCACGGATTTTCTTGGTGTGAACGCGTGCTCCTCCTGTGGGAACATCCCACACCGCAGCCGGCCCCCTGCCGTGGGGACGTGCCGTTAAACTTCTGCCCTTTGCTTCCCAAGGGCCGAGCGCTGCAGCGCTGTGACGGGATGATGGCCACTTAGACCAAATTACGCCTCACTGGGGACTGCTCGGGCCAGGCCAACCCACAGTGAGAGTGATGGATTTCTGTGGGCGCTCGATGCCGTCACCCCTGCTGAATGCCATTCTGCTCACTGCCATTACTCTGAGCTGGCAGCTCCCAAATCCAAGTATAAACCGCAATTCGTGCCCAAACTTCCTGCCTTGGTAAATACCAAGATTTACTGTTGAAGAAACTATTGACTTTACCCTTACTTTTGTTTCTCTCTCTCTATACGTATTTAGGTCACTACATCTAACATCCATCTCAGTAGATGCCAGTAGTTCAGAAACAGGGAAAACAAGTCACAGGTGGGCAGCTGAGCCCCAGAGCCAGCCCTTGTGGTCAGCACATGGACACGCACACATTAATTACCCCAGCCGATGAGGGACCCACACACCTTTCCCATATGGGGAAACCCCTGGAGAGTTTTCCAGGCCCTGCTATGCATCCCTGTGCTTTTTATAGCTGTTTGTGGGGGGACACACGAGAGCAGCAAGTCTTTAAAGACCTGCTGATGCACAAAGAGCCCACGCACGCCTAACTCAGAAATCCAAGAGAGGACCCTAAAACCCTCCGTGGGTCTAGAGGACGTGCAGGCCGACCTTAATGCATGTGTCCAAGCCCCATGGGCTCTGCCCATCCTGCCAGCAGCCAAAATGGCTGACCAGCCAGTGGGACTGATGCTTTACACCCCCAGCAAGGACAGGGACAGTGACCCAGGCAGGAGGCCCAGCTGCCATCGGCCCTAGCACCAGCCCCGCAAGAAAGCCATCATGAGCTTGCAAATTCTTTATAAGCTTCCCACGTGACAGAATTACGCAGGGGCCAGATCCCAAAGTCCTTTTTCTCTCTTTACTCAGACCAGTCTCCACTGAAATCATCACTGAGGCATGGGCCTAATTGAAACCGAAGGACTTCAGGATTTGGCCCAGTAATAAAAACTTCCTTCCTTTGTCTACCGCTCGCTCTGCACAATCCCACCACCTCCTGGCCTCGTCTCCCAAGACGGGGGCCATTGGTTATTTTGGTTCAGGAGGCTCTTTCGCTTCACCCCCTGCCGGAGTCTGCCCATCCCTGGCACGGAGGAGCCGGACCACGGTGCGAGAGGGGCATGGATGGTGCCGTCCCCGGGCACCTCCGCGGGGGCAAATCCTTTGCCACCGCTATGAGGATGGAGCGGACCAAAAAAAAAAAAGCCTCTCTCATTTCACTGACTGCAGGGCAAGGGGATTAGACTGTGTGTTAAACTTTGAAGTGGCTTCAGCCGGGCGAGGTGACGCCTGTGCCAGGAAGGTGCAGCGGGAAGTGAGCTCACTTCGCTGTGCTGGGGACCGCGCATCATGCTAGGAAGTGACGCCACAAGAAGAGTGCGTAGTTTTAAACAAATAACTCACACTATGAGTTATGCTGCTTTTTCTGCCCCAGAATAGCCAGGGAGGATGCCAGGCCCTGTTATATCCCATGGGGATCGAGCTGTGCCCTGGTTTTGGGGCAGGAGGCTGGGGCTCCCGCAGCTTCCTCACAGCCAGCGGGTCTGCGCACACCCCTGGCACTGCTGCAGGCGGCCAGTACAGCAGTACAGCAACACACCCAGCCTGGGAGAGCAGCTCCCTGCACACCCATCTCCCTGCCATTTGACCACAGGAAGACAACACAAAAGGAGTTTGAGCTTAGCTGAAGAGAGAAGCATTTGGTGCTGAGGTACCAGGATAGCTTGATGACCGGATCCTTGATCCTACAACTTGCAGATGCTCAGGTAGGTGACATGGTCAGGTAGGGGTTGCTCAGAGGGCACAGAAATGACTCCTGCGAGGTCCAGCCGAGGTCCACAGTCTTGCAGGAAGATTTTCAATATTTCTCAGCTAAACCCAAAGTGGTCAGACATGCACCCTGGAGCACGCAGCTCTCACCGCCCCAGGGATCACGAAACTCCCTGAGCAGCAGAGGGCTGCTCCAAGGGCTGCAGGGCCATGGTGGGCTCTTTGCATGGATCCACGTGAGCCCTATGCCACCCTGACCAGCCAGCTCACCATGCCTGGTGTCCCAGCACACAGCACAGCATCGCCGATCTGTGCACTGCACGGAGTCAAACCTGGAGTCCAGCGTCCAGTCCAGGGGTAAGAGCTGCTTTGCTTAGGGCTTGCTCTTTAAAAATAGTCTCTCTGTACATTCTGCCCTTTTAAAATACATTAATTGCCATGGAAACAATGCTCTTATTGGTATGGGAGCAGCCTGGTGGCCTCCACAGATGCGAGATAAAAATCAATGGATACATTGAAATACAGGCTGCATTTCGGGACCTTTTGTGGTTTTGGGGCTGGTCACCATGGGCACATATATGAAAATGGCTCAGACACTAGCAAGATGCCATCTTCTATGGAGAGAAAGCAGAGGACAGTACACCAGGCAGTAACATCTTTGCAATGTTTATCTGCTCAGCTGGCGCATCCTCGTGGGGAGCTGTTCCCAGTATCAATGCGTGTGCTCGGCCACGGCTCCTGGCACTGCTCGAACCCAGCTCCTGGTGATGCCCCTCAGCCCTGGCTGCCATTCACATCCTCGTTGCCTGCAAGCAGAAAACCGTGCCTGGCCTCGGCCCCGGGGTTCATGCCATGCCTCCACTCTCCCCATCCACCAGCTCAAACCCATCACCAAAAATAAGAAAAAAAAACATATATAATATATATTCGCCTCTGCTTCTTGGTCTTGAGAGTCTTTTGAACAGCACCGAGGGGGTCTGCACACACAGCAGCCCAAAGGGAAGGGCTGCAAGTGCCCTGCCCTCCCTACCCACAGCCGCCCCTAAACCAGGGTGCAAAGGGCAACCCCGGCTGCCCATCTCTGCCCGCCCGGTGAGGCCAAGCACTGCCCCGCTCCCTGCCGTGCCGCCCATCATAAAGAGGTCCCTGAGCTGTTATCAGGCAGTGACAGTTTCCGCCATCGGATTCCTCCTGTCCGTCAGGAAAGCTAAATAAGGAACATCGTTCAGGCGGCTGCAGGAAGAGGGGAAATGCAGGGACATCCGGCCCAGCTGCCAATTTTTCCTTTCCCATGAACCACCGCTGACCTCAGCCAGGGAGAACCTGGACACCGAGCCTGGCACCGGCACCGCTCATCTTGGCTTAACCCTTCCTCATGGAGCTGCCCCAGGCGTGCCCGTGTGTGCAGCCGTGGGGGGACAAGGCAGGCGCTGTCACCGTCACCAGCACCGCGCACCAGTGTCATCTGGTTCCTACCCAGCCATGGCCAGGAGGAGGCTTAACCCCTATGCACGAGGGGTGGCCACTCCGATGGGTCTCAAGAGCATCACTGAGCTGCTTTGGTTCCTTACACGCGCCTGATCACTTCCCTCTGCGTGCACTGAGGGTGGCTGCAGGGTTGAGCTTATTCCCTTGCCCAGCCTTCTGCCGCCAGACTGGTTTCAGTGGTTTTCCAGGCTCTGCGGAGAGCTTTAAGCAGCCCTGGGCTGGCTGCAGGCAGGTAAAAGCCTCATCTGTCCCCTTCATCTCTGCTCACACCAGGGCTCTGCCCATCAGCACCTGAGGACGAAGACCAGGAGGGTCTGCAGCCCTTTTTCTTGGTGATACCCCTGGGGTCCTTGCTGCCTTTCCCTACACAGAAAGTTTTTGTTTGTTTTGTTTTTGTTATTTTGTTATTTTGTGCTCAGCCAGAGAAGCACTTGCTCGAAATATCTCACTGCCTTTCCCCACCACCCCGTCCCGTACGTCCGGAGTCTTTTCATGACCCCCTAAGCTGATCCTCCCTCATTAGCGCATGACGTCCGTCCCAAGGCACCTCCAGGCTTGGCCCGCGAAGGCAGCGCTGGAGATGCTTGCTGGGGGGAGGCGGGGGCAGAAACGCAGCAAGAAAAACAATTAGCACGTGGGAGAAGTTGTAAGGTGAAATACAAGTCACTGGCTGAAACCTGTTTCTGCTACCTCAGCATGGAAACAGCTCCAGGAGAGACTCCCTGGTTAATATTCTTAGCTTATAAAACTCAGTGGGAGTTTTGCCACCGGCTGCCGCGGGGCCAGGCTTTCACCCTCCCTGTGCTGAACTTGCACCTCAAGCCCAAGATCTCTGCCCGCGGCTGCTCCAAAAACAAGTGGCTGAGCCGGGCTGCGGGGCCCTCGCCGACTTGACCGTGGGCCATCTCCGCTTCCACTATTTCACATTAACAATGAGGCACTGCAGATGGGCAATAATACTTTGTGCCGAAAACATCAGAACTGTTTTGACCGGAGTGAAAGAGCCCCCCTGGGATCCGGAGAACCCTCCCTTGTAACAACGTGAAAGGAGAAACAAAGGTCTGGGGTAGCCAGAGGCAATAAAACCCTGGAATTAATTTAACCAGGCACTAGATGCCAGTGCAGCTGCAGTGGGATTTCTTTTGCTAATGAAGGGCTAAAGATAAGCCCAGCCCTGGTGCAGGGCAAGGCTCAGCCCCAGCCCCGTGCCAGGTCGTGGGTTTCTCCGTGGGACCCTCCTGGGACTGTGTGCCCAGCTCCCCCCGGGTGGGGAGATACAAGAGCTTGGGGCGAGATGCATCCCAGGTGCCTCTGTCCCACATGGTGCCACGCTCCTCATCCTCCCACTGCAGTGGCCCTCCAGGAGCTGCCTTCTCCTGACGAGCAGTGATTTTTGCTGCCCTCCATGCTGTGCCCAGCCCGTCCTGCCCAGCGGAAGAGCCCTGTGGTGTTTAGTCATTCCCCACACGGAAACCTCAACCACTCTCCTCCACTCACGGGCAGCAGGATCTGGCCATTGCGGGGCTCTCTGCTTCTCCCTGGTCCTGCAGGGCCCCCTGGGATCCCCATCGCCATGGGCTTGTTGCAGCTGTGGTTGGTATAAATACCCAGCTGCCCCAAAACTGGGGGCCCCCACCTTGCTCCCATTGCTTGTTTCAGCCCAGCATCCCGAATGCACAGATGGAGGTGACGTTCATTTGGAAACACCTCTGTGGGGTGAATCCTGACAGGCTCACACTGCTCCCCAAAGCCACCGAGACCCTGGCACCCATCAAAATGTCCAATTCTTCGGCAGCCGTTCTGCAAAGCGACACCCCAAGCGCCATAGATGCCTCTCACGGCACTGGAGAAGCAGCTGCCAGGCCACGGCCCCCTCCTGCCGCCGTTCCCGTGGGATCCCGCTCTCCCTTTCCCTCCCCAGGAACTGCCCCGGGATGCCGGGAACAGTCTGTTCCCTCCTGGCCGGGAGCACCTGCCCTTCCCACGCCTGCCCTGGAAAATGCTGCGTGGCTGCGGGACGGAGATCTCGCGTGGAGCTGAGCGCACGGGCGAGGGGCAGCACAGCGGGGTGGGCCACGCTGTAGGAAGCCCTCTCCCACCCGGCCCACGCTGGCCGGGGATGCGTAACCCTGGCCAGACGTCAAATTGAGCTCAGCAACAAACATCCTCGTGGCTGTTTGCGCAGGCAGCGAGCCGCGGGCTCGCGTGCCCAAGCCAAATCCCAGGGCAGCGATAGCAGCCCATTCATCCAAAATTACCCTTAAGCGAGCAGCGGGGCGCGAGGGCCATGGCTGCCCCCTCCCCAAGCCCCACGGGCTGCAGCACTCCCATCGCCCACTCCCCCTCCGAGGCCCTGGCTCTGCTTCACCACCACCAAGTGACTGGATTAAAGCAGAGCGGGGCTCGTTGCACGCACTTGGGCTTTTGCGTGAAAGGGTGTTGCTGGAACGGCCCGTGTTTATTGCTCGCAATAAAGCAACCGCTTCGGATCCCAGCTGTGAACGCAAATGTTGCTGCTGGCACGGCCAGGCGGGGCTGTTGGCGCACCCAGCCGGGGAGGTCCGCGTGCTGGCGGAGGAGGGCAAGCAGCAGCCGCCAGCGCAGTCGGCTCAGGTCCTACACAAGCAGGGTCCCTTCCCTCCCACCCAGGGGATACGGTGCTCCACGCAGGGAGCTGGAGCCTGCGGTGGGGTTACTTGGTTGTGGGGTGGCCAGCGCTCCTCTGCACCCACAGCATCGTGGCTGGAGCCCCGGGAACGCATCCCTGGGATGCTCTCCCCATCACGCTGTCTGCAAAGGGCAGCGCCCTGGCTCTGCTCCATCCCAGGGGCACCATGGAGCTGGGGTAAAGTAAAAGCCCGTCACCTCCCAGCAATGGCCAGCTTAACAGGGTGATGGGGTGCGGGAACACGCAGGATGCACAAAGCAGAGCCAGAACAGACCCTTCATGGCCCCCAGGTGAACTATTTCATCCTCCCCAGGTGGAACAATCTCATGCTCTTGTCCCTGTTTGTAAGGGGGGTGAATATTTGCACCCAGTGAGGAGGATGTGGGTATACACGCTTAAAATTGGTCTCAGGTAAAGCTGAAAAAAAGGCAGAGGAAGGGGGCTTCGGTCCCCCTTTGAGCTCCACATTGCCCTTCAATGCTGCACTACAGGCAGTGCTGGCGAGCTTCAAAGCCCCGCACAGCCCCACGCTGATGAGACCCACACCTCCCACAGCCACACGCTGTTCAGAGCCTCCCAGGCACTGTTCCCTGCACCTCTGGGAGATGAAAGGACCCGAGACAGCCACACGCTGCTTTTTACAAATTGCTAACAGGAGAGCTCTGAACAGCTGCAGCTCCCGCCGCGATGCCACCAGCAGTGAGTCCCTGCCTGCTCTGCCTCCGGGAGCTCCCCGAGCTCCTGCAGCCCACCGTGGCACGAGAACCAGCTGCGGGGTTCTGGGCAGAGCGTGATCACGGTCCCAATTTCAGCGATGCTGCCCGTACCACCCCTCTGCACCACTGCGGCCAGACCTGCAGCCCGCCCGCAAGCTTGTCTCAACGACAGCAGCAAACGCCGCTGGTGACAGTGAGTCACTGAGCTGAGGGGAGAGCAAATTCCATTTATACTCCCCAAATCTATTTTTCCAGGTTCTTCCTGCATGGTTAACTTTATCCTCCTGTAAGTTCTTTACCCACATGAGCCCACCCAGCTCAGCTCTGCCCCACAGCCCCCACTCCCCAAAAGGGCTCCGTAGCCCCGTCTGTGCCGCGGTCCAGCAGCCACCTGAGCCACGCACAGCCCAGGGGTTCAGCTCGCTGCCCACCAGCCTTTTCCCCCAGCCCTGTGGAAAGCGTTTCACCAGCCACCTGCCCTGGGGGGCTTCCCAGGGGGAGCAGAGCCGCCAGCGAGCGGCTGGGGGGGGGGGGCAACGGGGAGACCGGAGGGCGCGCACGGACCACCGCCTCCCGGTGCCTTCCTTCCCAGCGCGCTGCCCGGCGCTCCCCAGAGATGCCTCTGCGTACGAAAAAGAAATAAACCGGGCAGGGAGCCGGCCTCCGGTGGTTCCCCACGCGGACAAATCCCTGCTCTGAGAGTCCCGCGCGGTTCCTTCCCGCGGGGCCGGTGCGGGGAGGTGGCGGTGTCCCCGCGTCCCCTCCGTCGGGGACGCCGGGCGGGCACCGGGCGCGTCCCGTCGGGGCTGGCGGCCACCGGGGCGGGACGCGGCGGGGATCGGAGACCCCGAGGAGGACAGCGCCGCTCCCTGCCGGCTCCGGGGGACGCCCGGGGGGGGAATAACCCCGGTGCCCGTCCCGTCGGGGCAGCCCCGTCCCCGGGTCCCCGGCTCCTCCGCAGGTGCCGGGCGGGCAGCCCGCATCCCCCCGGCCGGGGCACGGAGCCCTCGCAGCTCCCGCAGCGCTGCTCACCTGCCTCCGAGACAATGCCGAGCCAGAGCCAGAGGGGCAGCGTGCAAACTCTCTTCATCTCCGGGGCTGCGGGCGGGCAGGCGGTGCGGTGCGGAGCGGTGCGGAGCGCCCCGCGCCCGAGCTCTGCTCCCGCCGCGCCCCAGCTGCGGCGACGCGCGGCGGCGGGCGGGGAGGGAGCACCGGGGCCGTTTCCTTTTCCTCCGCCCGCCCGGGCCGCCCGCCGCCCTCCGCCGAGCCCGCGGGGCGCCGGGCGGGCGGCGGGGCGGAGCGGGGCGGGGCGGGGCGGGAGGCGGCGTGGGGGGGGCGCACCTGCGGCTCCGGGCACCGGCGGGGCCGTGGGAGGGAGTGCGAGGTCTGCGGGGGTGAGAGCATCCCCCCTGTGTGCATACACACCTGCGTGGGTGTGAGCATCTCCCTGTGTGCACCCACACCTGTGTTCATCCCCCATGTGCACCCACACCTGTGAGCATCCCCCATGCGCATCCACACCTCCATGGGTGCGGGCATCCCACCCACCCCTGCATGCAGACATCCCCCCGCCGCCCTCTTCCATGTGTGCACCTGGGTGTGCAGCCCAAGCTCTCCGACCTGGGGGAAGGCGCACAAATGCCCTCTCCCATCAGCAAGCACATGCCACGTGTGTCTCGTCTTCACGCCTGCCTGCACGCTCCCCAAAAGCCCACACCTGTGTGCGCACACCCAGGCACGGAGTCCTGCACACCCTGGGGGGCACCCAAAGGTGCCCACATGCTTTCTCACGCCTGTGTGCACGCTCGCACCCCTGCTCATGTGGGACAGTGCTAGGGACCCCCACTCGTGCCATCCACCCACACACACTGTGATGCTCCCAGCACCGCTGGGAGCAGGGAGTGCCTCAGGTGATGCTCCCAGCACCGCTACATGCCGCACACCTCACTGTCAGGGCACACCACACCCATACACACAACCCCATGACTGGACATCCACCCAAATCTACGCACCCCCAGAGACTCCTCTTTTCTCTCCTTTTCCCTTTCCAACCCATCTTTCACACCCCGGGACACACTCATCTCCCCGCGAGAGGACAGCGGCAGCGGTGGGATGCCAGCTGGGCCTGGAGGCGCTGGGCGCCGCGGTGCTGGCAGCGGGACGGCGCGGCTCCCCGTGTGCCAGCGGCGCTGCCCCCGCGTCGCCAGCAGCTCTGGCTGGCTGCGAACCGGCTGCGGACGCCCTGTGGTCAGGAGTGATGGCAGAGCTCCGGGAGTGTGCCGGCACGGAGGGCACAGCCCCGGCACGGAGGGCACAGCCCCAGCACGGTGGGCACAGCCCTGGCCGCCTGCCCACGCGCCCACCGAGCGCAGAGTAGATAAATAAACACGGCCCCACGCTGCGCCCCGGCGGGTTATTGATTATGCACGCTTGTAGACACGCACACAAAAAAAGGGAGGCTGAATGAGAACCATGTGTTTGTGGCTTCTAAAAGGCAGGAAAACTTGTTGTGCGCTCAACTGCTCTTGCTGCCAAACCTGTGGAAGGGATCACCCTGTCCCTCTCCTGGCACTGTCAGAGGGAATCCAAGCCACAGTGGTTATTATACCCAGCTCCCCCCGGCCCAATTAATGAGATTTTAACCCTGAAGTTGCTCTTCAGCACACTCATCTTGAACCACCCACCTCCTCGATCCCGAAGGAGTGGAAAGTGTCGGTGTCCCTCTATCCCAGGTGGGTGCCAAAGCCCGTGAAGTTTCTGGAGAGAGATTTTTAAAGTTCCCCAGTGGAACTGGAGATGGGGCAACGGGGCAGAGCCGAGGGGCAGCACCACCGTGGGGTGAAGAGCTGAGATTGTGGGATCAGTTCGCTGAGGCTGCGAGCAGAGATGGGGCAGCACCTGCTCTGGGGACCACAGCGAGCACCTGGCGGCGGCGTGTGCCTGAGGCACGAGCAGGGAGCGGGGAGGCAGCGAGGTGTGCGTGGTGACAGAGGGATGAATCACATTGCTCCACCGCAGGGGCAAGACGCCAGATGAAACGCACAGCCCAAGGGCTGCCTGGAGAACTTGAGTGTAAGAAGAGTCTGACCTGGGGCTGGGGGCTTCCTCTGCCACCCCAAAAACCATTGGATTTTGGTACCTGGCTCCTCCACCCATTGCAGTCCGAACGTGGCACCATGCCACGCTGGGAGCAGCCCGTCCATGCTGCCATCTAACGGCAGGACGCGGGGGAGGGCTCACCCCCGCCGCAACGGGGAATTTTCCATCACAAACACAGGGTGACTGTGGGACCGATGGGACCTTTCCATTGTTGCCGCCCTGGGAAACAAAAGGATCTTATTTTAACATCTTGCCCCCCTCCCAGCACAGGGGGACGGGGCACCCAAGGGAGCAACGGCTTCCCCGAAGCGCAGGATAAAGGACACGGACACGTCACACGGACATGTCACAGCCCGAGACACGGCTGTGCGAAAGCCAAACCGGGGTGGCTCTGAGCACACCCAGGGACAGAATGAGAAGGTGACCTGCGAGGAGAACACAGCAGGTTCCTGGGGCAGTGCGTGCTGGAGCTGAGGTGGGTGCTTCTCCCCTGCAGCACCCGGCTTGCCTGGGGCCATTCCCATCACGAGCCCCTCCTGCCCAAACCCAGGGCCGGGCCCCACGGTCACTGCCCTCACACTGAGCCTGGGGTTTCTGCTTCATTTATTAGCGAAATGCGTTTTTGAGATAGCACTGAGGGGCAGGCAGTATTTACGCGCCAGGCTAAGGCTGCGCGTAGAGCAGCTCCGAGCAGAGGTCTCCCTGCACGTACGAGCACAGCGCCCGTGCTCCCTGCTGGGAGAGGCTGTCCAGCCCCCGGCCTCCCTGCCAGAGCCTCTCCCCTCCTGGCAGGGCCAGGCAAGGACTTTACACCCCAAAACGGGGCTCTGGCTGGGAGCCAGAGAGCACGCTGTGGTCACTGGAGGAGGAGGAGGAAGGATGTGCTTCCTCGGAAGCCCACCCAGCCCAGGCGTTGGAGAGAAGCAGGTTTTGCTGCTCGCCAGCTCTGCCGTTGGCACCGGGAAGGTGTAGGAGGTGGCAGCGATGGCACACGTCGCGGCGAGCTGCTCGCAGCCCGTGCCGCCGCAGCTACGCACGGAAGGATGAGAAGGGGTGAGCAGCAGAGCCGGCTGCTTCCTCCTCCTCTTCCTCCTCCTCCTCCTCCCCGCCGGCTGCGCTCGTCTCCTGCCAGCACCGCTGTCACCGCGCCTGAGGGCCAGCTGCCACTTCGCCTGTGGTTTTGTGCAGACCAGGGACGTGCTGGGTTTCAGCAGCACATCTGCCTGAGCACCTGGGGACTCATCCTGCGTGGGCCGTGCCCTGTTCTCTCCAGCTGAGCACTAAGTGCCCTCCTGCCCCGGGATGGGCATTAGGCAACCCCAAAACCTGGTACATTCCCCCTCCGGGAGCCCGAGGCTGCCATCGCCCAGGGGCAGTGCTTCCAGCACGGGTCTCAGGTGAAGCTGTTCACCGGGCTGCAGAATGCTGGTCCTGCCGCCAGCACTGCTCACACCTGGCTTACGGAGCTGCACAAAGCCGAAAGCCTCAGCAAGGTGGCTGGGGAGTGCTCCAAGGGAGTGGCACCCACTGCTCCTAAGGCCAAGCCCCTTATTGGGATCAGAAAAGCACCCAAACCCCCCAGCTGCTTGAATGCAGAAGAACCCACCCTGCCTCCAGCGCTAGCCCCAGCCCAAACACTGCCGCACCCTCGCCCCCACCCTAAGCACCCCCCGGAGCTTTGTGCCCCCCGTTCCGCAGGCTGGAGCAGAGCTGCCCTGTGCCCCGGGAGGACCAGAGCAGAGCAGGACCCCGCAGACCCCCGGTCACCAGCAGGCACAACGGGAGCCTTTCTGATGATCGTTAATGATCACCAAAGCGCTGTGCGCCGAGCTCCCCCTGCCGCCAGCCCGCAGCCCGTCCCCAGCGCGCGGTGCCGGCGGGCACAGAGCAGCCGGGGGCACCCCGCAACATCTCCCCCCCGGCTCTGCAACCACCTCCCTCGGCCTTTGCTGCTTTTACACACGAGAATAGAAGCAGGGAAGGGCTGGCAGCCCAAATCCCTCGTTGAGGGGAATTTTCTGGGGCACATCACCCCATTCCCCCCGGTGCTCACAAGGCGCACAGGCTCACGCTGTCCATCCCATCGCTGCAGCAGGGGCTGAGGAAGGGGCAGTACCTCTCTGCTGAGATCTGCTGGAAGGTGAAGAGCTGGGATACGTCCCTGGCATCAAAGAAGGCCGCGGTGCCCTCCTGGCAGTCCAGGAAGACCCCCACTTTCAGGAGAGCCAGGCGCACCCAGGGGGTGACAGTGGCCCCGTACTCCGTCCTGTTCCTCAGGCTCCGCGTCCAGAAACCATTCTGGCACAGCTTCACCTTCACCACCCGGTCCACAGTTTCGGCAGCCACCCCCAGGTCCCACCTGGGCTTGCCTCCCACCCGCACCTCCCTGTAGTGCTGGCCACCGTCAGAAGTGCATGAGCCCAAGGCATTGATGCGCTGCTGGAAGTGCTGGGGGCTCCTGGGGGACAGGCTGGGCTTGTCTCCACTCTGTCACTGCCTTCAGGCCTCTGGAGAAAACCAGCCTGGGGTGGGCTGTCTCAGGGTCAAAGGCGAGTGGGGCCGGAGCTGTGGAGGTGTCAAGCACATTGTTTACAGGTTGTGAATTCCGTCTGCAGAGCATCCCCAGCCCCTCTGCTGCATCCCGCTGCTGCAGCGCACCCATCCCTTGCACCCACCAGGGCAGACGGGCTGCAGCACCTGCCCCCAGAAGATGTAGTGCACGGAGCCACTGTGGCTGTCCCGGTAGCGCTGCAGGTCAAAGGCTGGCACGGTCTCAACATTCATGTTCCCCAGGGAGCACGTGCTGGGGACCAGCCCCCACCTGGCACAGCACCAGCTGTTTGCTGAGCAGTTTGCGATGCTTTTAAAACTCGAGATAAGATCCCTCTCCCACATGGTCCCAGCCAGGGACAGAGATAAGCTCCTGAAAAGGGAATCAGCTTCTTTCATGCCAGGCATGTACCTGATATCCAGGCTCTCCACCTGCAGGGAGGAGCAGAGAGAATTAGCAGTCACTGTCTGTAATTCATGCAGCTGCACAAATAAACTCCTTGTCCTGCCTCCTGCTGTCACAGAGTGGAACCAAGTCCCCAGGACCCAGCCACCCTGGGGGAAACTGGCCGGGCACTGAGGCCAAGGTGATTTCTTGGAGGTGAGAGAAGGAGGAAAGCTCCCAAGACTCATTACACCTAAGTCACCGCATCCCTTGTGGCTAAAGCCTCCAGACTCAAAGGGATCAGGCAGATAATCCAGAGGGATGGCAGCAAGAGCAACTTCCAGGTATAGCCTGATGCTCATTGAGGACTCTCTCCATCCCAGACTTAGGTCCTAAAACACTCTGCCTCATGCCAGGGTCAGCCAAGCATGCTCCCCTCCAACAATGATGCCTCTTCCATTTTGCTGAGGGTCTGCTCTACACGCTCCATGTCCCTGCACAGCGCTGACATCCCTTCCTCCAGCTGTACCAGTGACTGCTCTTCCTCTTCACCCAGCTCTGCCAGCTCAGCTCTCTCCTCTTCCTCCAGGATCTGATGAAGGCGAGTGAACTCTGCCTGGATCTTGAAGTTCAGCTCCCCAGATGCTTTCTGAGCAGAGGGAAAAGGCAGAAGATGAGCCTGGCAGCTAGCACACATGAATGTGTGATAACAGCTGCGCCTGTTACTCTGCTCACAAAGTCCTGGAAATCAGAGTTTCAGACATACCACGATTTTTTGGAAGAACTGGACAACATCTGAGTCTGCACAGCCATGGGGAAAACCGGACTCTACCAACAGCTTGGTCAAAAAAACAAAAAAAATCTTTGCACTCAGATGTGCTGGGGGCTCACAGCCTGCTCCTACACCACCAATAACTTGGTTATGTGCAGAACTGGAGCTCTTACTTTTCCAGAGTTGTTTTTTTTTTTTTTTTCCAGTCTTTAAGAGCAATCTGAGCCCTCCTTACTTCCTTGAGGAGTGCTTGCTGAAATGTACATCCCTTTCTACCGTCAGGAAAACAATCTCACCCAGAGCACACCTCCAGCTTACCAGCCACGGCACACCAGCCTCTTTTTGCTTTAGCAGATGCTTGTGCTGACGCACCAGATCAGACAACCATCTACCCTCAGTTTTATCTCACCTACAAACCACTTGTGCTTTCCTTAAACTCTCCCTTTCTTGGCTTTCAACACTTCTGTGTCACTCAAGAAGGAAGCTCAGTTTGTGGCTGTTCTCACTTCAGAGATCAGTGATAAGTAGGCAGCCTGATACTACGAGCCCAGGGAGAAACACTCGGGCTCATCACATCCCCTCCGAGCTTCGTGATGAATCCAAATACAGTCCTTGTGGCAAGGCCACCGCTTTCTCCCAGCTCCCTCTGCCTTGCCGCCTGCCCTTCAGACACACGAGAGGTTTTTGCGGCTGTCAAGAACTAACTATGCTCCCAAAGAAGCAGCCTGCAGGGTGAAAGCGGGCTGCTCAGCCTGCAGCTCTGCTCCAGCACCGTGCCCAGCACCGTGCTGCATTACCAGTGCTCAGTGCCTCCTCTCAAAGCCTGCTCCGAATATTCAGTGACAGCAGGTTCTTGCATACACGGCTCGGCACGGCATGATGCAGCATTGCATATCATTGCATGGTATTGCATGGCACGGCATGGCATGGCACGGACACACCACGGCCCTGCACCGCCCTGCCCCAGTGGCGTGCCACTGCACTGCTTGTGCTGCTTGCACTGCTTGCGCTGCTCCCAGTGTGCAGCAGCGAGAGCATGGAAACGGGCACAGGGCAGGCTGTCCTGCCTCAGCTCCCTTCCCCTTCCCTGTGTTCCCTTTGCCAGGGTGTGGTGGTTTTACTCAGGTGGGTGGCCGAGCCTCACCTCAGCCCCTCTCTCACTCCCCCCCCCTCAAAGGGGAAGGGGGAGAAAATACGGCAAAAAGGGCTCAGGGGTTGGGATAAGGACGGGGAGATCGCTCAACAATTGTCATCACGAGCAAAACAGACTCAGAGTAGGGAGATTAATAAAATTCATTACCTCTTACTAACAAGCTAGAGAAGTGAGAAACAGAGGAAAGAAACCAAAAACGCCTTCCCCCCATCCACCCTCTTCCACCTCCTCCCCCCTGAGCACCGCAGGAGAACGGGGAATGGGGGCTGCGGTCAGTCCCTGACGCTTCGTCTCTGCCGCTCCCTCACGGTCACTCTCTGCCCCTGCTCCACGTGGGGTCCCTCCCATGGGATGCCGTCCTTCCCGAACTGAGCCTGGGGGGGCTTCCCCACCCCTATGGCCCCCCGGTACCGAACCCTTGCCACTACGCAGGGGGTTGTAGCTTTGTAGCTGCTGCCAGGCCCTGGGGTGTTGTGGCATGCAGCAAACACTGGCGGACACATGAGAAAAATCACAAGAGCTGGTGATACTGGGCCTAAAGGCAAACAAGCCCCAAAACGCTGTGCCCAAATATGCTGCCGGCCCCAACCTGGTTATTCTTGGGGCTCAGAACCTGCTGCGGCTGGCTGAGCCAGGCTGCCTGGCTGCACCCTCCTGTTCCTGGCCCCGAGGTGGCAGTGGGACAGGGATGCTCAGCGCCCTGTGCTCCCCAGGCTCATAGGGATAGGAAGCGCTTCTGGGCAGGGATAGTTTCCCACAGGCTGAGTGTCTCTGTCACGACTGTACAGCTTCTCCTGGTCCCCATGGGAATGTCAATGGGATGATGACACTGGGGATGACACAGGGATCCAGGGATGACCGAGCAACCTCTGCTTAGCTGTGGCAATGCAGCCAAAACCTTGCTTGCCACACTCAAGGAGTTTCGTGCTTCCAGCAGGCTGGATCTCACCATGTGAACGGGCTGGGGCGTGCCGGGAGTGGTGACCACAGGCACAGCAGGCACAAGCTGGCGTGCTGCAGCACGAGAGGGGCTGGCGGTGTGTGTCCTCCTCCTGCCACGCAGTCCCTGAGAAATAGCCAGCTTTGAGCTGGTGGATTTTGGATGGAGGCTGAATCATCTGCTTGGCTGCATCCTTTTGAGAGGGAAATGGCTTCGTCATCCGTGTCCAGCCTCTGAACTCCTGCCTTTGTCACCGTTTCTCGGGGAGCTTTGGAGATTATGCCCAGGCGCACACACGCAGCCCAGCAGACCGGACGCCCAGCCCTGCACATGTAGCCCAGGGCGAGCCGGGGTGCTGCTCCCTGACCTGCTACAGCTTGCAGTGACACACTCCATTATTTATACGTCTCCGCACAGTGGTAAAAGCATCAATAATTGCCTTTGGGCTGGGATCTAGAACGTGCTGTGCTAGGTTCCCCCAGCAGCTCCGGGAGATGTCCCCATGCCTGCGGTGCTGGCAGTGTGCAGTCCTGCCCATGGGGCTGATCCAGAGCCCAGGGAGAGGACAGCCCCCAGCCCACGTCTCCACACCCCAAAGGCAGCTGCAGGCCCCCCTGCACCCAGATAACTTAAGCTTTACCCTTATCCAGCAGAATTTGGGATAGCTCAGCTGATGTGCAGCAGGAGTAGGTCTGAGCTGCAGATGCAGGCTTTGGAGCCAAAGGAGGAGCGGCGCCTTATTCCTTAATCCATCAAGCCCAGAAGAAGGCTGTGATACAGGTGGGGATGTCCTCTTCATGGCCGTTTAGCTTCCTGGGCCATCAGCTCCGAGATCTGAAGCTAACAGCAAGCGGCAGTCGTTTCCCAGTGAGCACGGCTCCCATCTGCCAATTGAAAACACACGCCCGAGCGTCCCCCGGTCTCGAATTCTTGTTTAAGTGCTCCTGGCATCTCCCTCCTGTCAGCACTCACTTCAGTTGGCAGCGAGACGTTTTTATTTCTTTTTTTAGCGCGCTCCTCTCAGGGGGCTCCGTGCTCTGGGCTGGCACCTGAGAGCGCTGTTTGGAGAGCCCGGTAATGCACTGGGGAGATGAAGGATGTCATGAACTGGGACGGGGCTGGCAGAAAGCTCCTGGGCTGAGTCCAAAACCCTTCGCAGTCTCCTCTCTGTGCAATGAACCTGCTTTTGTGACGCTCAGCCCCACAGGGACCAGTGTCAGCAGCACTGCTTGGCCTCAGGGATGGAAGGAGGTGAAGGGCTGAGATGGATTTGGATTTTACGTTTGGCTTTCCCCGTTTGTCCCAAAGCAAAGTGCAGATAAACCCTGAGCGCTTGCACTCCTCTGCATCCCCTGCAGCCTCCGGCCCCTTCCCTGGGGGTCCTCCAGCCCCCAGCCTCGGGTGAGGTGGTGGCCGTGGTGGGGCTGTAGGGAACGGGGAGCAGCAGCGCCTGGTAGCTCCCAGCTCAGCCGCCTGCTTGAAAGCCCGGAGGTGGGAGTTTGTTTTAAATACAGCCAAGAAGGCGATCAGTCCTTCTCCTAGTGCCTGGCAGTCCTCAGTGATCCTTATTTCCACTTTTCAGACACTGAGCTGCATTAAGCCCAGTCTCCTCTGTGTGCTCCCCTGGGGATTAGCTCTTTGCGGCAAGGATGGGGACGCTTTGCCCAACCTGGAGCCAGTGCTTCCCGACTGATGGAGCTGCTGGCCTGGGAGAAATCACCAACCTATGACATCCCCAGGTGGCTGCTGCCAGCCCTGTCCTGTGCTCTGGGGCCAGGAGGGAGGAAGACATGGGAGCAGAAAGGAAAAAGTGAAGAAGAAGAAATGAGGTGAACCGAGGTAATGGCCGCATCACCATTAACAGATCTTATGCGTCCCTCCATGACCTTGGCTGTGGGGACACGATTTAAAGGGCTTGGTTAGAGAAGCAAGCAGGAAATGAAGCAATGCTCCGTGATAAGATATCTTCGGATAAATAGCTGGAGGAGACCAAGGGGGAGGCCATTATTTGCCAATATTTTCTCTTCCCAGGCCCAAATGACACCAAGCCCAGAGCCTCGTGCTCTGGAGACTTTTGACTGGTTCCAAGCACCGCTGAACTGGCCGCCGTGGTCCAGGTGAGCTCCAGATGGAGATGGTGAGAGGTGTTGAACAGGTTCAAACCATCCCTACCATGCCATGAAAACAACGTTGGTGTCATTTTCTCCTTCCTGTGACCAGGAGCTCATGGAGGAGGGTTGGGGTCAGCATGGACCAGTCCATCCCATACTTCGTAGAGGGACTTTGCACCATGGGACCGGGGCTCCTTTGAGCCTTTGAGCTCTGGGGAGGGCTGAACACAGCCCGCTGGTGATGGCACGTAGGAAACAAGTCTGGAGCAGCCACAGGAGGATGAACGCTGCTTAATGGTGTGTTTTTTTTTTTTTTTTTTTTTCCAGGAATGCGCAAATAGCTCAGTTCCTAGGGGCTGCTGAACTTCATAGCCTGGCCTCTCTCCCCAGGACTCCTCGTGTAAACCATCCCGAGCTGGCCTGCCAGGCGTCCCAACAGGCCGAGACGTGAGATTCCCCACGCCGCCCCTCCGGCAGCCAGGAATCCTCTCCTGCATTCCACCCGCGTCCTCCAGCTCCCTGCGCCCAGGCGCCAAAACCAGGAGGTTTCTGCAAATATTAACATTTCTGGCTGCCGCTTGTTTGCCTGTTTGTTCTGAGCTGTGCACGAAGCCCCTCTGATGTTCCACACACAGCACAGGTCTTAGCCAAAACAGATTCGTCTGCTCAGCTTTCTCCGGATGGGCCATGCCTGAGCTCCCCTGCCAGCCCCGTACCCAGTCCCCGGGTGAAGGATGCTCTGTGGTGCTCCCCTGCTGCACCCAGATACCTGCTTCACGGTGAGGTTTCTGAGCATTCACAGACACCTCGAGCTGCCTCTGTAGGGCCCGAAGCATTTGGACATTTGGTTTTGGGTTTTCAGACCTCGGGGATGTGGGAAAGGTCGTCGTGAGCTCAGCCTGCAAAATTGGCTGGACAGGCTTGGCTGCTCAAGGTGCTCGAGTCTTTTGTGGGTTATCATCCATATTCCACGGTCAGCACACAGCAGCTGAGAAATCCAGCCCTGCGGTCACATCGCATCCCCGGATTGCTTTTCCCCGGCTGGTTCCAGGCTGTTTGCTCTATTCATTGCCTGCATTAAAGATGGCCACAGAGCCCAGTTTGCTACAGCACCCCCAGGTGTCACATAAGAAAAATCTTCAAATCATTCAGTGGAGATGGAGAGAACTCATTTACCGTCATGCGGTCTTCAAAATCCAAGGGATTTTTCTGTAGAAGACCCTGCAAGAAGACCAAGATCTCTCAGCGCAGCCTTTCATACAAAGCATGAGTTTCTGTGTATAAACGATCCCTCATGGCATTTTCCTTGGGCTTTGCTATCCCAGAAATGTGCAGCTGTGCTCCAAAACTCTCATTTTGGAGAAACGTGGGCACATCAGCACCTGCAGCTCAGCGGCCTCAGCCCTGAGGCACCTTCCTGTGAGCCCAGGCAGGATTTAAAAGCATCCCGTGGCATTTTGCTCCACCTCTCCCCTTCCATTTTCTTACCTCTGCCCAGTGAAAGCCGAACCAGCACTTCACAAACCCAAGGAATTCAGAGCGAGGCAGCCATCCCTGCTATCTGTCTCTGTCCCCAGCAGCCCTGCGGGCTGAAGCTCTTCGGGAGCTGCATCTTCTCCAGGGGAAGGCGCTGGGGCACAGCCTCACACAGGACGGCTGCCACCCCAGGGAATAACCCACCCCAAACACGGCGCCAGGGCCCCACCACCCTTCCCCTCTCTGCTGCTACCAGGGCTGGCTCTGCAAATGACCACACACCACTTGGGTCCTCAGACCAGGGCGTCCCTGGAGGCTGCGTGTCCTCTGCCCACAGGAATGTCGCCCTGCAGGAGCATGGTTTTCCCCCTGGGAAGCTGCGTGCCACGCGCTGCAGCGACGGGAAGTGCTGTGCAAAGCTCCATTTCCCCTGGCACCTTAAATACCTCTAATGCCTGGGGAGAAGTACGCCTCCTCTCTCTCCAGCATGAAGTGGCTTTCTGAGTGGATTTGCAAGCTCCAGACTCACCTCCCTCTCGTGTCTGGTCTGAGCTCTTCAGCGGAGGCAGAGAGGAAACACTGCTCGTCGAATAATGAATTGCAGGCACGCGCTCCCCTGAGCGGCTGCTTGGAAAGCGTCCCGCGCTCCTCGTGCCAAATGTGCTGGCCAAGGAAGCTCAGCGGTATTAGCGTGTCCCAGCTAATTAGGGTTGTGAGCTGTCCTTTTCATCGCCTGGAAGAGCTGAAAGAAGGACGAACCCGGAGCTCTGCCTTTATAAGGCTTTGTGCTCTCCAGCACCGTCCCCGCGCAGCATGTGCGTGCTCCGCTCGTGCACTGGGGACACCGCTGTTGCTTTGGGGAGGGGTTTGGTGTCAGACAGTGGCTCACAAGTCACGTTTCTGGGGGACACGGAGCCAAGAGGCCTTGTGGACAACCCCTCGGTGCTGCACCAGGCATGGACCTGTCCCTTGTGCAGCAGCATGCCAAGTGAACAGCTCTGGGTCACAGCGATGTGGTCCCCAAAGGAGCGGGAGGGATGCGCACCAGGTAGAGAAGCATCACCAGGTAGAGATCCTGCTCCTGCCAAGCTGGTGCTGTTTGACAGCACCAAACCCATGGAAAACATGCCATACACCGATTTTTTGCCTTCACACCTGCATCGCCTTCAGCCTTGACACTGAGGGAGAGCTCATGCCGGGGCTGCCATCAGCGCACCCGGCTCTGCCCGCTCCTGCTGTCACAGCCACGATGGCAATCGTGCTTTGCCAGCTCAGGAGTGCCAGGCTGCTGCAGATTTGTGACTTCATCGTGGCGCTACGAAGTGGGAGCATCCAGCCTGGGAGGGCAAGGCCCTGACTGCAGCACACATGGCTCTCATCACTGCCAAAGTGACGTGGGCGACTCGGAAGGAAATCCCACAGGGCAGCAGGAGCATCTCGCAGCTGTCCTGCTGCACCTCCGAGCACCCAGCCCCCTGGAGCATGTAATCCCCTATTATCACCTCTTGTACTTGCGGGGAGCTGAGAGACGGCCCGATTTGCCCAAAGTCAGGCAGGGAGCCTGTGACAGACCAGCAAACACACTCCCACCCAAAAACTCAGCTAGACTCCTGGTTTATCTGGACAACTGCTGGTGTACCATGTATCATATTTTTGCAATCCCGGCTCCGAAGAGCTTATCTGACTGCAATTATCCTCTTCTGCAGAAGCTGTTTTCTAGCTGGCTCAGTACACAAACAACAAGCAACATCCCTCTAATAAATTAGCCAAGCTTTGAGTGCAGTGACTTGCAGAAACAGCAGCTGAAGGAAGGCGCCCGTGGTGTGCGGAGGCACTGGGGTCTGCGTGGACATGGGGACCACCAGGTGGGAAGGGCTGGACGGGGCAGACCCTCCCAAGCATTAGGCAGCCCCATCAAACGAGCCCTGTCCCTATCTGCTGCCAGGAGCTGAAGCATGGTCTCTTCGGTGGGACACGAGCCCTGTTAATCACTTTCTATTTGGGCTGTTCTTGCCCATCTCCCTGCCCTTGTCCTGGAGACCCCTCAATGCCCCTGTCCCCTCTTGCCCTGGAGCAGGCAGGGCTGTGACAGTCCCGGGCCAGCCCAGTGCTCCCGCTGCCTCTCTGGTGCCTGTCATCCCAGTATCAGATCATTCAGGTATTTCAGCACAACCTTGTTCCTGGTGCTGCCTCTGCTCCTGCACTAATTCCAAAAATGTTCACATGGGGACAAAAAGTGGTTATGAAATGAGAACCTGTTTTTAAATTCAGAGAAGGTGCAGACAGCTTTCTATCCTCCCTCCCACCTCTGAGCTGCTTTGTGGCTGATTTAGCTCCCCAAAGCATCACAGGCTCCCAAATCCACTGCATCCGTGAACTCCAGGGCTCAAATTGAAAAGTGGATTTCGTGTTACCACAACATGCTGATGCTTCTGAGGCTCTTCTGCAAAACACAGGCTTGACACCACAGGAAGGAGCAGGGGAAATATTTTGGTTACAAGCAGGTGGAATTAAACAGATGTTTGAAAAATGAAAAGCTGCTTCTTTAAGTATGTCAGTGTTGCTGCTCCAGATGAAGCAGGATGAACTGGAGCATCTGGAAGCCTTGGTAACAGATTTCTTAGTGATTTCTCCCTGAGAGTGATCAGATAATGTGCCTTTCATGACAGAAGTGGAGCTACAGAGTACAGCTCGCTGCTGCAAGGTGTGCAGACTGAGGGCCTGCCTGCTCTCAGAGGCACGGCAGATCATGGGCCGATGAAAAGCCAGCCCTCTCCTCTGCCCCATTTCTCAGCTTTTTGACATCATTTTTTCTCCCTGGAGCACAAAATTCATTGTCGAGTTCTCAAAAGAGCGGCCGAGCGGACTCACTTTTGCCTAATCAAAGCCCAACCCCTGGGAAAGGCTTTGGGGCTGCAGAGATTGTTTGAACAATTCTCACTCGAAAGGACACGAGGCTCCTGGGGCACTTGTGCCAGCATCTGATTGTACCCAGTTTATGTCTGCAAATCCCCAGGGTACGAGGCTGAGCGGTGCACACAGTGGTCCTGGCACCTCTGCTTGTGGTGGCAGAGCCTTCCGCAGCCCGGGGCAGTACAAGGGAGCATCATCTTATTTGCCCATCCTCTTGCTTCAGGGCACAGTTGCTGTTAGAGGCTGGGAAGCCCCGGGGCTGTGCTGCGAGCGCTTGCCGCTGGCAGTAATTATGTTGTAGCTGGGTGAGATTAGGCAGGCTGGCAAGCAGCCCACGTCTGCGGTGCTGTGGGAAGAGCCTGGCTCCCGGGGAGCTCGGAGGGGTCCGAGCCTCAGCTCGGTAGCTGCAGGTTGGGTGAAACCCCAGGTTTGCTGAAAGCTCGACCTTCCCTTCCTGCACAACTCTGTGTTGCAGGAGAATGGCTCGCAGGGGGACGTTTCGTGGTTGTGTGCATTGCCAGGGGTCACTGGCAGCTCCTTCTGCCCGTGTTCTGTCTGTTCTGCCAAGCACACAGGGTTCTCATGCTGACAAAGTTATCTGCATCCTGGTTAAAGAGGTGATGCTGGGGAGCAGCAGTTTTGGTGCTAAATCCTCCGCTGGACCTCTGAGACCGTGGGAGAGGACAGGGCTGGGGACTTGCGCTAATCCATGATTTAAGACTTTGTCTTTGCTGTCATCCAGCAAACGCCACATGCCAAAAATGACTGGAATTCACCCCCTGGTCCTGATGGAGGTTCACAGCTCCAGGCTATGCAGTTTGTCTCCTGTCAGTCATTGCTTTTCCCCAGGCACCTTAGAGCAGCCCGGGGAAGGGAAGAGCAGGGAGCTGTAGCAAAGGGCTCAGGGGAACGGACAAGAAAAATCTTGTGCCACAAGAGGAAGGAGGAAAAAAGTCTCCCACTCACATGTAGAAATCAGCCATGCGCTGCTGAGGACCCTGGAGAGGAGAAAATCCATCCACCAGGAGTGGGGGGATTGCGTGCACCACGCTAGCTGTGCTGCGCCTCTCCCTGGGGACTGCAGGGCCACAGCCACGGCCTCGGAGCAGCTCGGGCATCCAAGCAGATTGGCCGTCCTCTCCCCTCCACCCTCAGCCTTCCAGAGCAGCTCAATCAAAAGCTGCAAGGAAAAGGAAGGGGGAGAAGGCACAGTGCTCCCAGTATAGTACTCCCAGGGACCCTCGTCTGAATTTAGGGTCCAAGCGCCACTTTCAGAGGGACTTGTTTCAGGAGTGCTCTCAACCTCCTTTTTCCGCTGAGCCATCAGAGCTTTTTCTTGCTGTATCACGACTTTCGTGGCAGAGGAAGTTGTTTAGAATCCCTCCTGGTTTGCGTTCTCATAAAGAAAAGGAAAACAAAGCTCACTGTGGGGGTGAACTGCAAAACTCTGATGAACTTCCAGCTGTGGTTACTGGAAGCGAGGAGAGGTGTCCTCCCCCCTAGCCTCTGGGAACAGCTCCTAGCCTGTCCAGGTGGGGAGCTTTGTTTCTCCTGCTTCCCCGTGCTGGCTGCAGGATGCTTTCCTGGGCTCCTGCGAGCTTGGCTTTCGCAGATTTGGCCACACTGCTGCTGCTTTTGCCTCTCTTTGCTCCAGGTGTGTGGGCAGTGCTGAGCACCCTAAAATAGAAGCTCACTCCATTTCCTAGCTCCACACTGAGTCTGGCTCTGGAACAGCCCCAGCTGTTGCCAAAGTGGCTAAAACTTCTCGCTGTGACTTATTCGCATCAGAAAAGCACCCCAAGGCTTGCCCCAAGAAGCAGCCTGCTCCTGTGGGTGCCATATGAGCATGGAGCAGGGGTGACTGCGGGGAGGCTGGTGGTGGCTCTGCTCAGCTGTGGGACCTGCAGTCCCCCTGCTGCATGGGGGCACGCAGCCCAGACAGGACCATGGGACACATCGGCAGGGTCTCAGCCCGAGCAGACGGGAGAGCTGCAGTATGGGGTGGATGAATGCTCACCCCGGCCAGCGGCACCACCAGGAGCCTGCAGACCTCCAGCTCCCACCACGTCTCCCTGGAGAGGGAGCTGGATGTGGTGGAAAAGCTCCTCTCTCCTCGATGCAAGAAGCCCCTCAGTGGCTGAGCACTGTATAAACAGCAGCAGCAGGCTCCCTCCCCCTTTCCATTTCTGTTTGTTAAACACACGCTCCCTGCCTTTCTCTCATTCAGGAGCTAACGGAGCATCCAGCTTGGTGAGACGGGGGCTGTCACTCACCCCACAGGAGGCTGCTCGGGGCAGGGTGCCGATGCTTCCCCCGGCGATGGAGCACCCTCCAGCAGCCCGGATCCTCTCCTGACTTCCTTGCCTTTCCGAGGACAGTCGCAGAAAAGTGCTTTTCGCCCCCCTTGCCACAGGTTGACTCCCAGAGAGGACGAAGAGGGGCATCCCAGCCAGCAATGAGACCCTAAGTCGAGGGAGGAACGAGGAGGACGCTCCGGCCTTTGCAGGTGGGTCTGGGAGGGCTGAGATGGGGCCAGGTCTTTGCCATGCTGCGTGGTTCAAGTGACAGCATCCCTGGGAGACTGGATCCAGGGACTGACAACCCTGAGGGCTGGGATAGAGAGAAAGTGAACCAGAAACACCCACAGGAGAGTTTCTGAGCAGAAGCAGGGAGCGTGGGAAGGGGGATGCTGAGCAGCAGGCTGCTCCGGGGGGGTGCCAAAACCAGGCAGGTACGGCTACAGAGCGCTGCAGGTGTGGGGCTGAGGTGCACGGCTTGGAAACCCTCCTCCCCCTGCACTCTGCCTCCTCGTGGCTCCCTGCAAACCTCCGGCAGCTCCTCGGTGCTGCTGCTGGGGCTGCACATGCTGCCGGCCCTCGGCTCGCTGCCAGGGGTCCCGGCCCTCAGAGACAGGGGGTTGCAGGGGGAAATCGGTGCTGGCTTGCTTTCAGCACTCCTTGCATGCTGATTATTGATCTGAGCTCCTCACGGTCCTGCTGGAGCCTGCGTTTCACCAGCAAACTGAGTTTCTGGCCCGTCCCAAAGCAGGATATGGGGTTTGCTCCCTGGTTGCTCTGTTAGTGGGGTTGTTGTCTCCCTCCTGTGTCCTGTCTCATCCACCCCAGGCTTCCCGGATTTCCGGAGGCACCAGGCTCCCCATGTTAACAGGGTTCCTCCTGCCAGACTGTCTCTGCCCTTCTGCAGCCCTGATAAGCCACGGGGCTCCGTTGAGGTGTCACCCAGCACCGCTCTGCTCCCATGGCACATCCCACAGCACAGAGGTCCCCGCGCTGTCCCCCCCCTGCTTTCTGTGGGGGAGACAAGTGTGCATCCCTGCCAAATGCCTCTCCTCTCGTCACCTCCTTTTCTGTCCATCCTGAGCTGAGTGTCTAAAGCATCCTCCTTGCCTTGTCCCCTTCAGAGTCTTTCATTGCTCCAGCCCCAGCAGGGGCACACAAACATTTGGCAAGGAATTACACAGAAGCCCTGGTGCATCTCCTCGTCCCCAGGGCCAGTCCTACCCCAGGGTCTGCTGGCAGCAGGGGTGGCAGTGCCTGTCTAATGCCATAAGGTTTCTGTACCAATGGGCCCACTCTGGAGAGAAAATTTATGACACCGCAGCAGATGAGGCGCAGGTGAGAGGGTCTTCCTTCTGCCAGAACCTCAGTGGGGCAACTTCCCCTTCTCAGGAGATGGAAGGGCACAGGACGATTTCTATCCCCTCTTTGGCTTCAGGATATCATTCCAGAGTTGCCACTTGCCCTGAAACCAGCACGCCACACAGAGGAGGTGAAACCCCCTCCCCTCCATCACTCACACTTTTCACACAGCTCCTGCAATCATTGTTCAGCCACGCCAGTTATCCCCAGGGACTCCGAGCCCTCTCTGGCGGCGAGCGCAGGAGGACGGAGTTAGCAAACCTGGGCTCCGTGCCCAGCCCTGCTGTGGGCTCTCTGTGAGGCCTCGGGCAGGCTGGTTGGCCTCTCCACATCTCAGTTTATTGTGGTTTCCTCCCTCGTGTGTGTGCTGTGGGCACAGGGCTGGACACGGCTGCCTCTCGAGCGCTGTAGTGGCAGGAGGTGACTTCCCCAGGGGGTGACCAGGTTCTGGTAACGAGGGATGGTCTCAGGCCTCCTTGCCATGGGCACTGACTGCTGCTGGATGCTGGATGAGATGAGCCCATGCTCCAGAGTGGGCTGCTGGAGATGAGGGGGCTTCATGGAGCTGAGCTGCTTTGGAGAAAGGGCACAGCACGGAGCAGAGCAGTGAGCCAGGCCGTGAAAACATCCATCAGCCTGAGGCCTCGTGTTCCAGCGCTGCTGGAGAAGGAGATTGTAACTGTCACCAGCCAGGTTTGGAGCAGAGAGCAGAGGCTGCCTGACTCCTTCCACTCCCTCCTTTCCTATCAGTGATAACCATGGCAGGATCATGATTCCTGGCTGTGCTCTGAGCCACCTCTGTCCTTACCTCCACGCCGTGCCCCCACGCTGCATGCCTGCTGCCTTCGGTGACCCCAGTCCCATGGCTTGGAAGAGAAAGAGGAATTTAAATCAGCGAGCTCTGGTTTAGGTGGTATTTCTGCCTCCTCCTGGTCTTGCTCTGCTGCTCTGCTCTCCCACAAGCAGTTGGCTCTCAGCTCCAAAGATTTTCCATCCAGGCTGGCAGGCCCGCTGAGCATGGGAGCGTGTGCCTGGCAGCAGCCTACACGTCCATTACCGGCTGGAACAGACCTCGGTCCGCTCCGGCAGCATCCCTGTGACCGCCAGGCAGCCCCCGGAGGAGGAACACTTATTATTACCATTTCGCCTCTTAATTAAAATGCCTTAATTGATTTTTAATAGTTCCCCTTTGGAAAAAAAGAAAAAGGAAAAAACAGAAAAAAAAACACAACAAAGCAAACCAAATCAAATAATAACTCCATTAAGGCCATTTTGTTAGGAAGCGAAACAGCTCCATTAATCATGATGTTCCTGGCTCCTCACAGATGGTGGGTAGCTGCCAGTCTCCAGTGGAAGGAAATAGCCCGAGATGTGGACGCAGGAGCTGGCAGCCTGCTGGTGGCGAGGTGGGGACGGAGGGAAGGGAGCACCCAAAACATGGGTACCAGGGATAAATGGGACGGGCAAGACACAGAGAAGAGGATAACAAGTGACTGATAAAGTGAGGTTGGGCAATCTGGGAGGTGTAGAAATCCAGCCTGAGAGTGAGCAGGGAAAGTGCAGCCACTGAATGTGTGCCCAGCACTTGTTCTGCTTCCTTCACCAGCCCTTTGGCCCTCTTGCTCCTTCTGCAGCTCAAAGCCTCCTTCCTACCCTGCAGGCAGTTTTACAGGCTCTGTTACCACGGTGTCTGAGCTGACAGCTTCACTCCCAGGAACTGCTGGCACAAAGTGGCCAGCTGGTGCCAGAGATAGGCAAATCTGGCAAGCCGGGGGACACTGCGAGGGCAGGAGAAGGGCGGCGTGCGGGCAGGGCCAGGCTACTGCAGGCAGCTTCCCGGAGCAGCTCCCGGGGGATCGCAGCCCCCTGCGGAGGAACGAGGAGAGAACACTCAGCCATTTATTGTTCTTTGCGATGTAATTGCCGCCTCCTTTACCATCTTGCCACCATTATTTTTTGCTACTTGCTTAAAGAACTAGCTTAAATGCGATGTGCTCTGCACTGAGTGTGGTAAAGCATCCTCCCTTCCCACGGACAGGCTGTCCTCAAATATTTGGTTTGCAGGGCACAGACCTGCAGGAAGCCCACCAGCACCTAGTCAGCAGTGCTCCCACCTCCCCTGGGACAAACCCAGAGCAGTTCACTCCCCAGGGATGCTGAGAAGGTGACCAGGCCCCTAGTTCCCAGCTTCGTTTAAGCCCTGTGCCTCCCTCCCTTCCTCAGGGGCAGGGCATTGCCCCCTTCCCTCTCCAGGCCACAGAAAGCACGATGCCGTGCGGGCAGCCCCGTTTGGGCATGGTGCAACTTCTGACCTTGACTTGGTGCGAACGAGGGGAAGGTGCAGGGGGCCATGCCCACTCCTCCCCACACACCCTGGCAGCAATTCTGAGACGTGGAGGCTGGAAGGAGCTGGTGGCAGAGCTGGCTTCTGTCCCGCCGTGCTTGGACTGAGCGAAAGCCCTGCCACGACAACGCTGCGCTGCTACGGCAGCACCAAGTGCCAGCCACGGGCTCCAGGCTGAGTCACTCCAAAGCCGTGTTGGTGCAGGCATTTTTTCACAGCATGGTGAGAGGCTCTCTGGCTTTGGCTCTAGGGCACATTTGTGCCTGGACACTCAGCAGCAGCTCTGCGGGAGGCTTGTTCACAGCTCCAGCTGCTTGTCCCTGCATGGCTCTGAGGCTCCTGCACTTCCCCGTAAAATCTCACCACCCACTGCCTGCGTTGGCTTGGGTGGCAGGAGCAGTGTGGGATGCTCGTGTGGAGATGGGGCAACAGGTATTTTCAGCTGGAGAGGTGAGAAATAAGAAACTGAACCCAACTGGGCGCACAGTCTGCAGAGAGAGCATTTTGGAGAGGAGGAGGAGAGCACCCTGAATTTGGGAGTGTCTGGTTTTCTTCCCTTCTTCTTAAAGAATTAGGACTCAGGGCATTTTTATAGGGAAGTAAATCTCATCAAAGATGACTGGCACCATCATTGATTTCTTCTGTCAGCCCCAGGAGGCCCCAGATTTTTGATGTGTTTGAATCAGCTCTCTGTTTTGCAGAGCCCAGCCTGAGGGAGCAGGAGACATGTGGAGGGGCTCCACGAGCAGGAGATCTTTAGAGGACCCACCAGTCTGGCTCTGGTTCATTTGGGCTTTTTTCCCCTGTTCAGTCCAAATAAGCAGAATCCCAGAAACTCGTGGCAAGTAGCATGAGCCCTGACTTTTCCTTGGGGAATTGGCATCCATCGGCTAGTAGGCTCTAACAGAAGGTGTCAGAGAGGTGAAAGGCCATTCGATGTGAGGAAGGATATGGGGTTAGCATCAGGCAGGAGGATGTCACTGCTGCTGTGACATGCCAAAATGCTGTATGGGACATGCCCTTCGAGTCTCAGCTCATGTGTGATGCTCTGCTGTCTCTCCTGCTCTCACGTTTGCTGTGTCTGTGTTCCAGCCCCCCTTCTCCCGACTGAAGGGCCCAGGCCAGGCATGGGACTGCTGGAGGGAGCCAACAGCACCCTCACCATGGAGAAGACAGCATTAGAGGACAAGCTGCCGCAGGGCTGGCACGCCAAGGACTTTGTCACTTCTAGCCAGGATCTCTCCGGGTCCCGCAGCGTTATGATGGACAGCACCAAGATCCTGGGGGTCCAGGTGGTTCTGATTGCTGCCTACTCCCTCATCATCCTGCTGGGTTTCATTGGCAACTCCTTGGTCATCTACATCATAGTGAAGTACAAGACCATGAGGACTGTCACCAACTTCTTCATAGCAAACCTGGCCCTGGCAGACCTGATGGTGGACACCCTCTGTCTGCCGTTCACCCTGGTGTACACGCTGCTGGACGAGTGGAAGTTTGGAGCTGTTCTTTGCCACCTGGTCCCTTACGCTCAAGCTCTGAGTGTCCACGTGTCCACTCTCACTCTCACTGTGATTGCCCTGGACAGGTATCGGTGTATCGTTTTCCACCTGGACAGCAGGATCTCCAAGAGGCTCAGCTTCACCATCATAGCCATCACGTGGCTGGCAGCAGCGGTCCTAGCAGGTCCTCTGGCCATCTTCAGGGAGTACCGGTATGAGGAAATCCCGTCCATCAACCTCAAAATGGCAGTCTGCTCAGAAAAATGGCCTTCTGGCAACAACAGAGACGCCACCATCTACAGCCTGTCCATGCTCCTCCTGCAGTATGTTTTCCCTCTGGCAGTTATTTGCTATGCCTACACCAGGATCTGGTTCAAGCTGAAAAACCATGTCAGCCCCACTTCTAGGAATGAAAACCAGTGCCGGAGGAAGAAGACGACCAAAATGCTAGTGATGGTAGTCGTGGTATTTGCAGTCTGCTGGCTCCCCTTCCACATATTCCAGCTTGCCATTGATCTTGATCTGGTTCTTATCTTCCATGAATACAAACTCCTGTACACTGTCTTCCACGTGGGGGCCATGTGCTCTACGTTTGTCAACCCCCTGCTGTACGGATGGATGAACAAGAACTACCGGAACGGCTTCCTCACCTTTTTCCGCTGCCAGGACAAGCCAGAAAGCCTCCACACCGAGGGCTCGGTAAGAGGCAGGTCATACATCTTCAGGGCCAACACCCTAAATGGGAGCATCAAACAGTCTGCTGGCAACGGGCCACTGCCCACAGAGGTTTAGGGATGGGATGTGCACCCCTGGGACTGAGGCTGGCTGAGCCCAGAGACGTTCTTGGTGAATGCCTTTTTTTGGGGGAACATTGTGCTGCCAAAACTTTATAGCTACTGCGGCCACGTGGAAATACCCCCCCTGTATCTCTCAGTACAATAAATCTGGTGTATTTCTGTCTGACCAAACAAATGACTTTTTCCTTTCTCTGTGTTTAAGTGATGCATGCAGAAGCATGAAAAATCACAGAGGGAGCTTCCATTTAGCCAGCAAAATACACCCTTTTAGCCACTTCCATTTGCCAAAGTGGGCTGTTCAACCTTTTACCCCCTGACACGACACATTATGATGGGGAACCATTATCGTGCATGCTTGTTTGTCTGTATGTCTCCCAGCCTCAAGCTGTATTGATCCATCGTTAGCTAATGCCTCTGAGGGGAGGGAGACCTGCTCTCCCCAGGATGCATGGGCTGCTTGGGGCCATCGCTGCCAGGGCCGTGGCAGGGGAGCAGGCGGGTGCAGGATGAAGCTGGGCCATCTAGGATCTATGCACAGCACCTGCATGAATCCTCCCTGCAGCCCAGGGGAGGAGCTCTTGTCCCCAGCAAGCCCTGGAGGTGGCAGTGATGCTACTTACCGCAGCTTCTTTTGCAAGTGCCGAAGCAAGGGTTTGGGGACACCTCTGGGTGACAGCTCATGACACACGAGCTGATTTTCATTAGCCAGTGCCCAAGCGCAGAGCAGGCAGAGGGGCAGATAGGAAAGGAAAAAAAAAAACACATCGGTGACAGTGTCTTCCAAAGTGCTCAGAGGGCTTTAAAGCTTTTCTCTTTCTGGGGTTGGAGGTGCTATGGGTCTTACATGGGTGCTTCTGTTCAGAAGAGAGAAGTAACCGCTTGCATGGTTGTTGCAGAGGTGGTGTCCTCTTGCAGAAGATGGTTTGGAGACTAAGATGTGTTCTTTCAAACCAAACTCTATGTTCTCCTCCCTGAGGCTCTGTCAGCTGGGGAGCGTATTTTTAGCTCTGCCATCAAAGGAGGCTTGATTGCTACTGTGATCTCAGCAGCTCGTCACTGGTGTCGCCTCTAAAGTCAGCGCTCATCAGATCGGAAAGTAACTCCCAGATGCAGGACAGGGACTCAACAGACCTCCTCATTACAGATAAAAAGCAAAGAAAAACTTGGATTTCAGGTCTTCAGTGGAGCAAGGACAAGAGGTAGGAAGACTCGCAGTAGCAAGTGCACCAGCCTGGATCAGGCTGCTGGGCTGTCACATCTGGAGTCCTCGAGAGATGAGCTGTCAATGGGCTTGTTTGCAAATCTTGCTCTCCTGCTTCCTTCCCAGCCTGACCTGCCTCTGGCTCTTGTTCTCCAGCTTAGCTTCCCGCTGCCACACTAGATGAATTTAATCTCTCTGCTTATTTTTTTGTCTCATTCCCTGTTCCATTTTCCTAAATAAGCACAAGAAAGTGGTCTCTGCTTCCTTCCAGGGAGACTGCTGCCAGGCGGGGTCTGCAGCCTGCCCTGCTTGGGCATGCAGATGGCAAATGACCCGGCACCTGGTTCTGCACATCACAGCACATTTTTCTTTTCAGAGGCTTTAGGATCTCTGAAAATCCTGCCAGGAAGTCAGTGTTGTTCCTCTAAGAGAGTTGCCTGATTCCTGTCAGGCCATACACAGACACGATGGAAGAACTGAGACACAAATAAACTTTCCCCATGTGCAGTGCCATGGGGTGGTGCTGGGAGCTGCTATTTCATCCTGATGGGTGGAGGAGATAATCTCCTCCACAGCGCTGGTAAATTCTGTCCCCACCTCAGGAACTGGTCAGTCTACAACCCAGCCTCCCAAGCAACTCTCCCTGTGTTTCCATCAAACTCCAAGGTACAAGGAAATGTTTATTTTTTCAAAAGCGGCTTAAATGAGTGGAAAGAATTCAACTATTACCAATAAACACTCCAGAAAGTGATTTAACACTCAATGATGTATGTCAGAGTTAAAAAACATATTCAGCCATGCAAGCTTGGAAGCCAATCACGCTGCCAGACGGAGATGGATGAGGAGCTAAATTGCTCTTGGAGGGCCTTGCCAAAGGTTTTGTCCTGTGACACCACACACGGTATCTGACTGGAGCAGGGCAGATAATGACATTATGAATGGCTGTTTAATTTTGAGCCCAGACCTTTCAACTAAGTATGGATAAATAAATAAACAGATCCCAGCTCTTCTCAAATAAATACTGGCAATGGCGTTTATAGAACAGAGGGATTTTTATGCTGGAGAAAACTGAGAACGAGAAACTATTTATTGGAGTGCAACGGTGAAGTTCTGTTTGCTTTATTTTATACACTCGTGCAGCGTCACTAATGGATTTCTGCCTGTGAGCTTGCTGTTTTTTCCCTGTGATTTGAAGAAGATACATCCTTCCACACCCACTGCAGGCAGAGCAATCAGCTCGAGGCTGTGTACGGATGGCCCTACAGAGAGCTGCGATGCCCTAGTGAAGGGAGGCAGCCCTACAGTCCACTGTCAGATTGAGAACAGGGGATGGTGGAGAGAAAGGGAGCAAAGCTTCTTTCCAAAGGCTGGTTTGGGCAAATAAATAGCGCGTTATAGACTTACGATAGAAGAGAGGAATGAATTTGTTCCATGAAACAAAAACCTGTTGGAGACAAAGCTTCCCCAAATATTTTCTCCCCGCTAAAGATGTCCTTGCTGCCAAAAGGACACTTCCATGAAACCAAAGGCTGGCAGCACTGTAAGTTTTCGAACTATTTAGAGCTGAGGACAGGCTATGACCCTGCTCTGTTGGTGTCAAGGGCAGATCCTCTAGCAGTTACAGATATTCTTAGAGTCAAAGGGATCTTCCCACTGCCGGCTCCTAGCCAAAGGCACATCAGTGAGTCCCCACCGAGCCAGGCTCCTTGCCGCAGGGCTGAGTGTCTCATCAAAGCTTGTCTGGAGCCAGTGTGGGTGACCAAACGAATCTCCTGTAGGGCTCCTCCTGACTGTCACTGTCACCCTTCTGGAAATGCTGCTGGGCTAAGCTGGCCTGGGGACACTTCACAGCCTTTAGGAGAGGTGCTGAGCTCCCCGTGAAACACCCTGCTTCTCATGTTAGGTCACTCTTTCTGCTGACATCATACAAGTCTTGTATTATAAAAATATTTATTTCTGGATATTTCTTAATTGCCAAGTGGCCGCTACCAGATGATTAACTTGGAATCGACACCACAGGTCGGGGTGCCTCTAACCATCCCATGCAATGGTCGCTCACGTGCCAGAGGGACACAAGAGCAGCTGGGACACAGCAATATTACCATTTAAAAACGGCACCATCGGTAACCTGTTCCTTATTACTGGCTGCTCCGAGAGCTCTCGGGAGTCCCCAGGTCTCTTATCAAGCTTCCAGGCTTGACAAAACACACTGACATTTGCAGAGCAGAGGCTGTGCTTGAGGTTCTGAGCGCTGGAAATTTCACCTCTGAAACACTTAAGTTTGCTCTGAGAATCCCTTCCCAGCTGATTTCCTGAGCAGATATGTCGGTAACAAGCTAAAGCTCATGCAGAGAGCACAGGTTTGGGGTTTTTATTTCTCCTTGTCTGAAGGCGATACATACAGCAGGCACGAGATCAATGCGGGGTGAGTGGGGTCCTTCAGTCAGGGCTCTGTCGGTGTCACAGACATGGCACACTCCTGCACAACCCCGTGCTTCATCCCGCTGTATGAAGGCCAGATCTATCCCCTGGTGGCTTTCTGTCCTGCAGTAACGTGTGTCCTCTCCCCTTACCCACAGAAGCCCAAGCACACAATATCAAATGGCACATTTTATTCAATGCGCCCACAAATGTATCAGCAGAAACATTGCTCTGAGCCTTTCACAAGGGCTCTGTGGGGAAATACGGCCAGACGGGGGAAAGAAGCAGCTCCTCTGACATATGCTGATATGAGAGGGGCTGCAGAGCCCTTCTGCTGAAGGAGGTCACAGACAGCTCAGCATTTCCCTTGGTATCAGGTGTTAATCTTACTGTTGTTACAGCTAACCTGGTCTGAAACCAAATTAGACTTTTGTTTCGGCAGGAGCTGTAGAGTTGGCGCTTTCTTTGTACGCCTTTGTCTTTCAGCTCTGTTATTGTGTGATTTCACCAGGTCTCTGAATGTGCTGGATTTTAAATAAGGCCTCAGGATCAGCCAACGTGGTGAAAGTCAGAAATTACTGCAATAATCCAGAAAAGGAAAGGATTCTGGGTTCGAATGGGTGAGCAGAATTTGGTCCCTTGCATTGGAAAAAGCAAAGCTTTGTCTTCCTTTCAGTTTTCCCTTATCTAGCTTGAGATTCTTCAAGTGCCAAAAATAATATTGCATATACTGCCAGAACATTTATCTTCTCGTTGAGCTCATTTCAGTGGAGGGATTCGTTCAGGAGGGCCTGGGAGGGGAAGCAGGATAGGTTTTTAATGCTCATCCTTATCTCTAGTCTCAGTGTTTTGCAAGTTAAAAGACAAATCAGAAAAAGACAAAGTCACTCACACACACCAAGGGAGGTACCAATTTATCTTCAGACAACACAACCTCTATTTAATTTTTTATACAGACACCCCAGCACCTTTTGCCAAAGTGTTACATGAATATGGGGCTGAATGAGGCTGTGGGAGGAAAGCATTTTTCTGCTGCTAATGGCAATACCTTAGTGTCACTCATGATTTATAGCCAGCAAAGAATGCTTTTTCTGGTCTATGTTCTGTTCAGTGTAATGAGTATAGGAGGAATAGTGCGGACGCCTCATGGAGCTCACAGGAGGAGACCTTCATTAGTTCAGTCCTCTCCAGTGTGGCAGCAAAGACTGTGAACATTAGAGGAGAAACCCTTTTGTTTCTAACTAGCTTATTGAAGTGCGTGAGCATGGAGTTGTCGCCGTGTCACTCTGCTAATGTGTCAGCCACTCTGCTAATGTGCCACAAACCTTCAGATACTGCTTGTCTCCAGGACGGGAGGGCAGCTCAGCTGCGAGGTGCGTCTTGCTGCGGTGTGGAAGGCAGAAGGGTGATGGGTCAAAGGATGAGATTTCAAGCTATTAAGGAGAGGATGTGCCCCTGGATGAAATTTTGAGGTTAATATGTCTTTCTCTATGAAACGCGGGGTAGATTATTGGCTCGGCTGGGACCAGGATGAGTAACGTCAAAAGGGGACTGAACTCTGCCACGGTGCAGGAAGAACAGGGCCTCTACTAAAAGAGAGACAAGAAAGAAAGAACAGCAAACCTGGATCCATCACGCCCTGTATTCTGTCTTAGACCACGGCAATAACAGATGTTCAGGGAACGGGTGCTAACTTTACCACTTTGGTGGTCCATTACCCCATATTCCTAGCAGCAGCCACAACTGTTGTATTAGAGATCTTAGGGGGAATGTCCCTGCCCAGATCATTTGTTGTCCATTTCTAGGCTTTTCATTCATGAATTTGTCTGAAACCTCCCTGACCGTTCTGTCTGTTTCCTCAGCCTCCCGGGGCAGCCCGTTCCAGAAGCTCATTCCCCTCTTTGTAAAGAAGCACTGCTTTTATCTGTCAAAGCCAGTCCCTAATAGTTTCAGCAAATGCCCTCTCGTTCTAGCACGGTGCTGAACAGCAGCTGGACATTCAGCTTCTCCACTGCTTTCTTCATTTTGCACAGCTTGATGCTACCTTCCTTCTCCAGACTTCTCTTCCAGCTCAAGTCCCATCTCCTCTTAAGGCAGCTTCTTCATTCCTGATCATCTTATTTACTCTTCTGTGGACCTTGTCCAGGCCCACAAATATCAGAAAGGGCTGAATTTTGCTCCCAATTCCCATGAAGGAGTGGGATCTGTCAGCTTTAAATGAAGGCTCTGCTTAGTACCTTTGCTTGAGATCAGCTTGATGAGGGCTTTTAAGTATGTGTGGGGGAAGGACACCTCCTGGTGAGATGTCAGGCAGCCTCTCTGTGGCTGCAGCATCACCGTGTTCCTATTGAAATTGGATTACACTGGTCACCGAGTCAGCTCAGTGAGGCATGAAGTGCATCCCCAGTTTTTTTATGAAGGCCAGAGCCACAAGGGCAGTCAGATCTCTACCTCTCCTTGAACTCTGGATTCAATAGATTTATCCAGGGGCAAGGCTGATCCCTGACTAGTGTGTAAATCGCAGCTTCATCTGTCCATTCTACAAAGCAGAAATGTGAGGAATTGTGCATTTCAGGAAAGGAGCGACAAGTTTTTGTTACTCAGCAACTGTCGCTCCCACATAGTTTGGAAGAATTTGAGAACATCCTGCACCTTGGAGAAATCAATAGCTTAGCTGAGGAGGAAGAGAACTGGCAGCTAGTCCCCAAAACTTTGAGCTGGGAAGAGCTCTTGGGGCCGAAGGAAGGAAAAAGTGTTTTATGTCTGCATGCTCCTCAGCTTGTCTCCTCAACGTGACTGTCTGCATCACTTTCTGGGCTCTTCATGGTGAAATAATCCATTGTTCTGCCATTTCTGTCTCACAGAGGCATTTCACAGCCATCTGAATGTGCTCTAATCCACCTGCCAGCTGCAATTGGCACACAGCATGGTTGTATTCCTGTCAGCCAAGACTGAAGCACCAGAAACAAAAACCTTCAAAAGAGGAATCGATGAGAGATCTGCCTATGAAAACCGGGGAGGAGGCACTCAGACCTGGGGGCTTGGTGGAGGTACACACGGTGTACCTTCAGAGCAAAGCCAGGCGGTGAGGCCAGGGCAAAATCTGACTTGCTTTCTGCCGTGGTGGCTGACTTCAGACAGGAATTCAGATGTGATTATTAAAACAATAATTTAGGGCTTCAGTTGCTGGGAGCTAATCTGCAGGGTTGAACTCAGCAGATGGCTGAGTAAGTGGACCCCAGCTAATGCATTTATGCAGTGGTTCAGCGTTTTTGGTCCAGTTTTGTTACTGACAACTTTGCTATGTGAAATCCCATTTCTGTTTCCTAGGTTAGATAAAAGAATCGAGTGGTTTCAAAGTGCAGATCTCAACTCTCCAAGACAACCCTGCAGTACCCAATTAAGCAAAGCTAACGTAGCAAAACTAGCATGGCAAGAACTGACTGAATCTGTCTGTTGCTTGAAGGAGAGCAGGAACGCGAGAATGCTGCGGAGACAAAGACGTCTTACTAGAGCACGGGGCTCGTCGGTCTATGTAAAATCTGCCTGGCACTGCAGGCCTTCATTGTGTGAAATTCCAATTGGCTTCAAGCAAAGTCAGTGGGAGCTGGGTCTTTAATACCCAGTAGTTTGTTTGGAAGTCCTGGTCTTTGCAATTATGTCATTAAAAGGACATGAGCTAATCTGCGCAACCCAAGCAGCTAGAGCAGCCCAGAAGGAACTTCTCTCTCTGAAATGCAGCTGTTAAAGTATTTCTTGTAGATTACTCAGACAGCGGGGAAACGTTCAGGGGTATTTTAGTCAGGTGCATGCTGTAACAATAGTATAAGAAAAGATCATAGGAAACAAATTGAGGAGACCTGGAACTCCTCTGCCTAAACCATTTCTGATTGCAAGGTGCCTCATCTCTTCTGAGGCTCCTGTGATGGAGATTTCACGCACTCCCTGCACGGTGTGTTCTGAGCTCTTCCCAATGTCTAACCAATAAACCTCCCCGGTAGACAAGGTTAGGAATTTATTACCTTCTCTACTGCACCTTTACATTTTTAAAGGGTATTATCATGCATCTTCTCCACCATTTCTAGGCTAAACCAAGCCATTTTTTGCTGCTTCCTCATAGGGCTCATCTGCTGTACCTCTGCTTGCTCTTGCTGCTCTTCCCTGGACTTTCTGTGCTCAATAGCCAGCAGTTTTACAGGCAAACAAAAGGATTGAAGGAGGTAAAAGGGTTCTGCAGAAATGTTTGGCTCCCGGAGCAATCATGTATACTGGAATGCATAATTGGGAACTGCTCTTTTCCAAACACAGTGGCTGCCTCTACACTATGGCAGGAGCCCAGGGTCTTTGTTTCACCGACAGCAGAGCTATTTCCATGTTCTGACTCATCAGCGGCTGTTTCTACACGGGTGAAAGCAGCAGCACTTTCCAGCACCACTCTAACCCTGCCAGGTGAAACCCACCATGAAGCGAATGTTACCCTGCGAGTGGCACCAGTCCTGCAGAGCTCTGCCCCTTGTGAGCCTTGCCTCGTGTGTGGGGCTCTGGGTACGACCATAGCATGAGCACACACGTGGCTCCAGGATGCAGTGACACAACTGGTGGGACGCCACGGATGGTCACTGTGTCCAAACTTGCCTTTCCCAAAGAAGCTGGTGTCTCTCTCCGAGTCAACCTCAGGATTATTTCTTGTGCTGCTCGGTGCCTTTCTGCACTCTCCATCCCCATTTTGAGTGTAGCAGTCACTTCCTTACCCCCTTTCATCTACAAACAGGCCCAGGAAAAAAAACTTCAGGCAGTAGTTGGAGCCCTGCTCTTGGATCCAGAGGCACTGGTGGAAGAGGTTGCAGCCTCAGCTCTGCCAAGGTGCTTGAGCAAACAGCTCTCCCTGCAGACCAGCAAAACGTGGGCAGTGCTGGCTTCTCACTGTCCCGGTATGCCCGTGCAGGACAGCTCTAATTGCTGTTTCTTCCACTTTCCCTCAAAGAACAGCTCTTATATTGTACTTCCTTGTACTGTATTGTATTGCATTTCCTTGTATTGTGGATAGAAAGTTAAAAAAAAATCAGCTGGTTCTCTCTACCAGCTTTATCAAATCCTAGATGAACTGATCATAAACTGCTGAGCCTTTCTTTCCTCTTCTGTGAAACAAGGCGACTATAGCACTTGGAGGCTTGTAAAACATGTCGTATATGCTAGCTGAATAGTGCTACTGTGGTAAAAAGCATTATAATTGAACACATAATTACATTTCCATCACTCGTGTACTAAGAAGACAGACCTTACTTGGAAAGTGCTGTTAAATACTCACAGAAAAACAAATTTTGAATTCTCAGGGGTAAATATTTATTCCAGATTCTCAAAAAAAAAAGGAATGATTTGTGAATCCAGGTGTGGGAAGGTTATTAATGGCCACAGTGCCTGGAATTTTTCAGCTGCATCTGCTGCTTTCAATGTGGACCATGAATAGTTACTGAAGGATGACCACAGGCTTTGCTCCACTGCTCATAAGCATTTCTGAATTGTCTGGACAAGAATAATTCTAAACAAACCCCGACACTGTTATTTTATGTTCCAAGGAAGCTAATTAAAAAAGTGCAATTTTTAGCCAGTTCGTATTGTTGTCTTATGCTGTTTTTTATTCCTCTCCCCGATGACTGCTAAAATGTGCAGTTGGAAGAAGTGGCCTCCTCTGCTGAAAGCACCGTGGAAGATGACAGTCTCCGTGCACCAGTGGGTAGCCTGAAGAGAAGCGTGGAGCAGCGCTGCCACAGAGCAAATTTACAATGTCTCGTGCATACCCCAGCAATCATCAAAACAAAAAATTAAATCTTGGAACAGCGTGGAGGTGACCTCCTGGGACAGAACATCTATCACAGCCAGACTGGGAAGCTATAAAGCAGCCCGTTGTCATGGCTTTTTTGATCAGGTCCTGTCTTCACTGACCTGTGGTCTGTATTGCATCAATTATTGGTGGAGACATTTAATTCTCTTTCTCTCTCTCTCTTTTAAGAGAAATACTTTTTTCCCCACCTGTGACCCTTTTTTTCAAGGGTCTCAAAGTGTCTCATGTTCCCCCAGAGGCTGGAGTCTCTCTTGGGAAGTGTTTGAGCATCTCTTTGTGGAAGTGTGAGTTGCAGCTCATAGCACATGTATTAGCAAGTAGTTTGGTGAATCTCAGAAATAGGAAAGTTGGGTTTCCTAGAGGCCTTACATCGGTTGCCTCTCGCTCTGGTGCCTAGTGATGTGTGAGCTCACACAAGTGATGCTCTCTGCTTGCTGTGTTCTTGCACAGAACTTTTTGAACATAACAGGTCTGAGCTCTGGCTCACTTCTCGTTAGCAAACACTAATGGGCATGGCACCAACTGCATGGGGGCCCTGTCATGGGGCAGAATCTCCTCGTTCTCTCCAATGCATTCGCTCCTGCTTTGTCTCTTCAAGCTCTGTTTCCCAGAGCCCAAGGCATGGATTCCCCCGGGTTCCTCACTGGGCTGCTACACAGATGAATAGATCCTGCTGTGGGAAGCTGCTTTCTGTTTCTCAGCGTGTATTTCCCCTTTGTTACAGTCTTCTTATCATGTCTGGTCATACCCCTGTATTTCTGGTAGTGCTCTGCCCTAGGGGAAATAAATCAATTAGCTGCTTCCTCACGTGCACACCTTTCACTGTGCCAGCTCAGAAAGCAGAATGCCAATCCTGCAGCAAAAATTCTTCATTTATGCATTCACACAACTTAAAAATGATTTACAAAAGCAAGTTAAAAATGTAGTTCCTAAACAAAATTTAATATATCTTTGTTGTTCAGTAGTTGTAACTCGATGCAGATCTGATGTTTGCAAGCCAGAATTGCAAGGATATGCTTTCTTTTTATCGGTCTGTTTTGATTTAAAAATTCTTATCTCTACTGAACTGTTGGCATTGGGCTAGCAGAATGTGCTGTATTAATAAACTCTCTTGGATATTTGTAGTCCTTTTATGATGGCCAGGACTTCTCGAGCTTTAGAGCTAGCACAATGCTACATAGAGCTTATTTCTTCTGCCCCTGCGTAGTTGTGCTAATCCATGTGAGACGGATGCCTTCTGGCATTAACGAACAGGTGCAGCCCCTCCAGTGTGACAAAGAAATGACTTTGCCTGGCACTGTCTCGTGGTATATTTTCAGGGGAGCCCGTATAAACAAGCCAGCACTTGTTATAACAAGCTTGGGGGTGTGACTTCATTCCTGGATATCGTCCTACTTTACAGACTAAAAAAACCTCTTTAGGCACCAGAGCTTTGACGGCTGGAGGCAGCTTGACTGTGTCTCTCCACGTGCACTGTGCTGTTAGGGGTCTGCTCAGGAGCCCTCCAGAGGGATGAACGTGCCAAGTCACCGTGAGGTGCTATAGGAAAAGAGGCCCTGGCACGGAGTTCTGCTTGCTAGGGACTTGCAGACATTTAGAAATGTCGTGCAAGCCGAGCCACGGCTCGATGTTTTTTTAATTCCTGTAATCAACAGACAACTGCTGAATGCGATAAGGCGAGTGTCTGAGCTCGAAATGGAGCAGGGAACCAGGGAGGGGAGGGGAGAGAGACAGCAGGCAGATACCAGGTAGGAGGTGCAGATGTTAAAGCTTTGATGTTCTCCTCTTCAGTGGAAACAGCGAGGAGAAGATTAACAATATTGCACTCAGCAGTGGCATTATCCTGTCTAAAACACCAGGAGAAGCAGTTGTTCTGAATGTCACTGTGAAAACATGAACCATCGGGGTACTTGTTTCCTCTCTCAGCTGCTCTGTTTGAAAACAGATTAACATCACAGAGTCCAGGATTGCACCTTTTGTATTTGACAGTTAGAGCTGCTTTTTGTGCTCAGGAAAATTGCAGCCCTCCTCTTGGGTGTGTGGCACTTCAGCACTCGTCACACCACCAGCGTGGGGCAAGCCATCAGCTCCCACAGAAGGGGAAGGTGATGGATTTCTTTCCTGGTCATGCTGCTCAAGGTCCTGCAGCTCTGCACGCTGTCAGCATCCCAGATGTACCTCAAATGTGACATCAGAGAACAAACTAGACCCTCATCGTTTCCATATACACTGCAGAGAAGGAGAATGAACACGACTCTGGAGGGATTCCCATGTACTCGGTGTACCTCGAACTGGCTGTACTGGTATCCGAGTTCTTTGTGATACAGCACTAAGGGATTCACATTCTCCCATCCTCTCTCCAGGGCAAGATGTGAGTGCAAGAAGTGTCTTGTTCTGGTGGCTATCTTTAAAAAAATATGTATTTCATTATCTTGCAGGAGGCAAGATTAAAAACAAAAACAAACAGGGCCTCACTACATTGGGACCGTAAATCAATGGAGTTTGTCATTGCTCCCAGGTCCTGAGGGACCTCAGTTTGCAATCCCAGCTCAGCTCTCAGAAGGCTCTGCTGGCTCCTACCCAGGCAAGTTTTACCCTTTAGTGCAGGCCACCAGCTGTGCCATGCCAGGAGAGAAGCTGCTGGGGCTTGCCTTTACTGCTGGCACTGCGCAGCCTTTTACAGCACATCCACACTGCAGCAAGGGTAACTTCTGCCAGCCTTTCCAAGTCGGCTTTAATCCAGCCGTGGTGAGGACCAGCACTGCCGTGACACAGTGGGGCTCGGTCCTCGATCTTCCCGAGGAATACTTACCCAGCTCCTCCAGAGGAGCCTGCTGCTGCAGCTGCACAGCTACCAAAACCCTACCTGTGCCAACTAATTTACAGCTGTGTGCCTGCCACATGGGTCTTTTGTCTGCGCTGTAGGCAAAGACTTTAGATATTCTCAGCCAGAAAACATGGGCCAAGACCTTGACTAGGATTTGAAGATTCCCTTTCCTTGCTGTCTGAGTGTTTCTGAGAAAGAAGTGATGCGGGAACACCCTGGAGTCCTGCTGTTCTGGTGACAGCTGTGGCTATGGGCAGCAGTGCTAAACACTGCGGTCCCACAGGGACAGGAATGTCTGTCCAGTTCACCAGCTGTGGGTTGGGAATATTTTAGGACATCCTACATGTCACATATTCTTCTGAACTCTCAGAGATGCAAGTATGCTGAAAGCTGTAGGACATAGGTGGAGAAAGTCTACAAATTTAATTATTGTATGGTGGTTAACCTGGGACTGGTTCCTTCCCAACCCCCCAAAAAAACGGAGATAGGGTTAGAATCAACTATCTGTCTCAACCAGTGAGCAACTTCACTAGGACCATGGGATATTGATCTTCAAGTATTCTTCATCTCTTTGTGTTTCAGTTTTTTTCGTCATTAAAATGGGGAGTGAGAAGTGGTGTTTACCTGCCTCACATGACATATCTAATTACTGCTGTAGGGTAAGTTTCACTACTTTTGCAGCTAATGTGCCACATTAGAGCTGCAACCCCAAATGCCAAGTCTTCAAGTAGCTTTTCCTTCATGGACCACATAGACCAAGTCAAGCTTATCACATTTAACAGGCTCGGCACCAACAACACTAATTTCCCAAGGTGATGACTTTGTAAGTGGCAGCTCCTCCCTAATGAATGTATTTACCACTCAATGAAACACATTTCTGTACTTTACAAGCTGTGAAAGGATCTGGGCAAACACTTTGCTCTGGGAAAAAAAAAAAACAGACAAAAAACCAACATGGATCAAACTCATTACCATGTTCAGTAAAGAATGGAGGCAGTTATCTTGACTAATTTCGGCAAAGTGTTACATGCTACTTAACTAAATTGTAAAAATATAAGGCAATAAGTCCTGTCAGAGAGAGCAGCACAGCGTGAATACTGGAAAATAATAACACTTCACAGCTGCAAATTGCAAGAAGGACAGAATTCATGTGCCTTCTGGGGGATGAGCTGTCAGGCCCTGTGCTGGCTCTGTCTTGTACTCTCATTTACGACCCCAAAGATAACGACTCCCTCCTCTCGCATGGGCACGGCTGCTGTCAGAGCGCGGAGCTGCTGTGCCTGCACAGCCTGCCCCGTCCTGGCCAGCAGTACTGCTCTGGAAGGAGCTGCTCTGCTTTCTGCACGGCTAATTCTGCAGTTCTGCTGTGGCCTTCATGCCGTTGTGAGCGTGCAGGGTGTCAGGGCTCCACTGGGTGTTTTGGGAGTAAGCAGTGAACACAAGTCTCAGAGAGCGGGAGAAAACTCAGAATCCATTTCTTGAGGTGACATCTTTTTTTTTTTTTGGTTCTCCAGGAAGAATGCCAGCAAAACCAGGGACAAGGACACACTATTCTCAGTGTTCCTGGGGAAAGAAATGAGTAGAATAAAAATGTTTATTTAAAGAAAAAATATTCAAGGCCCTATAGAGACAGTGTCATAGTCACAACTCTGCCTCTAAGAGCCACCAGCACTGTATTCTACCCTCTATAATGTACGCTTGTGGTGATGTGCGGCTTTGGGGAACTTTTCCTAGTCCTTTAAAGAGTGGTGAGTTTATTCTTAAACAGGAAGTCATTTTATTTGTTTATCCTGATGCAGTTTCCTAGATGGCTGCATTCTCCATATGAAGCTTTACTGGTTTTTGGATACTTGCAGAGGTATCGTGCTCCTCTGTGATGAAATGGCAGCAAAGCTGGAGGTATTTCTTCATGACGGTTGTGAATGGTTACCCTTCAATCTCACTTTCCAAATCTGAATGGAATTAAAAACTTCAATTTTCATTTGAATTTCAAAAGCTCCCCCTTTTCCTTTAACTGTAATAAAGAAGGAACGGGAATGTCTGACTAGCCTTCTTTGTACTGTTCATTATTTTACACAAATGTATCACAACCTCAGCTAGGTTTCTTCATAAACCCTCTAGACAGTATTAGTCTTTTTAACTGTGCCTCTTCTCATAGCTTTTATTATTTTCATCACCTAACATATATTATTTTCATACCTCATTTGACAGAAAAATGGGCAGAGATCATATTTTACTTTGAAATATGAAGGACACCTCTAAGCCTTGGCAACAATTTTACTGAAATAACTAGAATAGAGAAGTAATGTGAATCATTGTTCCTATTTTATTGTTTAGGAGAATTTAAATGAAAGTCTTGAAAATGTTTTATATAACCTCTTTGAAAGAAATGCATTTCACTTATTGTAAAATATGTGCTAGTTTGACTACAGTTGAATGGATTTGGTTAAATGGCGACTTGGAAACCAAAGCCATTTCAAAGAAGAGAGGCGGATCCTGCTTTAAAAAATACAGGAACCCCAAGCACTATGTGAGGCTATAGCAACCTTGCTGAGAAATTGAAATTTTTATGATCCTGCAAGACTAAATGAGAGGTTGGTACAATAACTTTCTCGATTTAACAGTTATTTCATTATGGATAAAACAAGAAGATACTTTTTGCTACCTAATTTAAACCAAACATACCACTCTTGGTCTCTTTTCTTGTTTGATAATTTTGTGCTGTGAGTTACCTGTTCAATACGACAAAGGCAGCCACATTTAAGAGCCAGAAACTTGTGTATATAATTAGAAACTTTGAAAATGTTAACATTTCTGAGATCCCTGGTGTTTGTTCTTGCAAACAGTTCCCAAACATACCAGAATTCATCAGAAATATAACAAATCCCTTTGTACTTTTACTCTGGTGCCTTTTTAAAAATAGTAACAACTTAATTGCAACATTTATGAGGGAAAATGGGCTCCTTTAACCTTCTGCGGGCAGACTGATGCTCACTCTTTGTCTCCATTTCTCCGACTGCTGCTCTATCATGTCGTTGCAGTTATGGTCAGCACAAAAACCATGAGTGGCAGTGAGATGGGAGCTACAGCAGACGTGTGCAGAGCCACGGTGGAACTAGTTCAGTGTGTGTTTGCGCTCAAATGGCTGCATAATCCCATGGTCACTATCTTGGAAAGCATTTCTGCTTGAGGGCTAACACAGAGATGATGTCCAACTGCACGCCACTCATTGGGAAAAGGCACCTCGGCCCCACTGTACCTGAACAACCTGATGTTGATTGAACAGGAGACAGGATTGAGCCTTGCAACGCTTCACAGAAGAGGGAGGTCTGGATGGATGACAGTAATAATAATCTGCTACGATATCTCATTTATTTAAGCAGACTCTGAAGTCAACTCTCTCTGAAGTCAACTCAAAAATAAATGCTGGTACCTTCTGTAGTTCAGCAGTTGTCTTTTGAACTCCTTCAAAGTGGCCCTTGTACTTTATCAGTGAAACAAAGGGGGATAGCCCTGTTTAATCTCCAGTGTTTTCTTTTGCAAGGCAACGGTGCTCAGAGAATCCTGGGAGCAAAGCACTGCTTCTCTCCTGAAGCAGCAGGCGCTCCTTTGCAACGCTCCTCAGGCTTACAACAGATATTGCTGCACAGCAGCTTCCTCTGTTCCTCACAATACTATTACAGCATAGTTAAATTAATTTACATGCTGCTAATATCACTTTTCTGAGATAAAGCAGTGTGTCCACGGAAGAGTCAAAATGCCCAAGTAAGGAAACAGCTTGAGTTCCTGACACAACGGACAACATTCATGCAGTGAGAAGCTCCTCTGCGAAAAAAACGAGGGAAGCATGGCTGCTTTCATTCTTTTTTTTTTTCTTTTTTTTTTCTTTTTTCTCTCAAATTATTATTTTTTTCAGTTCGTTAGTCCTGTGAAGCCTATCAGCCTTTTCTTCCAAACATTTGGCTAGGTAATAATTTCAACAAAATTCTAGCCGTCACATATTGATCTGGATAAAATACGGAGCTTTGGAAAAGTACATGGTTTGGATTAAGCTGTATAGGGTTTGACGCAGAACAGACAGTTTGCACCAATTATCTGCGCATAAACACAAGCAGACCACATAAATGGCTGCAGAACTTCAGGAGAATAAATAACTGGTTGCAGATTTAATACTGGCTGTCATATCACTACTTTGTGTGTTTTACTAATGACTTACTAGACAAGAGGAGCCCTTATTCTGCTTCTCTGAGATCTGAGAAGGCAGAAGATAGATGTGGTTTACATTTCTCTAAAGTTAGAACTCATGATGTAAAACACAGAAATAGACATGAATAGAAAAAAAGCCAAAATGTGTAATTTAAAAAACGTGTTAAAGTAATAGCTGCACGATACCCCGCTTTCCAGAGGGTTCAAAGAATTGGCTATGTGTATATAGCCCTATAAGGCTATTTGTTCCCCGGAGAGCAAAATGCTAATTTTCAGTGCTTGTGAACAGCAAGAAAACAATTAATGTGTTTTGTACGGCAACTTTCGTTCTTCAAAACTGAGGGAGAAATGTTGTTGGAGAAACATTGGGACTCAAAGATCCCGTGGGCGTTTGGGTTGGCTGCACTCGGGGTGACACCATGCTTCGTGCCAGGAAAGTCTTCACCACCAGCTGGCTCTGGACCAACCACCGCCTTGGCCACTGAGGTTTCAAGGCTATTTGGCTGGGTCTGAATTTTGGGTTGCCACTTCACTTGCCTCCTGGCTGGGAATGGGAGCGGGACCGATGGTGTTGGTAGGCCGGGGAGCCAAGGAGCAGCGCTCTGCCCTGGTGCCTCCCCGTTACAGGAGGAGAAGGGGGCCACGTCTGGGCACTGCTTGGGGAGAACCAGGAGGGAGAGGGACGCGTGGTGCTCGTGAGGGGCTGCGGGCGGCCTGGCTGGCACCAGCCTGCTTGGGGCCACTGGGTAACGCAGCACGGTGCTGCTCGTGTCGTGTGGTGCTTGGAGAGCGGCTGCGGATGGCCTGATGGGCACCAGCCTGCCCAGTGCCACCGAACAAGCCCATATGGTTCTGCTTGTGCACACTTGTCCCTTCCAGCTGCCGGCGACGGACACCCAGCCCTGCTTTCGCCCAACAGATTTTCACTCAACAACACTGTCCCCTCCCGGCCACCGTCCGTCCCCTCCCCTCCCCCCCCCCACCCCCGCGGCGCTTCCGCCCTTCGCCGGGCAGGCGGCTCAGCCCCGCCGCCGCTCCGCCACCCGGAAGCGGTTCCCGGCAGCGCTTCCGGCGGCGGCGGGAGGCCGCTGAGGGTCCGGTGCGGCCCCGCCTCGCCCCCGGCCCCGGTCCCGGCCCCACCATGCGGGGCCCTCCCGCCCCGCCCCGCCGCCGGCCCGCAGCCCCGCCGCCTCTTCCCGCTCCCCCGGCTGCGATGTGACCGCGGCTCGCCGCCCGCCGCCGCCCGGTGAGCGCCGGCCTTGCCCCGGTGGGGCCCGGGCTGGGATCCGGGGGGCCGCCGTGGGGGTCCCGCCGCTCCTCTCAGGGCTCCCCGGGGCCTGCGGTTGGGTGCCGGGGGGCAGCGGGGTGAGGTGAGGCGGCCCTGGATCGCCAAACGTTCCTTCAGGGCTTCCGGGGGGGCTGCAGCCCGTACGTGCGCTCACAGCACGCTTGCACGCTATAAAAGCCACGCTAAAAAAAAGGTGTTTCCTTCTAAAAATAAGTAAGGAGGTAGCTCCTAGTTCTGTTGGCTGGTTGAAGTCAGGCGGGCCTGCAAGCGACGCTGTCGGTTTAGAAGGGATGGATAGGAGCAGTCCGTAGGGAGAGAGGTGTTCCGTAAGGCGGCACGTCCCTAACGCGAGGCGTGTGCTTGGTGTGTGCTCCTAGTGATGGAGGCTCCCTACGATGGCACCGAGGTAACCGTGGTGATGGAGGAAATAGAGGGCGCCTACACGTACGCGTCGCCAGTGCCTTCGAAGAAGAAGAAGAAATACAAAAGTCCGGGTGATCATGGAGAAAAAGCCAAAAAGCCTAGGTGAGTTCTTTCTGCCTTCGTATATTTTCTATCTTGAGTGTGGGGGCAGTTTTCCTTGCAGCAGTTTATAAGAATAAACGTTGCAGTACACGTGGAACACTTGATAGCGTAGAAAACATAAAAAAAAATAGCGTGACACTTTGGGCTCGCTCTGGTGTGCCTTTATGAGTGCTAGCAGTGCTTGATCTAAGCTCTGTGTTCTCTAGAACAATTTGCCTTAGGCTCTTTTTCCTTACTGCAGAGGTTCTCATCAGAATCTTGATTTTTATTTGGTTTTTAAAATGCCTTTGCTAATAACAGTGAATATAACATGCTTATAATTTGTCCTTGAGACCAGTGTAAATCTTAGGAAGTTCTTCTTCCAAAGGGGTTGCTGTAGAATGACATTAATGCTTGTCGCTGGTTGCATTTCAGATCCGCTTACCTCCTGTACTACTATGACATTTACTTGAAAGTACAGAAAGAGCTGCCCCACCTCCCTCAATCTGAAATCAACAAAAAGATCAGCGAGAGCTGGAGGTTGCTCAGCGTGGCTGAAAAAAGCTATTATTTGGAGAAAGCCAAGCTAGAGAAAGAAGGATTGGATCCGGTAAGTCTCCTTTCCTGCAGTTCTTTCTCGTGTGAGGAGAGGGAGAAGCCGGTAGCTGTAACTGCTGTGGCACTTAACTGCTTACACAGCACTGGCTGTGGGAGAGTCGTTTAGCTACAGATTCCCGTTTGTGTTTCTGCTTTACGACCGCCTGTACAGAAGCAGCGTGTGAGGCAGTGGATTTCTTTCTTTCTTTTGCCTTCTGTTTAATCAAGGGATCGTGTTTTGAAATTGAGGATGGAGATGTCTGGTATCTGCTGATGGGAACGGTAGTTTCTTGTGTCATGTCATCAGGGTGATGGGTGGTAAAGTGGGTGATAAAGGCAGTGCTGAGAGGGAGTGCGGGCTGTCATGTGGAGAACTTCCTAGCCAACTCTTTCAGGAAACCGTTTGAGCTCTAACGTCTAAACTACTGAAAAGCAGGACTGGGAACTGACTCCCTTCCTTTTCCCTCTTTCATTTATTCCGTACTCTGTTCTTGCCAACAGAACTCCAAGGTGTCCACTCGAACTACAGTAGTTCCAGACATTCCAGGTTTCCGTAAGATTCTTCCTCGCTCAGATTATATAATTATTCCCAAAACCACTCTTCAGGAGGACAGGAGCCGGCAGCCACTGGAACTGTGTGTGACACAGGGTCGGGCAGCACCTGAAGGCTTGACAGCTTCCACCAATATCACGAATGTCCCCCGTGATGCTGTGCAGAACATCCTTTCTGTGGACTCGAGCCACGTTGGCGTTTCTGAGCAGTGCATCGCCATCGAAGGACTGTCAGAAGAGACTGCTTCCTTTGGTCAGTCAGAGCCTGTGGAAGAAGTGGTGGCATCGGAGGTTCTCTCTCACTACGTTGGGCCCGTGACAGATAAAGTGGCTGGGGACGTCCTCTTGGATGAGGCTTCTTTGGAAATAGAAGGGCAGCCGTATCAGACGACTCGGGTCGTTATTGAAGAGACTCTAGTTAGCAGCTCCACGGACATCCCCAACGGGAGCATCGCTGTGGCCCGTCCTCAGGTTTCAGATGGTGTGTCTGTGGTGACCGTGGTGACCGGGAGGGTGAGTTACTCTAGGGACCCTCAGAATCCTGTCAGCTTCTCGTGAGAGATGTCCGACTGCTGTTTAACATGCTTTACTTGAGATTCTCCATGGCTGCTGGAGGTGTTGTGCAGTAGTGTGGCAAACAGCAGCTTTCTTACCTCAGTGATTGCTGCGTCTCTGCCTCCAGATTCTCTACTATATGCTGCTATCGCTTATGATAGATGACTGATAGAGACTTAAAAAAATATTTCTTTTAACAATAATTTGGGTGGCTTCTGCAGTTGGACTACAAGATTCTGGGGTGAAGAAACAGGTTACCTCTGTGCTCGTGAGAGCTGTTTTCTTGGCTGCAGAGAGAAGGGAGTTTTAAGTTGAGGTGTTAGGGATCTGTTACAGAAACATTATGCTGTGAGGTTTTGGGTCTGCTGTTTTCAGCTTCAAGTTGAGAAGAGTTGGATGATTTCCAGAGCAGACCTGGTAAGGCTTTTGAAACAATCACTCTTCTTTCCCACTTTCTGGTCTCATCAGTCCTCAAGATACACACACGCTCAGCAGCAGTGTTCACAAAAGGGTGGGACACAGGCCACTTTGTGTCTTGTCTTCTACATGTAATCTCCCTTTGATTTCGTTTTAGGATACTGAAGAGAGCACTTCCTCCACACCTGCTACACAGTTTATTATGTTACCTTTACCAGCTCATTCCGTTGTGGAGAACCCAACATCAATTAAGTTGGTAAGAAATTCAGTCTCGTGGTATTTCACGATATGGATGTATTACCGTAGGGTTGTCTTAAAGATGGTAGAGTAAGAAGGGTTTGATCATGGTACAGTTCGTGAAGGTAGTCCAGTTTTAAATCATCAGATCAGTTGATAGATTTCTTGTCCCTGCCTTTACGCCTTGTGTATTCTAATGGAGCTCTTTGACTTATAGACCTGCTGCCTTCTCCCTCAAGGAGTTTTTGGAAGCAGATAGGAGTACGTAACGCTATCTCAACCCCTCTGGCTAACAGCAGTTTCTTTGTTGCCTTTTTCAAGGTCTGTGTTGCTTTGTATGGCCTCTGCTTGGAGGCATATCTGTTTCATAAAATGCCAGTGTCTATCCCTTTGAGGGCAAGAATCCGCTCTTGTGACAGGAACACGTGAACTCCCCAGTCACGTGGTGGCTGTCACTTTCCCCACGTGATGGGAGAGGAGCAGTAACCTAAGATTTTGAGAACCCCTGGAGAAAAGTTCATGTGGCTTGTTGCGTGAGGAGCAGTGCTGTTATTTCTCTAATCTCACTGCTCTGACCACCTGTATTTCTGTAATCATTGTGAGACTTCACCGTGCAGCCAGCACAGCAGCTTCTTGTGGTGTGTAAGGTTGCATGAAGTCCTCTTTTCTGGGTTCTCTGTGCTCTCAGCTGGTGGAACACTGCAGGTATTTATAGTGGTACCTCGCGTAATATTTGTCCTGGTGTCTTAGGGAGGATGGAGATGCATTAGGTTTTTGTTCCTGAGAAGAACCTAGCTTAAGTTGTCTTTTCCTTAATGGTAGCACTTGCATTTCTAGGAAAATCAGCCCTAGTTAGGGACTTACAGCACAACAGCTCCCTCAGGAGTGGCAGGTACAGAATTTTGAGAAGTGCTGTGCTGACAAAAGTTCTGCGTGTAGGTGTAGTAGTCCTGGCAAAGACTGGTTTAGCTGTCTTTATGAGCAGCGGCTGGCGGTGCTGCTGCTGTTGCAGCAGTTTACTGTGAGTTACAGTAAAGCACCAGGGAGTACTTTAGCACTGCATAGAACAACAAATTACCTTACTGATGAAAAATACCTCCACAAGTGTTTGTCTTCAAATATTGTCACTCTGACATGAATGTGTTAATTGCATATTGCCTCACTGTGGACTGCTGTTTGAATCATTTCTATGTTGTCTTATTAAGACTCAAATTCATGGGAGAGCTGTTACGTCACCGAAAGCATAAGGTTAGCTTCTCCTGTAGGTTATATGCATTGTTCATCTCTGCTCTGCAATTTGATCCAAGTTCTGGTAATACTGAAGGTTTGTGTACAGACTGGACGCTTAAATTCAGCGTAACTACGGCGCTGAGTCACTGGTACAGCTGGGTGTTGGCTGGTCGGTAAAATGAATAATAGCAAAGGGCTGGCAGAGTTGCTAGATAATGTTTGTGAAGTGCTTACCGGGGAACAAGGGAGTGATGAGCACAGCTTGGTGTTTCTTCCAGCTCTGTAGAGAAATTCTCGGCGACTCTTGTTTCAGACAACCACCTATACTCGCAGGGGACATGGGAATTGTACCAATCCTGGCTGCTCCTTCACTTATGTCACCAGACATAAGCCACCAAAATGCCCAGCATGTGGGAACTTCCTGGGAGGGAAATGGATCCCGAAGGTAAACTCGCTTTCCCTTCTCTTTCTCTTCAGGCAAGAAGTGCTGTTTTTGTGAATGCCTGTGAAATTTCTAGGCCTGTGTTTGAAGTTATTCTACAAATTGAGATTTTTGTGGTGGTCTTTCAACGTGGTTTTATCAACAGAAAGAAAGAGTAATTCTGAGCAATGGTAGGTGTGTGATCATTTGGGAGCCATATGATAGTTGTTCTAGTGGAAGCTGAAATGTTGGGTATTGTTGGTTCATGGCCGTGTGTCTGATCGTTCTCGATGTTCTGACCTTTGGAAGGAGATTTCCAGATCTTGGTGTAGTTGTGGGCATGGTTGTTGAACGGAAAACTTTTTCTCCACGTGATACCTACGATACTTAAGTTACTGGAATCTCCACTAGCTGTGTACAACAAGTAGTTGTTCCTTAAACCTTGGCAATGTAAAGGTAGTTACCGAGCTCTGAACAGATGTGTTCATGAAATTTGTCTGGAACAAGGCCCCTCAGGCCCAAATTAAAGGATGTTCTCAGTGTGAAAATTTGTTCTGGCTGTTAAAATTTCAGTGACTTTGTGTGCGTTTGTCCTGAACCGATGTGTCTAGATTCATTAAGCATTTAGGGGGAAGAACCTTCTCAGCACACAAACTGTAGAGTCTGACCTGATGGCTGAGCTTACGGTGTGCTGGGATACAAACAGCAACGATATCTTTTGTGCTGTAAACCTGCTGAAGTAGATAGATGGCTAACTGCAAAAAGGTCTTTCTGCCTGAATATGGCATGCCTGCTCTGTTAAATCCTAGGCTGATTTGAACTGAAACATTTTAGGGGGAAGGTTTTCCTTCTGTCTTACAGTTACATGCTGCTCTTCTGGGAACATGCTTGCATAAACAGTTTCATTTATTCTTATGGTGTCATGCTTTGGAGAAAAACATGCAGCAGCATTTTTTTTTTTACTGGTAGTAACATCAGTAGGACTGAAACTAAGTATATACATACCTTCCTGTTCCTTAAAAAAGGGATTATGTTAGAAGATGTCTGGTTTTAGAAACCTAGAATATTCTGCCGAGCATAAACTCTTGAGAAAACTTAGAATCCGTGTGTTTATCACACCAGAAACTCTTGACTACTTCTCTGATAGGATTTGTTTATTACCAGCTCCGTGCTCCATCTTACCTTCATTGACCTCAGTACACAGCTCTTGTAGCCTTAGTCTTGAAGGTAAAACTTCGCTTAAAGCTGAAAAACCGTCCCGAGTAATTCTGTATTTCCTGACTCCCTCAGATGCGTGCTTTTCTGAGTGCTTCTGCACCCCTTTGCACTACACTGCAATTTAATCCAAAAGATGCAAGTTCTGTATCTAGCTCCCCTTGGTTCCTCAGTAGCATGGAAAAACAGACAGCATCAGAGAGCTGAAGGTAGGAAAGGGGAGTGTAGGAGGTGGGCCCTTGTTCCAGAGGGTGGCCGATGAGTTTGTGATGTTGACGCTAATGGTGATATTTAAGAGAGTTTAAAGAAGACTGATTTTTCAAAGTAAAACTGTCAGGAGGCTAGATAAAATGTTAACAGGGACTTTCCTGTTGTAGAAGATGACATTTCTGCTCTCACGTGCAATTCATTGCTTAAACACTCAGGATTTTGCTGTTTTGGTCCAGCATTGAATAGGCCATGGCAAACCAGGCTATGTGAACCTCTGAAACGTGCTCCTCTTCTTGTTTCCAGGAAAAGCAACCAAAAATCAAATCTGAGCCAAATTCAGGCACTTCTCTGAAAACTCCGGCAACTAAAAGAGGTCAACAGTCAGTGCTGACAGAACCGGCAGCTGTTTGTGAGAGTACCTCGAAGTCTGCCCTGGAAAGCTCTGAAGCGGTCAGCCAGCTGCTGAATGCTGTGCCTGCTGGAGGGCAGGTGCAGGAGACAGAGTGGGAGGAAGTGATCATCTCTGAGGCTCACATTCTTGCAAACAGCGTGCTTGCTGAAGACAGAGGGACTGCTGCCAGAGTAATGGTTGGTCAAGAGAGCCAGCCACAAGGAGACTCTTCTACGGAGCAGGCAGAAAAAGATAGCGTAGGGCTGGGGGTGCCGCCGTCCTCTGAGGTGCTGAGTCCAAATACCTCTGCAAAAAAGCCAGTGGGGTGAGTTACAGAAGTGTATGATGTCTGATGTGTGCTGATGGAACAAATCCAAGAAATTGAAGGCTGTTGGCAGTGCTTCGTGCAAGACCGTCTGTGTCCTGTCTGCTTTCTGCCACTTCAAGATCGTTCTTTTGAAATGGTTTTGTCCATCAAAGTTATTTTTTTTTTTAAGTGACAGTCAAATTGTCGTGGTAGTCACAGGGCAGATGTATCTTTGGCACTATTTCTCCTTTCTACTGCAATAGCTGTGATTATTGCGCTAATAAAGCACAGGAGAGAGGAGAAAATTGAGGGTGAGAGGGAAACCGTGGAATTTTTTTCCGATTGTAGCTCTTGTCTTTTAGAATTGATGCTCCAGCTGCTGCACACAAAGGGCAAGAAGTAAAGAGTAAACCAAGACCGAAGCCCTCCTTGCTGGCTGCAGCAAGGCCCATGCGAGCAATTCTGCCCGCACCAGCCAGCGTGGGGAGAGAAGCCAGCACTGAGCAGGCTAGCAAGAGACAGGCGTTTGCAAACACTGGTAAAAATACTGGTTCTCTGGTATGCTTTGGGAGTGGTTGTCTTTCCTCTCTATATTGAAGTGGTCTTTGTCAAATACTAAGACGTGTCTGAAGGGAGATAGTGAGCTATCCTAGGTTTAAAAAAAAAAACACCCTCGATTTCTTTCTAACCAGAAGGGCAGGTAAATGGGACATGAAACACCTGCTTGTGTCACTTCAAGTTCAGAGGAGGAAAATCTCATGTGACTCTGGTTTCATTTACTGAAGAAGAAAACAGGACTTGTTTTTTCTTATCTAACCTGCTGCGTTCTTTTCCTTCTTCAAGACAAGCATCCCCCTGTGAGAACGTCAGGCCTGAAGCCCAGTACGCTGAAACAATTGGGTCAGGCAGTTCTGCAGCCGCCAAGTGCTGAGGAACAAAAGGTATCTGTGGCTTGTTCTTCGAATGCACAATCCTTTCCTTGGGATTGTTTTCCCCTAATGAGGGGTATGAGCTGAGTGCTGAGAAATAGAATATGAGAATGTAGCACCCTTATGATGATGGAAGTTGTGACCGACAGTTTTTATGAGATGGCTCTGAAGCAGTGTGAGGGCTGGATGGCCAGGAGTAGGAGCTCAGCTGAGAGATGCTGTTGGACAATCCTTCGTCCGGCTGCTTTGAAAACCTCCTGGTTACTTCCAGAAGATATTTGAGGATCTGGTGGTGGTGTGGGAATCTAACATGTAGTACTGACTGCTGAGGGAGTCTGTTTTACCTGTGAAAGATGATTGAGTAGGAAGTAAAGCTTGCTAAGATGCTGGAATACTTCTACCTGAATTTTAAAGCCTTAGTATGCAAAACAGCACGTTGTAGTCCCCTGATATTAAATGAACATTATCAGATTTCCTGGGGGGAAAAATGCTAATAGGTATTTGCTTACAGGTTGTGTGTATTCAGTAGTAGGTGTCTCATGGGTGTTCTTTTATTTGTTTTTTTTTTTCTTCTGCTTTCAATCTCTAGCTCCACAGCACTTTGCCCAACAGCACATCCCAGGTTAAAGTAGTGGAGGTCAAACCAGATGTGTTCCCTTCCTACAAGTACAGCTGCACTGTAACTTTGGTGAGAATTTTTTAGATGGTCTGAGTTGCACTGTGGGGATTGTCATCTCTGGGATGAGGTTGTTCTGTGGCTTTTGTTTTACTGACTTGCAGAAACATTATCCTGTGTTTAATGTGACCATTTGTGCTGTATGTGTCATCTGTTGACTTAATCTGGGCTCTCTGTGCCGTGTTGCAGTCATGTTTGGGACCTTGCTAAGAAATGGATTTTTCTTCATACTCTGGCATAATTTGCATCGCCTCCTTGAGTTAAGTGGGGAGGTTCAGTGGTTTCTGAATGAGTTTATTGTGTGGAGTGTCTGCGATCTCTGGGATTTGCCTCAAAGCATTTGAGTACTGGTTAAAATGTTACGTACAAAGTGATAGGGCCTGCTTTTTAACCTTTACTCTAGGTGTTATAAAATGGGGAAAAGCATATAATAGTCAAATAGAGTATTCTACAGTCATGTTAGCTTGTAGAAGTCAAGGTCAACAAACATCATTTTTGTGTCGTTCCAGGATTTGGGACTGGCTACATCACGTGGCAGAGGGAAATGCAAGAACCCCTCATGTAGTTACGTTTATACAAACAGGCACAAGCCTCGAATCTGTCCAAGCTGTGGCTACAATCTTGCCAAAGACAGAGCTGAGAAAACAGCAAAATCCCTGGTAAGGTTCGGAATGGTTTGTCTTTCAAACCAATATTGTGGAGTGGGTGGGGAAGTATCTTAGTTTGCAAGTTCCCATGGGAACATGTTAATTTTCTTTTTCCATTATGATAAGTCTGTTTCTAACAATAATGTCCTACTGAAAATACTTGTGACTATGTTTTTAGTGTTCAGCTTCTGCAATGGTGGTGTTTCAGGCTCAGAGTGAGACAGACAACACTCAGTTCTACCACTGGATGTCTCTGTAGCTTAAAAATGTTTATGGTATGTTACTACATGCTGGGGAAATCACCCCTGAAGTCACATTTGTTGTGTCAGCTTTGTGGAACTTTGGACTTCATCAAAAAACTTCCAAGCATGCTCTGCTTTGTGACCAGTTTGTGGCAAATGTCAACCGAGTTAGTACATCTTGTATTAGAGCTTCCTATTTTTAGGGGTTTGTAGCGCGACTTACTACCAGCCTGAAATTATTTCTGGATGTAGTATTTTCATTCTGTTGTAGAACGATGTTGTTCAAGATTTCTTCTGTTCTTGTACTTGGATGTAAATAGCGTATTGTGGATTTTGTTTTGTTTGTTTCTGGGGTAATCTGTTTTTTTTTCCCAAAGTTTCAAAGTTTAAAAGTTTAGCTTTTCTTGTACAGAATTGTTTTGCCATTTAAAAAAAAAAAAAAAAGCTGTCCTGTTCTTAGCTGGAATGCCCACTCAGCGTTTAGACAGACAACTGCATTGTAGTCTGTGCAGTAGTATTACTCTTTCACTTGATTTTTTTAAATTTTATTTTGAAGTTCATAACTTTGTATATTAAAAACGTAAAACAAAAAATAAACAAACTGAAATGGCCTGTGTGAAATCCACACGTAAGCAGATGTGTAGGGAACAGCAGTACGCTTAGCTCAGCTTGCATTCTGAGAGGCATGTGGCTTGTCTCTTCCTCATTTTTTTAAAAATTTTCTGGTTTTTAGTTGTGCTTAACATTCCTATCACACGGTTTGTTGTTGGCTCTGCTTTTGGACTGATCTTTTATCTCATTGCTAGACTAGACAGAAAAACAGGTTGAAATGTTAGCAGAAGGGTTTAGGTGATCAAACAGCTTAGCTCGTTTGTGTTCTCTCTGTTCTTCTGTGCCACCTGGAGTTCAGTTCTCCTATGCTTGTGCACCTGTACGAAAGAACTGTGGCTGATCAATTGTAATCGATCAGTGTATTCCATACATTGCAACCCCTAGTTCTAGTTTAACACTTGTCTATCCTAGCAGCTGTACAGTTATGCAGGCTGCCATGGCTGTCTGGCCGTGGTATACAGGAGAATGTGCCTGATAACCTATGGAGAAAGGCAGTGGTGATTGCCAAGTGTATTGAAATGTTTGTATGCCTGTTGATGGTTGTTCTCCCCTTCGTAATCCTCAATGCCTGCAATAACAGTCCAGTACAGTGATAAGTCTGTGGTGGTTTAGCAACATAATTGGAGTTCCTGGGAAGTCTGGGCTGTAACGAATAAGTTTAGGTGAAGTACCTTAGGCTTGAAGCTACTGTCTGCGACGATCACTGATTGAGCAGAGAAGTAGAAGTCAAGTCTACTGGGTACAAAGGTTACTGTGATTCTCCTACCTCTTGTGACTTTTCTGGACTTCTTTATATTTCATCTTCACACATGCCTCACTGAAAAAATGTTTTTTGTTGTTTTTTTTTTTTCTCTCTAGGAGGTCAGTCCAGGCCAGTCTGATGTGCTGAACACCAGTGAGCCCTTAACCCCATCCCAGAAAGAGATCCAGCGCCAATCCACCCTGCAGTTGCTGCGCAAAGTAATGCAGATCCCAGAGAATGAATCAGAACTGGCCGAGGTCTTCACGCTCATCCACGAACTGAACAGCTCGCGGCTCATCCTGTCCAACGTGAGTGAGGAGACAGTCACCATAGAGCAGACCTCCTGGTCAAACTACTATGAGTCTCCATCTGCGCAGTGCCTCCTCTGTAACAGCCCATTGTTCAAAGGGGGACAGAAGTAAGATTCTGTTTTAGACTTGTGACTTTTTCACCCTTGTGCTGGTATTCTGTGTTAGAAGTATGCCTGAGGTAATACTTAGTTTAGCTCCAATATTGAGGCTGGTGTAAGTGACAGTGAATAATCTACGTGTCTGTGGAAAAGGCTTAGCTTGATAGCTGTGAGCAGTTTCTGTTTCTCTTGTACTGTTTAGTTTGTCATAGTTACCATTTCCGTACAGCAGGAGAGCTTGATCAAAGACTGGCTGCTAAGTCTAGATGTAATTTTTTCTTTGAAATGGAGTCTTCATTACTCATCCCCTCTTTGTTTTCTATTCTGATGTTTTTGAGGCTGACAGGCAAAATTGTGGGATTAGAGATGTGTGTTGTGTGATTTCCCTTTTCTCTCTTCCCAATCTGAATGTTTGCTGTGTGGATCTTTTTGCTTATGATGTTTTCATTCTTTTTATGGTTTAGCGTGGGCTTGAGTGAATCCTTTTTGGAACCTGTACCCAAACTGAAACCTGAAAGACTCTCAGAAACTACTAGTGTACAGGCTGGATTACTTTACCTAGTTTTGTGTAAAAGCCCATAGGATATCTCCTCACTGAGTCTGCCAAACATCTTCCTGTTGCCTAAAGCCTGAGCTCAAACATTTCCAAAACAAAATGTCATGTAGTTTACTACTGTGTTTCTCTTTTCTGGAACCAAAAAGATTTTCTTGGTACCAGTTAAGGGTGTTTGATTTGGACAGGCTAGTACTAACTGAGAATCTTCCAGCAGAGATGCTTTTTATAGGTAGTCATTTTTGCAGGTGAGTGCCATGTTGTACCCTGTCCCTGACCTTATCGCTTCCAAACTTTGCATTGTAAATCTTCTGTGCTGCTCTGCTTTGCAGTGCTCTGAGTGTAGGACTCTCACATGTGCCTGCATAGGCTCTAATTAAGCTGCTGCCAGTGAGAAGGAACTAGCTTTGGATTTAATTCCTATTTTCTCAGGTGGACAGTTACATTTCTGCTAGTAGGGCACAACTGGCATTTTCCTGTCTGAACTTCCTCCTTGGCAGCCTTGTTGTAAGGGAGGCGGCCTTTCAGAGTATGTGTGTGCAGGGACAGACTTGGGCAGAATGTGTTACTAGTCACTGTTGGCTGCTCTGCAGCAATAGGGCTGATGCTGCTCTCAGGGCAGCTGAGGCTGTAGCTTTTCTTCACCTCTCAAATCCTATGCACTCAATACGTGGAGCTGGAGAAATTCTGTAGTGCTGTCAAAAGAATGTGAACAGTGACCTGACTGCCAGGGGAATCCGTTTAAAAATGAAACTTTTTTTGGGTTGTGAATTGATGTGAACTGGCTTAGACTGACATGTTAACTGCAGTCCTGGACTGAAAAACATGTTGACTTAACTCTGAGCTGTCTTTTGTTTGTCCGTTACAGTTCTCTTGCTGGTCCTCAGGAGTGCTGGCTGCTGACAGCGAATAGATTACAGGTGGTTACAGCTCAGGTCAAAGTGTGCTTGAACCTGCAGTGTCTGGCCCTCCATAGCTTCACGGATATTTATACAGGTAGGAAAAAAGTGAGCATACCAACTTACAGCATGAGTACAGACTAAACCCTTCAGAAGCTGTGGGACTATATCAGGACATTGTCATTGCACAGAAAAGTTTCTTGCGTACCCCACTGTATTAAACTCGAATTATTTTTTACTTTATTCTGCCGTTTCTGTAAGTACACCTATATTTGTGAGAAAAACATGCATGAATACTTTGAGGAGCACCATACCTTGCTTCATTGTTATAGGTCTCCTCTGTCTAAGTGCAAAATGTTGGGTTCTATGAGGCAGTTCATAGTCAAAGACGTCTCTGCAGTGCTTTATTTTTTAGCGTTGAATGGTGACAGCTGAGCAGCAGTCACTGTGGGCTTCCTGCAAGGCAGCGTGGAGCCAAGGAGATACATTGGCTGTTGTTCCTTGTAGCCTTTTTAATTTAAAGACAAGGCTAGAAAATAATTTAATCTTGCTAACGTGCAAAGGGAATAGTCACATAAGCTCTATTCAGCTGTTTTCATTGATCCTCTGAACTGTAATCATAAAAGTGTTTTGCATATCATTAAGAAAGGAATATGTTTCATTGTGAGGAATATCTGGAACCCGCCAGACAATAACTGTCTTGTTTTAACTGCAGGCCTTTTCAATGTTGGTAACAAGTTGCTAGTGAGCCTGGATCTTCTGTTTGCAATCCGAAACCACATTAAACTTGGAGAGGATCCCAGAGTGGCTGTTGGCAACATTCTCGACTCTGTTCAGGAGCAAACTGGTGGGTTTTCCCTCTTTTTTTTTTTTTTTTAACCATAACACACCAAACTTTGTGACCTGCTAATGATTGTTAGGTTGTAAAAAAGGAAAACCCACCTCTTCTGGTGTGGTGTGTTTCTGTTAAATCACTTCCTAAACCCAACAATACCTCTGTGACCAGTTCTCTGTAGCAATTCTCTGGAGGACAGGATTGTTTTTATTCTGCATAGGAGAGGTTCTGCTACCTCTCTACTGCCTTTAGGAAGTGAAAGCTGTAACAGTGGCATGTTCTCCTTTCAGAAAAAAGCCTGAGCTCTGATGAGCAGGCTCAGCTCCAGGAACTGCTGTGCAATGGCTACTGGGCCTTTGAATGCCTCACTGTCCGGGATTACAACGATATGATCTGTGGAATCTGTGGCATAACCCCCAAGGTAGAAATAGCCCAGAGGAATGTGGAAAATGTCCTGGCATTGAAAAACATAGAGGTAAGCTTTTCACAAACTTCGCATCCTGTTCAAAGCAGATCATAATGACTTTTGCTGAGTCTGGTCTTTGTAATGCATGGTAATTAAACGAAGCCTTTGTGACCAGTTTTCTGCTGATGCTTGACAAGAGGATGTGGCTGGAGTGGTGATGCCTGCACTTCCTCTTAGAGGTGTTTCAGGAAAACAAGATCTTCTGTCTCTGGACCACAGCTTTGGTCCAGTAGCCTCTGGTAGTAGGGATCTTTGTTGAAATTTGCTGGACTTGGCATTCTTCCTCTGATACGAAGGAATCTTTCTACCTTTTTTTTATTGTTTTCTCCCAACAGCAGTTTCCTTGAGGTGCTGTTTTCCCTAATGGCAAAAAGTGCCCTAGTAGTAGTATGTAGCACATCTGGCTTTTATGTCAAATAAACAGTTTGGACTTTCACTCAAAGAAAAGTGATTGTGGGGAACTCCAAGACAGAATAGGAGCCTGATGTCATCCTGTTATACTTGGCTTGAACACACTTCTGGGTAGTCCTTGTGCCTTGAGTGAGCCTGACACAAAATTCTCGAATGAGCTATGGTTATTTGTGTTTGACCAGTGTGTTTCTTGCTCTTTCTAGTTTACTTGGCCAGAATTCTTGGCGTCAAGTGAAGTGAATGTGGAAGACTTCTGGTCCACAATGGAGACAGAGGTGATTGAGCAGGTGGCTTTTCCTTCTAGCATCCCCATCACAAAGTTTGATGCCTCTATTGTTGCTCCTTTCTTCCCTCCACTGATGAGAGGAGCAGTGGTGGTCAATACTGAGAAGGACAAGAACCTGGATGCGCAGCCAGTGCCAGGTAGTTGCTGAAGTGCTTATTAAGAACTACTTGATGTGGTGATGACTTGAGTATTTTGGTGATGTTTAGAGATGTATGACTCTATAAAAGGTATGTCTGCTGAGATAAGAGAAGACTGCTGGGAGCAGTCCACCTGTTCTCAGGATACTGAGCAGCTTGAGCTTTGACCTGCCCAGTGAATCTTGAATACACTGCTGTGCTCTGATGCATTTGAAATATGGGGGACATGAGAACACTGCACCCTGAATGAAATAACATGGTCTCAGTGCAGAAGGAAGCAAGCACAACGTGAATGCCAGTCAGTATTGTTTCATGTTAGATTGATTCTTGCTGCTGTAAAAGCTGCAGACAGTGCTTGGTATCTCAGAAGGTGAATAAGTCTTCAACAGGATGTGAAAAAAGCCTAGGAGATGGATGTGTTAGTCCTAATCAGTGTTGTCAGCATTCAGTATATTCAGGGCATGGACTGCATGTAACAAGAAGCCCTAAGAAGAATAAGCTCAGATGAACAAGAGCTAAATTCAGTCACCACCTGGTTCCCTTAACATTCTAGGTATTAGATATTCTGAAATTTGTGTAAACTGGCTTTGTAAGTTTAACAAGTACGCGAGTTGGCTTTGCCATGAGGGTTACGGCTGTCTGTAGAGAGCTGAGCTGCAGAAGGGCTACGTGGGCTTTCGTGGGAGTGGAGCTACAGAGAAAGAACCAGGGAGGAGATGTGAATGGCAAGTGTGGAGCTGCTCAGTCCAAAAGCAGCAGTCACGCTTCTCTGTGATCTGCTGTCACTTGTTTATACTCACATCAGTCCAACCAGTTAGTTAAAGGTTATAAGCAACAGGCTGAACAAGTGCTCATGGAGCCTGCAGTTCTCCTGGGCTCAGTCTGCTCAGAGGCAACTTCACTAGCAAAGGATTAGAGCAAAGTGTGGGCCGTGGCTCGCTTTGGAATTAGCACTGTTCACAGCTTTCTCTTGCTGGCAGTTGATTGTGCAGTCCCTGCTTCTGCAGTCTTCAGAAGAAATTACTTTGGTGACTTCCCTTCCTGAGAAAGAATGCTTAGACTTGTTTCCTGCCTTTGCAGGTAATGGGAGTGCCTTGGTGAGGCTACTTCAGGAAGAAAACTTCAGGCTTGAGCTGATAAGCTCTTACAGCGAGGAAGAGCTGCAAAGCTTTTTGACGCAGTGTGACATCCCGTGGGAGGCTTCAGATACAAAGGTAACGGTTTGTTTACCCACATACCACTATTTAGGAATGGAACTGTTTGTCACTATCTTCCCTTAGTTTATACTTGCCATGCTAGATAATAAACTTCTTATCTGACTGTACCGGGGCAGGAGTGGGTTAGAAATGAGTGCCTGCAGATTATAGGATTACTAACACATTGTGAGAGAAATTGAACTCTTGTAGGCTGGGAAAAAAAGGAAGCCCGTAATTACCATTTCCATATCAGGTAATTGCTTGTCATCCTCGTGCTGCTGACTGCGGGATTAGGAGGTTATTGGACAACATGCAAGTTAAGATTTGGAAGTTCTTGTCTGCAGCCTGCTCCCTCTTTTGGAGAGTCTGTTAGTTTGTCATGTACAGACTTTCTCTGGGGCCTATCTTTTCTAGGACCAGCTCTGTTACTCCCTCCTGGCTCTCTATGACTTTGTCCAGAATGGGACAAGCATCAAACCAGCTTCTGCTCATCACACAGGAGGAAAAATCTACAAAGTGTGTCCACATCAGGTGAGAAAGGCTGGTACTTACGTTGCTATTCTCTATCAGCTGACTTAGGAGCTCCCTCATGAAACAGAAAGAGTGGAGTGGGTCCCTCTGAGCCTTGGATGAAACACACTGCCTTGGGGGCTTGGAGTGTGAGCAGTCCTGCAAGATATCTCACTATCGACTAGTGATCTGAAACCTGTGTCTGATGTTGCTGCTGAGGTGAAGTTCTGCGCAGGATGAAGTGAATGTGTTGAGGATGAGGAACGAAAATCTTTAGAAAAAGTAGTTGTCTGGTCACTGCATTGTCTGGAATACCTGAAAGGAAGCTGAATTTATTTTTCTTAGATTCTTTTATTCTGTTTGCCACTAATCCCTTTCTTTCCAGGTTGTGTGTGGCTCAAAGTACATAGTAAGAGGAGAAAATGCACGGGATCACGTGGACCTGTTGGTTTCCTCACGTCATTGGCCCCCGGTGTATGTTGTCGATACGGCCTCTTCGGTGGCGCTGTGTGCAGACATCTGCTGTCCTGACCTGGCTTCCCAGATGTGGGGCAAAAACCAGGGCTGCTTCTCTGACCCTATGGATCCCCCAACGGTTAGTTATGTCCACCTATGTTATGACTCGCAGCTTTGCCAGTGCATAGCTCCTGAGCAGAGCTGAAAGTGTTGTGTTGCCTGTGCTGTATTAGGTTCGCACTCTTTAATGGGGAGAACTGTGCTGGCAGTGCATTGTAGCAGTTCAACTCATGAATTTTGGAGCATGTAGCTTATTTTGTCACAGCAGCTCCCCTCAAACTGCTGCTATTTCTTGAGAAATGGGAGAGGAAGAGAGCTGCTAGTGCCCTGGGATTATCTCTGAGGGCATAAGAGTGGGGAACGTATAGAACCACCTTTGTGGCATTCAGGGGAAGCATGACTTGGCCCTCCCCCGTCCCAAGTTGTAGATCTGGTTGGAGTTGAGCTAAACAGTAGTTTTATATTGTGCTTCTTAACTGTGGGGAAGCTTGTTGTTGTTCTACCTGGTGTGCATCTCTCTCTCTCCCAGTACGTGTCCTGCCCTGAACTGTTAGACCAGCACTACAGCGTAGACGTGACTGTGGCTGAGCACTCTGTTCAGCACCCTATCACCAAGTCAGCAGCACGCCGAATTGTTCACGCTGGTTCGGAGCAGAACAGTCACCAAGATCCAACGGCTCGGCACCACTGCATCTCCCTGTGCCGGGAGCTGGAGCCTTACAACGCCATTGTTGCCGCTATCAGTGACAGCAAAACCAGCAACGTCCGCCAAAGGCCCATCACCTTTGAGAATGCCACACATTATTACCTCTACAACCGCCTCATGGACTTCCTCACCAGCAGGGAAATCGTGAATCGACAGATCCAGGAGATCGTACAGAGCTGCCAGCCAGGGGAGGTGGTGATTCGGGATGCTCTCTACCGGCTCGGAGTGGCCCAGATTAAAACGGAAACGGAAGAGGATGAAGAAGAGAAGCAGGAGGATGATAAAGACATTGCTGAGTAACAGAACAGCTTGTTGGTTTCTCATTCTGGTTGTGTGGACGGGTGGACTGGGCCAGCTTCTGCAAGGTTTCGGCAGCTGTCTGGCTTGAGAATTTATTTTTACAGGTTGGAGGTGTGATTCCGGTGGCTTTGACTGCTGTTAATGACCAAAGAGCTGTGTGCTTCCAGCGTGTCACAAGTGCTGCCATGAGTGGGTCTGCCACGCTCCTTGCTGAAGGCTGCAGTTCCCTCCCAAGGTGTGCAGTGGACCCACTCTTCGGCTGCGTGAACTGTTGTCCTCCCTGCAGCTGGTGAGTGGAGAAGCAAGAGGCATTTCTGGTAGCAGGGAGTATGCGTGGTCAAGTGCACAGGTTTCTTAATTCTGAATCTTGCTTGCTGATTTCTTTGTGCATATTGGTGGCAGGGCTGGGGGTGTGGAAGCGGTCACAAAAGGCAGACAGCTAAGAATTCTCCTCAAAACGTTCAAAACAGATGAGTTTAGGACACTGATTCCTGCTTGGAAATCCTGCAGAGCTCTTGTGTTGGCTGCAAAGAGTCTATAGTTGAGCAGGAGGAGCCACCGTGCAGCTTTAAGATGCCCTCTGTGGGGAGCCTCTCTGGAGGCTGTCATGTATCCAGGATGGTGAGTACTTTGGCTGCAGGTTTCTGGAATTATTTGTCCCCTCACATGAGCACTAATAATTTAGAAGCTGAAACACATAGCAAGTGAAGGGTGTTCTGTGTGTTAAGGTAAGAGTTGATCGGGTGAGCCCCAGGGAGTCGAGTTCATTTGGGGGATGTATGAGGTGATGGCTGTGGAAACAGGAAAGACGTTCAAATTTCTATGCTGTCCTCTTGGACGCTTTTTTTTTTTTAGTTGTTTTGTTTTGTTTGAGGACTTGAATTTCTGTTATTCTGCTCTTAGAACTGAATCACAAAGACAGTTTGTGGGATCAAGGAGAAGCAATGAATGCAGGGTCACCAGAGTGAGCAGAGCTCTGTAGCCCCCCCTTACAGGAGGCCCTGGGTGAGTTGCATCCTTGTGTGCAATCGCAGCACTCTGTCAAGTGTCATATTCGCCCTGCCTGTGTCCACACAGCACTTGTGGTTTAGAGGAGCCTCTTGCTGCCCAGGTTGCTTTCTCTGCTCCTACAGCATGTCTAAAGAACGCTTTAGGCTCCGGTTATAAAGCTGTGCGTTGCCTGCTGTGAAGCTGTTGCAGGCAACAAAGGTGAAGAACACATTTGCTGTGATCTGGAGAGGAGGGGGATGTTGAACTGCTAAGTTGCCATCCAGGGAGTTTATTTTGTCTGAGTGAGCAGCGGGGAAGATTCAGAGGCTTGTGGTGTGGTTGAAAACTCCCTTCTGTGAAGGGGAACCTATTGAGTACCGTACTGTAAAAGTAAATGTATTAAGTCTGAGCAAATGCAGTAATTACGGCTTGGGGTTTTTCTGTTAAGAATATTAACTTATTATAAGAGATGTTAGTGACTTTTTCAGTCAGTGATAAAATTTAATAAATTATCTCCAATTTTGGGGGTGAAACTGTGGCCAAGTGAGTTGGTTTTTTTGCCTTCAACACCTGGAGGACTGCAGTGGGAAAGGGCACAAATACGGTTTGTGTGTAAATCACACTTCCAGTCTGCACTACCATGGTGGTAGCAACAAGCCTGGTTTCTCAGAAGCAGGAGAGGCAGCTCAATAAAATTCCTTGGGCCCTTTCACTAGTGTCAAATGCAAGCCTTTCAGAACAAAATGATCCTGTTGTAAGAACTATACTTCACTATATTTAAGTGGCAAGAAAGTAGTCTCTGCAGTTAGAATGATCACTTCTAGCACTTAAATCACAATCATAGGTGTCATACCCCCCTCTTGACTCCAAATGTGATTTGACGCTCGAATGTTCCTTGTATAACTCCTGGGGTTTTCTGTGTATATTTATTTTTTAAGGGGCTTCTCAGTACTGTCAAGGTTTCTTTTGGTCTAGGTAGCTTGGAATGGATCTCAGAATAGAGTTTGTTTGAAAAGTGATCTAAATTCATTTTTCCATCTCCAGGCTCAGCAGAGTTCAGACTGAATTAGTAAGGGTAGGGGAGCACTGGCAAACCTGTGAGCATGAGACGGTCAGCTCCCCAAATCTGCCTGCTCTCATTCTGCACTTCCTGCACAGGGCAGCTCCTGGTGACTTTTGGAGGAGAGATTCTGCAGCAGGTGACAGTAACTTCTCTTCAGGATGTGTTCGATAGCTTGAGCTGGAGCTTCTGCTGCCTCTGAGCCATTGCTACAGGCGGTTCTGCTGCAGTAAGGCTGAGTCTCTGCTAGACTTCTGCCTCTGCCCCGCCCCGGCATTGGCCTGCCTTTCCCATGTCTCAACTACGGTGACCATTGTCAGTTGTCCCATCATCATGATTGAAATTACTCCCCCGTTGTATGTGACTACTTCATTCTTCTGAATTACAGGAAGGCCATTCAGAGCAAAGTGCTTTAAAACCTTGCTTTTAATGCTTTTGTTTTTGGCATTACATAAGATTAAGTGGTTTTGAGAACTGGTAATGAGAAGTGTGATGAATTGGCGCAGAGCTGTAGGGTATGAGCGGATGGGCCAATGTGTCACACTTGCTCTGATCCATTTACCTCTGAGAACAGTCCTTAAAGCCCTGGGAAGACTCATTCTGTTAAACATATTTTATTCTTTATAATGCTGACAGGTAGAAATACATTAATATTTTATTTAGTAAAGAGGAATGAATCACTTGGTGTTAGCATGAAAACAGGTTTAATATAATCAGAAGTGGCCCACAACATGATTGCTCATGATCTGATGAGGGCCACGTACTATACAGTAGTTCTGTCTTGCTGTCATTTTCCTAAGCCATGTCAGTGCTTGTATTTGTAATGCGGATCCTTTACCCACTGAGTCAGGTGAAGCTAAGAAGGTTCATTAGCTACTTCTGATAGCTACACAGGACCAGGTGGCTGTGGCATTAGTAACCCCAAACAAGGGTGAGATGAGAAACAAGTTTAAGGGCATTAGGCCCTAGCTTATGAAAAAAAAATTACCTCAGCTGTACTATTAAAATACACTCAAGAAAATATATATCAGAGCATATCTGTAATCATGACAAAGGCAGTGAATTGCTACATGTTTAATAATTCAAAGGTTTTGTAGGATATGATGATCATTTCCAGATCTGTTTAAGCTGCCATTCTTTCCTGGATTGGGATTGTGTTCAGTGCTCCTGTGGAAGAGCACCTGTTGCTCCTGTATTTTGCCTGAGAAACAGCTGCCCCTCTCTCCTGTTACTGGGGCAGGTAAAGTTCACAGAGCCCTGGGCTTGTCTCCTTGTTGCACTTCACCCAAATAATCTCTGCAGAAGCATCAGCTGCAGAGAGGTAGATTGTATGAGGAAAGCAAGAGGTTAATACATATTTAATGCTTAGTAGGGGCTTTACCTGTATCTAAATGCTTGCTCTGCAACATCCAGGGTCAGACAAAGGGAAGAGAGCAGGACCACTCTGAAAGAGGGCTGCCTCTGGTGTGAGGCAGTTCCCACCTCAGGATTTACTTCAAGATGTCCTCATAAGACACAAGGTGCAGTCACGTGAGCGGCTTTTGGAAATGTCTTTGTAGGCTGCAACTAGTACTTAAAAAACAAAACCACCCCCTAATCCCCTTCAGGGGTGGTGGTGGGGCAGGTGACAGGGACCTCTGTACCTTGTAGAGTTATTAGGGTAAGCATGCTTCATCTCTATGCTATGCTTCAGATAGGACTTTCGAGACCCCACGGTAAGTCTTAGTTTTGAATCGTCCCAGCACTGTTCTTTCAGCGAGGGAGTCAGTAACACTCATACTTCAGAAAGCACAGAGAGGAGAGCCAAAGCAGAAGGCACCTGTGCGGAATCATGCACTCTGCAGAATGGGGAGAGCAGGGACCCACCCTGGGCAGTGGTACCAGCTAACAGAACTGATAGTTGTTACTCTTAAGGAGAGGCTGGCCGCTCTGCTCTTGTTCACAGGACTCCTCGCAGCAGCCGGAGGTGTCGCAGCCACTGTCTTCCTCAGCAGTGGATGGGAGGTTGGTTTGGTCCTTGAAAGCAAAAAAGAAAAAAGTGTTTCAGTCCCTGGGGAAATCTGGATGCCTCTCTTTTCACTGTTTCTAAGCTACTCCCATCAGTTAAAGGTAGGGGACGTCACCACAAAAATTCGTGCAGAAGCTATGTTGCTGTAGGGAGAAAGTCCTTCCCCAAAGGTTCTCACCTGTTCCTTATGCAGTTCCAGTTCTTTCTGAATAAAGCAGCAGATTTGGTCAAAGGTAGGTCTTTGTGTGGGCTCCAGGCTCCAGCATGCTTGCATGATGGTGTACCTGCGCAGCCAAAGAGGAACAGAACTGTTGCAATGCTGCTGAAGAGTCCGCGCCCCCAGGCTACTCACTGCAGCATAGCAGGGTGATTTGCTTTGTATTTCAGGCACACAGTACTGAGCAGCCCCTTATCTTTGTTCTGTTTTCCTGTCTGTAAAACCCGTGGTTGGTGCATGGGCAGCGCTCCAGGGAAAGGAGAGCACTGGAGCAGACAGAGCAAACTTTTCCAGTCTCCTCATCTATCTGCAAGAGGCTTTATGCCTCAGTATTTTTCCTTTAGCATAAACTTACTTCTCTTCCTGTAAACTACTCAGGCTTGTCTTCTCACAGTCCTAGAGTCAAAAGCAACTGACTGAAAATAGAAAAAAGCTGCCACATTCAGAAAGGTAGAGATTACATGAACTCTGCCACCTTCCTGTCCAGAAATGGGAAATATCGGGCCAAGCATCATAACTGACTGCCCCAGGTCTTGTTCTACAGGAGCAGGGAGAAACCCTGAACCCCAAGGACAGACACGTCGAACCCAGGGCTTGCCTGGGAGCAGCCTGCCGCTTTGTGACCAAGGTTCCTGTGCTGTCTCATCACCCGCTCCCCATAAAGCAGCTCCAGCCACCCTTTCACCCTTTCAGATGATGCATGCATCCACTCACATTTCCAAGGGAGCGAAGTCGGGCCTTGCCATCTGGTATCCCTGCTTCACCATGCTGTAGAACTTGCTGTTCACCACCATGCCAGGATATGGACTTTTACCTGTGACAGAAGCCAAGGTGGCGCTCAGCTCAGGCTGCAACACCCTAGCCATGGGGGGTGGTAAGATGTAGCCTGCAGAATTGACTGAGCCAGTGCTACTCCTTCTCAGGGAGTTCTGAGTTAGAGCAAATCATCCCCCTGGAAAATGAACGCAGTGTTTTATAGCCCTGATTATCCTAGATTTTTGCCAACCTTCCTTCTTTCTGGAAAACTTTTCTGCAGAGACATTAAGTTAGGTGTAAGCTGTGGAAAACAAGAGAGGCTTGCAAGCTTCCCTCTTCCTTACCAAGTGAGAAGATCTCCCAGAGAAGGATGCCGTAAGACCACACATCACTCTGCACTGTGTAAATGCAGTCAAAGATGCTCTCTGGGGCCATCCACTTCACGGGCAGCCGGGCCTGGAAAAGCAGAGTACTGCAGACCAGGCCAAGCTGGCAGCTTGTGCTATAGCCTGTCCTTCGTGCTCCAGTTGCAGCCACCCTTGTACCTTCTCCTGTCCCCATTTCAATTACTTACATTGCCTTTGACAACGTAGTTTGAGTCATTCATGATGTCGCGGGCCAGGCCAAAGTCACAAATCTTGGCTACTCGTCCATCTGATACGAGCACGTTCCTGGCTGCCAAGTCACGGTGGATGCACTGGGGAGAAGAGAGCACAGCTGAGACCCAGCCCCTGCCCCTCAGCAGTACCACCTCATTTCCCTACAGCCTGGGGCTGCCACCGTAACAGCTCTTACAGAAGCAAGGGGAACATGTACTGCTTGTAAAGCACGTGGAAGAGGCCCTGCGTCCTGGACAAGGAGTAGGGGCTCTCCTTTCAACCACTCCTCTTGCAGTGCTAAAACATTTTGGCCTTTCATGCCCTGTAAGTCATGGGCCTTCATCTTCCCTGTGGGGGCAGACTCAGAATCAGAGGCTGTTCACAGGGCATCCCCCTGTGAAACCATCATACAGTTGCTCTCTGATACTCTAAACGAGCCAGCTCTGGCAGATAGCTCAACGGCCACTTTCAGTTCCCTGTCCCTGGGGCAGTGGGAGGCTGTCAGTGCAAGAAAGCTCTGCATCGAGATTCCTGACCTCATGCAAAAGCTGGGGGGGAATATTGGGACCAACTAGCACAGCCCTGGCTTCCCCCTGTAAAGCTGCCCTGTCCAAATCCCATGGGAAGCACAGGCTCCGAAGGAAACACCAGTCACCACAGCCCAGCGTGTCTGGACCCAGCAGATGGAGGAGAAAGGCCCGTTTTCAGCAGCAGCTTGCTTGGGTTTGGCCACCCTATCTAAAAACCTCGTGAGCCCTGTGCAGGATGGCAGGCCCCTGCTGGCTGCACTGGTGTTTCCCTGGGGGGTGCTGGGTGCAGCTGTCCTTTTGGTACTCACGTTCTTTGATGCGAGGAACGCCATGCCCTGGGCCACCTGGCTGGAGAACTGGAGCAGGTCGGAGAGATTGAGGGGCCGGAGGTCCTCTCTGGTTTCAACTTCTTCCTCTGAGCTTTTCCCTGAAATTCAAACAGCAGCTTTAGAGTTGCTAAAAACATGGTAAATAACACAAGCTATGCTGTATCCCAGTTTCCTAAGAGCTAAGCCAGACCAAATGGCCAGACTGAAGAAATCATGCAAATATAGAAATGGGCCTTTAACTCACCCCTGGCTTGCGCAGAATCTGATGATGCTGAAGATGATGATGATACAGGCCTCATTTCAACATAGGTTTCCAAACCCTGGCTCGCAAAGCCACTGTCACTGAGTCAGAGAGCAACAGAGACGGAGGCAGGCTGTTAGCAGCCTTCCAGCAGTACCTTCTGCCCTTCTCCACATCCACTGGGTGCGGAAACCACATCCCTGCCTGCAGGAAGTGGCTTAGCGAGAGGCTTCAGGGCAGAGGGAAAGTCAGCGCTGAGACTGATTCAGAAAGGGGACCTAGGTGCCCTGTGGTGTGGGGCTCCAAGTACTGATCCCCTTTCGCAAAGGGACTGCCACAGACTGCTGAGGGGTCCTCAGCCTTGTGCCCTATAAAATTCAGGTGTCCAGCAGTGCAGGAAGGCCAAAAGTTCTGTTTCCAGACTGTGGGACAGCAGACTGAAATGAAACCTGGATCTATTCTGGGGTATTCAATAATTGCTGAAAAACTTGGAACGGGAACCAACTGCATGCATCCCCAGTGGCTTTGGCATCCTGGTCTTCTGCAAGTTCCCAGATCTTTGGCCTTAACCTCTCCCCAGCACAACCCCCTGCACACCTCTCCCAGCAGACACCCAGGCCCCGTCTTGCTCAGCCCTGAGGCCACCAAAGCTCTGCTCTTACCTGCGGATGTATTTCTTCTCCAGGTCAATGTTTTTGTAATCAGCAGTGCTGTCCAAAGAGGTGTCCAGGGATGAGTCCTGGATAATTATGGATTCAGCTTTCCTCCGCAGAAAATTCAGCAGGTCTCCGTAGCGACAGTACTCAGTGATGACAAGAATTGGGCCTGGGAGAGAGGCAGAAGGGGTTTGTTAAGAAGTGACTGTCCTGAGGACTGGTTTCCCTTGGTAACTGATCCCTGGAGGTGGCTGGGGCCTGGAAGAAGCAGAAGGGGCAGCAGAACCCATACAGCACATAAGCATGTCTGGAAACGGCCAGCCCACAGACCCTTGCAAAGTTATAGGATCAGAAACCACCACCAGGATCACCAGCTATGTCTGGTAACAGCCTCGGAGGAGCAGGCCATGAGAGGGTTTTGTTGGGGTGCAGGTGTGTGGGATCCTACCTCCATAGGTACACGCTCCCAGCAGGTTAACGATGTTCTCGTGGTGCCCCAAGTGACTCATGATCTTCAGCTCAGACATGAGCGCCTCCTGCTCATCTGTGTCCGCTGATGCTGCAAGACAAGGAGAAGGGCTGTGTGAAGGTGCGAGGGACAAGGAAGAGATGATGGGGATAACAGAAAAAGGCATCAACAGAGAGATGGAACAAAAGGAGACATGCAGAGAGGAATTTGTGTCCTCTGCTTGCACCTCTGGCCACATGTCCACAAGTAATGGCAGCAGTGAGACTCCAACACCCAGTACTTAGGACAGAAACATCTAGAAACCCAGGTTTTGCAGTCTGGGAGCACCAACACGTGAACACACGCTACATCCTGCCCAATAAAACCTGGGGGATTTCAGCCTTTGCAGGTTGGCCCAGACTTACACTTTAGCATCTTCACAGCCACTTTGAGGACCGAATCTTCTTTGCCCAGCCCAAAAGCGGTGGCTTCTACCACTTTTCCAAAGGCTCCGGCTCCGAGAGTTTTCCCTGCAGAGGGAAAGAATGTGCTTATAAGATGCTTTCTAAAAAGAAATTGAGCACTTGTCCTGCACACAGCTTTGAGGAGGAGGTCTGACAGGTGGGGGTTCCTGCAGGGCCCAGACAGGATGAGTAATCCTTAGTCAGAAGGTGGTGAACGTCTAAGGGGAACTCTTCTGCGAGCAGGGACAGTATGAAAGAGGCCAAGTGCAAACAAGGACTCACAAACTGTACACATTAAGGAATGACCCCAAATGTACGAGGAGGGACATGATCCTCTTGACATTTCTCAGAGCTATAGAGGGCTGAAGGTAGGTTGTACCCTAGCATTTGCCACTTTGTGTAGAAGAGAGCAGCAAGGCCGGGTTGAAGATATTGCTGTAATGTCTGGCTGCAGCTTTGGATGCTGCTTGATTGCTTCAGCTTTGTCCTTTGGAGTATTTAAGCTCTATGGGGCTCTTCATGGGGGCCAGCAGGGAAGGTTTCTTACCAAACTGGAGGTTATTCCTGGGAAACTCCCATTTCTCATTGTATGGCAGCTGAGTGGGATCAATAAAGATGTAGTTATTCCCTTCACAGGCCTCAATGATCTTCCACCGCACCTGGTATTTAGGTTTCTGTAAGAAAGAGATTCCAGTTATTCAGTGTTACTCGAGTCCTGAGCATTCCCCAGTCCCTGCAGGAGCTGTAGCTCTCACCCCAGGCACAGAGGGAAGCTTTAGGGTTAACTCCATCAGATATTTCTTGCTTTGAATCTGGGCTGAATGGGCAATGTTCAGTCTAAACATCCTAGTCCCTTGGCTGTTACAAAGTCCCCCCCCAGTCCTCACCCATGTCTGAGGGAGGCCCTCTTGTATTTTTCATTTAAAGCAGCCTGTTGCCCTTGCTTGGGACAGCAGAGCTGGGAAAGCCAGCGTGCCCCAGACTGGTGGCTGCGCAGCGCCCAGATGTGCCAGGGGGAGATGTCCCCGCTGCGTCTCCTTCCTCAGCACCCCGGGCTGCTGAACGCTGCAGAACGGCGGGGCTGGCCCAGCCCTGCTTCCCTTGCAGGGGAAAAAATGGAGAAATAGAAGTAAGAATTTCTTCTCTTTTCCATGAATCTCATGGCAGAAGTAACCAGGCGAGGACAGAGAGAAGCAACACCAGAGCCTGTGGGCAGAAGCAGCTGCCAGCTTGTGCTGGGTGTTGTCATTCAAGCTGCGAGGGCCGGGGACTGGGGCTGGAGGCACAAATACAGAGGAAGGCAGTGAAAGAGCTTGGCACGGGAGCACTGTGCTTGGCCTTTGCTCGCACAAGGAGGCACGCCTGTAGCCCAGAGGGGCAACGGTGGTCTCAGGCACAGGGAAGTGTGGGTGGAGTGACCATGGCTGTGATGAATCATGTTATGTCCCAGCTACTGGGAGGTGTGTGCGGACATGCTTCTCCTCACCACTTCCCCTGGATAGCTGCAGAGGAGGATGCAACCATGGGTAGATGCTCAAAGCTGGGTTTGCACAGGCATGAGAGACAAAATCTGAGGCAAACAGATTGCCTGCAGTTTTGATGCAAAGCATCTGGTTCTGTTTCCTCTCCCACGCTTGCTTCTTTGCCTAAGAGCTGAACATGGGAGGCTGCAAGAAGCATAGTTTCTGACGGGAGGCTGCAAGCAGCACAGCTTCTCACGGAGGTCCCTCATAAAAAACACCACATGCACTAGGCATATGCACTATTGCCTGCTCCTGGAGGATGAGCATTATTGCTTTCGGCTCTGTAATACCCCTAGCATTGCAATAGTCAGTTCTGGCTTGAGAAGCCCATATGAAATACAAGATTTATATACATATTCTGATTTTCTTGGGCTTGCAAGGCCTTCCTAAAAGCTGTTTCTTCAGAGCTGTGCTTACACATCCATCTGTCCCTCTTTCTTTACAGACTACTGGCCTGTGAAACTGCAGGTGCTTGTTTGGTAGTGGGCTCTGCTGGGTCTTTTGACAACCAGCACCAGAACTCTGCTGCAAAATTTGGAGCCTTTATGAGCTGTCGAAGGGAGAGTGCCAGAGAACCGAAAAAGAGGAGATTTTCACCCACTGATGAAGTAGAAGTGGCTATTGATTGGTGGAATTTATAGAGACAACAGAGAAGGAAACCAATGCTAAAGATGAGTCTTGCAGAGAAAACGGGATAAGTTCTTGTATAAAAATAGTGACCAAGTCTTCCTGGAGACAAACGCCTTCTAACATCAGCCTGTATCCCCGTAAAGACAGCTTTTTATAAAGCAGGGAGAAGAAAAACTTAGATGCAAGTTGCAAAACACTTTTTTTTTTCTAGATAATTAAATCTGTATATTCATGGTGACTAGAGCAAAACCAGTTGCAACTGACAGCACAGAGGGAGCACCTTTGTCTGGCACCAGGCAGTGTCTGCACTGATTTCTGAGCTATGAGACTGGGGGACCAGGGTGGGAGAGGCCCATGGTGCATGGTGCCTTGCCCTGCAGCAGGAAACTCCTGGCAGGGAGAGAGGCAGTGGGGATGAGGCAGGTAGCCTGGCTCATCTTGCCTGGTACCACCGAGCTGAATACTTCCAGCCCGTGGCTGCCAGCGGAGGCAGCGTGGGCTCATGCTGGGCTGGCCACGCAGCCCTCGCTGTGCGAAAGGGGGTCTGACCTGGTTGTACTTGTAGAGGAGGAAGAGGAGTAGCAGGAGCAGCAGGACCGATGTGCTGACGCAGGTGGAGAGAATGGGACTGAAGAGCTTGTTTGGAGGGGCCATGACATTTCCTGGAGGATTAAAAAAAAAATAAAAATGGAGATAAATAAACACTCCTGTTTCACTCCCTGATGACCCATCTCTGAGAGCATTTTACCCAGCCATTCACTTAGGCTTCCCATACAGGCAATGCAACGCAGCACTGGCCTCAGAGACACCCAAAAGAACTGCTGGAAACCAAGGGAAGTTCTTGATACAAAACCCAAGGGTGCACCAGTCCCCCCTGCTGCATCTCACCTTCCACACAAACAACACCAGGAGCAGAACAGGTGCTGGTCTGGCTGCCTCTGGACCAAAACCTCTGCAGAGACCCAACAGACCCAACAAAAGATGCAACTCCTATACTCCAGTGGGCTGAGCAACAGCCGGCTGTGCTGCTGCAGTTAGAAAGCTCTCATGGCACAGCTCAGCCTTTGGCACAGGCTCTGCCCAGCCAGCAATTCTCATGTGGCGTGTAGGAGTAGCAAATGCCAAAGCCTCCCACCTCCTATGAGGACAGGGGGCCTGTGGAATCTATTCCACCTCTCTAACAAGACAGTAAAGATTTATGTATAGACAGGTCCCCAAAAGCCAAATTGTCCCCCACTCCACTATGCTGCAAGTTGGTATCTTACTGACGACTGAGTGAAGCACGTCAGAGGTGTTCCCCTCTCTGTTAACAGCCACACAGCAGAAGGTGAAATTGGCACCCAGGTCCTGGAATGGGAGGACGCTCTCCACCTCCACCTCCTGGAAGGACAGCATGTTCACCACCTGGGGACTGGAGTCGTTCAGAAGCAGCTTATAGTCCTCATTGTATCTGCAGAGACACCAAGCAGGAGAAAAGGAGTGTTTCTCCGCAGTGCAGTGGCTTGGGGTGACTTGGTGCCTGTATCAGGCTAGGGAAGAGACACTGGGCATTAGGGCTGCAGCTCTGTGAGGCATGCTACTCTCATCCCAGTTGAAGACCTCTCCCTGAACATCAAGTAACGTTACTGTTACTGAACAGGCCAAACTGCTTGCAAACAAGCCCCTGTGGTGCTGCTCAGCAAATGCCAGCATTGCAAGGGCAAGTGCACACCTCAGTGTCTTGTGGAGCCCAATATCTTGAGTATTTCTTACCTGTCAGAGTAAGTGGGGCACTGGTACCACTCGATGCGTGGGGCAGGATAGCCAACGGCTATGCAGTGAAGGTTCCCGGAGTCATTGGCTGGCACCCAGACATAGCAGACCCTTGGAGGAGCTGTGGGGGAAGGCAGAGAAACAGCAAGTGCTACGACCAGAGGAAGAGTGCATTCCCTGTGCTCTGAGTTACCTTCTGTCTGTGGAACCAGAAAACATGAGGAACCCCTGTGCTCTGCCCAGGTTTGGGCTGGGTCCCAGATGCAGAAATTCTCTCCTGTGGGCACTGGGCTGGAGGTGCCCAGGAACCCGACCCCTGCTCAAGGCGAGCAGGGTTTGGGAAGGGGCAATGCCAAATACTTACATTTCACAGAGATACTGAAGTTAACTGATGCTTTGGTCTCATTGTTGACAGCATAAAATGTATAGAGACCTCTCTCTCCTTCCTGCAGGCGGTTCAGGAAGAGCGTGTTGTTATACCTGCTCCCACAGAGAGAACAAACACCATGAAGAAAGCGGTGCTGAGGAAACTCAGGCACTCAGACAGTTTTTGCTCAGTGAGTTGCAGCTGTTTGCTGTGCCTTGGAGTGGGTGAACGCTTCCCAACACTTCCCCAGCCCATGAGGGGAATCTGCTGCTTTCTTGCTTCTCCATGGGAAGCAGACAGTGTCTGATCCTACAGCACTGCTGAAAAGCTCTTCCTTGGAGGAAAGGCCTTTTGCCACAATGTGCAGTATTCTTAAAGTCTGTGGGTGGGTGAATGCTCAGAAAGGAGAGTTTAACATCTACATCTTTGCTTTGGAAAGGCCAGAAGACACTGGTCCTCCTGTCTTTGAGACGAGGAGTTATTCACTTGCTTAGCCCATCAAGTTATGGTCCCAAGTGCCTCCTCCTCTCTCCCTAGCACATCTCTCAGACCCCAGTGCAAGTAAGCGTTCGCCCTAAAGCCATTATGCTTGCAGAGTGACAGTTCCTCTAGAGGATTATTTTAGGTTTCTAAAAAAATGAAAGGGAAATTGCCAAAACTCCCCAGTAAATGGGATAATTCTCTTTCCTTCATTCTTCTTCTGGTCTCAGTTGGCTGGAGGCTTTGGAAGAGCACAGCTATGTCCCCCCATTAGGTCATATCCTCATAATGATGTATCTGGCTTCTCTTGACATGGGGCATATAGTACTTCTTGTTATATACACCCTCTGGAGCACAGCGCATGGGACAGGTCTGACGAGCAGCAAGGGAACTCCGTTTTTTGTTCTGCGTACCCACCCCTGCAATTTCTTCTTGTGGGGAGAGTGCGAACTTCAACAAGACCACAAATGCAACAGTGACTTCCACAAAGTTTTCTAAAGAGAAAGCTGTTAAGTTAGACAGAGGTGGTGTCCTCCTTGACCTGATCAGACCTTCTCACTGTGATTTGCTAACAATGCTGGAAACAGAACACAGAAAGGCAAAACAGTTCCCCTCTTTAAAACCAGTCTTCTCTTAGCCAGTAGCAAGGGGTCTGCCTGTCTCACACGGAAAGCACTGTTGGAAACATGCTGTAGCCAGCGTAGAAGAGAGAGAGAGCACATACCAGTTGTTTCCAGAGATCATTTCGTCCACAAATTTGGTACTCTCTGAGTTCTTGAAGGGGCTTTTGTGCTCCCAGTGCCAGCTGACAAGTTTTGGATAAGCCTCAATCTGGACCTGGAGTTTCAAATCTTCTCCCAGAGCAATTTCTTGGCTGGTGGCTTGCACTGGGGTCAGGAGTATATAACCTCTCTCTGCAGGATGGATGAGAGCATGACCATCAGCAGGCATATCCACAGAGACTTGAAACAAGCTTACACCAGCTTCATAAATAGACCATTGCTGGAAAGAGCAGCCTCAGCTGGGAGACTGCAGGAGGGAAGGAGGCATTACACAGATTGCATGTCTCATGTTTTCAAAGAAGTACTTTTAGGAAGTTGTTCCTTTGTCATGATGGCTCATATCACACTCTACCTGAGGAGAGCTGGAGAATCTTACAGAACTTGCATGGGAAAAGTTTTTTCTTTTAAATTTGTTTATAGACACACAGAAATTGATAAGAGCTTTCTGATTGTTCATCAACTCCAAAAAATGTCCCCCTGCTCCTCAGGACAAGAAGGGAACACCTTTCCTACCATCTGCACAGTTCTCACATTGGCCTTCATGCACAAGTGAGAATGGTGTTTCTGGCAACACAATTAGGAACAAGCTGGAGGGAGAAGCAGCAAATGCTCAAAGCTAGACATGGTTCAGTCCACACCTTCCTAGTTTGTGGGGGAAGTACCCACCTACTACGCGAAGCATTGTCGAGGCATTCTTGAATCCTGCTGAGTTGTTAGCTATGCAAGTGTATTTCCCACTGTCTTCCAAGGTCACCGCTGGAATGGACAGGACGGCATTGATGAAGTAGTTCTCATCTACAAAAGTAGGGATTTTCGTACTCCTGATCTGTCAGGCAGAGAGGAAATACCAGTCACTTGGAAGCACAGAGGTTGTTACTGAATTATATTTATAACAAACATACCCGCCACCCTCCGTTCTGGGCTACTGAGCTTTGTTATAGAGCTCTTGTCACTGAAAGCCATCTGCGTGGAGACCAAGAGGCGTATTCAGTAAGATAGTATTCAGGGCAGATATCCTACAGCAATTAGGGTCACACCTGTTGTGAGCCTTCTGACTCCAAGTTGCCCTTACAGTGTGTGATCCAAACATATATCATATATGTTGATTTCAACTCCTTAATAAAGGCATCACACAGAAGGACATCTAGCAAATCTTATCCTCTAGCTATTCAAAGTCAGCACAACAGACAACCAGAGATTTTGGAGTGTGTTCCCTTTCTTCACCCTATCTTTTCTCTTGGAAGTCATTTGTTTTGCACGTTTGCTTCTTTATAAGCCCTGGTGGGGCTGAGTGGGAAAATGTTGCCTTAGTAGGTACTGCGGCTTCTGCTCAAGGAACTCATGTGGAACAACATACCTGCCTTCTCTCTTGCAGTAAGATCCCAACAATAGGCAAGTGTTTTGTAACCCTACATCACCCAAGGGAAAGGATGTTCAGATTTCTACAGCTTGTTTGAATAGCTGCTTTGGCTGGGCAGTTCAAGGCTGTGCTGCAGGTGGCTTGGGTCTGGGCTGTTCTTACCACCCTATGGCTCCTCTTTTCCAGAAAAGTCCTATAACCCCATGAAGTCACACACTTTAACTTACGTTCTTTGCTGCTGTCACCCATTTGATGTCATACTTGTGGGACGGAGAAATTACTCTGCAAGTGACTTCAAAAGGTTCACCCACAATTCGCACATGGTCTCTTGGGTCCATCGTCACTGATACAGGCTTCTCCAGTGCTACAAAAAGACAAGCAGGGAAAGACTCAACATCAGCTAGCCCAGTGACACCATGTGCTTTGGAGATTCCCCAGGGCTTGGCTACCATCTCCTTTCCATCCTCTTCAATTTCTTGACCCATGCCCTCCTCCTGCCCTTTGTGCACGTCTATGGGAAGCAGTACAGGCTGGGGAGAGCACAGCAGCTTGCACTGTGGGTTGGAAGGGAAGGAGATCCTTGTGCCGTGGTTACATCCTGAGCATCAAGGCCTGAGGACGTCAGAGAGATGCATGGACTTTGTTCTGTGATAATACAATAATCTGAATACTGCTGATCTCACGGAGACCCACCTAAAGGAGACAATTTGCCAAAAGCTGATGGAATTTTACCTCCATTAAATACCTTTTAAGGATTGCAGGTTCAGAAAGTCTTTTCTACCACTGGCTAGGAACTTTTTCTTAACTATCTACTGCGACCAACTTAGCTATTGCTGTCCCCCTGAGGACAGCAGCAAATCCAGTCCTTTACCTTCTTCCACAATCAGTCTTATTCTTGATGACTTCTTTATTTTTCCGTCTATCACTGTTTGGCATCGGTAATAGCCCTTCTGATGGCGTTGCACATTGTATAGTGTTATTCCCTTCTCAGTACTGAAAGAATAGTTGGTTCCGGGTGAGAGAGGAGAGGCATCATCCATTATCAGCGTCACTCTGGATCCGTACTCAGGGGCCGTGACGAGGCAGGGGAACTCAGCATTGCCACCTTTGGTCACAGAGATCCGGAAAATTGGGGTGTACCACACATTACCAGGATCTGTGGAGGAGACAAGGTAAGCTAGAGAATGGAATCAGAAAAATATGCTTTGAAGCTGAGAGACACATTCCAGCAAAGCTGAGCTTCCAGCTTTGCTGCTCAGTGGGAGTTCAACGTTGGGGCAACCCTGCTCAACGCCTGCCTGACTCAGCCTCCAAAAACTCACATGACGAGCCCAATTCCAGCTAAGGCATTTGAGGAGAGAAGAGCAAGAAACTCACAAATGTGCATAGATGAGAGACTGAGAAGTATGCTCATCCCTAATTAAACTTTTTGTCGCGATGTTAGTTTTGTTAGACCTTCAGCTTCCCTGTACAGGACAGTATCCCTGTACAAAGGAAGAGGTGAACTCAAATTGTGGAGCTAGCAGAACATAAATTCTGGGGTAGAGAATCACTTGGGTTTCAACTTACATTGTAATGACAGGGTTCATGTGACTCTTTCCCTTACCAAAGGTACTAGCAATACAGTTCTCTGATTTCCAGGTCTCACTGTATATTTACAACACCAAACAGAATTTCATCGTTGCTTTTTCAGGAAGGGAAGACAAAGTATACGCAGGAAAATCTCCAGGCCATTCACAGAAGTGCTTGATAGAGATGCCCTGTACCCTACCCCAGTGCTCCAGCCATGGGCCCCACTGCATATGAGTTTATATGGTTGTGGGTGAGCCACTGCCCTGCTAGGAGCCTGCACTGCTCCCCCAAACACACACACACAGCCACAGACATAGAGGGGGCCTGTGCGATGGCTGTGCTCCCTGAAAGGGGGCCATTCTGCCAGCATATGTGGGAGGAAGGAAGCACCGTTACCTCGCACGAACAGATGCACGGATGCAACGCCCTTGTCGCTGCTGTTGAGGTAAGCACACTTATAGGTGCCTGTATCCATGTATGTGGCCTTCAGAATACTGAGCGTGCTGCTGGTGTGGTTGGTGGACGTATGCTTTTGGGTGTTCCATTTAACTCGTGACTCTCCCGAGCAGCGCAGGGTGACTGGGTCACCCGTGTTGACAACCAAAGCAGAGAGGTTAGGGTCAATCACTGGGGATGCTGAGCCTGCAAAGGAAAGAGAAAGTGAGGATGTATAAATGATCCCTTTAGGAAGCTCTGTTGGAGTTCACAGCGTTGAGTATGGAATAGCTCAGCAACAGGAAGAAACTAGGTTTGGGATGCATATTGGCATTTTGTCTCACTTCATTCTTCATCACACCAGTCCAATATGGCCCGATACACCACGTAATGAACCTCAGGGAAGGGAGGAAACTCAACAACTGAACACTCAGAGCACTGGGAGAGAAGTAAGAGTCATCTGGAGCTGATTAGGCCAAATGCGAGCTTGAAAATTGTTCCAGTTGGGTTTTGCCTATTTTTGCAACCATTTTCCTTTTGTGGCGGAGCTAGAGCTACTACATGAATTTGGTTAGCCCAGAACACCATTTGCTGAAGTTTAGGCCAAGCCCCACAGATGGGGCTGTTTTTGTTACGTCAGTGCTGTGATGAGCTGGAACAGGCCTGGAGAGCAGCAGAGCAGAAGCTCAGTGCATGCATTTTGGGAAGCCTGCTTTTTGGTTGCTGGGCAGTGGATTTTGAAAGACACCTACTTATAATTTATAGAATCAGTGTGTTTTCCTCCCTGTTTCCACCAAAACATGGTGGAGTGAGTCAGCATTATTATTCATGTTTGGTGGTGGGAAACCGAGGCACAGAAAAGCAAACAGCTCACGCAGGCCCACAGCTGTAGTCGCACACGTTGCTCACCAGCCCATGCTGACACTGGCATGGCAGCCCCACGGGATTTCTGATGCTATCTCTGCCTTGAAGATGGCTTCCCCGCTGGCTGAACAAAGGGGAACCAGGCTCCCACTCCAGCCAGTAGTGTCAGAGGGAAATATTTTTCCCCATTTTGCCGTGTCAGCGAGTTCTTTGAGTCACCTCCTATATTTAGGGTGGGGGGAAGTGAGAAATGAATCAGTGCCACAGGGCTGGGGAAGAAGCCGTACCACCACCCCCACACCAGGCCTTCGGGGAGGACAGGAAACACATTGCAAAGGGCTATCTGTGCTCGGGGGGCTCTGCACCCCCCTCTGGCCCCCTTCCAGGGCTATTCTCCCACTTCTGCTTTCCTTCACAGTTGCTAACCCATCCTAGCATCTTAAAGGAACACGCACCAGGGTTCAAATAATAGCAAGCACAAAGAGAGCTGCCCAGTTTATGAGACTACTGCCCTCAGTAGAGGAGAGCAGTGCAGACAGGGCTCCTCTGGGGTGGGAAGAGTGGAAACAAGGGCTGAGTCTGGTCTTGGGATGCATCATACTCAGTGGCAGACACAGCTCTGGACCCACTGCAGCTCTTTGGTTGCGTGATTTGTTGTCCAAAGGAACACAAAGGCCGTAACTGATCAGGAAATGGGAGAGGGCAAACTGCCCTGTAAGGCCACCATTAGTCCAGCTGCTCTTACATCTCCTTCAGGGGAATGCAGAGTAGGGCCCCAGTGTTACAGCTCTTCACCCTCCAAACCTGTCATGAGGAGGAGAGCAAGGGAAGACTGCTCGTGGACATACATAGCAAGAGTTCAAGGCACATCTCTTCCCAGGTTCTGCCTTGGAAGGAGGACGCTCTCCCTGTAACACAACTGGCAGAAGCATGCACCCATCCTCATGCAGCTCACAGCTCTCCCTTGGCAAGGAAGGCAACATCCAAGGCACATGTGTCCTGTCCTACCAGCTGTGCTTGGGGCTTTAATACCAGAACCCATCCACCAGCACTCAAAGAGCATCATTTAAGCAGTCAGGGGCTGATACCTTCCTCCAGGCAGGGAAGGGCCAACCTCAAGGCCCTGGGGAGCTTTGCCATTACATGACAGTGATGTAGTTGCCCAGGGAAAACCCAAACAAGGCCCAAATCAAACTTGCTGGCCCAGTGGGAAGAAACAGAGGACATGGAACATGGAATATTTGACATTCTTCCCCCCCCCCCCCCCCTTTTTGTGAGTGAGACACTTCTTTCTATGGAAACAGGAAAAAACTCATTTATTTCCAAAGTGGAGAAAAACATATCCCAGATTCCTTTGCAAAGCCACATTTTCCACATATCTGAGCTACAACATTCCTCCCTCTTTGCTAATCTGTTTTCTAGGAGGCTTGACATGTTTCTGCTGCTTTTACTCTGTCACTGGACACTTTTGCCTCACCTCCTCCCTGCTTTAGCTGTCCCTCCACATCCACAGCTGCAGTGGTTTGATGGGGCAGCCAAGCTCTGACTCAGAGCTGCATTCCAACCAGCTCATGGACAGACCACAGTGTAACTGGTGCTTGGTGTGACCACAGCAGAAGGACAAGAGTTGTCATGCAGTGTCCTTGCTGTCATCAGCCTCTAGTTACTCCTGAGATACTTATGGTACTCTCCATAATGCTGTGCAGTGTAGAAGCCAGCAGCCTTCAGGCCGTCACTCCAAACTCCTGCCAATGGCACAGCCACCGCACAAGCAGAGTAAGGATGGATGGGGCAGAGACACTAACTGCAGGACACTGCCAGGTGAAGGCCACCACAGCATCCACTCCTTTGTGTGCACTGGGGGATGAGTCAGACCTGTGGAGCCTTTTCCAGAAAGGGGAAGAAGGGCTGCTGGGGAGGCTTGCTCCCTGCTGACCAGTGTGCAATCTCGCACGAAGCCCGAGGATGTCTCTCTGCTGCTCCTCGGCAGCTTCCGCAGCACTGACGGTAACTGCTGGCCGAAGGTTTTACCACAGTTAGGTTGTGTAACCATGACCGCCAGTTACAGCTGCAGGCTCCATCCTTGCTTCTCCCATCCCAGGGGAAACATTACAATACTCTCCTGTGGGTTTGGAAATGGTGAGGAAGGAGAAGTGGAGGCTAATAAGACCTAGAGGCTCAGGAACCCTGCCACAGAGACCTGTCATTAGGACAGGACCTGAACCTGGATGTCTGAGGACCTGGAGGGGGACCCATGTGAGGCCTCAGCTCCCCTTGCTCTCCCCTCAGTGAGGGGAGCAGGAGATGAAGAGCTTGGTCTCTGAGGACACCTCCAGAATCATCTACAGTATCTGGGTGGGGGGATGCTCAGCACATCTCTGCCTTGGGGTTCTACTTCAGAGGCAGAAATTTATCCACAACAAGAAAACAAAAGAACCTCCAGAAAGATCTGTCAAGCTGGCCAAGAACACATATGAGCTGCTCAGGTTTCAAATCCTTGCTCTGCTTGATCTTCAGCTGGGATTTGAGCCCATGACATATCTCCAGCAAGAACCCAGATTACAGTGGTTGCACCACATCAGTCCTGGGTACGTTCAAAAGACGCACTTGTGATCCACAAGGCAGGAGAAGGAAGTCAGTCAGGCTCCAGCTTGAGACTATGGTTTTGGACAGCCTTGGCATGTTGAGGCTTTGTGCTGCAGACAGCCAACAGCCATGGTACTCAGACAAGGGTGTCTAACACCCTGCCATGGCAGACAGGGCCTGATGAGGATGTCACAGCTGGTGACCTGCATTGCCCAGTGCTTCAAGGAACCTTTAGAGACATCCTGACAGATAGTATGATCTCACAAACATACATTATACATGCCTAGTTCCTATGATATTAAAAAAATAACAAATTGCTTCTACAAGCCAGTCTGAGGATGCGCTCTTCAAATGCTTTAGTGAGGTGACTGGTGGGTGACTGGTCTGCTCCCACACCAGCACTTCTGGCCAGTCAGCTAAAGTCATACAAGATGTAAACATTCAGAGCCCTGTGCTCAAACCAGGGCACGATAAGAAAATCTTAAAATCCTTCCCTCCAAAATCAGGCTGTTTAGACTCCTGCAAGTGAGACAAGAAGCCTCACTAAAAGATATTTAAACATAACTGCTCCTCAAGAGTCAATCTGGAGCTGCTGGGACTGGAAGAGAAAGGGTCTGAAGCAAGAAACAATCAACAAGTAACTTGGGACAGACTCCCTGAACCAGAATCATAAAATGCTGCAGCTTTCAAAGCCCAATTTCCAGTACAGCAGACCCAATAAAAGCCTGCACAACACATAGAAGACATGACTTAAAGTGCAACAGCAAGAAAGATTCACAGTTGCTGGGCTGAAAATATGAACACAACAGCAGCTCAAGAGGGATACGCTGCTTGTCTGTTCTGTCCTGAATGCTTTCCTCAAAGGCTACCCCCCCCTCCTCTCCCACCAGAGTCTCATGATAAGGGGAGTAAACTCAAGAGGAAAATTAAGCAAAGAGCCACACAAGATCTGGGAGATTATCGGTGCTTAGACACAATACTAGTAGTACAGGTCTCAGCATAGGGGCTGATTTCTGTTCAGTTGCAAACCTCAAAATAGACTTAGCAACTTTCTTGAGGTTGATGGGTTATCACCTCTTGGCCATCTCTGTAACCTCAAAACCCAGTCACATTCACCTTCCCCTCTTGGTTGCCTGAGTTCTGTTTGTTTCCATCATAAGGTCTAACACCCAGCTCTACACATGTGCCAGCACCTCCAGAGAACAGCAACCCCCAGACATCTCCAGCCAGGCGTGGGATTGACAGGAAGGTGCCGATTTAGCTGATGTTCCTGACTCTCACCTTCAACCACGCACTTCCATCTCTTGCCCAGTTTGGGCAAAGGGTTAAGAGTGGGATTCCCTCAGGACACTTTCTGCTAAGCCTCATCTTCCTCCTAGCCCACCCCGTGCCTCAAAGAGGGGGAAGTTTCTCTTTCCCATCTCCCCACTGCCAACACTTTCCCTCCTCTATTTACACCTTTCCGTATCACGCCGCCATACCTCAGCGGTGCTGCAGGTAGCCACAAGTAAGCTGTCACACAGCTGGACTCCAGGGCTTCACAGACTAGCAGCACACCCTTTTTTCCACAACTGCCCTCTCTGGTGCAGCAGCCAGCTCTAGATGGGAGCTGCCCCAGCTATGTATGCACTAAAGGCCAAGCTGGTGTCTCTTATGAGCCATGGAGCAGACCTGTTCCCTTGCCTGCTGTCGGCTTTTGCTGAGGCTCCTTGAGGCAGCCCAGCTTCCAGGAGCAAGGGCCTTCACATTCCACAGTAAAATTGTGGTAGATGCAGCCAGGATCCTGGTTTCACCCTCTGCAGGCAGGAGCTGAGCGCCCGTTAGTCCAAACCCAGCATCACCCCCTCCCCAGCCCCGCCGGGGCCATCTCCCCACCCCACCCAAGGAGGCACAGAGCACCCACAAGAAACCCTCACCACATCCCAAAGCTGCCCCATAGACATACAGTGACCCCAGAGGGCTTTGGACGGCTGGTGGACCTACCGTGCCAGATGCTGGCTGCGGTCAGCAGCAGCAGGAGACCATGGCCCATGTCCCCGGGGACCACAGTATCCCCACAGGGAGTGGGGATGCGGCTGAGTGATCCGCTGGAGCAGCAGGCGCCTCTCCTCGCAGGCGCCGTCCCCAGTTCTCCCTCAGCAGGAGCTTCTCCTTTCTGAGTTGACCACAAGTTAAGAAATTCCTTTTTTTTGTTGTTTTTGTTGCTTGTTTGTTTTTGAAATGGGAGGGGAAAAAAAAAAGACATGGTGTTTTGCGACGTCACCAGTGACAAACCCCCTTCTGCTGCCAGGCTGGATGCCCACAACATGCCCCTGGGCCCGCCACCACCACCGGGGCCACCCTCCTGCCACAGGCCCTGCTGCAGGGAGGGGGCTCAGCCCCAAACCACCCCCCAGGGCTGGTGGGGGCTGTGATACTGCACATGGCTTGGTGACAATCCTGAGATAGTGGCTACAGCCACCCAGACCCCTGGGCATGGCTGCGCTCTCATCTCTTGCCTGGGGACACACAGAGATGGGCTGGGACCCCCCTGTGTGGCAGGGGGCTCCATTTTACCTCAGAAGGACAAGTTTTACCTCAGGCCTGGTGGTTCATGATACCTTCAGGCCCATGCAGGAATTTGGTGGACTCCCCCACAACCGTCCCACAAAGAGGATTCAGCCTGGCACAGATCCCAGGTGGGAAAAAACCTGTAAGGACAACAAATTATTTAGTTTTAACCAAAAGCACAACCCCTGGTGCAGAGAGGGGTCCTGGGGCCACATGGGCTCACCCCCAAGTCCCACTCCAGCACTGTGCTGGTGCAGGGTCACCTCCACCACCCTCCCCAGCAGGGAGGCACGTTAGCATCTAGCCCCACAGCCCCTTCCCATCGCCTATCCCCCATCTGAGCTTGGGGACACATGTGGGACCCTGCCATTGTGCCACCATACCCAGCCCCAGGCTGGAGCACACAGCTCCTCTAGCACCAAGAGACAGCCACAGAGCTCATGCAAGGACCCTCCCTGCTCACAACCCCCATCTCACCCAGCTGGTGTGGAGGCTTTTTGAAGCTTTCTTCCAATTAACATCCTGACAGGCACCTGGGAGCATTAATGAGGCGCTTTGTTAACCCTCCCCTGGACAGCACACTCAAAATAGAGGGTGAGGGTAGGACTGAAGCAAAACAACTCTCCTGGGGATGGTCAAGTCAGCAGGACATTAGGGAAGATGACACATAGTGCCCCTTGCTCTTTGCTCAAACACCAAATAACCTCGTGCCGCACTCCAAGTTCATTTCAGTTCACGGCAGCACTGGGTTGGGAAGTTATAGCCACCACCTGCCAACGCTGGCTAGCACAGCTGAGGAAGGTCCTGTATGGCCACCTCACCATGCTGCTGTCCGCCAGGAGGTGACAGGGACATTGGCTGCAAAATATAGGCACAAAGAGCCAGGCTTTACCAAAGTGTCTGCACAGAGTGGCTGTGGAGCCTGGACTTGCAACTCGAAGGTGCCAGGCTGAGGAGTGTTCCTCATACCTCTGCAGACCAGAGGGGAATGGGTTTGGGGGTCTCTACAATCATAGAGGTGCTAGGAAGACAAGGTCTTGGGGCCAAGAGATGAGAGCATGGCTGACCGTGCTGGACATGACTAAGAGTCATGGGAACGTGGAGAAAGCTCTAGGTTTTGGCTGGAGTGATGGCTGGAGAGCAGGAGGGAGTCCAGAGAGAAGAAACAGCAGTGCTTGGCCAGAGAAGATTTCCTCTCAGCAGTTTTTCCTGGCAGGACATGGAGAAGAACACAAAGTGGAGGCATAGTGGTGTGCTGGGGGGCTCCTGTCCAGGGCTGGGGCCTGCTGAGTGGCTGAGCCACAGGAGACGTCTGCCTGATTACTCTTTCCTCCTTTAGAGCCAAAGGGGCTTTTTAAAGGATGTTTGTTTCCCTCCTTCTTCTTCTTTTTTTTTTTTTTTTTTTTCTTTTCCAAGAACAAATGCCAGCTCAGAGAGAACTGACTCACCAGTGTGAACAAGTATTAAACCAGACAGGTTTAATTCAGAGAAGGGAAACAATCTCTTAGCCTCCCCTCTTGGAGGAAGCTCCTCATGGAGCCTCTCCAATGGCAGCAGTCTGCAGGTGACAAGGCACAACCTGTGACACAAGTCCCTGAGCTGGGCTGTGCTCACCTGGGGATGCTCAACCTGGTGGGACGGGCCATCTGCCAGGGTTCCTCCCTTGCTGGTGGCCTTCTCTGCCCACCTGCAGCCTACACCCCAAATCCTGTGATCCAGCAACAGCAGTGCTACAGGGCCTCTTGTGACCAGACTGCTCTGAGCAAGGGGCAGGGATGCTCACAGAGGAGTTGCAGCCTCACTTGACATCGCTTGATGCTCAGAGATGTCAGTGGAGGCCCCCAGGGGATGTGCTGGGAGTTTTGGGGTGGGGAAAATGCCCTGCTGGGAGTTCTTATGTCCTCATTCCCAGCCCTGTGACCCAGTCTTGGTGCATCTCTGCATGCAAAAAGTCCTGCCAGGCAGGGACTGGTCAGTGGGCTCGGGGCTGAGGTCTGCCAGCTCCCCCCTCCCTGCTTCCTCCCAAGCCTTTGCTGCAGCCTCTGGAGAAAAGACGATTTTTTTTATCCTGCTGATTCAGCTTCTGGAGAAAAATGCCCTGTCTAGCTGTCACGGCTGAGCTGTGCCAGGTGACTCAGATCATATCTGGGGAGAATCAGCCTGAGCTGGTCAGGCAGCCTGCACACCTCCTCTCTGGCAAACCAAGCAGAGCCGGGAGCCCAGGATGGGCTGTGTCAGCAAGGGGAGCCTTGCTGGGGCTTGGACGTGCCTCCTGCTCCAGCTGATGCCCTGGGTCTTTGTGTGAACAAATGGTGTCCAGGAGCTGAGGGAAGCATGACTGCCGCCACGGGGGATGTGCATTGTGGCAGGACCATGCAGCCTGAAAACAAGGTCAAAGTCATCGTATTTGAACCTCAAAATCCCCTCTGTGCATCAACCCCAGCCTTTCCACATGTGTAAGTCAGAGCTGGCTGCAAGCAGCTCTGCTCAGCAGCCTGGGGTCCTGCTGGGGAGAAGCAGTTTGAGTGGAGCCACAGAGAGAACAAAACTTTGGGAGGGACTCAGGAGATGCCTGTCTCCCGTGGGGCTGGGGACCGCAGCAGTCTTGGGGAGGTGACTGGGGGAAGGTGGAGGGGGCAGGAGGAAAGCAGGGGAATGTGGGGACCCGAGGGAGTGCTAGTGCATCTTTAAAGGGTATCGGCTAATTCCTCATCGCAGAAGGCTGGGAGGAGAACCCAGCTTGGAGGAGAGCCTGCCGGTGCCCTGCCCCACAGCTAGCCACTGTCTCTCACTGCCCAGAGTTATTAAATTACGTGGAAATTTCACGGGCAGTGTGGTGTCCCCCACCCAGCACTGTTCAGTCTGGCACCTCCTGTGTCCATCCCCTGATCTGAGCACGGACCCAGCAATGGAGCATGGTGAGCCCTTGCTGGGGACTGCTGGCCCAAACCTCAGGCACTGGGGATGCAGATGGGGCCTGTTCCTCGTGTCCTTCCCTCTGCTCACCTCCTTCCATGGCAACAAGACCCACAGGCTGGCCAGTTACCAGAATGCTGGAGCAGCCCCTGGCATATGTGCAGCCCCTGACATGTTGAAGCCCCTTTTCCTTACCACATCTCTGGGCTCAGCTGCTGTCTTGCTGTGCTTCTCTCTGCCTGGCTCCCAGCTTGGCGTTTGCTAAGCACTGGGGTCATGCACAACGTATTAACATGCTTAGCTTTCACCCACAACGTGGCTAAGCTGTATTCCCAACCCCATCTGAGCAGGAGCAGGTAGCAGCAGCACAAAAAAAAAAAAAAAAAAAAAAAAAAAAGGAGAAGATGACACTTTCCAAAAAGAAAAACATCTTTATTTTTAAACTCTTTCTTTAAAAATGTGTTTGTAAAAGTTTACAGCATAAAAATAATATCTCATGGCTATAGAAGTGACATAGTACAAGTCCTACAAATACATCTGTAAACCTAGGAAAATGTTAACTCTTTGGTACCTTAGTCCGAACTCTGTTTTTTTTTCCTTGCCCTCAGGGTGGTTTCTGACAGGCAGTGGAGGCAGGTGCTGTTTTAGTTCAGAGATGTTGCAGAGTAACAGTGTGATGCCAGCCTGCCAGCACTGCAGGAGGGGGAGAGGGCAGAGGGCATGCTCTGGGCAGGTTTTGCAGGTCTTTACTGTTCCAGTGCCATCCATGAAGGAGGACAGGACAGGAATGATGGGACGCTGCAGACCTCCCAGCACAACCTTCCCTGCCTCCTCCCACCCCTGCAAGTCCCATCTCTGAGAGTCCCTGGGGCTAAACTGGAGCAGGTCCCTGCCTTTGCTAAAGCCATCTGGATCCATCTTTGCACGTTCCAGAGACTTCAGCACTGAGGGAAAGGTGGGAGTTACGCTTGGGAGCCCAGCACCCTGTGTGCTGACCCATGAAATCTGGCCTTGGAGCGATAGCTGGCCTGCCGGGGGTGCCTGGATGTCCTGTGCTGTGCACGGCCAAGTGGCCACACTGCTCCTGGGACCGGAGCCAAGCACCGAGCCTGGCCAGAGCCCTTCCTTGCACCTGCAGGTGGGAGCATGGGGCTTGCCTCCTTAGCACGTTAGCTGACATGCCATTTTAGAAAAAAGCCCCCAGATGGAGATGTCTGAGAAAGCCCCTTGTGCAGATCTGCCCAGCTCTACACAGGCAGACCTCAGGCTTCCCCACAGCCCAGATCCACTGCCCAGTACCCTGCTGAGTGGTGCTGCATGCCCCAGCCTGGAGCCCTGGCAGGGAAGAAGGGGAAGAGCCATTTCTTGCTTCTGGCTGACTTCCCCCGGCCACACATCTGCACTGTGCTTCTGCCTGCACACCCCACGGGGCTCCACCGCAGTCCCCTTGACAGGTGAACAGAGACAATTTAGTTACAAGTAAAGTCCGCTGTGCTCTAGATTTCTTAACACAAGACAAACAAACACTAAACGGGACACTCTCACTTAGAAAAATAGCAACACGTTCAAACTGAGAAGGACAAAAGGTTTAAAACCTGCACACACATCGATCTGAGAAGCATCTTAAACACAGAAAGACACCAGAGTGTCGCTTTAGTTTCTGGGATACACGTAGGTACGTATGAAATAGTGACTGGCAGTAGGATTATGCATATACTGGTGCTGATAACGATGTAACAGCTGCAGAGTAAAATATAATCTACAGATAAAAGATATTGCACTAGAGGTGGGCCCAAGCTGCGGCATGTGTCCCTTTGGGGGGCACTCAGTTTGGGTCCACCTCTAAACATGAAAACACACCCAAACAAAAAATACTGATTATCAAAACTAAAAACCCAGAGGGACTGGTTCCCTTCAGAATCTCACCGGAGAAACCGTGGCTGCAAAACTGCTGGGCCCAGAAGAGACAACCGTTTCTGCTGGCCCTTGCCAGGACTGGAATATCGGACACAGAGAGAGGGGATGGGGGCTGCATCCGTCCCTGTGGGGGCCGAGCTCGCTTGGGGGCTGCTGTAAGCCTCAGCCCTCCTAAGCCCTGTCTTTAAGGGGAGTTTGCCCGGCTTGGGCTGCAGGGGTGTTTAGCATAACATGTTGGCAGGGTGGTGGGAATAGTCGAGTAAGGGTGGGAAAGTACCGCAAAGTGCAGGAGCTGGCCCTTGCAATGCCAGGCCCAAGGGCAAATATTTGGTCACACCTCCCTGGAGTGCAGAACAGTACCATATGCAAAGGGACTGGCGTACCTGTTTTGAGAAGGAAGACGAATCTGACCCCATCGGCAGCCAGAACAAGTTTTGATGTGAAGAATAATTGGGATAAACATACAAATAGGATAAAACGCAATGGGCATCCAAGTGTAGCTAATGCCCAGCTAATAGGACAGGATACCTGAGCTCCCCCACCAGGGAGAAGAAATAGATCTCCTCTTTCAGGACTGTGGAATAGTGTTTGATAGTGGGAAATTAATAATTCAGCTGTACAAGATGGAGTTATTATAGGATTTGTGAAGTGAATGAACGAATAGCCAAATGAAGGGCAACAAGGAGTTAATTGATGGGGAAATCTTTGGGCTGGATGGAGGTAGTAAAAGTAGCTCTCTAGGGTTGCTCTTGATGCCAAAAATATTTAATATTTTTATTAGTCAGTCCAGCCCAAAAAATAACAGTTTCTTAATGAAATGTGCTGATGACCCAATGTCTGGAACAGCAGGGAGTATCTTGGTTAGAAATGCTGGAAGAGTAGAAAGAACTAGGTGCTAAGGTTGGTCAGAGGATGACTCCAAACTACCAGTATGTTGTGGCTGGGAAAAGGCCAGCATTATCCAAAGCAACACAAATCCAGTACAGACCAGAATGTATTAATGCCCTCTGTGAGGTCTAGACTTGACCTTACTGGAGTACTGGATACTTCTGGTCATCCTTGGCAGAGAAGGACAAATTAAAAATGGAGCTGCTGCAGACAGGGGCTATCAGGATGAACCGATGTGCCACCCTATGGGCTCAAGTTGCAGCTACAGGCATCCTACCAAGCACCTTACATGTCAGAAAAACAAAGTGGTCTGACCCCGAGGATCTCACAAGTTACTGCTTCTCCACAGTTAGGATCATTTCTTGCACCACAGAAGATGGCTCCTTCATTACAAGCAGGAGGAACTAGCATGGAAAAACAGTTGTCATTCACAGTGTGTTTCCTACAGATGATGGGGAGTCTGACCACGGGGGCTGAAAATATGCTCCACCAGCTGCCAATAAAAGTGCTATTTCTTGTGCTCACATTTTAACAAGGACATCAGCCAGTGAAATATCTGCTCCTCTTTTAGTTGCATAAATGACAGCATTGCAACGATAGACAACTTAAGACAGAAGCTGTTTTGCTGGTAGTTTTTTTCTTTCTTTTTTTTTTCTTTTTGGCAGAAGTTTCAGATTAAAAAAAACAAAAACGAAAACAAACTCAGTGGCTCTGAGGTGGATGAAATCCGAAAGATGCTGATTGAATTTTTAAACCTGCCTGTGTAGGATTTGTAGGGTGCACGGAGAAATATGCATGCGTAGGGCAGCAAAGGGGTTAATGGGATTGGGGACATGATGCAGACAGAGCTCTGTGCAAGGCAAAACTTCTCCTTTTGGAGAAAAAAAAAAAAAAAAAAACCTGCTAGTTTCTCTGGTGTTAGAGCTGTAGTTTTTGGGGTCTAGCTTTCATCTCCACAGAGGTGGGGTTCACAACTGATTTCAAAAGCCCGGTGTTCCTCCTGCTTTGAGTCTCCTCATTCAAGTACCAGCTGAGAGCACAAGAGGTCCTGAGCCTGCCTGTGAGAAGCAAGGAAGGAAGAGAGAAGCAGGAGGAAGGTCTCTGCCCTTCAAAACATTTCCCAAGGGAGAGGAATCCTCCCCGATTCCTCTTGCTCTGCTTGGCTCCCCACGACACTTCACCCACAGCCCTGGCAAGCTGCTAATGGCGGTGCCTGGCCCCCCAGAGTGGCAGGGCATGAGACATGCTACAGCCATGGCCAAACGGCTTCCCAGACTCTCTGTCTTCTGTGATGTCCCTGGGCTGGTGTTCTGGCATCCTTATTGCTCCCCGTGGTCTTGCTACGACTCGGGAGGGACTGGTGAGACCTGCCGTCCTGAGAAGGACGGCGTTTGGGTGAACAGTCTATCACAAGGGAGATCTTGTCTCCCAAGGGTAAGGCATAAAAATTTTGCAGCTGACAGGGTTATAAAATTTCCCAGCAGATGAGCTGGGCTTAGTGGCAGTGGAAGATTAATGAATAGCCATATCGCTTCCTTATACTGGCCCTGGCTAGTGGATTAATATATTTGTTCCCTTTAAATCTTCAGCGGAGAATAATCAGCTTAGTGTCCACCCAGACAACACCACCACCGGACCGCCCTCTTTGCTACTACAACAGAGTCATTGTGAGAGCGTGCTGGGTTCCTGGCGTGCCCCTGGGGCTCCTGGCTGGGCACAGAACGGCTCAGAGTGTGCCAGAGAGCCACGGGTACCTGCAGTGCTTGCCATGCTCCGTCCTCCATAGGAGAGGTTAGGAAGGTTAGGAAGACGGTGACTCGGTGTCTTCGAGACGCTGCCTGGTCTGTCCAGGCCTTGGCTGTGCTTGGAGGAGAACCCACCCCGCGTGTTCTTGATCCCCAGCAGCTGGAGTTGGGTATTGCGGCTCCTCTACACCCCAGCAAAGGGCTCCAAGGAAATCGTCTGTCCCGGTGGCTTTTCACAGAACCACGGTGTGGCTGGCGCTGAGACTGTCAGAGAAGTGCTGGTGCAGAGGAGCTGAAACCCATTGCCATCTAAAGAGCAGGGAGGGGGAAGGGGCTGGAGCATCCTCTTAGCAATGCAGAAAGTGGTGGCTCTCGCGGAGATCCGGCCCACGCCTTCCACTTGAAAAGAAGATATTGGTCTGTGAGATGTCTCCCTCCTGCAGCGGTGTGATCGCCGAGGAGGATGTGGCAGTGATCCCGAGGTTGCTGGCGCTGAGCCACCTCTTTGTAAGGAGGGAAGGGGGCGGCAATGGGGGAAATGTCTCTAATCTCCCACCCAGCTCCGGGAGATAGGAGGGAGGGAGGAAGGTTGGGACAGGCGGGGATGTCCCGATGAAAAAGCGCAAAGTGTGGCTCTCTGCGACGTCTGGGTCGGCCATGGGGGTGCCACCAGCCCAGCTCTGGCTAGAGGAAGCTCTCCTCTACCTCGTGGTGCCCTGTGGTCGGCTCCTGGCAGCCCAGCTGCGGGTCGGATCCCTGCTCCTCGTCCTGCTGGGTGCCCAGGGGGCTGTCACAGGATATCGTAGATGATGTGTTTGCTTCGTTCAGCATAGAGCTGCAGGGAGATGAGGAGAAGAGAAATGAGGCCCTCTGGTTCACCTCCATCCCTGGGGGCTCATGCAGGGTCACAGCACCTCAGATGGGGCTGACACAGCCCTCCTTCTCTCCTGGTGAACCCATCCCAGGTCTATCCTTCAGTGAGGCACCCCCATTTGCTCTTAAGCCCTCCTTTTTCAGTTTGGGGCGATCCTGGGAAGGGACAGCATTCAGAAGTGACTTTTTTACCTGGCGCAGCTGATGGAGGCCTCCTGAGGGAGGTCACAGACCGCCTCGGGCTTGGGGTCAGGAAGAGGGATGATATAGTCGTTCTCGCCCCCGTTCTGGTGCACGGCCGTGTAGAGGATGCTGCTGGTGGGGGAGCTGGGAGTGAGCCTGGTGTTGTTCAGCCCGGGGATCGTAGGTCTTGTGCGGACAACAGCGGGATGGTCGCTCTTCATGAACTCTTCATCCACCTGCTGGTACCTCTGCTCTCGCAGGGCAGGTTAACAAAAAGATGGGAAGGTTTTGTGAGTGGAGAAAGGGCACTGGCATTGTGTTTGCCTTCCCTGGCTGCTAGGCTTCTTCTAAAGGGGCTGACATCTAGCGGGGTTCAGCTACCCTGACTCCAACACAGACATTTCATGAATGTTTCCTAAATGAGAGATCAGTAGCACAACTCTGCAGCTCCAAAATATCAGTCAGAGGCAGTTTTCTGGTCTCCTGCCAGCCCTGATTTCTGCAGTTGCTGAGATACCAGCTGCCGGTCTGGCGACGGCAGTTGTCTCAGCAACGTCCCTGGGATGCCCAAAGCACCTCCATTTTCTGCTCAAACTAACGCGGCCCAAATCACAGCAAAATCCTCTGGCACAGCCCCTACTAATCACTAATTATGGTCTCCAAACCCTAAGCAAGTGACCTAACCAAGGCAGCATCCTCCACAGAGCACTGACCTGCTCTGTCCCCCCAGCGTAGGGCCCTTGAACGTACCTTCCTGTAGCAATCCACCAAGAGGTTCCCCATGAGCACCACCAGCTGTGAGAAGGACGGTCTGATCTCAAACTTCTCCTCCCAGCACTTCTGCATGATATCGTAGCTAACAGAGGGGAGAACAGGCACACTGGTGGCTTAGCAGGAAACCAGAGGCAGAGATGCTCCTGTCCTTTGTGCAGGGCAGGCCCAGGGCAAATGCACAGAGGCATCACTTACATTTCATCGGAGGCATGGGTGGGCTTGGACATCCGATAGCCACGTTTGATGGCGTTGTAGAACTGTTCATTCATGGGCAGTTCGGGGTATGGAGTCCCTCCTGGGTGTAAAGGGAGAGTGGGGAATCAGACTGGTGCAAAGCCTGCTGCCCACCATACCATCATGCATTTCACATCAAGGTTTCATTTTTTATTTTCTTTACCTTTCCTGTTTCATTTCACTTCCAAACAGCAATGTCAGCATGGAAAGAAAGGAGATACTGAATAAAGTGATTCTGGTAGGGTTTAGAGTGCTTGGGGATTAGAAGATTAGGATGGATTTCTACCCTCTCGGTTTGGGAAGGGATCCTGCTAACGTGTTACCATTCCTATGGACACCATCAGGGTCTCCGGGACACTTACCTAGAGTGAATATCTCCCAGAGGAGAATCCCAAAGGACCACACATCACTCAGGGTGGTGTAGAGGTTGTTGAAGATGCTCTCTGGGGCCATCCACTTAAGGGGCAAGAAGGTCTGAGGAAAAATGGATTAAGAAGAGAGTCAGCTGCATCTACAGCACTTGTTTCAACAGGGGAGAGTCTGACACTCAGTTTACAAGCAGAGGAGACCCCTGGGAGCTGCCCGTCAGCCCAAGACATCTGCTGTCAGCCACTTCTTGGAGGGACCAGTTCTCTCTTTCTTAGCACAGGATGAACCCAGCAGGCAGGAGGGAAAAATAAGTGTGCTACATCCATTACCATCACGGCCAACAGCCTGTCTGACATAATGAGCTGTCGTGGTGTGCATCTCTGCTCCCTAGTCCTTGGGATAAGTTCACTGATTTGCACAACATGACCACAGTGCTCCCAAAGGGAGTCCAGGCCTATCTAGACTTTGGAAACCTGAGACCAGGCTGGAGAGGGCTGTGGGATGACTAGGAAAGAGCTGAAGCTCCAGCTTTTCCTGTTCTTAATCTCAGTGATGCACTAGAAGGAGCCTCACTTGATCAGCTTGTGTGCTGATCAAGCACATCAAGCACTGGCTCTGCTGTTCCAGGGATTTGCTTGCACAATTAATACCAAAATAATCTCCAGGAAGGATTGCAAAGGGGCCCAGTTTCATTTCCCATTTTGGAAGGAAAAGCAGCTATGCCAAGGCTGGACTGCAAAACCCAAGCCCCCCTTCAGGAAGGCCTCCTGGCCAAAACGCTCAGCACTTGGCTGCCATCCTGTGCAAATGGGACAAAGCAGGCGAGAAGCTGAGTGGTTCATTGAGTAGATAAAGAATGGGGTTTGAGGGGCCTGGCACCACTCTCAGCTCCCCTAGTCTCAGTTTCCCTGTCTGCCAAACAGGGCCAATTATATGGCCTACTTTGCTTGGGGTTGCGTGCTCCTGGGTGCCCAGCTCTGGAGAGGACATGCTGTTGTTGAAAGCACAGGGGAGGTTCTGGGGAAGCTCAAAATCAGCCTCATCCTCTTCTGCCTCGAAAGATTGGAGATATCTTTCTGGAAAGTAGCTGCTCGCAGGAAAACACTTCCTCTTACCCTGTGGTCTAGTGGTTAGAGCAGAAGTCCGTGAACCTCTTCCAGAGTGGCCAATGACTCACTGCACCACCGTCAAGCTGCCTAACCTTGCACTTCTCCTGTCTGCAGCTCAGGACCGGGCTCAGCACCAGGCAGGGAAGGGATACAGCCCCACTGCCAGTGGTGGGCTGTACAGTGCACAGTCCCTAGTTTTGCTGCTGCTGCCCAGGTTCTTCTGTGAGAGCCTGGTGATATGGGCATGCAGTTCTGCTATTCCACAGTGTGCAGAGCACATTGGCTGCAGGACGGGTGGCTGTTGATGGTTAACACCATCAGCTGGGAGTGCTGCCCTGGCACTGCTCCTGGGCACAACAATAGACAGGGGCTCACAGAGGGGGTGTGTACGTGGTACCAGCCCCAGAGCCCCGGATTTCACGGTTCTCAGTACTCACACTGCCTTTGGAGATGTAGTTGGAATCCCTCATGATGTCCCTCGCCAGGCCAAAGTCGCAGATCTTCACCAGCTTTCCCTCACAGATGAGGACGTTCCTGGCAGCCAGGTCGCGATGCACACACTGCAGGGGGAGGCACTGTCACTGCAAGGGGCACCCAGACAGCCTAGGGGAGCAGCCCAGCTCCAGCACTAGCCCATTTCTGTGGCTGCAGGGGCAGGAGTCACCTCACATCACTGAAGGTATCCCCTCTGCCTCTAGGAACAACAATGGTGCAAAGCCACTAACTTTGGCCACTAGATGTTACACCACTGCAAAGAGTGACTGTGGGAAGCTGGGAGCTCCTATTCTGTGCTCTGTGGGTGAGCACTGACCAAGCACTTTTGGGGATCATACTGCCTGGCTGTAGGCAAAGAGCCAGGAATTTCCCTCAACACGTCATTCATGCCATCCCCACCCTGTCTCTTATTCCTACCCTCTGTGTTGTTTCACATGGAGAGCCTATATTACTGCCTGCCCTGGGCTAAGCCAGATCTGAGGAAGCCCCCAGAGCCTGGTCCTCTTTGGTGGCTTAATTTCCACTGGACAAGCACTTCTGATGAGGCCTGGGGGGCTTAGAGCATGTGGTGCAATAGGGGTGTCCATGGGGAGCTGCAGCTCTGCTCTGGAGTGGCTTGTGCCTTAGGATGGGGAGGCCACTGTTGTTTGGGTCTGGCCATCCCAGCAGAGGGGGATGATATAACATCTCTGCTGAGCTGCGTGGGGCTTGGAGGAGATCGGAGTCAGGGAATTGGAGGCCTGAAGCTCAATCTATGTCAGGGTTAGCTGTCACAGATCCCCAGGGCTGTACTTCCAAAGAGAAGTGGTCAGAGGCTCTTCAACTGCATGGCTACTTCTCCCTTGAGGAGGTCAGCATGGATAGGGGGACAGTAAGCTGGAGCTGACCACAGGCACAGCAGAGCATTCCTCGCCTCCACCGCCACAGGCACCGGCCTGCATACGTACGTTTTTGGAAGCCAGGAACTCCATCCCGTTGGCCACCTGGAAGCTGAAGCCCACCAAGTCCATGTAGCTGAGGAGCGGAGACTCGTTTATCAGTGTCACCCGGTCTGTTCGTTCGGGAGCTGGAGGACAAGCAGAGACTTATGTTGGTGTTAATTGGCACACTCATGGACTGACGCTGGTAAGGACCCAGCCCTATGGGGGCTGTTCTGCCTCTGCTGACAAAGGGACAGAGCCGGGGGCTCCTGCCATGAGGCATCTGCCACCACTGCAGGACTTGTCCCAGAGGTGACTTTGCAATATGGCCCACCCAGCTCTGCAAGCACAGGCATCCAGCAGCCCAAGCTCCTCTTGCTCTCACAACTGAGCTGTTACCTGAAGGGGAATAGCTGTCCAGCTCGTACGGGGTGCCGTAGTTAGAGGACTCGATGTCAGCATACTTGACTTCTCCCTTCATGTCGGACATGGGCACATAATCCAGGGAGTCATCCTTGCTCATGTCCATGTAGCCCCCATCGCTCTCGACAGACAAGGAGAGGTGACTGGAGGGGGAGAAAAGAGGCTGTTCAGACTCAGGGGGGAGGAAGAGATGCAGGGGATGGGGGAAATGATCCAAAGAACTGCGATTCCTGAACCCTCATCCCCAGCTCTGAAATGTCCCACAGCAGGGAAGGGAGCTCTGTGTCATGCATGCAGAGATGCTCAAAAGGCACTGAGGACCTCCTCCCAAGAGGAAGCCCCTTGGGTTTCGGGACGCAGCGCTTTGTGCTTATGGAGATCTCGTCTGCCTTCAAGCAGAAAGCACAGGGGGCAGCTGTGCTGGTGTCCTAACACTGCTCTACTCCACAATTGTTTTGGCCTGCTGGAAGGAAATGCTGCTTTCTAACTTCCCATGGGAACCTTTCTCTGCACTGATGTGCCCGCACCTCTTACAGCTGGTGACCGGACGAAGGACTGTTTCCCTTTCCTCTTAGCACCTCTTGTGCAACTGCACTCCTTCTAGCACTTCTCCCTTAGGCACAATAGCAGTACAACCTGCCCTGAAAATGCACAGCTGGGATCTCCAAGGGCTAAGACATGGCTGGGAAACCCTTCTCTGTACTCACTGCGAAGCTATGGTTATGCTAGTAAAGTCAACGGTGCCAGGGAATATTCCCATCTGGCATGGAGCAGCCGGCGTGTGCACTAGCAAACAGCCTCCAGGACACACAGATTGCCTCTGCTAAATCCCTGCCTGCCAGGAGCCGTTTGGAGGTGGCTGGTTTGGGCTCAGTGTAACAGGGTGGGCAACTGTGCTCCTGTGCTGGGCCAGCCTTTATTTACTGGTCTGGAGGAAATGCAGGTATCCTTCCTGCCAGCACCAGCCCCACTCGTCCCCGGGGGCTAAGATGGGGCAGGCAGCGGGGAGGAGGAGAGCACAGCTTTCCAGGCACCTGTGCACATGGTCCTCCTTGGCGGTGTTCCCGTATGCCTCGGTCTCCCGGCGGGCCTTGTCGCCGTAGGCCTGCAGGAAGGTGTGCTTGTTGCGGTGCAGGTAGTCCACCAGGTCCCCGTAGCGGCAGTACTCGGTGATGATGTAGATGGGCCCTGGGGGGAGACAGCACCCTGACAAATTTTGTCCCTCGGGGACATTACAAGGTTGCGGGATGTCTGGTCAGGGCCATGGGGTAAAGCTATTTCTCTGGTACCGAGTGTTTTTGAAATGTGGAATTTAGTCTGGGAAGGTAGGTGGTGGTTAACAGAAACATGCCTTCTGTTCCAAGCAGGTTGGAAAGAGAGGCTTCAGAGCCCCACAAGGCTTTCCTAGGGGAAGGACGAGCCATTTTGAACCAGAAATCAGGAATCATTCTCTCTGCGGACAATTCTCCCCCGTGCTCACTTACCCCCTTTGGTGCAGGCCCCCAGCAGGTTGACGATGTTGAGGTGAGGCCCCAGGTGGCTCATGATCTTCAGCTCGGACATGAGGGCCTGCTTCTCACTGCTGCGGGCCGTGGCTGTTGGGCAGAGCCGGGGTGAGCGGCGGGGCCGGGAGGGAGCTGGAGGGCACCGTTCGGCCCCACAGCGTTGGGATGGGGGGACAGGGGCGGCGGGGGGAACTCACACTTGAGCATTTTCACCGCCACCTTCATGGTGGACTGCGAGTGGCTCAGGCCGTGGGCTGTCGCCTCCACCACGCGTCCGAAGGCCCCGGAGCCAAGGGTGCGTCCTGCAGAGGGACAGCGAGGAGACAAGGTTGGTGGTGATCCCTGGGGAAAGGTGAGGACAGGAGAGGGCCGTGGAAAAGGCAGGTCCCTGGTCTGAAATGGCACCAGCCATGGTGGGCATGGCAGTGGTGGAGGGTAATGGCGTTTGGTGGTGAGGCCGGAAAAGGAAGGAGCTGCCAACTGCAGGGAAGGACAGCCAGGAGTCTCCCAAAGCCTCCTGCCAAAGGGAGCAGCTGGCTTCCCGTGGTGGCCCCAGATGGCCCCTCTGCCCCAGGACCATGTCATATCTCCAGGGATCCAGCAACCCAGCCTGTGTTGCTCTTCTGGAGACCCCAAACCCAGACCCATTGACCCCAGACTGCCGGGAGCCCAGCGGGACCTGCAGAGCCTTTACCTAACACCAGCTTGTCCCTGGGCACCTCCCAGCTGGAGTCATAGGGGAGTTGCATGGGATCCACGTAGATGTACTCGTGCCCATCGGAGCTGACTGACTCGATCACCTTCCAGCGGATTTCGTAACGAGGTTTCTGGAGAGAGGAGCAGAGAGGCAAGGGAGATCTGAGAGGCTGGGGGGTCACGGAGGGAATAGGGGGTGTGGATGGGCTTTGTCAGGGAGCCTTTGCTCCCTGCAGCTGTTGCTGTCTGCCCTGTCCAGCCTACAGACAGCATGAGTTGTGGAGGCCAAGGGAGGCCCATGATCTCTGGCATGGGTGGGACATCATGAGGCCCATGCCAGCAGGAGCTCGCGGTTTTGCTCTTCCCGCCCACCCTGGCATGGGGGTACCACCAGAGTAGCCTGCAAACACTCCCTTTTTACCTTCTGCCACAGGACGATCAGGATGATCAGGGAGATGACGGTGAGGACCAGCAAGGCCAGGATGACGGAGATGATGACCACTTTGAATGGCAGGGCTACAACGATAACCACAGGGACAGCAGTCAGACTCCTCCACCCCTGCATGGTCTGGGCACACTGGGGAAAGGGAGCAGCAGCACAGGGGGCTCCCTGCATCCTTCCCCTTCCCTCCTTTAGCCACCGTCCCCCTCCTGCTACACGTCTCCCCCACAGACATTGACCCTGAGGGGTTATGAGGGCTGACGGTACATCACGGACCTTAAATCAGATCCATATGCCCAGCCTGAGCTCTCCTCTGGGTGGGCTGGAGTCTGACTGGGGACGGTCCTGTCCTCTCCTCCTGGACAGACCTTCCAGCACCCCGGGGAAAATGGGGCGATGGGATGCTACAGCCTGGTGAAGGGCTTGCTGCCTTGGGAGAGGTTTGACCACAGGAGGGTGTAAGGAGCCCAGGGGTTTGTTTGCCCCGGGGGAGAGCTGGCAGCTCCAGATCTGGCCTCAGACCATTCTCGTATTTGGGACAGCGCAAGGATGTTTGGGTCCGTGGCACCATCTAGTGACCCTCGGGCTAATAACAAGACACTGGAGACCTGCTCAGGTGTTCTTGCCTCCCTGGAGGGATAGCTCTGCTCAGTGGTGGGAGGAGAATGACCATGGCCAGTGGACATGGAGGCCACAGACTCCTCCTGGGGCAGCCTTTCCTGCTCAGCTCTAAGGAGGCTTCATTTTGGGCAGAAACTTCAGGCTTTGGGGCAGGCTTCCTGCCTCTGAGGGCTGTCAGAGGATGGTGCTGGCTCCCAGCACCTCCAGGATAGGAGAACCCATCTCCCCACCTCCAGCTCGACCACCTCCCACTGTGCTCACCGTGCGGGACCAGGGTGATGTCCTGGGAGTTGGTGCCCAGGAAGTTTTGCACGGTGCATCTCAGGAGCAGGGGCTCGTCCACCCTGTGCAGCTGCAGGGTGCTGTTCACACGGTACACCTGCAGCTCCGCGTGGTACGTGGCGTTGGTCTGCAGGCTGATCTCTGCCGAGTTGTTCCCCAGCAGCCGGGTGGGCTGCCCCTTGGTGCTGCACCTGGGCCGAGGGAGGATAAAGGCACCTAAGAGGCAGCCGGATCCATGCACCACCATGGGATGCAACAAAATAGTCGATTATTTTAATAGATGCGAGATCATTGCAGTTCCCATGGGCTCCATCTGCCCACTTACCATTTGATGTCACTGCAGGTGGACCAGCTGATCTCTGGCTGGGGCATCCCTTCAGCAGAGCACGTTACGGTCTGCTCCCCACTGGTGGCACTGCTGTTCTCCTTGAGATCCACCACTTTGGCTGGCACTGGAACCAAGAGACACTGGTGGGAATTAATCCTCCATTCTGAATGCAGATTAGAAAGGGAACTTGATTCCCCCTGGATCCCTAGCGTGGCCCAGGGCAGGTGGGACAGTGAGGTAGGACTCATCACAGAAATTGCGTTTCACTTTTGAAACCTAACAGCAATAAGAGAAAGGTTTGAGGTGGTAACGGAGGAGACATGCCCCCATCTAGCTTGCTTGGAGAGCAGGGGGGACCACAGGGGGGAGTTCTGGACACTCCTTCATCTGTCACACCTGCATCTACTGCCCTGGGACAATGCTTGAAGGCCAAGCTGCTGGTGTCTGCACTGCCTCCCTGTCCCCCTTGCTCTGAGACCCAGTGAGAGATATTTCAAGTGAGCATGCTTCTTACTTTAATGCTTTCTTTTGACCCAAACCACGCTGAAGCTGTAGTGACAGGTGTAAAGGCTTCAGCCTGAGAATCCTGCAGGAAAGGATGGAGCCATCCCCTGGGCCTGCCCCCACACTCCTCGGCCCCATGCCTATGCGCACATCCTCACCATTTATCTGCAGATGGAAGGACAGCTCCTGCACATCGTCCTCGTTGGCAGCCCGGATGGTGTAAAATCCTCCTTCTTCCTGCTTCACCCGCACCAGGACCAGGGATGTCTGGTACCTGGAGAAGACACAGTAATGAGTGTAGGAAGGCACCCGGGGGCTGACAACGCTTGGAGGGGACCAGCTCCCACCTGACTGCACAAAATCCACTCACAGAAAGGCCAATGTTCACCCAGCACCCCATGTCCATCTAGCTTGTTTTGTAAATTATCCCCTCCCTGCCCCCTGGTGAGGAGTGTTGGGCGCTCACCTGGTTTCTGACAGGTTCCTGTTGGTGATGGTGAACTCGCTGCTGCTCTCCATGGTCAACACCTTGTTGTTCTTCAGCCACACGATGCTTGGCTGTGGGTAGGCCTCCACGTCCACCTGGATGGTGTGGCTCTTGTGGACCTCAGCGTACACTGTGCTGGCCAGCTGGGTGTGGAACTTCACAAAGCCACGCTCTGAGAAGGGGCAAGAAGAATACAGGCTTCAGGGAGAGATGCAGCCCCCTCTCCACCCCTATGGACAAGCATGGATTTGGGACAAAACACCCTGAGCATCCAGAAATGATGGAGCAGCTCCAGGTCCATCCCTCAAGGTCTCAATCCTGTGCTGAAGGAGAGTGTAGGTGGGAACTCATGGGCAGGTAACATGGAAAGAAAAGGCTGTTGTCCTGTAGAGATGGAGCAGGTTCCCTCAACTCACAGGAAAGGAGCACAGGTGCAGATGGGAGGTGACAACTGGACCTAACAGCTCACAGGCACAGTGCAGAAGAGCTCTCACCCACATCCTCAGGTGTATTAAAGGATCCCAAAAGCTGTGGTGGGGGAGCTGGGATGTTTTGAAGCCAGGACGTGGGATGCCACGGGGTGAGGGATGGCTTTTTGCCATGGTTAGCAAGGACAGAGAGCAGAGGAGAGCAGAGGGTGCCATCCCGGGACAGCCTGGCAGGACACCCCCGCAGTGTGCTGGCTCTGAGCGCACGGGCAGCGACGCACCGATCACTTGGACTGTGATGTCTTTCCGATCTGTTTTCTCGTGGTAGCCCTCAGAGACGTTGCAGACGTAGGTCCCGCTGTCCTCCAGCTCTGCGTTCTGGATGATGAGGATGGAGCGGATATCGTGGGAGGATCCCGGCAGGAAGTCGGTCACTGGCTCCACAGCCTTCCCTGCCTGCAAACGGGGACAGGAGATACCGTCTGGGAAGTCAAGAGCGTGTTGTGCCATCAGAGCTACAGATCTGGGCTCACAAGGAGGCAGGAGAAGGGGGAGAGGACCCTGGTCTGGCTGCAGTGGGGACAGGGAACATACACCCCTCAGAAGCCACTGAGACAGGCAGCCTTCATCAAGGATCTCCCCATCGAGCCTCCCTGAAGGGCAGCAGCATTGCACAGCTTCTGCCACGGGATGAAGCTTCCCAAGCTTTTCTGGGGTACTGATGGGTGATGGCTGTGAGACGCCTGGGCAAAAGCCAGGGGTGTCGCACGTACCTGCTTGCGGGGATAATCCCAGTTGAAGTTGACCAGCTCATTGCCGCTCACGGTGCACATCAGGGTAACGTTTTCTCCCTGACGCACCACGGTCTGCACTGCGCTGATGGAGACGTTCACAGATGAGACTGTGGGGAGGGCCAAAGAAAGGAATAAACATTAATAAATAGGTGAGTGGGCACCCGGTCCATTGATTCACTGGAAAGTCTCTTCCCTGAGGGATGACACTTGCTCTGTAATGGAGACGGGAGAAATTACATTCTGTAATTCAGCCTCCAAATTGATCAGGAATAAGGAGAGACGGGGGCAGCTTTTCTGTCCCACCCCTGTTAGTTTGAAGGAAAAGTCACAGCGGGGACACAGGATGCCAAGATTAAGGGCAGCTCACCCTGGATCCTGTAGACATAGAAGGTGTCTGAATCCACCTCCTGGTCGTCCACGATTGTCTGGCAGTAGTAGGTCTTGTCCTCAAAGAAGCCCTTGAAACCCTGCTGCGGGTCGTAAGCAGCTGGAATGGGGTTCTCCACTTTCTTCTCATAGAGGGTGACCTGCAGGTGCGGGTCGGTCACACGGCATGGGATGACGGCCTCTTTGTAGCCCGTGATGAAGATGAAGAGCTCTTCAGAGGTGGTTGGGGGGAGAAAGGCTAGGGAGGGATCTGTGGGAGGGAGAGCACACCGGTTACAGCAAGCTGCCTGAGTCCTCCCTGCTGGCCCCAGCGTGGGACACGGGGGCCTCCCCCATGGCATGGCACATCAGAGCCGTGCCAAAGCCAGGTGGCCTGCCACGGGGGCTCTCCTGCAATGGGGGAAAGGATGTGGGGAGGTCGGGTGCTTGGAGACAAAGCCATAATTCAAACCCCTGTTCCTCCTGGTCGCTAAACCCCAGGGAAATGCAGAGCCGAGGATGTGCTGTCCCCTACCTGGCACGTAGATGTAAATGGCTTTCCTCTCCGCTTGCTCTGGAGCCTGGTCGGGGCTGTAGGTGCAGGCGTACTCCCCGGTGTGACGGCCCGTCACGTTCCTGAGGGTGAGGTTGCTGACGAAGGCCCCGTCCCTCTGCTCCAGTGAGGCGGTGAGAGGCTGGCCGTCCCACTCCCAGACCAGCGCGCCGTCCCCGTAGCACACGAGGGAGAAGGTGCTGTGGAGGCTAAGGATAAGCTCGGCATTTTCGGGTTCGATGCGCAGCCCGCTGCCTCCCGTCGTTACCTCCAGCAGACCTGGGAGAGGAGCCAGGTGAGATCACGCTGGGCTCCTCTCAAACCCAAAGAGCCACGCTGGCTCACATCGTCATGCCCGTGTGTTTGGCTTTAGTGTCTTAAAAGTGATCTTCCTGGATCTGTCCTCCTTGGTGTAGCCACTGACAGACACCTGCTTTCCTCAGGAAAGTCCTGCCAACGCAGACCTTGGTGGGACACCCTTCAGACTGCTGCTGACCACCCCAAGGGACATCCTTGGTGAGGACAGGGCTGCAAGTGGGGATGATCTAGACATATCCCAAATGTTTGCTCAAATTCTTAGCGTTTATGCATCCTATGGGCTGGTCTCGATGGCCTGGGGAGCTGACAGTATAGACTGCAGTGCTACTGCCCCCAAAATGAGCCTGTCTGTTGGGCAGAGGAAGGTCCCAGGTGCACCTTCAGGAGCTCAGAGAGTGAATTTAGCAGGGAGAGCAGGAGGTGAGGCACCTCCCTGCTCCGCTGGCTGCCTCTCCACAGGAATGGTGTCAGATGTGACACAGTCTGGGCTGAAACAATGTCAGTCTGATGGAAAGTGAAAAAGGACTGAAAGCAAAGCCTTGCAGGAAATCCTATGGAAGCAATAGAGCAGCCGAGGTCTTCCTGAACGGCTGCCCAGGTCTCTCCTGGCCTCCTCGCTTCGCTCAGATGTCCCGGTGGGGCTGGGAAAAGGAATGTGCTCCCCAGGGGTGGGCTTAGGGTCAGGGTCAGGGTCGGGGTTAGGGTTAGGGTCAAGTTAGGGTTAGGTGTCCACCCCTCTGTAGGACTGGGTCAGCAGGAGCCAGTCGATGCAGGTCCTTAGGGTGTGCATGCTGTGCACCTCCATGCCTCCCCGTGCCATAACCCATCTCCTCCTCATCACCCCAGCACTGGGAGCATCCCAGGGCAGCATCCCCAGGCAGGGCCCAATCCTGCACACACCTCCCCAGCCGCACCACTCACCGGTGAGGATGAGGAGCCGCAGCAGAGCCTTCAGAGAGGGGCACAGCATGGTGGGCTCCACGGCCTGGCGGCCGAATCCTGCCAAGACCAATACAGGATGAGCGCAGCACTGTGGGGCCAGGGTCCCCTTTCCACCCCCGTCTCTCTCCCCAGTTTTCAGCCTTTCCTTCCTTGTGGTGACCCAGTTCCGCTTGCCCTGGGTCTACTGAGGGAGTGGATATAAAGCATTCCCTGCCAGCAAACAGGGCTTGAGCTGGAGGCTGTCGGGGTGGTGTCAGCCCTTGCTCAGCGTCACTTGAAACGCCGCTCCCCCGCTGCACAGCCCTGCCTCTCTGCCTCCCTCTGCTCGGCCGCTTGCCTTTCTTCCCCTCAGTCCCAGGGAGATAAAGCTTGCTAGAAAACAGATCCCCCCTGCCGTCCTCCCACATTTTCAGCTTCTTTCAACAAAACAAAACAAGACCAAAGAAAAAAATAAATAAATAAAATAAATATCTCTCGTATTTCACTTTTCCAAATATGTATTTTAAGGGAATATTTTCATCCAGAAGTCCCTTTTATCGACATTTCTCCCAAAGTCCTTTCCACAGAGCATGTCAAACCCTCCCTGGTGCCAACCAGCAGCCCAGAAGAGGCTGCTAGGAGCACTGGGGTCTGTCCCTGATGTTATGGGGTGACGGGCTGGGCTCAGGGCGTGCTGAGACTGGGCCAGCTGCGGGCAAGCTGACCCTCGGGGCGAGCAGTGGGGACCCCAGAGCCAAAGCCGGGGTTCAGTGCTCCTGAACCTGGGAAAATGGGCATCTTGGACCTGCTCCCAAGGCAGACCCCGAGGTGAAGCTCCTGGGAGCTTCATGCCCAGGGCTGGTGGCAATCGGGGCTTTGACCCGGCCCCAGGCACCATCCCTTACCGAGTGGCTCTGCTGCCTCCTGGCCCTGAAGTGGTGTCTCTGTCTGGTCGATGCTGGGAGGAAATGGTTCTTAAATGACGTGCACTTGTCAGATGTTTTTATTATTCTCTTGTTTTGGCTCAAAAAAAGAAAAAGGAAAAAAAAAAGCCCGAACTACCAGCAAACGCTCGCAGGTCTCCAGCTTACTCAGCAGCTTCCCTCTCCATAAAACCCCTCCGTGAGTCCTCAATTCTGTGTTTGCTGGAGGAGATGAGAGCACTTATGGGAAGGAGCTGGGGGCAGATGGGATAAAAGGACTGAGGAGAAATTCAGGCTGTAAACGAATGGAGCTCTGCGCCCACCCTTGCAGAGCACTGACCTGCAGGAGAGGCCAGGAGGACAGACAACCTAATCTCCCTGGTGCCCCAAGGCACTGCCACAAGAACAATTAGCTTTGTTTCCCAGTTCTCCTTGACAGAGATATGTCATTCATCCATTACTCAATGGTCAAGGTTGTAAGAACAACTGGCACCGTCTCCTTTCAGCCCTCCCTGCCTGCATGCATGAGCCAGGCTGCGTCCACCCCCCAAATCGCTGCCTGCCCGCGGCTGAGGTCTTCCCAAGCTCGTGCTTGGATCCGGTCCAGTGCCTTGGTTGTGGCCACTGGCCCTGCTGTAGGCTCCCTCTGCCCCCGTGGAGAGGTCTCACCCCACTCCGAAGCATTACAACAAGCACCGAGAGCCCCGCAGCCCCTGCCTGCTGCCTCTGGCTGCTTCCCCGGCATTTGTAGATGGTTTTAATAAAACCGCTGGTTTTTGCAGAAAAGCTTTTCTCTTGGAGATGCTTCCCGAGCAGAGCAGGAGGGTGGCAACGTCTCGCAAATAGCAGCGACCTCTCCCTTGTTTGTCTGCTCTGGCCGGGTGAGAGGCTCAGCCCGTCCCGCAGAAAGCGTGCAGAGCCTGCCTAGCAGCCGGCCAGACCTTTCTTTCTCTCCTTGTCACACAGACCTGTGCTCACATGTGCGCAAACAGGCATTTCACAAGGGAGGTAAACGCACCCCGACACTGCCAGCCTCGAGAGCACTTGTTTCCCTCCTCAGCCTCAGCTTTTGTGCTCAGCAGGAGCAACGAGATGCACCCTATGTGTGCCAGACAAGCCGGAGGCGCCAAAACCAGGCACACAGACGTAATCGCACCCACGGGCCCAAACACCATCACCTACGTGGTGCTCAGCTGCCTCAGATCGTCTCCTCCAACCCTATGGGTGAAAACAGCCCCATGGACCCCCCAGATTCCTACACCCTTCCCAAGGACCATCAGCTGCACGTCTTCAAGCCATGGGACATGCCGTGGGCAAGGTCCTTGCTGGACACCTGCAGCGCTACCTCCCAGGCCCTTGGCACAGCCCTGGTGGCACTGGCAACCTGCCTCCGAGGTCCCCATCCCCTCGCCATCCTCTCCTCCCCGCGGAGGTCCCCAGGAGCAGGCACAGACCCTCCCTCTGCCCCTCTCCAGCACTGTGACATGAGGGCAAGCCGTCCGTTTTCATTTGAGCTGCCTGTTTGTTATTCTAAGAGAGGAATTTGGCTGGAGAGGGGAGGGCGGTCGGGTGGCTGGAGGCAGGACAGGCTGCCCAGGCAATGCGGCCCCGTGGCTCTGCTCGCCCCCGTGCTGCGCCCAGCACCGAGGGGCTCCCGGAGTCCAGACAAGGCGCAGACACCGGCACCTTCCCCGCCTGGAGATAAAGCCCTGCTGTCTGCCCTAATCTCTCGTCTGGAATTGCCTCCTCCGCACCAAGCCCCTGGAGAGGGGCAGAGCTGTGGGCGAGGCTGGGGCTGAGCCAGCGCTGGGGGTCCCAGTGCTGGGGACAGGAATGTGTCCCAGGGACAAGCACCACGGAGGCTGCCAGAGCACCCGCTGGAAGCACATTTGCACACCTCTGGCCTCGCACTTTCGCAGCATGGGGCTCCCCGGATGGTGCCGTGCTCCCACGGAGCAGGACATGGGCTGGAGGGTGGGAGCGGAGCGGTCAAACGGCACGGCCATGGCCACAGAGCTCAAGTCTCATGATTGCTGGTCTCATGATTTTGTGGCTTCTCTACAGCAGCATGCGCCAGTTTCCCTGCCTCCAAAATGGGATGAGAGCTCGGCTTTCTCCTCTGCCTTCCCTCCTGCTCGTGGCCAAGGGATGATGGACTTGGCCTGGAGTTTCTGCAGCCGGACAGGGCGAGGCCTGGACTGTTGGGTGTGAGGAAGTACAAGTGCTGCATCCAGCTTCTGCTGGGGGAGGTCCCCCCCCCAGCCCAGGCAGGACCATTCCTTTGGCCATCTCTGCCACTCTTCCCCATCACAGCACCCTGCTAAGGCCCTTACGCCTCACCAAACCTACTGATTTATTCCCATTTTCCCTGCTCCAGGCCTATGACTTGTTCAAGGATGTTACTAAGCAAATATGCCTTTGCTAACGCCCAAAATATGCTGTGTGGGCTCCATCTTGAACATTCTGGGGTAACAAGGCAGGAACCTTTCTTGGCATGCCCTGCCACACCTTCGAGCCCCTGTCCCTCTGCCCCCAGGATGTGTGCGGTGCCCCAGCAGAGCATCTCAGTGCGTGTAGCAGCCACCGCTGGCATGAGCATCGCGTGGCACTGCCCGTCCCCAGGCACTGACCATGTGGGACGGGTCCTTTTCTAGCCCTACAACATCCTTAAACCATGGGAGATCAACACCGGTGGGCATCAGTGCCAAGGAGACCATCATGATTCTCTGCCCACCACCTTAACATGTCTTGACCACGTTTCTCGCGTCTCCCCCAAACATTCAGAGAACCAGTACGGGGGCCCTGCGAGCACCCCCAGAGCTGCGGGAGCTGGGAACCAGCCTGAGAAGCTGTGTGTGGGGAAGGGGAAGGCTCTGGGTGCCCATGAGGTGCAGAGCAGCCCCGCTGCTCCTCGGAGGGGCTCAGCCCCCTGCAGCCCATCACCAGCAAGGGGATGTTCTCCCTGCTGGAAATGGGGCTGCGTGGCCCCCTCTCTGCAAATCGTGCTGCCCTCGCTCTTCCTCTGGCTTTCCATTTCCAGCCGGGCTGCAGTTCCCGGTGCTCCCACCACGCTCGCTGGCCCCACGGTCCTGCCAAGCAGGCGAAGGACATCTGGTGTGAATTAGCGGGAAGTCAAATATCCTTCGTTTCTTCTTTGTCTAAATGCATCTGAGTCATTAAGTGAGATCACGGGTGCCCATGCGCAATAAGAAAGCTCCGCATGGATCCCATGATCAATGCCATGCACAGCTGGCTTGCGGGGGCTCCTCCTGGCCTGGGGGGCCCCATCCTCATTTTGGAAGGCAAAGAGCTCCCCAGGTAAAGGCTGGCAGCCCCTGAGAGCCCAGCTTTGCTTGTCCAGCACTGAAACTCCTCGGCTTGCCCTGTTTCCCTCTGCCACCCTCCCCCCTGCCTCAGCGACTGCTTCTTTCCCACCCTTTAATCTAAATAAAACCAAGCTTTCTTTTTTTTTTTTTTTTCCTTGGCTGGAACCGGCCGGAGTTGCAACATCTCTCCTCTGGGGTCCCTCGGCTCCCATGACACCACGTTTACTCACAGGCCAGATTATCATCACAGAGCCCTTTTTCTTTTTCCCAGCACATGGCTGGAATTAGGCGGCGTGCACACATGGGGAGCCTGTCGGCCAGCCCCGTAAACAGCTGATGATAAAATGCAGGGGTTGGAAAGCTGAAACCAGGGGGGCTGGGGAGTCCCCGGGGTCCCACAGGCCATCCCTGGGGCCAAAACCTCATTGCACGGCCATCTGCCAGTGCCAAAGGGGTCCTGACACTTCACCCATGTGCTGGTGAGACCAAGGGATGCTCAGAAACCTGGGTACCTGTTGCACCGTGCCTGGGCCTGGGGGCTTCTTGCATTCATCTACAAGGAGGATTTTGGAGACCCTGTCCCTCAGCCACACTTGTGGAGAGCGTTGTGAATACCTGAGCTCTCCGAGCAGTTTTTCTGGCTCTGCTGGCTGTGAATTAGGGATTAAAATGACAGCCACCAGTCTCCAGCTCTGGTGGCACCTGGAGAAGACACACGTGGTGGTGAGGCTGCAGATGAGAACCGTGCAGGGGTGAGCCCAGCAGCCTCATCTGCCCTGGGCAGCTCTGACAGCATCTGTCGGACAGCCAAAAGCCAGCACCATGCTGCCAAGCCATGTGGGGGCTGCAGGGGGTGACCTGGCGGCGTGACTCAGCACCAGTGGGGTCAGGAGCCTTCAGAAGGGCTCAGGCCACGGCACCAACCCCGTGCAGCCCCATTTCAGCTGGGGCCATCGTCCTTCCCACCCCATCCAGGTGGTCCAGCAAACCTCCATCACCATACAACTGCGTCACGAGCCCTCCGTGCGGAGGAACCGGCACGGGGAGACGTGGGAGCACGGCGAGCCCTGCGCTCTCACCCCTGGTCCCCCCGCTTTCCCCCTCTGGTTTAAGCCCATGGGAGACAGAGGAAATGAGTGACCTATTTAGCGCAAGTTCAAAATAAAACGAAACATCTGTTTGGAGCAGGGCCAGCGTTATAAATAATCCCCCAGCCCCGAGTGTTGGTATTCGTGGCCCTTTCGGCTGCACATGCTACATCGCTTCCACTTGCGGAAGAAAGGCCGGGTACGGGGCTGCTCCTGGGAGCCTGCGAGCCCTGCCCGGGCTGTGGGAAAACCCTGGGGGGGGGAGAACAAGGGGGCTGGGTCTCACCTGGGGCTGGGAAGGAGGGATGGGTGCTGGCTGGAGGTGCCTGGCTGCCTGCTCCTTGCCCTGGCCACATCCTGCCCCTTGGTCACCCTGACCGAGCTGTGGCATCGCACAACTTGGGATGCTCGAGCTGGATGTGGGCAAAGGGGCTCTGCTCAGCCCTGGATCTCACCCCCTGCAGCGCAGTGACTCCCCACCGAGGGTGTGAATGGGCCCCTTGGGAGCGTTTTGTTCTTTTTTGTCACCTTTCTCCACCAGGCTGCTCTGAAGGATGCGGCAGAGCCCAGCGGGGCTGCCCGTGGTCATCCTCCAACTTCTCATCACCCCTGGCAGCGAAGACCCTTCAGGGGGCCAGCAGCACGCTGCTTCGCGAGCGTGTGAGCAATGTGAGTAATGAGCGTGGGTGGAGGGCACGCAAACCACGGGCCAGCACCCACACAGCTCCTGGCAGCACTTTGCTGCTGACCCCAGGAAAAGGCAGCTCCAGCTGGGGCTGGCTGGCAGCAGCACCTCGAAGAACAATCCGTCCCCTCTGTCCCCTGGCTGGGGGTCCCTCGGGGACCTCGGTGTCCCCATCCTCTCACCTAAAGCTTCTTCCAGCTGCAGCGGAGCGGAGAGGGGCTGGGGGAATGCAGGGATGAGGGCACCCCAGGGCTTTCCTCACTCCCTTTCCACAGCAATTAAAGAAAAGTCGTTTGCTCAAGTGCTGTGGGGAGGAAAACAGCCCCCAGCACCATGTTGGACTCCCCATCACCACTCACAGCCACCGCGCGAGGGTGGCTGCTGCAGCAGGAATAGGGCTGGGGCCAGAGGTCCTGGGTGGCTCTAATTAACCACTAATCAAGGGGCGAGAATAGAGAAGGAGCTATCTTCCTCTCCTCTGCCCCCCAGCAAAGCTCCAGGAGCAGCCGGTGTGTGGCTGCATCCCCAGCCCCACGTCCCAGCGAACACGATCCTCGCTGGAAAATGTCCGTGAGACGCGGAGCAGGAGGATGTAATCCGTGAGGATGCATCGGCCCTTCTCTTCTCGGCTGCCTGCGAGGGACCCGCGCTTAATCGCTTTGTTCTGGGGCCTTAGGCTCTCGTGGCCGGGATTAGCCACACGCCAGCTCTGCGGTCAGGGAGGAATGGGACGGGGAGCGGGACACGGCGAGCAAACGGCAGCGGTGCACGCGAGGGGACGGAGCCTGACCCAGACTTGCTGCTGCAGGTGCTGGGGGCTGATCCTGCACCCTCCTCCCCAAGCCCACCCGTGGGCTGGAGGAGCGGGGTGGTGGCACCCAGTGCCAGGACAGCCGCTGGCACCCCCTGTCCCACACCCGGCTCTGCGTGTCCCCTCTCCCTGCTGCAAACCGGGGATGAAGCCACCAGCTCCGCAGTGTGGCCACGCCGTGCTGCAAGCAGGGGGGCAACTGCACCCCAATGGGGGCCTGACCCCCACGTCCTTATAACAACCTGGGGGCAGCAACAGGGCTCTCTGGGGTGGCTGATGGGGGCAGAGAGCCAAGCACATCCCCTGAGGGATACAAGAGCAACGCCTCCCTCCTGGAAAACCTCTTCCTACGTGCTCTGGCCAAGCAGCACGAGCCTTGCTTGCTGTCCTCCCTGCCCTGCCCTGCACGCAGGCTCCTTTACAACCCCAAAGGTTCCTCTCCCCTTGTCATGGGGAAAAAAAACAGCTTCTCTCTGCACTGATGCTCTACAAGCACCCCCCCCAAGCCCCGTGGAGGCTGGCGGCTGCCTGCACCCCGTGCCCTCCCCGAGCATAGCTCTAAAATCGTCACCAAGTCCTACGCCTGCCAGAATTCGCCTTCCCAAATCAGACCATATTCTCCCAAACCGCTCCCAGGCTGGAGAGAGAAACTTGGCAGCCATGGAGGGACCCTCTCGAGGTGCCAGGAGTGCCCGGCCCTAAGGAGAGCGGGGTTTCTGTTCTGCAGCCCTTTGCTCGGCAAACACCGAAACCGAGGTGACTTCCAGCGTGCGAGTGGAGAATGCGCTTTCAGAGAGCGGAGCTTGAAATGGTTTATTTTCTGCTGGCCCCAGTTCAGACAAACCCACAAGCAAACATATTTTTTTGTATAAATAAGACAGTGTGTCTCGCCAGTTAAAGCAATTCAAACATGAATGTAGCAATTTAATTGGTGCCAATTGCTGTGTCTCGGTAGCATTAAGATTTCAGTCACAGCCTCTTTTGCATGGCAGCCGGGCCAGGAGGGGGAAGGCGGAGGGCAGAGCAGGATGGGGACCTGCGCCTTGCCCATTGCCTGGCTCCATCCAGAGCCTCGTCCCCTGTACAGGCCTTGGTGATGTGCTGAGAAGTCCCTGTCCTTAGCAGGAGAGGGCTCCTCCTGCTCCCTCTGGTTAGCAGCCTGGGGGGTGACACCAATGCGGTGCCCTGCTGACAAGCCAGCCCTCTCCAAACCTTCCCTGCTCACCAACCCCACTCTCATCAAGCCCCGTGTGGGTGCCAGAGGAGACCTGGAGGGATGAGGATGTGCCCCCGCAGCCTGCAGGTGTGCCCTGGGGAGGACAAGTCCCACCAAGGATGCAGGAGGACGTGCACCACCCGCACCACACGACTCCCGCTTGCTGGCAGCAGCCTCTCCATGGCAGCTTTCCCGAGCTCCTGCCCACGTGGGCTCTCCACGCCACAGTCCTCTGGCCCTGCAGGTCGGTGGTAGCGTGGAGGAAGGGTGAAATATTGGCAAGTTGTGCCACAGCCTGTGCCCCAAAAGCGGAAAGAAACCAGGGTTTGAGGGCCAGGACATCACTGGCAGCATCCCCTGTGCCCTGGTAGGGAAGGGGACAGACCCGTGGGACCCCCTTGCTCCGCACGTGTCCCGTCCCAGTGTCCCTCTGCACATCCCTGGCACGTGTCCCCGTCCCTGTCCCACTGCGTCTGGCCTGGGGAAGGGCAGTGCTTCCAGGAAGAGGCGTCCCCGGGGGGGGCAGAGCAGGGCAGAGGTGCGCTTGGCTAATTAGGCAACCCCTAAAACAAGTCTCGTTACGTCCAATCTGCCTGGCAGAGCGGAAGGAGCCTCCTGGAGCCATTCCAGCCTCTCAGAGAACAATACCCGGTCTATACACTCCCCTCCAGGGGATTTCTTCTCCCCGGTTAGAGCACAAACAAACAAACTCCAAGAAGTGCCTAGCCCTGTCCTCCCTTGCAGCGACAGGACGCATCCAGCCCGCGGTCCCCAGCGCCCTCCAGCTCTGGGCCAAAGGTGCCGGTGGCTGCAGTCCCACGGGATTCAGCCACCGCTGCCCCTCCGCTCCCTGCCCTTTGCTGCTGCATCCCGGGAAGATGCTGAGCGCCAGGGCCTGACCCTCCAAACACCGCCCTGCTTCGGCACGGTGCCTGCTGCTGGAGAGCCTTTCCTGACCTCCGTGCTCACTGAGACAGTTTCTTCTCACCCGAGCCCTGGAGAATGTCACGATGCTGTTCTCCTCATAACGGAGTTGTACTGAGCACTGTGGGAGCCCTGTCACAGACCCATACAACTCTGAAGGAGAGCATCCATACGGCAGTGCCCACATCCCCCTCACCCCAACCCTGAACCCTGCAGGGCTGAAGGCACCCAGCTCACCGGCAGCCTGCCCTCACACCCCCTAAGCACCAGCCTTTCCCTGTGCACGAAGACCTCACGCTGCCACCCCAACACCCAATGACCAGCCAACCCCATCACCTCCTCCTTCACCTCCTCTTTCAGCCCTCCACATCCTTTTCTGGGTTCCCGAGCACCCGCTGTGCTTCCCCAAACCTTCCTCCCCGCGAGCATCCCCAGGCACCACTCCGTGCTGGCTCCGCCACCAGCCCCGCTCCTCCCAGCACATCCCACGGGAAGCACTGCAGGTTTCCCCCTCTGCAATCTGCTTTGTGTCCGGCGTAGCCCCCGGATCCATTCCCACAGCACAGGCTGCTGGGCTGTTAGCTCCCGAGATCGTGTACAGCCTTTTGGTATTTCAATATGGCAGGTGAGTGCAGGAGCAGGGTGTCCTCTTCCCACAACACCCCCAAAAAGTCCTGGTGTGACTATCACTGCCTTGCAGGACACACAGACCCCTGTCCCCAGCTCCAGTTCCAGCACAGCTTTGCTCCAGACCAGCTACATCCATCAGAAGCCCGTGGGCCAGCAGAGTGGTTGCCCATATCCGTGCCCCACGGGTTCATACCCAGCTGACAGCTGGGGCGCTGAGTGGGGCTTGCAGATGTCCCTCCCCGTGCCAGGCCCCTGGGGGCAGGAGGGCCACCCAGAGCAGGGACTGAAGAGGCGATACCCCCGGCTGTGTTTGGATGCTCTGACGCTGCTCTGCCTCGAAGCTGTCAGCAAGAGCCCTGGGGTGAAGCCCGAGCCTCAGCGCTGCCCCAAGCACCGCCACACGCAGTCAGGACCCCCGTCCCCCCGCTGCAAACCAACCCTGCGCCCAGGTGGAGATCAGCAGGGAGCCTCCTGCCCCAGCACTGCCCTGTCCCAGCCTCCCCATGGCACCAGCGGGGTGCTGGATGGGGCAGAGTCAGGCCCTGCAGCCTGGAGGCTGCGGGCATCCCGTGACAGATGCCTCTGCGGGACGCCTTGCTGGGGACAGGGAACAGCCCGTGACAGCAGCCGGGCTGGGAGGGGACACCAGGGCAGCCCCCAGCCCAGCACGGTGCAGGGAGGGACTGGGACTCCCAAGGGAGAAGCAGAGGTCCCCTGGGTCCTGTCATAGCAGCAGGGTCCCCAGGGGCTCACCAAGAGTGGCTTTTCCCATGGGATGCCACCACGCTCAGCCGCCCTCCCCGAACCCTGACCTCTCCAGGGCTGGCAGGACATTTTGGGGTACCAGCCCCCAAAATTATAGCAGGGCAGCAAAGCCCCTCCTCGGGCTGCTTGGGGCCCGTGCCCCACACCACCTCCAGCGCCGGGGCTTACCTTGCGTGGGGTCCCACTGGGGAACTGCTGGTGCTGCGTGTCCGCCGGCGCTGGTTCCCGAATTCCTTTCCCTCCTCCTCCGCGCCCTTTATCTGCTGCCTGCCGAGGCTCCCGCTGCCCTCCCAGCCTTCCCCAGCTGGCAAGGCTCTTCCACTTAAAGGAGAAAGAGAGGGAAGGGAAGAAACGAAGTAGGGGGAGGAGGGAAAGGAAAGAAAATAGAAAGGGAAGGGAAAGCTGTGCCAGGGCTGGGCTGTGGCCAAGCCCCCGGGGCTGTTCCCTTAGCGCATCGCAGCCCCCAGCCCACCCGGGGGGGCTCGGCCACTTCGATCCCCGGTGTGCAGAAAAGCCCAGAGCAGAGGGGTGTGCACGCGTGTGTGTGTGCGTGTATAAATAAATGAGCCCTGGCGAGGAGGAGGAGGAGGAGGAGGAGGAGGAGGAGGAGGAGGAGGAGGAGGAGCAGGAGGCTCCCTCTCCAGCGGAGTCCCTGCGACTTCCTCCCTCCACCCTCTGCAGGACCCTTTGCTGAGCCAAACTTTCGATTAAAGCCCAGCAGAGCGGCGCGATGAGGAGGGATGAAAAAAATAAAAATAAAAATAAAAAAAGGAGAAGAAGGCCAAGAGGCTGCAGAGAGGGGAGGCTGGCCGCAGGCAGCCGAGCAGGGGAGCAGCAGGGCCCAGCTAGCGGAAACAAAAGCAGCCGGGACCAGCCCGGCTCTCGCCTCCTTAAACCAGAGGGAAGGGAGCTGCTCTCCCTCTCCCTGTGTCTGCTTTCAATTCTGGCCTTTTTCCCTGTTTTCTTTTTCTTCTTCTTTTTATTTATTTATTTATTTTTTCTCTAGGCCCCCCTCCCGTTTTCTTTTCTTTTTTTTTTTTTTTTTTCCTTTCTCAGGATATGAGGGGATGTTTAGAAAATCCGCTGCCCACGCCAGCAGCTGACTCATGTTTTTATTAAAGAAGGCCTGTGCTGAACTGACTCCGCGTATTCCCTCTGGACCTCCTGCCCCGGCTGTGTTGGGATTGCCCCCCCGGCCCCAAAGCCCCCATCCGGGCCCTCGGACCTCCTACGTGTGCCCTTGGCCACTTTAACCCTCCCCACGATGCTCCCGGGTGAGAGCATCCTATGACGGGAGGGATCTGTGATAGTGGTTGTTGATTTTTTTGGGGAAAAGGGAATAAAAGATACCCTACAACTGGGCTGTCCTGGCGCAGGGTGTTGGGGACATGGGGCTGGTGGGGGCTGGATGGGGGCATTTGTCTACTGAGGGGCATGGAGCTGCTCTGTGGCCATGCAGAGGGGTGAGCCCAGCCTTTGGCACCTGCCTGTCTCACCTAGAATCTCCCATCTCCTCCTCGTCCATCCCATTGTGTCCGACATGCTGCACCCTGGGGCTGAGTGCCCACGGGGAGCAGGTTAATGTGTCCACTTTAGGTCCCTCACACTTTTACGAGCCCAAATAAATTCTCTGAGGATCTCTTGATAGACACAACATCATAGTCTGTCCGCACAGGGATTTTCTGCAATTTGTTTCACCTTTATAACAAGGTGCATAGACTCTTTGGATGGAAATTGTCTTCTGAGCTATCGGTTCTTGTCCCAGTGTCTGCCTTGGGCATGTGCTTTAGTCTGATCCAAGCAAAAAAAAAAAAGAGAAAATGCACAATCCATCCTGAAAGAGAACATTTCCCTGCAAAGATGTCCTTCTTTTTTCTTTCCAGGATCAAAAAGCCCTTCCCACAAAGACAACACAGCTGAGATCTGGGGCCGGCTTGTTTGCAAGGCAGTGTCATCCCCTCCGTCTTGCTGGGCGAAGGCGCGCACAAAGGGCACAGCTGGTGACTCCCCAGCCGGGGACATCGCCGCTTATCTCCTGGTATCTTTGTGCTTGCTGCCCACTGGTGGAAATCCAAAGTGGAAAACGTGTTTGGAGAGCTCACCTGGTGGTGGCAGAGGGCACAAGGAGAGATCCAGGCTGGAGGCACCCTGCTTAGGGGCACTCAGTGGGGATCCCTGTCCTGGCCATGGCTCAGAGCCCCCGCTGGGGGCCAGGCTGCCCCCCGGGCTGAGATGATCAGTGTCCGAGAGCTGGCTCATATGGGGGGCAGGCAGCGGGGATGTGCTGCGCACAGGGCTCTTTGCCAGGCTTTTCCCAAGGGATAAGGACGTGCCTGCTGGGTCCCTGCTGGGAATAGCTAGGCAGAGCCATTTCCCGGCACCGTCCCCGTTCCCAAAACAGCAGGAGAGGGAAAAACCCGTCGGTGCAATCCTGCTGGGCCCCTTGCACCGGGGACAGGCTCCCGGCACGGTGCAGCACGCAGCCTGATCCTGAGGGCAGGCAGCTCCCCCTCCTCCCTATAAAGGGGTGACCCCAACGCCCAGCCCCAGACTGGGAGAAGGGGCGATGGGGGCACCCAAAATTCCCAGAGAAGGGGCGATGGGGGCACCCAAAATTCCCAAGAGGAGCCTACTGGGGCTGAGGATGGCTGCTTTGGGATGCCGGGGGGGCCCGCAGAGCCCACGGCACCCGGCAAGCACGCGGCGCCGCACGTCCCCAGCCAGCACCCGGGACCGGCGCTGGTTCGGGGTCACGGCAGCTCCTGGGAAAGGCCAGCGTGGAGGAAGCCCCAGCGCCGGAGGGACTCGCGCCTGCAGGCGCGTGGGCGGGAGAGAGCAGCTCGGTGACCCCTGCCTCTCCCCCCTGCTTTGCTCACCTCTATTTTGGGCGCCTGCACTTCCATCCGCGGGGCTTGCGGGACGCAGCGATTCCCCCCGGGGCCAGGACAGCTGCAGGGGAGGCTGCCAGAGCTGCTATCTGCAGAGGTCTCCAGCCTCTAGCAAGGCCAAATAAGTGGCCTTAGAGCTAACGTGGGCTCAGGGCAGCGTGGTGCTGGGTTTCTGGGGGGCACAGCAGCCACCGGGATGGGGATGCTCTGGGGCAGTCTGCTCTGGCATCACAGCAGTTCTCTGACCTCCTGTCCCATCCCAGGATGAGCTGGGAACCCTGGGAAAAAGATATATTTTTTAAGCCACTTTTTTTAAGCTCTTTTAAGCCACCTGAGCCAGGTGAGCTGGCAGGACGGTGGGAAAGGATGTGCAGGAGTCAGAGACAAGTCCCGTGTGCCACCAGGGGGGAGGCAGGTAGGGCAGGAGCAGCAGCTCTCAGCCTTTCCCACTTCTCTGGAGGTTTAACAAGGGCCCGTGGCTTCAGTTCTGAGCCCGTATCAGCCACGAGTCAGCCCGGGAGTTTCAGCATTGCTGTGATGTGGTGCTGAGCCTCAGACCACGAGAGAGGAGCAGAGCACGGCTGGGTCCCCACCCGCCACCACCAGCACGTGCTCCCGGCTGGCTGCAGCTCCTGGGCCCTGCAGAAAGCTGCACCCAGCCCTCACCCAGCCCTTCCCAGAGCTCTGCGGAAGGAGAGGAGCGGGTGGCGGCAGTGCCCGGAGAGGATGCAGGGACAGAAAAGTGCCAGGCTCCTTCCAGAGGGAGCACAGGGCCGAGCACAGAGCACGGGGAGCATCCCGGGGCCGGCCACGGGCACTTGGAGGTGATGGAGGTGTCAGGGGTAGTGCCGAGCCCTGGCACCATGGCGGTGCTGTGTCCCTACAGACGCTGCCCTGTCACCTCCTCGGGGTTGGGGTGCTTGGAGGAGGCAGCAGGCAGCAGCAGAGGATGAAATCCCGCTGCCTCCCCCTCCCCGGGGCCTTTCCGCCCCCATCCCACGCGCTCTGCTCACCCCCGCCACCAGCCCTGGTATTAAATGTGCTGCGCAGGGCCCCGGGAGGCAGCGGCAGGCTCGGGGGGTGAATACTAATAACGGTGCCGTCCTCTCGCCCCAGACTTTCCCACACATCTGCAGCCACTTAACGTGGGAATTGTTAACCCTCTGCGTGCACCACTCCGGCACAAGGGGAGGGAGCGAGGTTCCCCTGCCCCTGCCACCATCGGGTCTGCGTGAGGCCGGAGGGGACGCAGGGGTCTGAAGCAGGACCCTGCAGCTGGGCAGGGTGCTGCAAGGGGTTGCACGTGGCCAGAGAGGAGGAGATGGATGCTCTCGGGGCATTCAGTGGGGTCAAGGGTGGCTGTGCTTTGCCCAGCACCGCCCTGCTCTCCAGGATGCTGCTCTGGAGGTAGGTGGCAGGAATGAAGCACAGCAGACACGCTCTGCTCCCTGCTCTCCTCTCCCTGCAGGATGCTGTCAGGAGGAGCTGATGGTGCAGGGGTGTGTGTGGGGCCACACGATGCTGGGATGGGGCAGCCTTGGGCCACGGGGTTGCTCTGGGGGGCAGCGGGGAGGTTAGAGACCCATGGGGGTGCTGGGGATCCAGGGGAAAGGGAAGCTCTGCGGGCATCTCCCCATGCCTCTGAAAGATCCAGGGGGCTCAGAGCAAGCTGGGGACATGTAGGGCTTGGGTTCCCATGCTGAGTGCCTGCTCCATGGGTGGAGGAGGTGGTGAGGCCACGGCCTCCCCTGCAGAGCTGCTCCGTCTGTGCTAGCTGGCTGCAGCCTGGCCTTGGGGACCTCCCAGGCCTCCGTTCCCCGGCCCTGCGGCTTCCAGGAGATGGCATCACTCGATCACAGATAGCAGCGCCCAGCCCCAGGGAGAGCCGGGGAAATCCTGACCGCTCTGCCCGGCGTCCTCTTGGTTTCCAGCAGGACTCGCAGGGCTGCAGGGCTGGAAGGGGCTCCCTGGGCTGGGGTTGGTGCTGGGGGTCTCTGGGGAGGATGGAGAGGGCACTGCCACCTCCTGTCCAGCTGGGGACCCCCGGGAGCTCTAGCAGCCCACAACCTGCTCTCTCATGGGACCCCAACGTGGGTGACATCCTGCCAAACCATGCTGGGCTGAGCACCACGGGACTCTGGACCCTTCGGCCCTGATCTGCCTGCTGGGATGCTCCTGGAGGCTGCCCAGGGAGAACCTTTAATTTGGGTGGTGTGGAGATACCAGGGCTGGGCTGGCCCTGGGGGGAAATGTCCCTCCTCAGTCTGTGGCATGGAGACAGCCGTAGCCGAGCCCCCGTGCTGGGGCTGGGAGGATGCCAGCCGTGGGGGCTCTTCAGGGCCACCTCCACCCCGGGGTGGCGAGGTCTCAGGAGGCAGAGCCTGGGCAGTGCCGGCTCAGGAGGTGGTTTCCCACTGCTGGGATTGTTCTCTGCTCCTTTTTGCTCCCTTATCTCTTATCACCTCTCCCTCTGGTCTCAGCCTGGCTCCCATCTCCCTGCAGGGAGGGGATGTGGCCCTGGGGTACCCCCCCAGCTTGCAGTGCTTTCACCTCACCCCAAGCTGGGGTTTTGGGATGAGGCACACGGGACTAGAACTGCTGGGGGCTGCCAGGTGGGCACAGCCAGCTCTTGCAAAATCTACCTTGAGCAAACAGCTGACAGCAGAGCTGCACAGGCCCAGGGATGCTCTGGCCCCTCCGTGAGCACGGGAGAGCCCAGGATGCCATAGGGAGAAGGGGATGGGGAGGGAGTGAGCTGGCACCAGCGGCTGGGTGCCGTCCCCGACCCAGCTACAGCTGGGGACATCCCGGCCAGCCGCAGGGGGAAAGGTGAGAAGTGGCTGTGCATCGCGTGCACTGAGCTCCTCAAACCACAGTGGCTTTTGTCGCTTTTATTATCATTTTTCTTTTAACCCCACAAGTCTGGGAGGCAATCCCACCCTGAAACCTTGTCTCAGGTTCATAGCCACAACTGGAAAAAGCGCAGAGAGTCTGTTGTTTTATCCCCTCCTCTCAATTGCAACCAAAATCCTTTTTCCTTTTTTCTATTTTTTTCCTTTCTTTCTGTTTCTAATTGTCCAAGTCCAGGCTGTTTCAGTCGGGGAGGATGAGGACAGAGCAGCCCTACCCCACTCCTCTTTCCAGCAGGGATGGGGCTGGTGCAGAGAGGCAGAGCGGGGAGGTGCCGACATGTCCTCCTGGCAGCCCCCGCGGGCCTGGGCTTGGGTTGAAAGTGAAAGCCCGAGCCTGCAAACGGCTGTGACTGCAGGTTTCTCCATCAGAAACTGGATGGGGATTTTTTGTTTCTTTAAGACAAAAAACAGATGAGAAACTCCTCTTGCTGCAGGGCTGCCAGCCCCCCGGGGCCATGCCCAAGCCCCAGGACTTTGTGTTTTATGGGTTTCCCTTTTACTTCCCTGTGCAGAACAGCGGGCAGGCCGGGAGGCTGCGCTGGGTGAGGTGTGGAAGCGGCCGTGTCCCCTGTCCCAGGGGAGCTGGCAGGGTCTGCTGCCCCCCGGCATTCACCCAGCTCTGTCTGTCCATCTGTCCTGCTCTCTGGGGCTGGGCTATGGGGCTGGAGGGGTGGGCTTGCCTCCAGATGCTGTAAGAGCAGGGGGACCCAGAGCCGCCCCTTCCCTCCAACCCATTTCCAAGCCAGGCAGATGCTGGTCTGGGCAGGGGAAAGGGAAAGTGCCACCCCACAGCCAGGGCTTGGTGTCCCCAACATGGCTGATGAGGCCAATGCCAGGTACAGCCCAACCTGTCCCCTGCCCGCAGCCAGGATTTAATTTGCGGGCTCAGCCCACGCCACCCTGCTCCTGGGGTTACGAGTGGCGTTAGGGACAGGATGAGCTCCTTGGGGGCATCCTCACGTGCAGTGCTAGAGGTGTTGGAGTGTCCCCAGACCCGGCGGCTACAAAGAGACCATGGAGACACCGGGCTGGTGACCGCCGAGGGGACACAGGGCCGGCGGGGTGCAGGCGGGAGGTTTGAATCGCCCCGCCGCCGGGGTTCCTGCACTTTGAAATGCAAACCTGCCTTTCAATGCAAATGCTGCGAGAGGTTGGGCCCAATAAAAGCCTGTGGGCAGGGAGGTGCCTGGCCCCGGGACACAGCTCCCCAAGGCGCCCAGGTGAGCGCGGCGAAGGAGGGGCGGCCGCCACCGCGACACCCGGCCCGGCACGGCGCGGCACGGCACGGCGCAGCATGAGCGCGGAGCCAGCCGGGGAAGATGTATGTAGGCTATCTTCTGGATAAGGACACCAACATGTATCCCAGCCCCGTCCGGCACCCCAGCCTCAACCTCAACCCCCAGAACTACGTGCCGGGGCCGCCCCAGTACTCGGACTTCGCCAGCTACCACCATGTGCCGGGGATTAACAGCGACCCGCACCATGGGCAGCCGGCGGCCGCCTGGGGCTCTCCCTACACCCCTGCCAAGGAGGACTGGCACTCGTACGGCACCGCCACCGCCTCGTCCACCGCCAACCCGGGACAGTTCGGATTCAGCCCCCCGGATTTTAATCCCATGCAGCCCCCGGGCTCTGGACTCCTGCCTCCACCCATCAGCAGCTCGGTCCCCCAGCTCTCCCCTAACGCACAGAGGCGCACCCCGTACGAGTGGATGAGGCGCAGTATTCCCAGCACCAGCAACAGCGGTAAGGAAACCCCCGGCCCCGCACCCTGGCTCCTTCCTCTGCACAGAGGAGCCCTCGCCTTGAAGTCCTGCAGGGTTGGGTCCTGCTATGGGGTCTGTCACTGCAAGGGAGGGACAGAGCTTGTGTGGCCACCGAGGTGGCTTGGACTGAGGATGGGCATGGAGGGTACCAGCATGCGGGCTGCCCTGTCCTTCCTTGTCCTTCCTTGTCCTCACCAGCAGCCGGGGTTAGTGGATGGTTTCTGCCTTGCATATGGCTGGAAAGTCCCAGCCAGCCTCTGACCTCTCATCCCTGCCCTCGCCTGCTGCTGCTGGAGAGGGCAAGCAGAGCCGGAGACCTGCGGGGTTGCGGGGTGCTCTGGCTGCAGGCAGCCCGACGGGCCCTTTTGCAGGAGCCCTGCCCCACCCTGCACTGCTGGGGCACTCACCCATTATTGAGTTGGTGACGGACAGGCTGTTGATGTGTGCAAGTGTATGTGTGCAAGGCTGTGGCTGTGCGCGTGAGCAGTGAGCGTGGCCGTGCGCCTGGTCAAGCTACGGTGCAATAGCTGTGTGCATGGCGTGTGCAAGGAGAGCGTGAACCAACATGTGAGGGCCTGTGTGTGCAGGCGTGTGTGTGCATGTACAAGGTGACCTATGCGGTGTGCCTGGCACCTGTAGTGTGTGTGCACATGTGTGCAGGGTGCATTCAGTGCAGGATGTGCAAGGCTCTGTGTGCGAGGCGCTTGCTGCACGGGGTCAGTGAGTGTGCATGGGCGATGCTGCATGCTTTGTGCGCGTGCAAGGCGCGGCGCGCTGGGTGCCATGCGCAGGGTGCGTGTGGGTGCGCAGGGTGCTGCGTGCTGTGCGTGCGTGTGCCCCCGCTCCTGTGCCTGGCACTGGGTGGCCCTGCTGTCCCTGTCCCCTGTCCCCGCGGGGTCCTGTCCCCGCTGAACTCCTGACCCGGGGGGGAAGTGTCTGGGCCCCTGCAGCCCCCTGCCCGCAAGCCGCCCCGCTGCCCACTTCAAAGGCGGTGGGCAGTCACCCCTCGGGGCCAGCCCAAATTGACAAGGCCTTCGCTTTGTCATGGAGATGCTGGCCGGCTCCTTTGGCAGCGAGGTGAGGTGTGGGGCCCTTTGTCCTGCCCTGCCCGTGCCCTTTCATGTTCCCCTCCGGGGTTCCCAGCCTACGCCTGGCCAAACCACCATCCCCTCCCTCGCCAGCCCGTGCAGGGCTCCCAGATTAAAAATGCACATCGAGGTGCAAAATGTCTCCGTTTTAGGCTTGCTTTTGGTTCCCCGCTGTCACCGCGTGGGGCTGGCCCCATGCACGGTGCTGGGGCCGTGATGGCCAAGATCCATTCAGAGGATGTGTGGTGCCAAGGGGCTCAGACCAGAGGTGCCTGGGGTCTCCCTGTGTGGAAAACTGCTCTGTGGCTGCACCGGGTGCGTGGTGGGGCTGGGGTTGGGGCTGTCCCAGTGGGAGCAGGGGCTGTGGTGGGCAGGCAGAGCATCCCGGGGGGTGCAAACAGCCAGCGCCAGTCTGCAAGCAGGAGGAAAGAGGCAGGCTGGTATTTCCTGGCCTGTTTTAAGCTCTGAATAAACCTATTTAGGAAAAATGCCCCCCTCCTTGTAGGCAGTGAATGGGACCCTACAGCTTCTGCAGGTTCTGTTGGTCTGAACTCATGTTTGTTTTTTTTGAGAGAGGTGGGAGAGGAGATGAAAAAATGAAAGCGGGGAGAAAGACATCAGCACACCTCTTCTCTGGCTCAAGGGACTGAGATAGACCGGGGGCTTGAAAGTGCCCCTTGATTGAGTTACGTTGGAAGTGAGTGATTGAATTCTGGAAAAATCAGTAGCTGCTCAGTTTGTATCTCTGAGATTAAACACATACAAAGGAGCAAATAAACCAGCTGTCGTCCCCAGTGAGCTGGGCGGCAGCAGCAAAATCCCCCTGGGTTGGATGGGCACCTTCTGCAAATGCCCTCCCCTGGGGTTTCTCTCCTGGGCTTCCCTTTAAAATAAGTGAGCTGCAAATACTTCAGGCACTTTTCTCCATAAAGCTTGAAAATGAGCAGACCAGAGATGGGTTTGACATAGATAAGGGTGAGATTCTGGAATGAATTGTTTTATTGAAATCAATAAACTGGGCATTAATCAGCCTGGATAGATTAACTGCCCCTCTCACCGCTGTGGGAATAGGAAGTGAATACATGTTCTTTCTTGCTATAAATATCAAGAGTTTCTTTGCGAACGCCGTAAATCATAATACTTCAGAGGGCTGTAAATTGAGGTTCCCTCTCCGTCTTCCCTTGTATAAACAGCCATCAGCTGCAGTTTGAAAGCTTTGGGGAAGGAGCTGTGCTTTGCTGAGAGGCGATTTTACACACGGCCTGTGAGTGTGCTGGGGGTTCTGCGCACACGAAGCAGAGCCTGAGAAAAATCGGAGAGAAATCTCCCAGTGACTCACCACAGTCAGGCTTATGGGGTGCTGATTTGATATACCTCTTGCTAAAACATGAGCTAGCCACGGCAGAGGGCAAAACCCAGCCTGGGCAGGAGCAGGGGCTGTGATACAGGGCTCTCAAAATCAGGAATTAGAGGGAACAAGACCTCCCCAGGCCTCCTTTTCTTTCCCGAGCATCACCTCTTTTTCTGCTCATAAAATCTTCACGAGTGGAGTGTCAAAGCCTCTCTCTTCCTCCTTATTCACAATTATTTGCAAACTTCCTTGTGAATTGCACCCCTGCTCTATAAAAAGCTCAGGAAGGTGCTGGAAATGGCAGCGCGCTGAACTTTGAAGTTCACCCCCTGCTCGTTAGTTATGTAAATGCCCGGGTGCTGCCGTGGGGCCGGCCTTTATGTCACTAATGGAGCTGGCTGCGGCTAAATATTGCAAGTGAAAGTGCGCCCAGGGCATCCCCGGGGAGCCGAAGGTGCTTGGGGCAGCACGGTGTGGGTGCCCACGGCGCGCTTGCCCATGGTATGGGTGCCCTTGGTGTGAGCACCCATGGTGTGGGTGCCCTTGGTGTGAGCACCCATGGTGTGGGTGCCCATGGTGTGAGCACCCATGGTGTGGGTACCCATGGTGTGGGTGCCCGCGGTGCCCAGGCAGCTCTCGGGGTGGCAGAGAGCAGATACAGATGCTCTGAGCATGAACAGGGTCCGACCCGCTGGGTGTGCAGTTCTCAGCTCCACTCCAGCCCCATTTTCTGTTTCCAGCTCTGTTTTCCTTGTTCAGCTCTAAGGAGATCTCTGAAAGCCGGAGGCAACACTAAAACCCCCATTAACAAGATGCAGCAGCCCAGTGCAGGCACGGTTTGCATTGGCACGGGGTGTGTTGGGCAAAGGAGGTCCCTGCATGGGTTCTCCTATAGGCCCCCATTTTTGGGATGTGGCTGCTCCCCATGAAATCCTTTGCTCCCCCGTGTCACCCGGTGTGCCTGCATGTCACTGGGGGCCCCACCGATCTTCTCCCCTTGAATTATTAACCCACAACCTGCTCCTGGCCTCCGCTGGGGTTTGCTGAATGCTTAGCTGGCCAAGGTACAGGCGGCTCAAACTTTCCTAGAATTGACTTTCCTTGAACAAAAGGGGCTTCCCTGGAGCACTGGAGGTCCCTACGTGCTGGGCTGGGCTGGCTAATACCCCAGGATTAGCCGAGGGACACTTAAACCCCCCGGCCAATGGAGATGTTTCCTGCGGGGGACCCTTCAAGGACGCCCACTTCGGTGCTGTTAGCTTTGCGATTGCCCGGATAAGGGGACGGATCCTTCCCCGGCGCTGGGGCCGTGAAGGGGGAGAGGGTCCAAGGCTGTGTCAGCTGCCCCCTGAAGCTCTAGAGGATCCAAGCAGGGTTCTATGCCTTGGGGCTGGATGCGGACCCATGCCACGGGGGCGATGCTCCGTGCTGGCACCCCACGTGTCTTCGCGGCGCGGTCTTTGACCCCGCGCAGGAGACTGCCCGGCGGCACTCGGCGAGGCGCTCATAAAACCGAGGAGCAGCCCCAGGAATGCGCCGGTTGCCAAAATAAAGGCTTGAATCACTGCGGTGCTGGGAAGCGCCGGCCCCAACGCCCAGCCTCGGGCTGCTGCTCCGTGGCCGAGGGCTGGGATGGGGACGCGTGGCCACCTCCGGCATCCTGCCCGGCCGGGGCCAGCCTGCGCTCCCCTTCTCTGCTCTGAGCTCCCCACGCCCGGCTCTGCCCCGGCCGCTTCTGCTCCTTCCCAGCAGCTGCCACCTCCGGCTGGCTGTGCCCCGGGTCCTGCTCCTGGCTTTGCCAGCCCCAAAACCCTGGTATACAGCCCCTGCTCGTATTTATAGCAAAGCCGCGGGGCTTTTTTGGAAGCGCTGAGCTCGATCCCCTGCATGCAAAGGCTCCAAAACCATCGGGATCCGTGCGTGCGGTTTTGTAACCGAAACATTTCCAGTGCTCGACCTATCGAGTCAAATGAGATTTTATTGCCGGTGGGGTGGCCATGGCAGCATTGCTGCTTCCTCTGAAGCCTTTGGCTCCAGGAAGAACTCCCCGGTGTGTTTCGGTGTCCGCTCAGGGGGGGCGGTGGGTATGGCTGAGCCCTGCCTGCAGCCCAGCAGCTCGGAAATCGGGATCCACGTGGCTGTGTCCTTCGTGCTGCTTGTCCCATCCATCACACCCTGCTTACTGGGGCGGGTGGGAAAGGGCTGGGAACGCGGCGAGGAAGGGGAAGGCTCGTGATGCCTGCTGGTCCCAGCACCGGGGGCACTGCTGGTGTTTAACCCGCTGGCACAGGGCTCCGGGTGGCTGCCAGAGCCGCAGCCTGGGGGGCTCCTGAGCGTGTGTGGGGGGCTCAGCCCCTTCTGCAGACGGTGCAGGTTCTGGAGCTGCCGTTTCCAGCAGGTTTGGGGACAGTGAAATGTGCTGGGCTGTCTGTCCCCAGCATCAGCACAGAGGGGTTGTGGTCGCCTCTGCTCGGCAGAGGGAGCATCGGCCCCTCTGTGCAGCACAGCTGGAGCACAGCTGGCTGCCGGGTAAGGGTGGCTTCAGCTGGGAGGGTCCCGAGTGTTAGGAGCTGACCCCAGCCCTTGTCTCGGGGTCTCTGTCATGGGGCATTGCTATGCTGGCTGCCCCCTCTCTGCATTTTCCCCTATGGAGCTGCAGGAGGATGGAGGGAGGGTTAGGCTCCCCAGGGGGCTCACGGCTCCGACCCTGGGGCTCCATTCGGGTTTGGCATTGCTTCCATGCCTCAGTTTCCCCATCCATAGCTCTGCCTTGGCTACATCAGGGCAGAGGGAAAGTTTTCATTAAGGCTTTCACTGGGGAGAAATGTATCACGCATTCTTCTAGGATGAGGGGGATTTTATCCTCTTTGCAAATAGATGCTGCTCCAGAAAAAAAGCAGCTGGATCATGGAGTGAAAGCTCCTTCCCTGGTGATGGGACTCTCGCCCAAAAGGTTTTCTATGTGTTGCTACAAGACAGCTCACGGCGGCCCAATTTTTTTATACGAGTCATGCGAGGAGCCTCTGGGCAGCAGGGCATGCAAAACCTCGCGGCGCCGGCTCCATCCCCAGCAGCACCTCCCGTGCAAAGAGCCCTGCAAGGCGCCTGGCACCCAGACCGGCACGTGCCCGTGTCCCCAGGCCTCGGGCACCTCTGCTGATGTGGCGGTGAGCTCTCATCTCCTCGGCTCCAGCAAGGGGCTGCCATACCCCTGCTTGCTGCGTGCTGCCCTGATCGGAGCCCTGATGGCTGCGGCACTGCTCAGCGCAGAGCCAGGGCTTGCAGCCGCCGCAATTTTGAGCTGCTTTGACCTGTGAAACGGAGACCTTTGGGAAACGGTGCAGGACCATGCTCCTCCCTGGTCTGAGCTCAGCTGTTCCTAGAGTTGCTCCACGCCAGCCTTAAAACACCCCCTCACCCTGCTGCCTATCCATCTGGGTGCAGTTTCTTGCCAAAAGCCATCCCTTGGGCAGACTGGGGCTGGAGAGCGAATTCCAGCCCCCTGACAGCCCCCACCATCCTGCAGTGCCTTCCATAGCCTGGTGGGTGCAGAGCTGGGGATGAACAGTGCAGGGCTGGGGCTTGGTTTTCCGTTCCTCTGCCCCTGCTCTGGAGGCAGGGAAGCAAGAACCCTGTGTCACCAGGGCTGTGTGACCCCGACCTGTGCGTCCCAGAGATGTCCCGGTGCCGTGGTGCAGTGCGGGGATCTCCGGGGTCCCCATCCCCGTCCCCAAGGCTGCCCTAAGGAGAGAATGAGGGCCGGGGGTCTCCCCCAGTGCGTGTGTGAGCGCATGTGCGTGCACGCTCAGGAGTGTGTCCTCTGGGGCCTGTGCAGCGTGTTAAAGCCATTCCCTTATCTAATCGTGGCTCAGGTGAGCGCTATTAGGGTTACACATTAACAGCAGTAACGATGCCCTCTCCCCTTGAAGCCACGGGCCCTGCCTTGATCCCAGTGCTGAAACTCTTCCCATGGATGTCTTGATTTGGCTGCTCCAGCTGCTCTTTGGGCTGTTTTTTGGGGGACGAGAAGGATGAATGCACGATGGGGCTGGGCGGGCTGGTGGCAGGAGAGGGGAAGACACTTTGCAGGACCTCACGGGGCAATCCGGGCTCCTTGCACCCCCTGCCCCATCCGTACTCCCTCCAGCAGCCACGGGCTGTGCCACAGACCTGGGACAACCCCATCCACCTCCACTGGGTCCACTGGAAAAGTTGGGGGCTGCCCCATCCCTCTGCCCCTGAGCTCCCCATGGTGGCACTGGGGCACGAGGGGTCCCCGCGAGCAGTGGGCTGGCTCAGCCCAAATTTCCTCTTTCCTTTCACAGGACCATAAAAGGGCCGCCGAGGGAGAGCTAAGCGTAACTCCGCATTGACATTCAAGGGGGCTGCATTATTCATTGTCAACAGTATTTCTTGCAAATCCCTTTCTTTTCCTTGTGAATCACCCACGATACATTCCTGAATTCAGCAAACATCGCCGAAACCGGCAATTAGTCGAGGTGAATAACTCCATCTCTGGCTTGGCCACGAGTGCCCTGCTCAGCTCCTTGCTCCCCAGTTTTTGGCACAGGGGCAGGAGCAGGGCAGAGCTGGGAATCCGACAGGGACGAGCAACCAAGAAGGAATAAAAAAAACGGTCTGTGATGGATCTATTTACGGCTGTGGCAGGAAATAATAATTCCTGCTAAAATTTCTGGCATATGTGGTATCCACAAACCACCTTATTTCTGTATTCTTTATTTTAGCTGTCAATTCCGTTGCTTTTCAGCTGTTTTATTTTATTTTTTTTCACCAAGCGGTGGCATTCAAATAGTAATATCGCAAATAAGATACTCACTTTTCAGTTATTATCTCTTCAGAAAAGGTTTTGCTTTCAAAAGAAAAAGAAAAAAAAACCCTATGAGAAAGCAGATATCTCGTAGGATTCCCTGAGGCTGGCACAGATTCAGGGAGGGTGTGTGGTTTCTCAGGGAGCTGTTCACTATGTGTAAATTTAATTTATTTTGTAACCCCCCTGCGAATTGCTCTGCTGGCAAATTTGGGATGCAAGAACCCCGTGTGTGTGCTGCGGGGTGGTGGGAGGGTGATGGGTGGCTGTGGTTCCTTACCGCATGTCTGCTGACACGTCCACGAAGAGCTTGCTCAAATTCATTTTTACCTTATGTTATGCCTGCAAAGTCAGCTCCTATGGCCAGGTGCCCGCACACCGCAGCACACACCTTGCTCAGGGCCATGGGCAGGAGCAGGTCCACGGCTGGCCCGACCTAGACGGGCAGGAGGGCGGCTGCTGCCTGCACGTTATCTGCTTCCCGTCACCATCAGGTGCTAGGGGAGTCGTCCCAAGGGATGCTCAGGTGATGACCACCCCTCCAGGATGCTTAAAAGTGAAATTGAGCTGGTTCATGGGCAAACTGACAAGCTGGGAGGGAAGGTGTTTCGGCGTGGAGTCTCTGATGTCTAATAACATTGAGCCCACGCTGGAGTCTCTGTGGAAGTGCAGCTTTGCTCCACTCTGCCCAAACCCCAGCTCCCACCGGGCTGGTCAGAATTTGGTAACACCTCTGGGACTTCCCAGTGCCCCTGCCCCTTCCCGTGGCAGCAGCACTGCTCCTGGCAGCTGATGTTCAGGAGATGAAGGCCACGGGTGTCTGCTGGCCTGTGTCTATGTGCAGACTGATGGAGGAGCTGATGGGAAGGCGGCTGTGCCACTTTGCACTGTAATTTTCTTCTAGAAAGCACCTTTTGTGGCACCATGCAATGGATACAGCTCCGTCCGAACCTGGGGGAACCCAAGAACAGAGTTCCCTGGGTTTTCCCTCTTTTCCCTGTCCTGATCTGTGTGCCTTAAAGTGATGGCACTGTGGGCTTGGGCTCCATGGCCAAGAGCTGGGCTCCCCGCAGCCCTCCCAGGCTGGCCGTGTGCTGGCTGCCTGTGCTCTGTGTGCTCAGCCTGGGGCTGCAGCACCGCTCCTCTCGGGGATGGCACATCATACCACATGGGATTTACAGCCCATCCTCTTGGGATGCGGCTGAACCCTTCCTGCCCTTCCCACCGAGCCACTTCCCCCTACTCCCAAGTATTTTCCAACACAGAGAAACACCCTGGCATTATGCAGGACGGGCGTCAGATCCCATAGGAGCCCCTGACTCTCTTGCCCCTGGGTCCCAGTTCATCTCCACGTTTCTCCAGAGCCACCCATGGGGTTGTGCAGCTCCCCCATGCCCTCGGGGATGCTCCTGCCCCCCAGCCCCTCTCGGCTCACCCCGACTCTGCTTCCTCTGACAGGGAAGACCAGGACGAAGGACAAGTACCGCGTGGTGTACACGGACCACCAGCGCCTGGAGCTGGAGAAGGAGTTCCACTACAGCCGCTACATCACCATCCGCCGCAAGGCCGAGCTGGCCGCTGCCCTGGGGCTCACCGAGCGGCAGGTCAGTGCTGAAATGGGGAAAACCTGGTGGAATTGGGGCTGGGAGAGGGCAGTGCTGCTGCCACCCAGCTTCCAGCCCCCCAGATTCCCCCCCCGGCCTAGCGGTGCTCACCCTTGTCTGTGTCCCCTTCTCAGCATGGCTAATGGTGTCTTTCCACAGGTGAAAATCTGGTTCCAGAACCGGCGGGCGAAGGAGCGGAAGGTGAACAAGAAGAAGATGCAGCAGCAGAGCCAGCCCACCAGCACCACAACGCCAACCCCCCCAGCCGTGGGCACGCCAGGGCCCATGGGTGCCCTGTGCGGCAGCAGCGCCCCGAGCCTTGTCTCCTCGTCGCCGCTGACCATCAAGGAGGAATTCATGCCTTAGCCCCCTTCGCCAGCTCCGGACACCGAGAGATAAGCACTACAGGTCGCCGTGCTCCGAGGAGTGACGGTCCCTGCCCAAAGACCCCCTGTCCCCGGCTGAACTCGGGGGCAGCCAGCGAGGCTGGGCCAGGTGGCACCGTCACCTTCCCGAGGGGCTGGTGGGCTCTGTCCTACACACAAACCGTGGGTTAGGTAGTACTGCTCTCCCGGGGGAAACGCGCTGCTCTGGTCTCTGCTAGCTGTAGCCCCAAGGACGATCACAGAGCCAGCAGGACGGGCGTTAGGGGGTGGTGGAGGCTGGCTTTCCTGGGGCACATCGCATGGAGCTGGTGGGATGCTTCCTTCCCGGTCCTCCCAGTGATCCAGCTGCCTGCTGCTTTGGGGGCGGTTCAAGCGAGACTGAAATAGAGGAAAGGTTTGGCTGGACTCGAGGCAGAACAAATCTCAGCTGAGCTGCGGGATCTGCCACGCCAGGGAGGGGGATGCCCACGGCGGAATGAGATGGACGGTGTGAGCCGGACAGGACGCTCAGTGGTGGGGCCTGAGGAGGAACAGGGGCTCCTCCAAACCTGGGTGATGGCAGCGAGCTGCAGCACCACCTGGGCAAGTGCCCCCCGTGTCCCCCAGCCACCACGCCTGCGTCCCCAGCTCCATCCCTGTGGCCACAAAGAGCCACCAGGAGACGTGCCAGACCTCCATCCCATAACTGAACCGCCCGCTGAGGTCTGAGACCACCTTCCAAGGTGGGAAGGACAAGAAGAAGAAGGTTTGTCATCAGGACAGGGCAGAAGAGCCAGCCCCAGGGGTCACACACTGACCCTAAGCATCGCAGAGCCTTGCACCGAGCTGCACCCACAGTGCAGGAGCAGAGCATCCTCCAGGGGGGCCATGAGAGCCACCGGGCGTTCGTCTCCCACCAGCGGGGCATCTGATGGGGTTGGGGGGAGAAGCGTGTAAGGGACCGAGTGTTCAGACCCTGTCACAGCTCCGTGATGCTGCACCAAGGTGTTGCAGCAGCCGCATCCACCAGAGCCGCTGCTGGGGCTGTCGTGGGGAGAGGAAGGGTTGGCGGTGTGAGGTGAAGGAGAGCTTCCAGGGACAGAGGGGCAGTTTTCTTGTAACCCAAAGGACTCGGGGTTTTGTTCTCCCAGTTGCCCTGCATGCACTGTATGACCTCTTGCCCCCTGCATGCCCATGGCCAGTAATCAATGCCCTTTTTTTTTCCTGCTGGAAAACTGCAGCTAAAATGCCCTTCATCCCACTGACTCCTGGGATAATATTAGCCCAGCTGATGTACAGCCCAGTTTTGGATTCCCCAAGGTGTGCAGCTTCCCAAGACCAAGGCAAGGATGCAGGGGCCCTGCTTGCCCTTTCCGAGCGCTGTCCCTCCAAGGCTCAGCAGGGACGAGAGGCAGAGATGTCCCCGCTGCCCGCACAGCCCTCTCACCCAGCACTGCCTCTGCACTGAGCCCCTTGCCCATCCTCAGCCCCTTCTGGCCCCGAGATCACAATGTCCGGGGGTGCTGTGGCTCTTGCAGGACCCCGTGGGTCCCTGCAATCCCGCTGTGCCTGCAGCCCCTCTCCAGCTCATGTAGGATTTACACCTCCCCTCTGTGGGGACACCTCCCTGGGGCCACCACTGCCAGCTGCGCTTGGTGGTGAGGACGGACACCAGCACTGACTGGGGACTTCGGCTCATGGCTCGTGTATATAAGGCAAAACTGGTTTTCCTTTTCATTTTTTAGGCATCAGTTAAAATAAAAACAAGCAGGAATCCTGCGTGCCAAAGATGCATTGCTGCTTCCTCACGCCCCGGGTGCTGCTGCGGCAGGGCAGGGATGTGGCTGCGGGGACAAACCCGCACCGACGTCCCCAAATGGGGCCGAACAGGCGGGGAGGACAGGGACAGAGGCCTGGACGCAGCAGCCTGGCCCCATGGGCTGGTGGCAGCACGCCGTGTGCCCAGCACGAGGGAGGCACAAGGTGGCGTGGGGTGGCGTGGGGTGGCCACGTCCCATCCCTTGGCCACGGCGGGGGTGGCCGTGCCGGGGGTGGCCGAGGGAAAGGGTGAGGCCAGGCCTTGCTGGTGGAGGCCAAAGAACAAGGCCGGCTGCCCACAGACGTGGCCGCCGCCGATTGGCGCCTCCCGGCCTCTAATCTCGTTTTATGGCTGTTGACGGGCTGAATATCCTCCTTGTCCACGAAGAGCAAACAGAGAACGAGGATGTGAGATAGCACCAGGGACAGCTGGCATCGGTGCCCGGCCGCGACGGAGCGGGCATGGGTGGGCCCAGCCCGGGCACTGCTGGCTTTGCCATCCTCTCCCTTCCTCATCCCGTCGTCGCCTCTCCATCCCAGCCACATCCCAGCCGTCCTGCAGGGCACCGAGCCAGGGGCTGCCCTCAAATCCCTGCCCAAAACGGCTCCTCCAGCCCCAAAACGTGCCGGGGGGAGGCAGGGATGTGCACGGAGAGGTGCCTGGGCAGGGAAGGTGAATGTGGAGGGACATCTGGTGTGGGATAAAGTCCTCCTGGGCACAGCAGATGGAGGAGCCGAGGCAGGATGAGGCGGTGTTGCAGAGAGAAGGACAGAATAAAGTTTTTTTTTCCTGACCTTCCAGGAGTGGCGGCACTAATGCTGCACCCTGCTGCGTTGGGCTCACTGGCACGGTGTCTGGGTGCCTGGCACATCCCTCTGTGTGCCCTGCTACAAGGGGATACAGGCCTTTGGTAGCTAAAAGGTTGGGGAGGCAATGGGAACGGAGCTGGTGCCACAAGGTTGAAGGGAAGGGAGTGGACGGGCTGCCTGCCCAAAGGGCTGCACCCTGCTGGGCGCCGGGGTGCCCACGGGAGGGTGCGGGCAGAGGGAAGATGCTCTGCCACCGCCCCGGAGAAGCTCCCGGTACCGTTGACAGGATGAAATTCCAACCGATACCCTAATCAGGTGCCTGCCTGTTTGCACAGCAGGGTAAAAGTCCAGCGAGCCGCGCGGCTGTGCCCTTGGGTTGCTGCTGCCTGTGTGTGCTCAGGGAGCAGGCGCTGGCGGGAAGGGGCCATAAATGCGCCCACACGCCCAGCACCCCTTCCCCCAACACACACACACACCCCTCGGCTGCTGACGGAAGGCATCTGCCGTGTCCCCGCTCCCCCGTCCTCCCCTGCCTCCCTCCAGCCACCATTTCATCAGGGCTGTGGGGTCACCATGTCCCCGCTGGTCCCCGTGTCCCCACCGGCTTTGGCACCCAAAGCTCCTGGCCATGCATCGCCCTGATGGTCGGACCCCTGGCAGGTGACAGACACATTTTTAACACCCCTGGCAGTTGCCTCCTGAGTTGCACAGCCCCACACATCACCACAGCTTTATGGGGACAGTGGGTGGCACTGCCAAGGGACCCTGGGGACTGTCCCCAGCAAGCCCCCGCGGTTTCTTCCCATTCCTTCCTCTGTGCTTCCTACTGGCTCACGCTGCCTGGCCGCACCCCTCCTCAGAGAAATCTTGAAATAATCCTCAAAATAAGGCCACGCACAGCAGGTGGCTGGCAACGCAGCAGCCTCCGGCATGGCACGGTTCCCAGCGCTGACGAAAGGGAGCACCGCGGCGGCTGCTGCCTTCCCCGTGCCCCACGGAGCAGATCTGGGCACGGCCCCGTCCTGCTGCCAGGCACCTCCCCAGGTGCTGCTGGGCTGTGAGCAGGGTGGGCAGGGGGCTTCCCCTGGCCAGGGGGCTGCTTTTTCCCTGCCCGCTGGTGCCCATCAGGCATGGCATCGGGCTGGAGAGGTGCGTGTGCTCCCCAGTGCCAGGTTCTGGGGACTGGGCACAGCTGTACATTGCTGCTGCCCTCTGCCTGAGCTCCCCTGGGGTTGCTGGGGTTCCCAGAGCAGGCTGCTCCTCCTGGGAGCTCCCCCCGGCTCCTGCTGCCTCTCACAGGTGCTGTGGCCCGGTTTGGGTCTCCAGGTGGCTCTGGGGTGATGCCAGACTCGAGCCAGCTCTGAAATGAGAAGCTGGAGCACCCCAGATGCTCGTAATGGGGTCTACACCCTGCTGGTCCCAGGGGATGGAGAGCTGGTGGCCCTAGCACAGCAGCACCAGCTGAACCCCAAAAGCGAGCTCTAGGCACAGAGCATCCCACAGACAGCAATATCAGTGTAGTTTTGGGGTAACACCAGCCCTGGGTGTCTCTGCCCTAGTGATGAGAAGAACAAGGCTCGGAGGGTGCCCGCGGAGGGCTGGGCTGTTTGTGCAGGGCTTGGTCCATGCTGGTGACATGGGGCTGGGGCAGCTGTAACAAGCTGCCACCAGCCTGCCCCTGTGCGACACTTCCCTTGAGGTGGATCCGGAGGGAAAAGGCTGAAGGGATGATTCAGATGGCACGGGCACGAAAGGCAAACAAAGCATCGCTGCCCCGAGCAGGAAGGGCGAGGCTGGGACAGCGAGATACGGCTCTGGGCCACCAGCCCAGGCAGCTGGGCTTGGCTTTCCCCACGCATCCCAGGAGAGGGAGAAGCGATGGATAAGACCGAGACAAGGAAAACCCAGCTTGGTGACTTCCCAACCCCCTTTTTTTTTTTTTTTTTTTTTTTTTTGAGGAAACTGCGAGTCTGAAAAAAAAAAGAGACGTTTGTTGGATTATGCAGTTTGCTCCTTCCTCCTTTCCCCCTGGGAAACCCAGGTAAATGTTAGCTCTCAAAGACCCACTGTGCAAACGCTGAGGCACTTCACCAGCGCTGGGCTTTGCAGAAATGTCTCTTTATTCTCACGATCTGTTTCCTTTTGGGGAAATTATTCAAAAGTGTTTGAAGAGCTGTAGGAACAGGACCTCCAGGAGGTTTTGGGGAGATGTGGGGCCTCGGTTCCAGCCCTGTCCCCCTCCACAGCCCCAGAGCCACCTGCTGAGCCTTAAAGCTGAGCAAAGCCTCTGGGGACGTTTCTCACCACAGCAGTGGGAGAAGGAGCTGCAGATCAGCCCCTTGCCCCCTCACTGGGGATTTGGCTGAGCACGAGGGGGAAAAGCCCCCATTTCCCTGGCTGTCGGGGCTGTAGGATCCCACTGACAGCTCAACAGGAACACCTGAGCCCTGGGAACAGGAGCTGCGCTCCAGTGCTGGGGACAGCACTGGGGACTGCTGTCTCCACTGGGACCTGCCCCAGGCGCACTGGGATGCGCTGGTCCTGCCCAGAGGGACCGAGGGCTGCTGAGCATCCCCTGCCCCGGGCTCCGGGCTCTGTGACAGCACGGGCACGAAGCACTTTGGAGCTGCTCAGGCTCCAGCTGTGCCCTGCCAGAAGGAAAACCAGCGTGGGGCCGGCCGTAAAGGTGCTGGGAGCTTCTGGCACTTGCTCTGCTGCCACCACCCCCTGGGACATGTGGGAGCACCGGGTGCCCAGCGGCAGGGCACCCATGGGACCTGACGCATCTGTGGGTTTGTGTAAAACAGCATCCACTCCTCCTCGCTGCCCTGGTGGGGGCTGAGGAGCCGAACCCCTCCCGGCAGGGGCTCGTTTGACAGACAGCCCTTCTCCAGCCTGCCAAGAGCCGTCCCCTCCCTCCCTGCCTGCTCAGCACGCAGCCATCCCCAACTCCAGGCAAACCTTTCTGCCAGCTCCGCTCCCGCTGGGCCGTGTCCCCCCGTGCCCCCCGCCTCCATCCGCGGCGCCGGGAGGAGCTCAGCACCCTTCCCTGCCCGCCATCGCTCCCTCTTCTCCCTCCCTGCCTCCGGAGAGGCCGTCTGGTCTGCGGAGCCAGAGAACAAGTGTCGGAGCGGGGAGCGCATAGCAACAGGATTGTGGGATGAAGAAGATTCGGCAGCAGCATCTCCGCAAGGTGAGAGCCGCTCTCGGGGCTCGGGGAGCGCGGGCACCCACGGGTGCACGGCTGGGAGGCTCGGCCCTGACACCCTCACAAAGGGGGAGGACGGGGGGGCATCCCGAGATGGGTGGGGGTCGCTTTGTCAGGACCTGTTGCCCGCTCGGAGGGATGCTTCTCCCACCCCTGCCCTGTCTGCAGGTGCTGCTGGAGGTGATTCACGGCCAGGCTGCCCTGGGGGGCTGTGGGTGGGTGCTCAGCACCAGCTCCCCGTGGTGCTGCTCCTGGGGATGCTGCTCCTGACAGCCTGGGGCTGCCCGGGCATGGGGAGGTTGGGGGTGCTCGGGAGGGTTTGGGGTTTCTCCCCCTCCATGGGGTGAGTACCCGGGGCTGGGCAGTGCCTCTCCCACCCGCAGCTGGGATCGCCTCCTCCTCCACAGGGTTTAGAGGGGTCAGGGTGGTGCTGGACACTGAACTCCCCTTGTGCCCGTTGTGGGCTGGCAGAGCTAGCAATCCTGCTGGGAACCCTTTTTAAAGCCAGCTTTCAGGCTTCCCCCATGCCAGGCTCTGCCTCCACTAGATCTTTGCTCAGTGGGCCCCCATCTGCCCCTGCACCAGGGGCCAAGCCCCTCCTTGTCCCCAGGTCCCGTGTGGGGACACGCTGCTGCTGCTGGTGGGTCCATGCTGCCTGGAGCGTCCTGGGCATCCCGAGTGCCACAAACCCCTTGGGCTCTGCCTTTCTCCTCTTTGCTCTGCCAGCCCATGCCTGCTGAAGGCAAAGTGAGGAGGACTCCAACCTGTGCCCAGCCTTCAGCTGGAAGGATGAAAACCCAGCAGAGTTGTGTCCCTGACAGGAAATTCCTAGGGTGCTGGGACCAGCGCTGGCCTGGTGCAAGCCAGCAGCTGTTTGATGGCCCTGGCGGCCTCAGGCTGCCTACCTGCCCCCAGTGCTGTTTGGAGGCAGCTCTTTCCTCTCCTCTTTCCTACAAATTGCTTATTCAGGTCACTTGGCGACTGCAAGATCCATTAAAAGTTCTCTTTGCCCCTTCAAAAGGTTTTCTGAGACACTTGAAAGGATTCCTCTGCCGCTGGTGATCCTGTTTAACATTTTTTCAGGAATTCATTTAGTCCCGCAGCGATCAGCTGGAATGAGAAGCAGATGTCTCGAGTTATTTCGCCCATTGGCGGTGCTGCTCAGGGCCCTGCTGCCCCTCACTCCCCAAACCCCCTCTTGCTGACAGCGGGCGGGGGTCTCTCATCCCACCACCACCGGGCACTGCAGGACGCCGTGTCCAACCTGGGCAGGGGCTTCCTGAGCTGATGGAGCTGTTTGCACATCCCCAGGACCCCCGCAGCCCCCTTCTCCCTCTCGCCAGTGTCTGCAACCCACCTGTGAGCCGGGAGTTTCAAGCCTCACCAGACATCTTTAGGGCACATGGAGATTCCTCCTTAACAGAGATCCTTCTCAGGCCCTAAGGATGCCGTGTTTGTTTTTGCATAATAGTATTTCCAGAAGAGCCGAGTGGATGTTTTTTTAAGCGAGTGCTTGTTTGCTTTGAGGGTTATTTGGTGAGGGTGGGGGACAGGGCAGGAGCCGGGCTTTGGGCTGCCCCGTCCCAGCCGGGAGCAGCACCCGAGCCTCTGCCCCCTGACGGGGTGCTGCGGGGACTGGGGGGCACCCAGTGGGTGTCACTGGAAATGTGCATGCTCTCTGTGCTCTGGACATCCCTGCAATGTGTTTGTTTCAGCCTCAGCCATCTGTGGCCACCGACAACAAGGCTTGCTCCCTCTCCTGGCTTGCGCCGTGACCCCGGAGCTGGGGCAAGCAGGGCTAGCACAGCCCCCGAGGGCTCTTCCCACCGCACAGACTCAGATTTACTGCACTTCCTAAGCGATTCTGCATCCGAATTAATTTTTTTTTTGTGGCTTTTATTTTTGTTCTTAAAGAGATTAACAAGCATCTCTAACTAACCCGAAGTGACTCACGCGTTACAGACGCGCTGTGCTCGCACGGAGCCGCAGGGGAGAAATCTGCCTTCGGGTGGCATCTCTCCCAGCCCGGAGCCGTGGTTCACGCGCAGAACGCTGAGCGAGCCGCGGACAAAACAGCCCCACGGTGCCAAGTACGAGTTTAGGCAAAATACGATGAAAAACCAACCCGAATCTGGCTGGCTTTCTAGATTCAGCCCTGTGCCAGCTGAGTTTTGTAGAGGTTTCAGTAAATCGGTTTGCGGATAATAATTAGCGCGGGGAAATTTCCTCGTGGAAGCCAGCTCTTATCCTCCTCGAGGCTCAAGTGCTTCTTCTCCGCGGTGACCTTTGGTTCGCTGGCTTCCTTGGGAGCATCTCCTGGCGGATGAAGGGAAGCGATGCCGTGCTGGGGGAGGACGCTGTTGCCAAGGGAGCTGTTGGTCCCCGTCTGTTTGTAGCCGCGAGACGGGAGCGTGGTCTGAAAGATGGCACCGTAGAAAGCGCTAGAGCATCAGAAGGAAAATCCCCGTTAGGACAGAGGCTGAAAGGGAGCACTGAGCCTAAAAAAAGGCCTGAAATCGAGGCACTGCGTGAGGTTTCCACCTGAATCAGCACGGCGTGCAGCCCTCTGTTATTTGGGACAGAGATGGGCTGGATCCTTAAATACCACATCTTGTAATCTATTTTAACTCATGTTAATAGACCAGGTTTTAGTGACGGGGGGGCGGGAGGGTCTGGCCACCCCTGTCACCCCTCCGCCCGCCTGGCAGGGACCTCGGGGTGAAAGCAGGGCTCAGCAGCTGGCGCGTCCAGGAGGGATGCTGCAGGGCCGTTTGTTCATCTCAGACACAGGTCTCTACAGGTGCTGGGCTAATTAGCAGCACGGCCACGTTTTGGGGGAGTAGCTAAGTCAGAGAGCCCTGTTAAACCACTGCAGGAGGGCTACCAGGTGGCAGGGAGGTTTTGTATCTCCAGCATTATATTTGGGTTGTGGTTTCACCTTTCAGCCTGTGTTTCTGAAGCTTTTCCTCCGGCCCTTGCCCTGTGTTGGTGGCATCCAGCAGGGATGGGCGCTTAGGGGAGGCTTCTGCAGCTGGGGTTGGGTTTTGGTGCGAGGCCTTTGCTCGGGCTGAGTGTTTCAGGCTGGCTTTGGGAAGTTTCCTGGCTCCCCCTGCCCCTCGAGGGGTCTGCGAGCGGTGCTGGTGGGAGCACGCAGCCATCATCGCCATCGGCAGCTCGGCTCCTGTCTCCATGGGAACCGGCAGCAGCATCCTGCGGGCTGGCCGGAGAGCAGCAGGAGGAGGAGGAGGAGGAGGAGGAAGGCGATGTGCCACCTTGCCCTGTGTCTGTGGCAGGGAGCGCGCTGGGCTCTGCTCCCCAGCCAGCGCTCATCCCCCAGGGGACGGAGGTCTGCGTGCAGGGGGACCCAAAGTTCCTGGCTGATCCCTGCAAATTCACGCCCCTGTCCCTCAGCCTCATCCCATGGGCTCATTCCCTAGAGATGTTTGACCTCAGGGACATGGAGATGGCTGCTTTTTCCCACTGGGACACCGGAAGAATGGGGACGCTCCCAGACAGGCATCCTTCTGCCCTGGCCCTGGTGTCCTTTTGGCAAGGACCCTGGTGTCCTTTTGCTTCATGGAAACTGCACCCAAGGGACCTCCTGGCAGGGGTCATCCACGTGCAGTGAGACAGGGACATGACCCTCATCCCACCCGTTTGCTTTTCCCACGCGCAGAGACCCCAGGGAGCCCTCCCGGGGAGCCCACCCATGCCGTAGGACCCGCACCTGAGGCAGCCAGAGGGAGGTTTGGGGTTACCCAGCTTTACCTCTTCCCTCCACCCCCGGGTGCCCTCTGCCATGCCCTGCACCCTCTCTCGCCCAGCCGGTGACACCAGAGCTCCTGGTGAGCCCCAGCAGCCAGGACGGCTCCGAGTGCCCTGAGGACAGAGGGAACTGGACGGGCCGGCTGGATTTCCTCCTCTCCTGCATCGGGTACTGCGTGGGGCTCGGCAACGTCTGGAGGTTCCCCTACAGGGCTTACACCAATGGAGGAGGTACTGCCCATCCTTCTGGCCGCGTCTCCCCCTCGCTGGGCTGGGCTGGTGGGACGTGTCCCCGAATGGACCCCCCCCTTTCCCCGCCTCGGGGCTGGGAAGCAGTGCTGGCTGCTGTGTGCCGAAGCAGGGAGGACACCAGATGTTGCTTCCAGCCACCTCCTCCTGCCCCTAAGCTTGCTGCAGGGCTGTAGGGTCAGCCTGCACCCAGGTGCGGATGGGGCTCACCTGCAAGTCGCTGCATCATGGCATGGAGACGTCCCCAGAGCTCCGTGCTGCACGTGAGCATCCACCAGCTGAGCATCCCCTTTGGTTCTGGTGTCTTCACCTGGTGTCCTGCAGGACCCAAAGGGCCCAGCAAACACTTCCCAGGCACCAAGGGAGGGGAAGGAGCCCTTTGCAATGCAAGAACCCAGCAGCGACGGCACAAAGTGCCTAGATAACTGAACAGTTCCCAGAGCAGCTGCTTGTCACTTGCAATAATAACTGGAGGATTTCACGGCAGTTGTGAAAGATCCAAGGAGGAAAAAGTGTCTGTGTGTGGGGGAAAGCGAGGCAAGGCGTGATCGCAGCCCCTTCCCCTGCACCAAGGGCAGGTTACCCTGGGGATGTGGGGCTGGGGTGGGCGATGGTGCGGGGGGCTGCGTGCTGCCCCTTGCTGCCCCGTTAATATTCCTCATGAGGAAGGCAGTGGGAGGTTGTGGCGACAACATTTTCCTTCCAATGATGGGCTTTAGGTGTTGGCCCTGCGTTAATTTTAGGGCTGTTTTTTTTTTTCGCTTCTTGCAGGAGCTTTCCTGGTTCCTTACTTCATCATGCTGGCCATCTGTGGGATCCCCATCTTCTTCATGGAGCTGTCGCTCGGGCAGTTCTCCAGCCTGGGGCCACTTGCCGTCTGGAAGATAAGCCCTCTCTTTAAAGGTGCGTGAGTGAAACCCAGAGCCTCTGCCGTGCTCCTACACGAGCCGCTTGATGAGGACGTGAACCAGCAGTGTCGTCCCCAAATCCTCAAAGCTCCTGTTAGCATCAGAGGTTAAATCCTGGGGGAAGGTGGAGCAGGCTGGACTTCTGGGTTGGTCATTGCAGTAGGTGCCAGTTATGTGTAAGATCTTCCAGTCTGCAGAGGCTCTGGATATGATGATCAGCTCTAGAAATTATATGAAAGCAATTAAACCAGACAGTGTGCAAAATACAGCATCGAAGCTAAGCAGTGGCTGTTAAAGACAAAGGTAAGAGTAAAACGTTCAAAAAAAAGGTCAGCTCCAACATTTTTACTCCCAACACAGAGCTGGAGTAAAACCCTGTGTATAACACAACAGGTCATCAATTCGTGCGCATTCAGGGGCATTCAGGGGTTCCCCCAGGGGGGGAACCTCTGGCCTGGAGCTGGTTAACCACCGGGCTGCTGAAACCCAGTGTGTGCCCCTGGTCGTGGAATTGCTCCGACGCGGAGAGATGGCTCACTCCTTCTTTACCCTCTCCTTCCTCCAGGCGTTGGCATGGGCACGATCCTCATCGTCTCCCTGGTGGCCATTTACTACAATATGATCATTGCTTACGTTCTCTTCTACCTCTTTGCATCCCTCACAAGCGACTTGCCCTGGCAGCACTGCGGCAACTGGTGGAACACCGACCTGTGCCTGGACCACCACGTCATCAAGGCGGGGAACACCACCTTCCCCGTCAACACCTCCAACACCGTCAGCCCCAGCGAGGAGTACTGGAGGTACAGAGCCTGATCCTATGTGGGGACGGGGTGGGCATCCCTCCGGGGACAGCGTGGGGACAGGGTGGGGTCGAAGGGGCTGTGCTGAGCATCTCATGGGCACCCACACTTGTAGTCGCAGCGATGGGGTCCCTCTGTCTGCATTTAGTGGTATCCCGGTTTAATCATCAGGATCTTGTCTCTGGCATGCGGGGGCTGTCCGTGATCTAGCGCTGCTTTGCTGGCCTGGAGGTGTGCTAGAATGAAATGCATCCCGTGGTCAGACTGGCTGGGATTTGCTCTCAACCAGTTTTCCCCTCCCGGCTGTTCAGCACATGGAGGAGAAGCCCCACCGAGTGCTCCCCTTCTCCCTGGCACGTAGCTGCCAGCTCCTTGTTGCTCTCTCGCCGCTGGTGTTGCTGGCATGGCCGTTGTTTGCAGCAGAGGCATGCCTGGGATCAGAGGGGGTCTCTGGCAGCCGGTGGGGGTGCCGTGGCCGCTCACCAGCGGCTCTCCTTTCGCCCTAGCCGCTATGTTCTGCACATCCAAGGGAGCTCCGGGATTGGGGATCCCGGGAGGATCCGCTGGAACCTGTGTCTGTGCCTGCTCCTTTCGTGGACCATCGTGTACCTGTGCATCTTAAAGGGAGTCAAGTCCTCCGGCAAGGTAAGGGCTGGCTGGTCCCTTTGGGGATCTACAGCGATGCCCACCTGCGTCTGCATCTCCCTGTGCACCTGGGGGAGTGAGACCCGTGAGCGACACTAGCAGAACACAGCCTGCTTTGGGCATGGCTTGCACACCCAGACACTGCTGCTGCTGGCCCTGCTGCATCCCAAGGACCCCGGCACTGCAGAGGGGTGCTGGGTGTTGGGGCGTCCCGTCCCGAGATGGGGTTACAGGGGATGAGGTGTGCTGCGTGCTGCCCCCAGCTCCCCAGCTGCCTCTGCGCTCCCGCAGGTCGTGTACTTCACCGCCACCTTCCCGTACCTCATCCTGGTGATGCTGCTCATTCGTGGCGTGACGCTGGAGGGGGCCTGGAAGGGGATCCGCTTTTACCTCACTCCCCAGTTTGACCACTTGCTGTCTTCCAAGGTGAGCAGGATTTTGTGCAGTTTGCCCAAGACACAAAGCCAAACCTGCCACCTCCAGCACGCAGCGGAGGCAGGTCCCTCACTCGGGTGGCTTTTCTGCTACCCCCTGACCAAAGTCCTCAGGGGGCTTCCCAAACCCTGCTCTGCTCAGCTCCGTTTCCCCTCTAGGTGTGGATTGAGGCAGCCCTGCAGATTTTCTACTCCCTTGGGGTAGGCTTTGGGGGCCTGCTCACCTTCGCCTCGTACAACACCTTCCATCAGAACATCTACAGGTGGGAGCCAGATACCCTCTGCTAAAAATCATAGGTGGGGAGCCTCGAAAGCCTCGGCTGGTGGGTTTAAGGGGAGGGTTCAAGGGGAGCAGAAGCTGCACAGGGTCATGCTGCAGCGCCCCTTGCCCGAGCACCTGGCAGACACCGGGCAGCTCACCCAGGCTGCGGGGGGATTAGAGGGTTTGGTGGAAGAAAAATCTCCTAAACATCAAGACTCAGCACCCGGTGTGGGAGTTTTGGGCTGCGGGTGCTGGTGGCTGGGGGCGTGTGAGGCTGCAGCTCTGCCTGCTGGTCCTGTCCCCAGCACCACTGGCAGAGAGGGGACCTTGGGTGTTGGGCTGGTCTCCTCCCCTGGGGAAAGCAAGCCTGGTAGGAGCCCCACGACGTGACCCATGTTATTAGACACGGGTCCTGCTTCCCCTGGGAAGTACCACCCCGGTGTGGGCTGGGACGGGACAGGCACGGTCAGAGCATCTGCTTTCTCCTCCCTAGGGACACCTTCATAGTCACCCTGGGCAACGCCATCACCAGCATCCTGGCGGGGTTTGCCATCTTCTCCGTTTTGGGATACATGTCCCAGGAGCTTGGGGTCCCTGTCAACCAAGTGGCCAAAGCAGGTGAGGCCGAAGAAGAGCCTTCCTCCCTCACCCTCCGCCTGGGGCAGCCGGGGCTGGGAAGGGGAGGTGCGGGGCAGCTCCTCCTTCTCCATCTCCATCTTCCCTGGCACCTCCCGCTGCCAAAGCAAAGACCTGGGATGGGAAACTCCTCCTCTGCCTGCATTTCCCTCCTGGGCTGCCTTCCTGGAGAAGCCGCAGGCTCCCAGTGCCCTGCCATGCCTGGGGTTTTGGGTTGGTGCCCGACAAACCCTTTTCACCCTGCCGCCCTTTGCCTCCCCTAGGTCCTGGGCTGGCTTTTGTAGTGTACCCCCAGGCCATGACGATGCTCCCCCTGTCTCCGTTCTGGTCCTTCCTCTTCTTCTTCATGCTGCTAACCTTGGGCCTGGACAGCCAGGTGAGAGCAGAGCCCCCCGAGCCAGCGGTGGCACCAGGCAGCCCTGGGGGGGGGGCTCAGGGGACCCTCTTGTCCTTTCCGTGCAGTTTGCCTTCATGGAGACCATCGTGACGGCAGTGACAGACGAATTTCCCTACTACCTGCGGCCAAAGAAAGCTTCTTTCTCGGCTGTCATCTGCATTGCCCTCTTCCTGATGGGGCTGATCCTCACAACAGAGGTGAGGCGTGGGGATGGGTACATCGGGGACTAACAAGGGGCTCCTTTTAGGGAACGCTTAGGGCAGCAGCCAAGTTTGCAGAGACACAGGTGTTGACACTAGCTAATAAGGTGGGAGAGAGATGACTGGTGAGCCTGGGCTCCCTGGGGATGTGAGGTCCCCCAGAGGGTAGCACAGCACAATTCTTGCCCCTGCACCAACCCCAGAAGAGGAGTGGTGCCTCCTGAGGGTACCTGATTGCTGTATTCCCCAGTGCCCATGGGGGACACAGCAGACAGGTGCCCCAAAACAGGAGGATGTGGGTTTATGGGGATGCTGGTCCTGGTGATGCCAGCCACCAGTGCTTTGTTCCACAGGGCGGGATGTACTGGCTGGTCCTACTGGATGACTACAGCGCTGGCTTTGGGCTCATGGTGGTGGTGATCGCTACCTGCCTGGTGGTGACACGTGTCTATGGTACGGGGTCTGTCCCGAGGGGGGCACAGGGAACGGCGGGCTGTCTGCCGGCCTGCTGCAGGCACCTGGCTTTGGGGCAGAGACAGCAGCTGCTGAGCCCTTGTCCCTCTCCTTCCCCCAGGCATAAAGAGGTTCTGCCGAGACATCCACATGATGCTGGGCTTCAAACCAGGGCCCTACTTCAGGGCGTGCTGGATGGTCCTGTCCCCGGCCACAATGATGGTAACCGCGGGGCTCATGGTGCTGGATGGTGCCAGCATCCCTGGGTGACCTCCCCTTGCGCCAGGTCGCTCTGCTGGCCTCTCCTGCTGGCCTCCGCCTGGCCCGGGGACCATCCTGCTCCTGCTGGGAGGTTTCCACGGGTTTGAGACCTCCCGAGGGCTCTGGGCTGACTTTGCCTCCCTGCCGCCCTGCAGGCGCTGCTGGTGTACAACATCATCAAGTACCAGCCCTCCGAGTACGGCACCTACCGCTTCCCCGCCTGGGCCGAGGCCTTGGGCATCCTCATGGGGCTCTTCTCCTGCCTGATGATTCCCATGGGCATGCTGGTGGCCGTGCTCCGAGAAGAAGGGACGCTGTGGGAGGTAGGAGACCCCGAAGCACCCCAGAAATGTGCGGGGGTGATCCTGAGCCCCTGCCTAGCCTGGGGTCTCTGGCGGTTTGCTGCCTGTGGGGTGCAAAGCATGGGGTCGCTTGTGTGGGGTGGGCACGGGCTTGAGGGACTTTGTTTTGGAGGAGCAAAGGGAGAGCAAGGAGGCAGCAGTATGGGGGGCACCCCAGGCACCATGGGGGGGCGTTCCTCTGCTGAAAGATTTTATCCAGGGATGGGCTGTGGAGCTGCTTGCAGCCTTCCCAGCTCAGCTTTGCTTTGCTGCTCTCCCCGGGCTGCTCCCCGCAGTGCCGCAGAGCTTGCTGCCCTCCCCAGGCTGCAGCCCTCCCAGGCAGGAGCCAGGGCATGGTGACACGGCCAGGAGCCACCTAGCTGGATGCTGTCCCCTCACCCAGTGGGATCAATAGCCCCCAGCCCCTGCAAGCCCTCCCCACCACCCCCCACAGACCAGAACACCTCCCCAGACCACGGCAGGGCACCGATACTGAGCTGCCTTCCCCAAAAACCCCATCCCACCCACACCGGGCGCTCTGCCCATCCCCTGGGAAGGATGGAGGTGACAGCGGGGAGCACGGTGGCGTGCGCCCTGCTCCCTCTGCCCGTCCCCTCGCAGCGCTTCCAGCAAGCCAGCCGCCCCACCATGGACTGGGGCCCGTCGCTGGAGGAGAACCGCACCGGTGCCTACGTGGCCAGCCTGGCCGGCAGCCAGTCCCCCAAGCCGCTGATGGTCCACATGCGCAAGTACGGGGGCATCACCAGCTACGAGAACACGGCTGTCGAGGTGGACCGGGAGATCGAGGAGGAGGAGGAGGAGTCCATGATGTGAGGGGACCCCCGCGGGATGCGGGGCTAACCCCCCCGCTTTGCACTGGTTGCACTTCGGCACTTCAGGCCGGCTTGGGGCAGCGGGGGGCTTTGGGGAGCTGCTGCCCCTGTTGGCCCCCCTGCCACCACCCCGGCCCCCCCAAGGTGTTAGTGTCAGTGTCGCGAGCTGTGTAACGAGTCTGTGCTTTTTTGTGATGGTATCCGTGCAAGCGGCCAGGCTGCCCCGATGCCCCCGGCCCCACCGCGGGCTCCTGCCCGGCGCCTGGGTGCAGGGATGCTGGATGCAGGGGCAGCAGCCCGCTGAGTTTGTCCGTTCTCTGCTAACACATATTTAACTCCAGTACCCCATGAACTAAGGTGTAGGAAAGGATTTTAGTATCCTCCATGCCCTGAGGAAGGCATGTGTCAGTGCGCTCAGAGGCACTCCAGCAAAACTGGGGCGCATCGGTGTCCTGCTGTTGAAATCTGACCTAATAAATGAGCAGTCAAAAAAGAGTAAGAACTGAAAAAATGCTTTGTAAACAAATGGGCTGGGGATATTCTGAGCTTGTAGGTCCCCTTGGCGGCAGGGCTGGGGCAAGCTGAAGGATGGGAAGAGGCTGAGTGACCCCTTCCCTACAGACACAGGAGATCATGGACAGGTCTCAGCTGACCCCAGTGCCAAAGGAGGACCCATGTCCATCCATAGGGGGTATTCAAGGGCCGTCCCCAGCCCTGGGTGCTGCTTGGGGCAGGGGGAAGCTGCTGTAGCTCCTCTGCTGCCCGGGGGAAGGTGAAGGGCTAGGTTTTGTTGCCCGGGTGGGATTTTGGGGTAACTGCTGGTCTGGAGGGTGCTGGAGAGCTTGGGAGTGCTCAGCCGTGATGCTGCTAGTCCCCATCACCCTGCTGCTGTGTGTGCCTTCCCCATGTGCCACCAATTCTCCATTAAAAAGCAGTGTGTGACACAGCCTGTGCATTATTTGGGGGCAGGAGGGGGGCACAGTGCACGTGCTGCCTCCCCCAGGGTGCCTCCTGCCAGGGAGAGGAGCTCACATGGGAGCAGGAAGGGCACAACCAGGGGGGCTGCCAGGCATGGGGGGCACAGACCCCCAGGGCTTTGTCCTGCACATCGCCATCCTGGGCAGGTAAGAGCCAAAACCCAGGACGAACAGAAAAAAAAAAAAAAAAAGGGATTCTGCTGGGATTATGCCCTGATGCTCTGGGTTACTAACTCTGGGACGAACCCTGGCACGAGGCTTCTCAAGCACGGCTGTGTCACCATGTCGCCCACGCAGAGCCACCCACATCCCCATGCTGGGGATGCAGAGCACACCCCGGAGCCCCTCCTGGCTGGTTCTGATCCTATTTTTCCCCCTCGGATCTCTTCTCTGGGCCTGGGGAGCTCTGGCAGCGCGACCGTGCCGCAAAGCACCTCCGCTAGTCCCCGGGTTAATGATTAGAGGCCAGCCATAAAAGCATCGCCGAAGGAAAGTTCAGGCTGTGGCGGCTGGGGAGTGGGGAGGGCCTGCCATAAACATTTATGGCCCCAATGAATCCCTCGCTCTAACCTTGACACTATTTACAGAGCGGGAGGACTCGGCAGGTCACGGTGCTGCCCAGCCATCACCGTGGGTGCTGCATGCGGAGCCCAGGCTGAGGGGCACGGGTGGGGGTCTGCAGGGTGTGATGGAGCAGGGGATGGGTGTTTTATGGTGTCACAACGTGCCGCAGGCACCAGATGAGGCTGACACCCTCACATAGTATGGATATGGAGGCTCCTTGAGCTGAGCACCCTGCTCCGGCCTCTGCATGGCTCCAGCCTGGTTTCCTTCCCCCTATGGTGTCCCCACTCCCCAAATCACCCCTGTGAGCCCCTCGGCCGGCCTCCCCCTTGGTGGCCACCCCCGGACGGAGGCACAGAGGGAAGGACTGGGGCAGGGACACCTCCCCTGGCCCACACGGGACCCTCTCGTGCCGGGGGGGGGGTGGCAGGGAGCCCCCTGCCCTCTGCCCTGCCCTCCCTCTGCGGACAGCGGAGGCCGCGTCCTCCGCAGCGGCCTTGTGCTGACACCTCGCGGGGCCGCGGCACCACTGCAGGCTGCAGGGCCGTGCCGAGCCGTGCCAAGCCGTGCCGACAAGCCGTGCCAAGCCCTGTCCTGGCAGCAGGGATGTTCCGGCTGCCTTCAGCCTCCACCCGAGGCTTGCTCCGGGCCTCGAGGCCTTCTAGGCCGGCAGCGCTGCCCCGGAGGGAGGCTGCGGAGCCAGGCGGGGCCGGGGCACTGCAGTGAGGGAGAACCACCTGTTTCCATGCTCAGAAGTTGTTAGCTATTTATTGCACTTGAACACCAAGAATAAAACCGACAATCGCCCTTCCCTCCCGCACCCGGGTGCCCCCCTCCTCCCCGCCGCCCTCCCCGCCTCCAGCATCCGAGCGGAGCAGTGAGCCTCCTGTTCACAGCCGCAGGTGCCGAAAAGAAAGGAAAAGGAAACAGAAAAAAAACATCCCCACCCCGACACCGGCCCGCTGAACCCTACACACGCTGCTCGACGGATCGAGGGCGCTTGCAAAAAGACAAAGGCTTCAGCTGCAGCCACACGGCCCCCCAGGCATGAGGGGACGGGCGGCTGCACCTCCCCGGGGCCTGGGGTTTGTTACTTGACAAAGCCTGGTATACTCTGAATTATAATACATTATTATTATTTTTTGCAATCATCTTAAATAAATATTTCCATAGAGAATTCCTGTATGTATATTTATATTATATATATATTATATAAGAGAGACAGATCTCGTTTTTCTTTTTTTCTTAAACCACTGTTAACATTTTCCCTGCTCGTCCAAAAAATGTTACAAAAGCCCTAAAATTGTGCAACAGTTAGAAAAAAGGGACAACAACCCAAAGAAGGAAGGAGCCGCTCCGTATAGCCCCCTCCACGCCCCGTCTCCCGCTCCCTGTCATCCCACAGGAGGGAAGGACACAGCCGGGGGGCAGGGAGCTGCTGGGTGGCCTCTGGGGACAAGTGACATGGGGGCCACTGTCCCCTCCTCTGATGTGCCCATGGTCTGCCCAAGTCTGGGTTTCCCTGTGTGGTGTGGAGGGGCTGGGACCTGCACCTTTGGGAACGGAGAGTGGCAAGGTTTGGGAGCACGATGCTCACCCCAAAAGAGCTCTGCAGGCCATGAGACGTCCCACGGTGGCCATAAAGGGTTAGCCCAGCTCCTGGGGTGATCAGAGGAGATGGTTATGGGGTTTTCTGCTTGGTCCATGGGGTTCTCAGACATGACCCCGCTGTTGGCTGGTCCTCCAGGGGAGGCGAGTGCAGCCAGCTCCAACCTGTGGGTCTCCATAGGGTCAGGAATTCATGGGGGCAAAGGGAGAGGAGCCAGGTTTGGGGTCTGGCGGATGGAACATTTATTCAGGAAGGGGGAAGACAGCTCGTGCCTGGCTGGGGTGTGGAGCAGAGCGCTTGCTCACCTCCAGCAAAGAGCAGAGGCCCTGGAGTGGCCTCTCTCCTTCCAGCAAGACCTGAGAAATGAAGACGCTGCAGCTGGGCCTGGTGGTCAGGAACAGAAAAGGGGCAGCTCCTAACCCTACCCACGGCTCTGGGTGGCAAGCACTCACACTGATAAATCCTGTGGCCTGTGAGACAGCAGAGATGATTGTTTTGGAGAACTTCTGAATTTAGGTTGCCCCAGCTGGCCAGGCCCATCAGGCCATGTGTACGAGGGAGATAACGGTGCTGCAGCACGACCTTCATCCTTGAGGACGGTGGGAACAGGAGGCCCGTGGTGGTGAACTCCATCTCAGGAAGGTGGCCTCATCCTATTGCTTATCGGGAACATCCCCTGGTCCTTGTCATCGCCAGGTGGCAGAGCAGTGGTGGGGCTGCTGGGGCGGCACGAGGGAGCGAGGCTGGCACCGGGGATGGTGGCAGCAGCAGCTGCAGCCGCAGCAGCCCTCGCTCAGTTGATGAATATTTAATTATATTTTTTTTTTTCGGTTTTCCTGCAAGTTCTGGCAAAATCAGGAAACGCAAAGGAAGACAGACAGGAGGTGTTTCACCATGGCTACTAAAAGAAAAGGGGGTTGGTTTATCAGTGCTTGTTCGGAGATGCGCTGGGGATACAGAAACCTGCTCCGGAGGACCAGGGCAAGGTGGGGAGAGAAACCAAGCAGAACAGACCCCTAAAGTGCAGGTGCTTAACACTGCCACATCAGGCAGGTTGGGAAGTTGGGTCTTCCTTGGTCAGGCTTCAGCTCGACTGGAAGACTGGAAAGAGTTGAAACCCCAAACTCTGCTTCCCTTTGAAGGATCAGGAGCATTTTGGGTGTTGCAAGGACATCCAGATGCCTCCAAAATAATCTGTCCCTGGAGAGATGGCATTAGGGAAGCCTCACGGAGGAGAAACAATCTCCAAGAAGACAGCTCAAAGCCTCCCTGGAACACAAGATGTTCTTCTCTAGCAGTGACCACCCAAAGAGGGCTCAAAGAAAGGAGATTGTGCCTACCCCAGCATCTCACCTGTCACCCCAGCACACCCCGCTGCATCCCCAGCCCAGCCCTTTTTTCTGCCAGCAGCTCCAAAGCCAGGCTGAGCCCCACGGCCCCTACGCAGAGCCCTGCCGTGGCCTCCTCCTTCCTCTCACATCCATCCCCGAAATGCTCCCAACGTCGGGAGGTGGATGAGGCACTCGCCACGCTGGAGAGGAGGAGAGAGGTCTGTGAAAGAGCCGAGTCCTTCCTTTAAAAATGAAAAAAAAAATCAGCACTACGCGACTACAGGAAGAAAAACGGGTCTGTAAAAACACCCCAACTCTACCTTAAAAGCTAATCCTCTCTCTGAATGGATTTCCCTGCTTTAGGGGGCAACTCGTGCAAGCCAGTCTGGGTCCGTGGTCAACCAGCACAGGTCCACCAAGGGCACACGGACACGTTTGCACCCATGGGGGACACTGCCAGCAACGATCGCAGCCCTGGCATGGCGGAACATGGCCAACACCTCTCTCAGCCTCTCACTGCCCCAACGCTTTGGGTTTCTGCCCCTCCATCCAGTGGGAAAATATTTTTGTAGTCTGCAAGGACGTGGCTGCATTACACGAGGCAGCCATCTCTGCCTAGACAGAGAGCAAAGCATTCAAAACCACAGAAAAGGCAAAATACACGCTCAGAATTTACATGGAGAAAACATTTCCTTTTTTTTTCTTTTTTTCCTTTTTTTTTTATGTCCAAAACAAGCGTTGTTTTTTTTTTGTTGTTGTTCATTTCTTTGTTTTTCAACACACGCACCGTCTAGAAAGTTAAACGCCATGCAGATGAAGAGAGTGCAGCTAGAAAGTCCCCGGGGCAGCGGCGCTGCAGGAGCCCCACGCCAACGAGCAAAGAGCTTCCATCGGAAAAAGAGATCCAGAAACGGAAGGGTTGCCGGAAAAACCTCCGCCCTCGCGCCTCTCAGACCTGATGGCAAAGGGGCGAGACCAAAATCCCCCTTCCTGGCCCTGCTTTCCATCCTGAAAAACACATCCTGGTGGCTCCGAAGAGCCCCTGACGCCTGGTTTGCCCTGCAGGCAGCCCTGCGGGTGCCCCAGGGACGTGGGTGCCCTGGGGACATGGGTGCCCCGGTGCTGGCAGCCCCGGTGGGAGCAGCACGGCACTGCAACCCCTCTCCAAATGTAAACGCAACGAAAAACAGCAACCCCCGAAAATCCCCCCCACCCCCCCACCCTAAACAGTTGAACGTTTCTAGTTATTACATAAAGATCCATTTCAGCAAATACTCCAAATCAAGTTACGAAATACACGGTAGGTCGTTTTCTTTTTTCCTATAAAAAGGCATGCGCTCAAAGTAGAAGATAGCTAAAGGCTTGTTTGTTTCTTCGAAGCACGACCAGATTTCTGCAGAGTTTTGTTACTAAAGCTTGCATTCCTCGTCTTCGCTGGAAGGTGTCGTGTGGGCGATGGCGGATTGCGTCTCGAATCGGTGGCCAGCTCGGCTGCCCCGGCCTTTGTGCCGCAGGGAGCTGCGGGTGCTGCATGCGAGGGGCTGGGGTCAGGGGTCCAGAGGGACGGGAGGAGGGAGTGGGGGCAATGCGGGTGCCCCAAGCCCTCCGGCAGGGCTGGGAGAGCCAAGCCCTGGGGTGCAGTCGCCTTTCTCCTCCCAGATTTGCTGGTCCCTGCTCCCAGGGGAGAAGGGAGGAAGGAGGGCGAGCAGCCCTGCTCAGCTCGCCAGGGCGCAAACCTACTTACCCTCCTGGGAAGGAGCCGGCCCACGCTCCTCGGGAAGGAAAACGCCGGGTTGCCTTTACTCACCCCTCCACGCACACACAGCCCTCCTCACTCAGGGCGCATGGACGCTGAACTTTTTGCCAACGGTTTAAACCCAAGTTCCCCGGCTGAGGCTGCCGGGAGGGAGTGGGAGCCCCGGCGGCGGGCGAGGACCTCGATAGCAGCAAGGCAAAATCCACAGGTACACAGGGGGGCTGCGGCACAGGGTGGCTCCCAGCTGCCCCCGCACCCTCCTCTTCCTCGGGGAGCTCCCAGCGGAGACAGGGATGGAGGCGGATGACGAGTCCTATCCCAGTCCAAGGGACGTGCCGGGCTGCGGGGCCGTGGGGGGGCCAGAAATGCCATGCAGCCCGGGGGGGGAGGCTTTTGCCCCGGCAGGCGCCAAATGCTGAGGTTTAGGTTCGCGGTGTCTCTTGTCTTCGTTCATGCAGAGGAAGGGGGCCCGGCGGGTGGGGACGGCGGTGGGGTGCTTGCGGGCGCCGGCGGGGCCGTTGCGTGTGTGCGGTGAGAAGCGAGGGGTTGTTCCAGCGGGAACCAAGCAGCAGAGCCAACAGCCAAAGTCCCGTAGGTGAAGTCGGAGGGGTCTCCCCTGGCACTCAGTCAGTGACAAACCCGACACGGGCCGGGCCGCGCTTCAGCTGCAAAACACCAAGGGGCAGAGCAGGATTTTGCTTCGGCCACCCCTTTTAGCAGAGCATCCCGCTCCCACCGCCCTCTCCTTGCCATCGTCCACCTCCCGCACCCCGTGGGGCAGGATCCCACCCGATTTGCCCCCCGGGTGCCATGGGGGCCCCATGCTTTTCCCCCCGTGCCCCCCCTTTCCCATCCCCGGAGCCTCACAGGCTTACTGCGGTAGGACGGAGGGCGCGCCGGATCTGTGGAAGTGGACGATTTGCCATTTGCCATCCCGGCGGTGCCAGATGCGGGTCTCCTCGGACTGGGCGGTGCGGGGGATGCCCCCCGCGTCCACGTACTGCGTGATGCGGATGTAGGCGATGCAGGCCGACTCGTCCCCCATCAGGTGGATGTGGGGGTTCAGGATCGTCGTGTGCACGGGTTTGCTGTTCCGGGACCACACTGGAAAGGGGACATATAGGGTGGCCTGAGGAAGGGGAAGGGCTTTGGGTGTCTCCTCCATGTGCGAAGGGGAGATCCTGGGGTTAGGCTCTCTGCCTGGGGGGGCTGAGTAATTGATGGGCTCAGGATGGGTTCCCCTAGAGAGCATCTAACGGAACAGCCCCTTGGCATGTCAGCATGGCCCTAGCATGCTCGATTCACCTCAAGCTGGGATCTCCCAGCTCGGAGGTGCTCCCAAAGCCACCCGTACCCTCCTCTCCCCAGCAAGCTGCTGGAGGTCAAGGCACAGACGGGCCCTGGGAGGTGGGAAGGGTCCCTAGGCAGGCAAGGGGGCTGCTTACGGTTTTCAAAGTAGAATCGATGGAAATCCAGGCCTTCCACGAGGTTCCCCAGAGCCTCAGGCTCGAAGGCAGTCATCCCGGGGTCACACATCTTCCTGGGGAGGCAGAAGGGGAGAGAAGGGGAGAGGTTATCGCACTGCTCCTAGCACGGCAGCCTGCCTGGGTCCTCAGGCAGAAGCCAGACCTGGTCCTGGCCCCGCAGGAAGCCCCCCACCCTCACCTCCAGCCCCCCAAATTCACCAGGACCCCAGTGAGATGAGGTGAATCCTCCCTTGGTCACCACCTCCCATTAAACCTCCCAAGGTGCTGCCACTTTCTTTGTAAGAGGTGAGAGAAAAACAGCAGGGAAAAAACAATTCTCTCTGCTCTGTATCAAAATATCCCCACTGCTGTCCTCTGGAACAGGGATGAGGACCTGCACTCGCTCAGAAACAGCTAATTAAATCGGCCCTGGACGCAGAAGAAACATCTTGTGAGGAGCATCAGCTCTGCGAGCAGAAAGCAGGTCTGCTTCCAAGCTGCCTGGGGCAGTCCGCGTGTAATGGACACCGCGGATGTAATGTTCCTTCTTCCACCATAAATCACATTTACAGTTATTCATCTTTCTGCAAAAGCAGAAAATGGGCTCATCCGTGCTAATGAGACCAGAGCTGAGGTCACAGCGATGTGGCAGAGTTTGGGAACTGATGTCCCCTGCTTCTCCTGGACGGTCTCCATGCTCCAGTGCCACATCAGCCCGGTCACCCTGCTCGTGGCAGTGGTTGAACCACGAGGGTTGTGCTTTTGTGGGGGGCACAAGCCCCTCAGCACCCACTCTGGGATGCTGAGCCCAGCCCAGAACCGTGCCAGGCACACTCACGTGTAGGACTCAAAGTCGCCGTTGCTTATTGCTTCGATCAGCTGCTCTGTCACCTTAATGATTTCTTGCTTCCTCACTGTTGGTTTAAAGGAAAATAAAAAGGGGAGAAAAGCCACAACACCCATGTTATATTATCCGTCAGATATTTTTGCCCCCTAGGAAGGTGGGGATGTGGCCAGCCCGGCTCCCACCCCCCTGCACCCCAGCAGACAGGGAGAGACCCCACAAAGGGGGTCCCATGAGGCCGCTGCCCAAGATGGGATGTGCAACCCTGGGCTTATTAACGAAGCTCTGTTTAATCAGTGCCGTACCTGATTTATTTATTTATTTGTTTTTAAACTGTGGCTAATGAAAGGACGTGCCAAGAGTCACTCCTAAAGGAGAGGAACCCCGTCCCCACCCTGAGCATCACCCCTTGTGGTGTCCGCTCTCACCCTGCCCCATGTCCCGTTAGCGCACCAGGCCCAAGTCCGTCTTGCTTTGTGCTGGGATCACTTCGTCGAGCAACTTTACAAATTAGCACTGATAAATTATTCCCTGGGTTATTCTTAGAAAGCTGGCTCAGGCGGGCGGGCGGGCGGGCGGCAGGGATTTCCCTGCAGGCTTTTCCCCAAGGGCCGTTGGCCTGGGAGCAGCCTGGGAGCCCAGCGGGAGCGCAGGAGTTCCCGTGGGGACCAGCCGTGCCAGGCATTTCCATGACCACTTTCAGGGAGCTTCCACATTTTTGGGAGCCCCCCCTGCTCTCCAGCACTGTCCCAGCTGCTCCTTGCAGACAGATAAACCACCTGTGCTGGCATTTCACTCCGAAGGAGAGGAGAGAAAGCCGCTACTGAACGGCCCCGAGGATTCCCAGGCTAACGACCCCGGGGTGCCTCTGCCCACCTCCCTCCTGCCCCTGCAGGTACCTTTGGTGTCTTCATCCTCGATGGTGGTGTTGGTGCTCTCCGACGATTCCTGAGCAAAGAACAGAGAGGAGACGGGGCCGGTGAGCCCGGTCTTCACCCGGCGCGAGGAGGAGCTCGTGTGTCCGACAGCCCCCCGAGTCCGACCCCACAGCGCTCGGCTGTGCGCACGGCCGGCGACCGAGGGCAGCGCCAGCAGGTCCAACCCGTCCTCAACCTCAGCTCTATCGCATCAGAGAGCCCCCCCCGGCCCCCTGCCCTTGTAGCCGAGGGCACGAGGGCTGGGCTGGGGAGGGTCTCGCAGGGACGGCGCTGCCTTTCCTACCGACGCCTGCGGGGACAGAGACGGGGCAGGTCCGAGGTGGCCTGGCGGGGTGCTAGGAGGGGCAGGGAGAGGGGCTGTGCAGGGGTGGAAGACACCATGTTGACTGTACGAGAGAGAGATGTACGAATTCACAGCGAGGAGGAGCTGGGATGAGAAAGAGGGGGACTGTGCAGGAGTGAGAGAGACCACACTGACCGCAGAGTAGGGAGAGAAATGTACAATACAACAGAGTGTTTCCAAGACCCACATGGACCACCGAAGGCTGAGACACAGCTCTTTCAATCAACAGCTGAGCAAACTACACAGATTTGGGGTGTGTGGGGGGGGTACTGACCCCCCGTCTCTCTCCAGGAGCCCCATCAAGGCGACTCTGCTAGCGGAGCTAGAGCAATGGCTCTGCTAGCTCTTCCCAGCAGAGCCTTGCTGATGTATTACCCAGAATACCCCGATGTAGGTTGGCAAGGTGTCCCATGACCATACAGTCCCCGCAGAGGCATGGAAGGTGTTTCTCCAAGGCTCCTTGGACCGATGCAGCCTGCAGACCTGAGTCAGGAGAACTGGGAGAAACGGCATGAGAACCCATCAGCAAGAACCAGGGCTGGCTTCCCACCAGCTGGTGGCCAGCGAGTGCCTGCACCAACCCTGTTAATGGGGTTTGTGGGTGATACGGCTTTGAGGATGTTCCCTCCAACCCCGGTGTCCCTTCTTCCCTACCCCGAGGTAACTTCCAAAAACGGGGGAAGGCTGGAACATGTGGAGAGGCCCAGCAATATCAGCATTGAGGAAGATGAAGGACACTCACCATTAACTGAACGCTGGAACTGGACTTTCTTTTCTGGAAAAACAAGGAGAAGAGATGGAACAGGAAGAGACACAGAGTGAGAAAGGCAGAGGGCAGCACGTGAGAGGCAGCAGCTCCTGAGCCACCCTCCGTGGTCCTCGTGGAGGGGCGAGCGAGAGGCGCGGGGGCCAACCTGGTGCTCCTGGGGGGACGTGCGAGCGCACCGGCGGGGCTGTGCCGGCTCCCACCCGCCTTCCTGCTGGCACCTTCCTCTCCTGGCCTGCCACAGTCTCCATTGCTGCTCACCCCAAGGACCTGGTTAGTCTGAGGGTCTGCTAGGAGTAGGTGGCCGCCCTGGTGGCTTTGTGCTCAGGCCGCCACGCTGGTGGGAGCAGCCACCTGTGCCCAGGGTGAGCACCAAACAGGGGGCTTACAGACTGGGGCTGCCCTGGGCACATCTGCCCGTGCTGCTGGCTGGTGCGCTCACCCAGTTATCTCCGTCACTTTGGACCTAGGATTTCCTCCAGCACCGAGCCGGCTGCTCTAAAGCCAGCGCGGCTACGGCTGCGTGGCCCTGCAGGGCAGAGTGCCACATGGGGAGCTGTCCTGGTGCCTCGGGTTGAGACACGTCTCCTCCAGAGAGCAGCTCTTACGCATGCACGTTTATCTCGTCCTTGACCACTACCCCTAGGCTGTAAGGCTTTGGGTAAGAGCCCATAGCCACGTTTCTGCTTGCAGTCCCCAACCCCTCGTGGACGCTCCTTCCTGTCCGTGCTCCGCTCCCCTCTCCACCAGGGCACCGAGGGACGTGCGCCCTGGCCTCGTGCCCTTTCTCCTCCTCCAGCTCCCAGGGGACAAATCCCAGCTGGCGACGGGAGGCACCGAGGCAGGAACTAGAAGCCGCAGTGCCAAACTAGGAGCGTTTTACCAGCACCTATAAAAGGCACCGCTCCTGCCTGCCCCGCCGGGGGAAGAGCACACACTGTGCTAACCTCTCAGAAAAACCCAGGTAGCGACCCCTGAGGGCGTACAGATGGGCTGGGGCGTAGGGACTGCTCATATCCACCCCCTCACTGCTCCCCTCGCATCCTGAGGGGCTCCCACCAGCATCATCACCGAGGCTCTCCCCTCCTTCGCTGGGCCCTGCGTTAATCCTCAGCCCTCCTACTCCAGGAAAACTGATGTCCCACAGGGCAGGGCGAGCTGCTGCGCTTCGGGAGGAACCCCAGGGGGCCGGAGGAGCCAGAGGAGCTGCAGGACGGGCTCCCAGCCTCTGCTAACCAAGGACATGACACGGGGCAGTAAACTGCAGAAGTTTCAGACGCAACAGAATGCAACACAAAGCAGTGACCGCGTCGGGTCGGGACATACAGTAACAGGATGCGACACGGGGCAGTGAGCTCATTAATTTAGGACGGGACAGGATGCGACATGGGGCAGTGATTCCATTAGTTTACAATGTGACGAGATGGGACACTACACAGGGCAGTGAAGGTATCGGAGCTGCTGGGACCAGCAGACCTCCCGGAGACCCCGGAGCAGGGGTGGAGAGGAATTTCTGGTCCCGTGAATGCTTTCTGTAGGAGGGAACCTCCCAGGGAGGGTGCTTGGAGGCAGGGATGTGCCTGCTCCCTTGGGGAAGGCCAGCACAGCAGGTTTCTCTGGGTGGGGACAACTCTTCCCACATCAAACCATGCGTCATCCTGATCCCAGCCCTGCTCTCCACGCAGGCAGGACACTTCCCCTTCCCTCCCCACCTGCCCACCCACCCATGCATGTTTCCAGGCTCCTGCCCGGCTTTCCCAGCAAGGTGGAAAGAAATGAACGGCGCCCGGCGATGCCCTGGCATCTTCCAGGTGCCCACAGTGGCCACCAGAGCCTCGCCCGCAGCAGCCAGCCCCCCTTGGCCCTCTGTGTGCCCCGGCGAGGGGGTTACGCTGCACGTCCCGCCCAGGCTGAGCAGGAGGAGGTGGGGATGGTAACGATGGAGGTGCCCAGCACCACAGCTTGTGGGAAATGAGCCTTGCTTGGCTTTGTCTTCTCCTCCTCCATGCTCTACGGAGCCTCTCCAGCCGCCAATGCTGGAAAAAGCAGCTCGTGGTTGCTGTCCCCTGTGCTCCAGCAGCTCACACCGAGCCGCTTCTGCCCGGGGGATCCCTGCTCAGGTGGCACAGGAGTAGCCGGGGCCGCGGAGCAGCAGAGGAAGGCTGGCAGGGGTGGCAGCTGGCTTGTGGTGGCTCCCCTGGGGGCTGTCCCCTCTGTGCCAGCACCGCAGTGCCAAACCTGCAGTGCTGTCCTGGAAGGCACGTGGCATCCCGACACCACGGCCCAAGGCAACGTCCCCTCGTAGCAATGCAGCCCAGCAGCTTCATGTTGCAGCACAAGGCTGCAGGGCCACAATGTGTGTGTGTGTGTGTGGAGCTGAGCCCTGGTCTAGAGGGTTTTGTGTTGTCTCAAACGTTGTGGGTTTGGCTTGTCCCAGCCACTGGGTCTGGAGCAAGTGGGGGCAAACAAGCCATGCCCAGACCTCCGGTTCCACTGAACTTTTGGACAAAGGAAGGAAGAAACCAGATGAGGGCTCTGCTCTTCCCAAACCCTGCACCTCTCACAATCCAACAGCAGGGTCCCGACAAAAGGGACAGAGGAAAAAAAACAGGCCGCGCTGCAATCAGGGCCCGGAAGCTGTGCCTCCCACCTTGCATCCCTGCCCTGGGCTGTGGGGATGTGATCGCACAAGTTCTCTGCTGCTGAGCGGTATTTGTGTCCGTGGAGGCACAGGTAAGGAGAGGAGGACCTCCACGTGGGCCATGCCTCCCGCAGAAGGATGGCAGCTCGCTAATCCCAGGTCTCCTCACTGCCAGCAGGATTCCCCTGCCTCCAGGAGCCACCTGGTCCTGGAGAAGAGCTGTGGCAACCCGAGGGCTCTGCAGCCCTCCGAGCACCGGCTGGTTTCCAGCACATCACCAAGCTGGAGCGCTCGTTTGCTCTGTCTGCAGTGGGCACAGGGGCCTGGAGCAGCACCAAGAGGGTTAAACACACCCGTGTGCCACCTGGGGACAGGACAGAGCTGGGGGACAGCCCAGCCCAGCCTCACCACCCACGGCAGCAGGACCGTGCTGGGACTGGGGAGATGTGACCATCGGACGGCTGCCACCAGCCTGAAGCCACAGCCTGAAGCCTCTCTCCCCTCCTCTCCCTGCTGCTGGCTGCAGCGCCAGCTCCTTCCCTTGCTGCACTGCAAAGCCTCCACGCTGCTCCGCTGGCCCGGGGACACGCTGGTGGCCCGGGGACACACGGAGACAGCTGTGCCAACAACCGCCCTTCAAAGCGCACGGTGCCACGGGGACCCCACCGCCGGCACGGGAGCGGAGGGGCGGGCAGGAGGGGGCTTACCTTCACGCCGTCATTCTTCTTGTTGCCACCGCTCTTGCCTCCTGGAGAAAGGAGGAAGGAGGTCAGCAGAGCCAGGCAGGGCACCAGGACCAGGAGGCCGAGGATCAGCAGCATGGTGCCGGGCGGCAGAGCCCCACGGGTCTCCTCCTCTTGCCAGCTGTACCCAGCACAGCCCCAGGAGCTCAGGGGTGACCCCGCCGACACCGTCCAGTCCCTCCGGGGTGGCTCTCCACGAGGGACATGACCGTCCCCGAACGTCACGCCGAGTCCGTGGGGTGCCTCGCACGGGGAGCCCGCGGGAGGGCTGTGCCCGGGGGTGCTGGCGGCGCGGCGCTGGAATGGGCCGCCCGCCTGCCGCCCTCTAATTTTAGCCCCATGCTGCCGGGATCATGTGCTGCCGGCCTGCCGGCCCGACAGCTGCAGCCCACATTTTGACAATGATGAAAAGCAGACGCCTTCCCCGCTGCCCACCTCCGGCTGCCGGCCATGCCCCGGCTCCCCCCCGGGCTGCGCCAGGCACCCCGCACCCCGAGGCACCCATGGGTGGGAGCGGCCCCACGCCGGGTGCTGTCACCCAGTGCCCCAGCTGGGGTGGGCGGCAGGGACAGGCAGCCCCTGGGCTGCGCAGGATGGCAGGGCTACGAGAGAAGCTTTTGAATTTCCTGCCCTTTGATGCTTTGCGCCTCCCGTAACCGGATCCCCCCCAGCTGCCGGACTCCTCCAGCCCCGCACACGCTGCCCACAAGTGCTAAATATGTCAGCACGATCCCCCCACGACAAATGCGGATACCAGCCCCGGCCGGGGACCTCTCCCACGGCACCCGGCCGTGCCGGCAGCCCCCATCTCCCCCTGCCCACCCCGACACCCAGCTCCTGGGGCACTTCAGCCAAGCTCCCCCAAAAGCCGATGCCAAGCCACCCAGCCGGCATGCCGCGCTGTGCCGAGGCCTCTCACGGTGCACGGGCTGGGCTGCCACGCTCTGTCCCTGTCCCTGCATCTCCGTGCAGCCTGGGGGATGTGGGATGCAGGGAGAGTGGGCGTCCCTGTGGGATCTGTACCCTCCTGACTCAGGAGGGCAAAGCAGGAGGGACACAAGGGACCCTGCTGCTGCAGTGGCATTGGGAGACTTGTCCACCGCTCGCCCGGTGCTGGGGACGCTGTCTCTGAGGCTCTCTCCCTGCACCGCAAACATCTCCAGGAGGGCACAAAAGCAGCTGCCTCGACCCCTCGCCACCCCCAGCACCCACATCACTGCCAGGGCACAAGTAAGATGTGTGGGTGCACACAAATCCCAAATCCTAAACCTCTGGGGAGCCTCAGACAGAGACCTTATCCACTGCCACCTCAGCAGCCACCCCATAGAGGCTGGGTGACCCGTCCCTGTCCCCACCACCTCACCCCACCCCACAGAGCACCCGGCTGCACCCACAGCCCCGCTGAGAGCCGGGGGCAAAGCCGCCTCTCCATGGCCCCCATGGGCCTGCCCCGGGCACTGGCACAGGGTGAGGAGAGGAGCCCGGAGACGGCACCTACCGGAGAAGTTCCTGGTGGCCAGCATGGTGGTGAGGATGGCTCCCTGAAACACACGGAAGCAGAAGGGAAGGGGGTGCAGGGCCCTGAACACCGGGTCCCCATGCCCCCAGCCCCACGTGTCACTTGTCCCCCGGGCTAATATTCTCCTCCTGCCATCAGAAGCAGCCCTCGGTACCCAGCTCCTTATCCCCAATGCTAGGGCATTGGGTTGCATTCTCCAAAACATCCTTCCATCGAAGATTAAAGGGATATTAAACAACCCGGGGCACATTTTGGCCTCATTCTGCCCCACTCTCAGCCCAGGCTCCGTCGGCCAGGGCTGGCAGCTGGCAGCGAGGGGAGCCGCCGGCAGCAGAAAGGGATTTAATTGCGCTGGAAGCAGTGGGGCAGGGGTTTCTCATGGAAGCCGTGCAAAGAAATAACATCCAGAAAAATGTCCCCCCTTGTCCGGCTGACTCGACTAACTAGTTGCTCAGCAGATAATGAGATTACTTAGGACTAATTGCCTACAGTAATGGATTACTATTTTGGAGTGTACGCCTGAACTAATTCGATTACCTGTCTAGCTGAAGAGTAATAATAGTTTATAGCCAGTTTCTTTCCCTGATAATCACGTTAGTAGCCTGCAGCTGCCCTGCTCTGGGGAGGCTGTGGGAAGCGGTCGTGGCACTGGTCTGGAGGAGATATTTCCTTTTCCAGAGCCACCCGGAGCCCCTTGCCAGCCTGGTGCTGCCAGCTGAGGCTGGGTGGCACCCAGGGGACAGGAGCCTCATGGAGGGACCCGGCTGGGCGGGGAGATGGAGATCTCAGAGCTGCAAGCCTGTGGGGCTGCTGGACTGCGTGAGCCAGGGGGTTTTGCCCCAGATCTGGGAGAGTTTGCTCCTTGGCTGCAGCGTGGCTTGGCCACTGGGCCCCGGGCTCTCACTGCAGCTCTGGGATCCCTGCCCTGCCACAAAAAGGGGCTTTCCTGGTGCTGTCTCCAGTGGGAATGTCCTTGTCCTGGTGTCCAGCACAGCCTCACCGCGTGGCTCAGCGCTTTGCTTCACCACAGCTTTCCTCTGAGCCCTGGTGCCACCACCCCATCCCACCTCTTGTCTCTCCTTCACAGCGAGATCCCCAAATCTCCATCACCACCGTACTGCCGACCCACAGACCCCACCCTGACCTTCCCCACTCGGTGAACACCCCCCGGGGACCCTGCCATGCATTTTTCAGCTGACTCGGAGAGGAGAGAGCATGATTTACCTTTAGCTTCCTCCGGGCATTGAACTTCTTCAGGCAGTCCACCGTCTCCTGCCTGTGCATGCATGAGGCCACGGTGGCACGGTGCTGGGAGGAGAGAGAAGCTGCTTAGGACAGGTACGGGGTGCAGGCACGTACACGTGTGCAGGATCCCGTTGCAAACCCCCGTGCCCCCAGACCTTCAGCCCTTGGGGGTCAGTGCCACCCGGCTCACCGATATCCAGGGGTGCTTCAGAGCCTCCGCTGCCGTGATGCGCTTGGAGGGGTTTATGGTCAACATCTTGTTGATGAGATCTTTTGCTTCAGGAGTGACCGTGTCCCATTCAGGGGAGGGGAACTGCCGAGCAAAGGGACCAGGGTGAGAGGCAGCAGGGAGCAGAAAAACTTTTGCAATTGGGCTGGTTCTCCTGCAAACCTTTCTCCAAGCCTGTCCCAAGGGCAGGAGCAGGCACAGGGACTTGTGGCAGCAACTGGAAGGAGCTTCCAGCTGGAGCACTGGGGAGCAGGGGTGGGAGGAGGAAGATTCAGGGCAAGACCTGCAAAGTGGACCTGAAATACATTGGTGTGTGCACCCGGGCATGGCATACCAGTCAAATCTCTGTGACCAGAGCAAAGAAACTCACTCCCATCTATCCGAACTCATCCGTACTGCTCTTCTGGGGCAGCAGAGTGGGGACGGCAGGAGGAAAGAGAGACAGAAAAGGGGGCAGTGAGACAAACACACTCACATCGTACGCCCCGGCCTTGATCTGCTGGTAGAGTCGGTGCTGGTCTTCATCCCAGAAGGGCGGGTACCCGACCAGCAGGATGTACAGGATGACGCCTGCACGGGGAGGAAACGTGGGGTCAGTGCCGTGTCAGACCAGCAGCCGGTGGCATCCTGCACTGCCCAGCCCGCTCCCTGAATTTGGCCCCAGTCGGACTTACCGCAAGCCCACAGGTCCACAGCTTTGCCATAGGGATCCTTCCGGAGCACCTCGGGGGAGAGGTATCCCGGGGTGCCAGCGAAACCTGGGACAGACAGCCTGTCATATGCCTCGCAGACAGCCAGCATCCCCGTACAGTCACTGCCAGAGCCACGAGCCCAGCCCGCAGCATCCCTGTGGGACAGGCACCCCCCTCCAGAAAGACACCTGGCTCCCGGCAGCAGAGCACCATCAGCCAGACCCCGGGATGGTGCACAAGCTCGGGGTGCTCCGATGTACCTGCCAGCACTGGGAAGAGGCTTTCCTCGCCTCTGCCACCGGGCTGTCTGTCTCAGCAGGACACGTCGGTGACTCACCGAGCTCCCACCGAGCTGTTTGCGCATCGGCACAGGGCTGCTCCCAGGGGCACAGCGGGAGCCATCAAACCCCTCCTCATCAGCTGTGCCTCCCAGGCTGCCAGGGCTCTCCCTCACCACCCCTGGGGATGCTCGCCCTTCCTGGAGCAGCCTCGGTGGTCCCACCGACCGAACACGACGGAGGGCTGGGGGAAACTCGCGGCCGGCACTCACCGAACCAGGCTTGTTGGTCCCCCTCCACCTCGATGGCGAGGCCGAAGTCAGCCAGCTTGACGGCGGCTCCCTTCAGCTTGGAGGCCAGCAGCAGGTTCTCAGGCTGCAGGAGGAGGGGAAGGTTGCAGAGGAGCAGAAGGGACCTGGGGGCTCTGCTGTGCCGGGTGGGGGTTCCCAGTGCAGCTGGGGGGAGGATGGATGTGCTCCCAGTGCTCTGGGGAGCTGTGTGTCCCATTGAACATGCCTCCTTAGAGGGCTACGGATTACAAGGACCTCTCCGCCCCCTCTCCCTTGTGGTGTTTCACCCCAGAGCTGCTCTTTGCTCCGCAGCCTTCCATTAGCTCCTATATGGCACTCCTCCCCACCCCGGAGGACGCCAGGCATTGCTCCACGGGGTCCTGCCTCGCACATGGGGTCCCCACGCCCTCCCACAGGCTCTTCCCCTGCAGCTCGTACCTTCAGGTCCCGATGGACCACCCCCATCTGGTGGCAGTGCAGGACAGCCTCCAGGATCTGCTGGATGCAGTGGCTGCAGAAGAGGGAGAAGAAAGCTCACGCAAGTATCTGGAGAGGCACATTTTCCTTAGCCACTTCTGCATGGCTGTATTTCCTCCCCTCAACTTTCTCCCCATCGCTTCAGTGTCCATCTCCACCATGTGCCACACGCTGGTGGTGACCCAGGTGCCAGTGGTGACCCAGCCGGGGCTGCTGGACACCCGGCCATGGCAAGCAGGGTGCTGGGATTACGTGTGCGCCCATGGGCTCCCCCAGAAGTGACACCAGGGAGCTGGGGACCAGCAGTGAGGACACAGCACGTGCCCAGGTTCGGTCTCCAGACAGGGGCAGAGCAGACGTGCTCGCCGGCCCCGCAGCCGATGCTCACTTCAGCCCCATTTCCCCGGCCCCGTCTGAGGCTGGTGGCTCACACTGTCTGTTCGCTTTATGTCCAGTTCATTAAACCCTGGCTCTGCTGCATGCGTGAGAAAGGAAGGGAAAAAGGATGAGGCAATGATCACTTTTGTTCCAAAACAGCTGTCTGCAAGGCAGAAGGTCTTTATTTACATGCATTTTATTTTATTTGTATGACGCTAATAAGAGGATGGGTTGTAAGCGGATTCAGCGCAGGCTGCCCATTTAATAAGATCACTTTCTGCCTAGAAATGGGGAATATTTCCATGCAGCCAGGAGCAGCACAGAGCTTACCACCCCCTTGGCCATTTGTATGGACAATGCCCTATGCATGGGGCAAAGCCAAGGCTGCACCAGGAGCTCTCCCAGGCCGTGTGGGTGACCACAGCCAGATCAAATCGCCTCGAGGCGAGTGCTGGCCCCCTAGCCGAGCTGAGAGGTTCCTGGTTCCCGTTCCCTGCCGGAGCATTGGGCATCTGGGAGCCCCGACTGCTCCTCCTTGTGCTTTCATAAGGCGAATGCCAGAGCACCGCTTGCAGATGGCTCTGGTGCAGCTGCGGGCAGGAGGAGGAGGATGCCAGCCCCAGGCTGGGTGCAGGCACCAGCCCTGCGGTAACACACACAGCTCTTGGCACAGGAATCGAGTTAAAACCAGCAAACCAGCTCTTTTTTTTTTTTTTTTTTTGGCTCTCCACATCTGGTTTATCAGCAAGCTCTGCAGGGCGGCTGTGGAACAGCTCTCAGCACAGAGGGAGCTCGTCCTGCAGGAAGCAGGGTGCATATGGCCCTGGGAAGGAGCAGCTGTGGGGAAAAGGGGACGCCTCCTGTCCCCTCCCTGCCCAACACATCCTTGCTCACCTGGCATCCGCTTCGCTGTAGTACTCCCTGGCCACGATGTCCTCAAACAGCTCCCCGCCGGTGACCCTGCGAGAGGACGGGGGGGGGTCACAGCGGGCATGCGGAGGGGCTGGGTCGATTTACAGCATGCTCAGCCCTGGCAAACCCTCCCCAAAGTGCTGCTGTCCGTGCACAGGGGGAGAGGGGCAGGGGGGCATGGCATGGATTGGAATAGATTAGAACAGAACAGAACAGGATAGAATAGAATAGGGAGCCCCAAACCTCCCCGTTCCCACCCCAGGCACCCCACAGAAAGCCGTGAGCGAGCTGGAGCTCAGCAGAGCTCGGGGGTGAGGGGCAGGGGGCGCAGGGCACGCGGCCTCGGGGGGATCCCGCAGCCGCTGTCGGGTCAGGAGCTGCATTCAAACAGCACTCACAGGTCGAATATCAGGTAGTGGTGGCCCTCTTCGGAGATGCTGTCGTGGAGCCTCACTGCGGCAGAGACAGTGGGGTTACAGCGTGCCCGGCTCCCGCCCGCGCTCCCCCCCAGGACCCAGCAGGGAAGGGCAGAGCAGGGATGCTCTTCCTCCCCCTGCTCCTCTTCCCATTGCTGCTAGCTGGGGGGGCTCCCGCTCGACCAAGGGCCCCCGTGGTGCAAGGCTCAAAGGTCACGTCCAAATCGGGGACAGCGGGGACCTGGCCCAGCTCCCGGGCAGGCTGTGGCCGTGCGCACCAGGGCTGAGGATTAGGAGAGGTGCTGGGCTGCCAAGCCCTGGCATTAACCTCACTTTTTATTTATTTTTCCCCTCCTGGTCGCGACCTTCCTTGTCTCCTTGGGAGGGCTCTCGCTGGGGATGCCCAGGGATCACGCTCTGCCCCGTCCCCCTGCCTGGCTCCTCGCCCTGCTCCGAGGGCCGCCTTGTGCGAGCGCATCCCCCTTGGGCTGAATTCTGATTATTTAGGCTGAGCTCCCTGCTCCCGGCTTCGCAGTCAGACACGCAGCGAGGGGAAAGGTGCAGAAATAAGTAGGACAGACAGACAGAAGGTGAGTAAATCAGTCTGGTGTCCTCTGCCCCCACCACACCCCGCTCTGCCTTGGGGCTGTAAATACGTGACCTCCTCACGGCTCCCCGATCCCGCTTTCACCACCTATGGGGTATGTATTTGGAAACCAGGGGGGAAAAGGAAATGCTCAGGGGAACGCTGCTGCAGGAGGTTTTGCTCCCAGCCTGGTTTGCCCCAGCTAGGTCCCTTCTGTGGCACTGAGTGTCGCTCATCCCATTCACGGCTTATTCTTCCCTATGGCCTCCGCAGACGTTCGCTCCCCTGTGCTCCGACACCTGTGTTTGCTCAGCCTCTCTCCCTGACACATAATCCCAGCTTTTCTGCCTTCCTCCGTTGAAAGAAACACACTTCCTCCCGTTTCATCTCATCTGAGAGGGATCTGGGGGTATTGTGCCTGGGATCCTGCAGAATCCAAGAACGTTCAAAGGGGGATTAGGCGCCTTCGGTGCAGATAGGGCCCGAGTAACCACGAGCAGATGGGCCGGATACGTCCCCTGCTTGGGGAAGTCCCAGCTCCCGTGGCTGCCAGGAGCCGAGGCGGTATAACGAGGAGCAGCCGCCCTAAATATAGCCTGGTCCTACAAACATCTGTTGCTGACCATAGTCAGAAAGAGCACAGCAGCAGCGCCGTGGTGGCCAAATAGCTCCACGTTCGGTGCCAAGAGCCGGGCTTGGGGCACAGCTTGGTACTGAGTCAGACACTGATGGGTACCCAGAGCTAAAGCTCCAGGAGTGGGCATAGCCAAAATTTCCCCCTCCGGCAAGCCTTCCCTCCAGGTGCAAGCACCTGGGGAAGCTGCAGCTGTCCCTAACTGAGCCCCATGGATGTGCTGTGGGGTCGTGGGCACCCTGCACACAGCTTCCCCGTGCAGCCCCTCCTGCAGGAGCCCGTCCCTGCAGGCTCGCATCCCTGCACCCCCAGCTGCCCAGCACGGCATTCCCAGGGGAGAGGAGGGATGGGAATGTGCTGCGGGAAACCAGAGAGAGCCAGCACAGCCCCTCGGTGCCTGGGGTCTTCTCCCTGGTGGACCACTGCACTCCAGCTTTCCCGTGCCCCCATCAGTGCTGGCTCCTCTCCCTCTTGCTAGCGCTGCTCTGCGCTGCTCAGCTCCCTCCTGCTCCCAGCTGCAAAGGCTGCAGAGCTCCCTTCCTACCCCCAGCTGCCTTCCCGAAAGCTCCAGGAGCCCACCGAGGTCTGCACCTTCCTGGCTGCTGCAGGAGGAGGAGGGCTTCATCCCCAGAGGGGCCCCCAGACCAGCCCCGGGTGCCGGCAGCCTGCATCAACATTGCTGTCAAGGCTGAGCTTTGGGAATTTTTGCTGCATTTTTTTCCCCTCCCCTCTCTCTCTCTCCTTCTGGCCTATTTTTGTCTTTTGCAGGGGCTCGGGAGTTTTCCTGAAACAGCTTTTCCGAAGGAGGCTACTCTCAGATGGACGGCCGGTGGGAAAGTCTTCGCTTCCCCCCGCCATCGCTCCTCCCACGCCCCACTCTGCTGCTGCTGCTCGGAGCTGGAGCCGCTTTTTGGAGCAGGCAGAGGAACACAGCATCCGAGGGGTAAAAATAGTCCCCTTGCAGCCCCGCTCCTCCCGGAGGGACGTGCGGCCAACTGGGTTAGTTGGGACCTACTTCAATCCCCCTGCGCTCGCCTGGGGCCTTTCTTTGCATGACCCCGTTTGGAGAAGGAAGCTGGTGAGGAAGAGGAGGGATGGGTTTTCCGCCCAACCCCACGTCCCAGTGCCCCCCCCTGCGCCTGGGGTGCGTTGGTGAGAGGGGGAGCAGGGTGGGCAGCAGCGCGGGGTGCCTGCCGCACGCGCTTACCGATGTTGGGGTGCTTCAGGAGGCGGCAGATCCGAGCCTCTCGTTCCAGCTTCTGGTGATCTGAAAGAAGCAGCGGCCCTAAATTAGCGGCCGGGGAAGGGAACAAGCTGCTGCCAGGTCTCGCCGGTGCTCTCGGAGGAGCTGCCAGCACAGGAAAAGTGTAGGGGGATGGAGCAGCTGGCAAGGAGCGAACCTGTCTCTTGTGTTTGTTTTGTTCTGCGTTGTTTCAAAGGAATAATGGCTGTAGGGAGGTGTTCTGCATCAGGACCTGACAGACGTTGTCCCAGCATGGGCGCAGCACCCAGCCAGCCCCTGGGCACTGCTGTTGCAAACGTCCTGGGCTTCCGATGGCCCTCGCCCCCTTCTCCCCATCGCCATTCCCTTTGCTGAACAAGCCCTAAGCTCCCTGCAGAGCTCTTGGAGGTGCCTGGGCGATCGCTGCCTGCAGCCCTGCTGGGTTCGCTCGCATTCAGCCAAGCACAGACAATCAGCACGGACCCTTCTGGCCCCCAAATCTAATAACCAAACCACTGAAGACGGAGCCAGACAGAGCAAAATGCCAAGTGGCAACGGGGCCATCAGCCCCTCGCCTTCCCCACGCCGCACCCGCTGGCTGCTCCCCGCACCCCGCGCCGCTCTCCCTGCCCCGCGCTGCCTCCTCCCCGCAGCTCTGTCTGAAGGTAGTTGGTGATAGCAGGAACCCAGCAGCCGGGAGAGGCAGGGATATAATTAGGGCTGCTCGTCTCTCGGCACTCTTGCTGCTACCTTGCAAGTTCGCACCCCGCAGTCTCGCTCTGCATCGAAGCAAATCTGCAACCGCCGAGACGCGCGGGGTGCGCAGCGTGGGGCTGCAGCCTTCCCCAGGGCCCGCCACATCCAGCCCATCTGCCTTCAAGTGCCTGGGCTGTGGGGACATTTCCCCCCTTCAGAAACCCTTTTTCGGGTTGTGTTCCCCCCGCTGGAGGCGATCTCCCCATGGGGAGGTCCGGCATTGCTGCTGCTGTTTGGCAAAAGCAAATTTGCTTGCTCTGAGAGGCCAGACATCACAAGAAGGGGAGGAAAATGCGATCCACGGCTGCTCTCTGCACCCAGGTGTGCCGTGGGTCCTTGCACTGCTCCCAGCCGAGCTGTCCCCTGCATCCTGTGCAAACAGCACGGGGTGGGGAGATGAGCAAAAAGCAGGAGAAAAGGAAAATGGATCGGGAGTTTAAAAGCAGGGGCTCCCTCTGAAGGGATGGGGTCCCAGCGGCACCTGGCCACAGGTCCCTGTCCTACCCCACAAACCCAACTGCTGCCTGCACCCCAAGATGGTTTCTCCCCCCAGATCTCCAGTTTCTCTCCTGCTGTCTCCCTGCGTCAGCAGCGAGGATGCCTGAAGCTGCCCGGGGGCGTTCTGCAGCTCCCCTCTCCCCTCTCCTCCTGCACCCCCTCCTGCTGGCCCTTCACACGTGGCACCGCCAGTGTCACATCCCCGGGGGTCTCCGTGCCCCGGCACTGCACAGCTGGGGGCTCTCAGGACGGTTTCCAAAAGGAGCTGCTGCTCGGCCAGCAGAGCGAGGTCTCTCCAGGTGACAGAGGGACACGGAGCCGTTGCAGGCACAGCACAAACCCGAGGAGAGGATGGAGAAGGGCAAACCGCAGGGTTAGGCAGGGGACGTCCACCTCCCAAGGGGGGCTTGAGGCCAGGCTCCCCCCTTCGGGTGGGTGCACACCGCGCAATGCCGGGCGTCAGCACCGCGCTGCTTTGGCAAGCGCTGGCTCAATTTGAGGTCAGCAAGGAGTTTGTCACCATTTTCTGCATTTCAATTCTGCCTTCAGAGGTGAGCAGTGGCGTCAGGGAGAGAAGCAGAGGCAGGGAGTTAATTAAAGCCTCCCGGCAGGGCGCTTGCTCCCAGCACCCATCCTGCGCTCCCCGGTGCGCCCGGCGAGGAGGAGCCGCAGAGGGGACGTGGCAGCGGCCATCTGGTCCCCTCCGTCCTCGTCACCCAGGTCCTCTGCCAGACATTTGTGGCACAGGAGCTCCTGCACGGGGGCGAGGGATGGCTGGAGCGTTTGTTTGCAGGATCAGCTCAGCCTGGCCCCGAGGAGCAGCCAGCACGGACCCGACAGAGCCTTGTCCCGGAGCCAGCGCTCTCCACCGCACCCAAAATTACCCTGCAGAGGGGGTTGTGCCCATCTGCAGACCGAAATAAAGCCAAGCCCCCACTGAAGGGCCCCTTTCATTTATGTGCGTACATCAGTATGGGACGGGGCCCTCTCCAGGAGGTGATGCTCCCGAAATTACTGCTGCCCAGCACCGAGGCTGTCAGCAGACCCTTGCTGCCAGGCTGTAACCACGCTTTGTCGCAACACGGCGCGTGGGGTGCTGGGGCTGTTGCAGCAGGGAAATGGGGTCCTGAGCCCCGCAGGAGTCCCCAGGGACCCTGGCCCAGCCCCGAGATGTTTGTGCCTTTGGTTCCCATCCATCGAGGAGCTCAGTACGCACCGCGGTGGGGATGGGGTGGGACAAGGGGGTTCCCACCATGGTGCAAAGGACACAAACTCCCCACTCTGCAAGCCCTGCCGACCCCCAAAACACCCGCAGCACCTACCTCGGGCAGACAGCTTCTTGGTGTTGATGATTTTGGCCGCATACTCTTGTCCTGCCAACACCTTCACGCATCTCCGGACGATGGAGAAAGCGCCCCTGGGAAGACAAGAAGCCAGAGGGAGGTGAAGAGCTCCGTGGGGGCGAGGACGTGGCTTAGCCTTAATGTGCTGCGGGGCGAGGGCAGAGATAGGGATGGGGATGGGGTTGGGGATGGAGATGGGGATGGGGACAGGTACCAGCTGAGGAAGGAGCTTTTGAGGGGGGAGGAAACTCGGTGGGTGCTCCGTCAGCTCCCGGGCACCACTGTCCTTGGGGATGTGGAGACAGGCATATATAGACATGGGGATGAACGCAGGATTTGCCCCTTGGCATCATCCTGGCACAGCACTGGCACCGTGCACCTTTCCTCCCTCCAAGCTCTGCCTTGTCCAGCACCCAGGAGAGAACAGGCCACGATTTACCAGGAGCTCTGGCTCCCCAGGGACACCGGGAATGGATGAAGCTGTAGCACAGCACTCAGCCACTTCACCTTCTATGTGTTTCTCTCTTTGCGTGCTTTAGACCTCGCGAACACAGCAGCAACTTGCAGAAGCGGGCACAAGCACTCACTGAGGCTGCAGGCGACCGATTTAAGGTCCCCATGGCTGCAACCCCACCGCAGCAGCAGGACCATCCCCGCTGGCTGCGAGTGCCGATGCTGGGGCTGCGGCGGTGCGCGCACGCTCGCACGCACGCACACACAGAGCCCCGCTGAGCACAACCTTTGTACCAGGTTCCCTTTCCTGCCAAACCCCTCCGATCGCTAAAATAACAACTATCAAAAGCAACGCCACCTCCCGCCCCACCTTCCCCCGCTCCTGCTACACGGCGAGGAATAAAAGGCCGCGCTCGCGAGCGCGCTGCCAAGCAGCGGTGGATAATTGATTTTACCGGTGGGGGCGGATGGAGACGGGCAATTTGGGGCTGAGTGTGATCTTTAGCAGAATAGGCGAGCGGCGGGGTGCAGGGGCTGGGGCTGGGCACGCAGGATCCCCAGCGGAGCCGCCAGCCCACGCGCCCCGTGCGGCATCGTCTGCGGCACGTGCCAGGCAGGAGCTGGAGAGAAGGAAGAGGAGAGGAGCCCGGCACTTCCCGAGCTCCAAGTCCTGCCATTTCATCCCGGCCACCGAAAGAGCTGAGTTATTTGTATTCCCATAGCCTGGGTGAGAATTAACTGGAATTCAGGGGGGAAATGCTGCTTATCCAGCCTTACGCAGCTGGGGAGACCGGAGCTGCTGCTGGCCTGGGGCTGGACGCATGGTGCCACTCGCCCCGTCCCACCAGGAGCTCTGTGTGCACCAGGTCTGGGGGCTCCTTTCCTCCCCGTGACCCATCTTTGCTCTTTTTTCCCTCAGGACACCCCGCTGCTTTGGCAGTGCAGGGAACGCCTGCAGCGATGAGCACGGCGGGGAAACCCCAGGTGGCGAGGGGAGCGCTCACCGCCCCTGGCCTGACCCAGCCCGGGGCTCCCAACCCGGACACAGGGTTTCACTGCGTGACCCGACGTGGGCCTGGAGGGACGTGGGTGTCCCTCCCACGAGGCAGAGGGAAGGACGGGGCTCCCACAGCGCACAGGAATGGGTTTGTGCACCCCAGGCTGGGTGGTTGACCCCACTGGGGGTCCCAGCGGCCGTGCCGTGCCCACGCACACCACGCAGCCACCTCCTGCTTCTGGGTCCCAGCCCTGCAGCTGCTGCCAGGGTCCCCCAGGCCAGGAGTGACCCCCGGACCCTGTCCCCATGCCCCCCCCCGGGCCCCCCCACAGCGGCTCTGCCACGGGGATGCTCCACTTCCCCCTTCTTCACACCTTCCCTGCCAGCACCGGGCTGCGCTGCTGCCGCCCTCCCTCTCTTCAACACCTCCTCCTCCTCCGAGGCATTTTATCTCCTTTCTAGAGAGAAGAGTGTGGGCTGGGGATTTTTTGTTCCTCCGTATCTTTTTTTCCCCCCCCCCCCTTTTTTTTTTTTCCCTTTTTAATGAAAACCCTCTCCTGCAGCTCAGGGAGCCAAGGGGCTGATCGTACCGCTCGGCATGGTAATTGTCGCCAGCCTCTCCCTGAACCTGCTCTGCTGCGGGGGCGGATTCGGAGGCGCCGGAGGAGCTGCACTTTCTGTTTGTCCTACTCCGGTGGCTGTGGGCAGGATCCTCTCCCTGTCCCCCCCCACGCCGCCCCCGTTCCTCACCCTGTCCCTCAGCTCCTGTGAGCTGCGGGGGCGGTTTTGGGGGAGCAGGGCAGCCCCCTGCTAGCTCGGCTTTGCCTGGGGATGCTGCGGGAGCAGGTTTTCCCCAGCAGGAACAGGGGACCAGCTCCAAGTCCCCTGCTTGGGACAGCCCCGTGCCTGTGATGCACCAAGGGATTGTGCCCAGCAGGGCAGTGTCTGCAGAGCCCCCTCCCCACCTCTGCGCCCCCACAAAGCCCCATCACCGTGCTGCCATCAGCTGTGTGGCATCATCCTAAAACCCAGCTTGTCTCGGTGCCAGGATGCTCGGCAGCCGAGGAGGTGGCAAAGAAGCAGGTTGGGCGCAGCAGCCTGGCACCCAGCACCCTTCCAAGGCCTTTCTGGGGTAGAAAACACCCCTGAGAAATGCAGGAAGCTCAGGAAGGGTGGAGGGGGCACAGATAAGGGCTGGCAGCCAGCTCTGTGGCCAGCAGCCATGTGCTGGGGGTGCCCCCGCTGGGCTTGCGGGCAGCGGCTGCGGCAGCAGAGCGAGGCGTGCAGCGCCTCGTCCTGGTTTCCCTTCCTGAGCCCACGAAGCGGAAATTTCCCCATGGGAAACCACTGGGTTTTTGCAAGTGCGGGAGGCGCTGGAAACCATCCCAGTGGAAAATTCCCAACCAGCTCCACAGCCCAGCGAGGGCCCTGGGTTGGAAACACGTCTGGGTGCTACACCTGCTACACCCAGCCAAGGGGAGCTCTGCGGAGGGATGCTCCGAGCTGCAGGAGCCACCGGGCTGAGCCGCTCAGCCCCTGCATCGCCTCCTGCAGCAGGGGAGGTCGCGTGGGCCAGGCTGCCCAGGGTGTGATGCCCGCAGGGCCGGGGAGCCGTTGCTGCTGCCTTTGCTCATTTATTCATGAGCGTGGAGAAATGCATCTGCCCAGGTGCACCGCTGCGGTGCTGCGGGTGCGGGCAGCCCCGGGGTCTGGGCTCCCACCGAGCTGTGTCAGTGCCTGCCTGGCAAAGCCTCGTGCCCTGAACGCCTCCAGCAACCATCCTGGTCCTTCCCCATCGTGCCTGGCCTGAAAGCTCCCCTCCCACAGCCCCTGCACCCTGCCTGCCCCGCCGGGCCCAGCAGCTCCCCTGCAGGCACTGCTGTCCCTCCTGCGCACTCCGCAGAGCCCAGAAAAGCTGAGAAACCTCTGGAAAATCAGGTCCCGAACCCAGCCGTGCCCAGTTCCTCGGGGTGTTCACATCCCCCTGCCTGCAGCACTGGCTGGGGCTGCCTGCACGGTGCAGAACTGCTCCCCAGCTGCTGCTCCCCACCAGCCACCCAAGCACAAGGGGATGTGTGTGCACACCAGCGCATCCCAGGACCAGGGGGTCTGCACGCCTCCGAGGAGCTGCACTTGTTTGCAGCAGCAACCTGCCCCCCCATCCCTCATTTTGGCAGGGAACATTAGCTGCGTTCAGCCTGGCACGAAGTCCCCCCCCGTTTCAGCCTCTTGCTTTCTCCATCTTTGTCCTCTCCTTTCTCTCTCGCCCCCGTTCTGCACGCCCACGCGCGCGCGGGTGCACATTTCGGCGCAGGCTGCCCTGCGGTGCGGGGCTGCGGGGCTGGAGCAAGTTTCCATGCCTACAGACGGACATAGCTGCACATCCGACACCCGGCGCCCCGCCAGCCGGATCGGGCACCCCGCTCCTGAGACAACCCCGCTGTGCATAGGGCTCCCTCCGAGCTGCTCCAAGGGGAGCGCGGCCACGCACCCCACATTTACACGGCAGCTCCGAAAAGAGGCACCGACACCGAACCGGAGGCACACGCCTGCTTGTTTGTGCTCCCGTTTCGTATCCACCCTCTCTGCCGTGCACTGAGACACGCAGCATCCCTCTGCCCAGCACTGAGGACATGGACGGTGCTGGGACCAGCACCCTGCTCCACCCTGTGGTGCTCAGTGCCCCCCAGCACCACCCCAGCAGGCGATCCCTGCACCCACACCCACACATGGCTCCGTCCGGGCAGGCACCAAGCGGTGACACCCGCACCCACCGAGCCAAACTGAGCCCTCCCGGCCGTGGCTCAACGTGGGGCACTCGCACACCCGGCTGGGACAGGGGATGGGGTGGGAGAATCCCAGCTCTGGCTGGGGTTTCTCCGGGGGCTGCCAGGCGGGCTGGGTCTCCCGCGGGACTTGTCAAACCCCGGTGAATCCACGCAGAGAAATTCCCCAAAGGAATCGGAGGGGCGCCCGCCGCTTGGGCTTCCCTCCTCGGCTGTCCCGTCCCTCCTCCCGGCTGGGGAAGTTGCCGGGGGAGCCGGCAGCAGCCTCCTCTTTCAGGAGCTGCTTTTCTCTAAGAGGAGCAGCCGCCCCCTTCCCCAGCCTGAACCCGAAATGTGGCACGGGGAAAGCTGCACCCATCGGCCGGCACCCGAACTCGGGAAGGGACTGAGCTGGCAGGGCTGGGGCTGGGGGACCCCCTCCTAACCTCAGTCCCCCGCTGCTCCCCGGTGCCTTTTCTCCGTGCCCATCATCCTTCCCTGGATCCATCCCTTCCCAGCCCTGCCGAGGCTCAGCCCCAGCCGGGACACAGCCCCGTGCAGCCGGGGCGCATCCAAGCCCCGTCTCCAACTTACTTGCCCAGTTCCTCAAAGAGCTGGTACTCCTCGGTGAAGCGGTTGCAGGTGATGGTGGCCATCCCGAGGGGCTGGGAATGCTCCCTCCCGGTGCGGAGTTCGGGGCAAGCAGCTCTCCTCTCGCTCCCTCCCTCTCCGTGTGCTCCCGGGGCTCTCTCCTCGCCGAGGTAAATAAGGGAATATGTTTGATTGACAAGCCCGGAGATAATGATGAGGGCAATTTGTCTTCTCAGCCTCACAAGCCTTCGTCAGCATCCCCGTCCCCATGGCGACCACCGCTGCCAGGAACGCCCTGCTTCTGTTGCCCGGGCAACTGCATCCCAAACCCGCCGCCCGCCCTGGGGACCGCGGCCCCGATGGGGGACCCGGCCCCGGGGGCTTCCCGGGGGTCCCGCGACCTCTGCGGGGACGGGGGGGGGGGCGCAAATCCAAAATGCAAACCCTAAAGGCAAATCGAAGGACGTGGCGGTGGCAGGATAAGTGGGGCAAAAAGGGTTTCCATGGAAACCTGGGTTTCCATGCTGCAGGAGGATGCTGTCGCCCCAGCAACTGCTCCCCCTCCCCCCCCAAAAAATAAAAAAATTAAAAAAAATCCAGGCCCTGCCGGTGCCCTGCAGCAGCATCCCTGGGGGGCTGCGGGGGGGGGGAAGGCGGGACGGGCTGGTGCAGACCGGGGCGGGCGGCAGCGGATGGAGCAGAAGTGTGTCAGGAGAAGGCAGCGAAACCATGGCAGGTCCCCAGGTCCCTGAACCGCCCCGCCAGCAGCAGGGTCCCCCGGGGGGGCCTGACCCGGATCGCCGGCAACCGGGGGTCACCCCCTCTGTGGGGAGAGCGGCTTGGCCTGAAACACACCACAAGGGGAGCCCTTGGTTTAAAAAAGGGGGAAAAAAATGAAAAAGGGCAATAAAAGTGGAGTAACGAGATCCGAGGCCTCGGGGGAGAGGTTTCCCCCTAAGCACGCCTTGCTGCCAGCACCCCCACCTCCAGCCTTGTGACTGCCCAGTTTCTGCCCCCCATTTGGGGTTTTACCCCATTTCTGGTCATTTTTGCAGGAGGAGAAGGGCCCCGGCAGCAGGGGCTTTCGGTGGCCACGGAAGGCATTGCCTTGGGCAGATGAGGCCGATGTAGTTTCCCTCCGGGGAACTGTAGGGTTAAAAGGAAAAGAAAAGGCTCTAACCAGACAAAAATAGGGAGAAATCTTTGAGAGGAGAGAGAGGAGGAGCGGGGAGAGGGAGAGAAGAAAGGAGGTGGAAGTGGAGGAGGACAGCAAGTGGCTGAGTGAGGAAGAGGAGGGGGAGGAGGAGAAAGGTCTAATGGCTTTTCCATTAATTGCACCATTACCCGCTTCCATCCCCACCTTCGCGTCCCCGCATCCAGCCGCGGTGGCAGGGGCCCCGTTCCCACTCGTGGCCGGGACACGGGGCTGGGGACAGGGTCCCCGAGGGCAGCGTGATGGGGACAGGGAGCACTGCTCGCCCCAATGCCTGCGTACCCGTGTGGGTTTGTCCCCAAGGGCAGGGATGGACACCGATGCAGAAGGCAGCCCCCTGTGCCCCCCATCCCAGCAAAGCCCCCCGTGGTGTGCAGGGTTTGTGGGGTTTGTGCAGCCCGGCACAGACAGGGCTCTCCAGGAAGGGTTTCTCCCTTGCCGGCCTCCTCTCTGTTTGTTTTTTTTTTTTTTTCCCTTTTTATCAGCATTTTTCCCTCTTTGAAGGAGAGGAGGAGCTGGGTTTCTCAGTGCCGAGCATGTTCTGCGTTGCGACTGAAATTCTCCCACCCGGGACCCGCCGTGTGCCGAGCCCCGTCCCTGGGCACAGCGCGAGGCTGAGCCACGGCTTCGGGTGGGACGCTCCTGCCCCGGGCTGGGAGCCAGCACGGGGGTCCCTGGGCCCAGGGGAAGGGGGAACCCCCAGCCCTGTCCCTCAGGGTCCTCCTCAGACGCCTCTCCTCGGCCGACATCTCCTCTCCCAGCTGGCTGGAGCTGGGCAGCCCCAAAACACCGCTCCTTGGCGACCCTCGACATGCAGCCACCGGGCTGCCCTTCTGCTGCCGTGCTGGGCTCTGGCCGCCTGATGGAGACCTTCATCCCCAGAGGCTCCTCTCCATCGCCGGGCTGCCTCTCCTGAAATGCCTCCCGCTCTCCCCACAGCTCTGCCTGCAGATATTCAGTGTCTGCATCCTGCCGCCGGGCTCCCCAGCGTGGCCGCCTGCCCAAGAGAGTGTGGTCTGACTCGGGATCACGCAGCAAACGCCACACGTGTGGGATCAGCAGCAGCCCCACGGGGCTCAGGAGGACCAGCGAGTCCCAGAGGGGCTGCAGCAGCCCCCCTGCACCCCCCCAGGCCCCTATGGGCTAACAGCCCCCAGCAGCGTCTCACAGGCACAGCAAGCGGATTGCATGCTGCAGAGATCCCAGAATTACTGGGACAGTTTCACACGCAAGCTGGGGTCTGGGGGATGCTCAGTTGCTGTCCTCTGGGAAGCTGAAGTCTCGGTTATTTTTAGGAAGGGATTATAAATACCGCGGTAAGGGGAGCTGATTTACATTTAAGGTTGTGTTTGGAAACGTGCCCTGTCCCTGCAGGCCCCAGGGCTCACGCCAGCAACAACGCAGAACTGTTTTTGGTGGGACGGGGGTCCCCAGGGCCAGCTTTTCCCTGACACCAGGGTCTGGCGTGAGGTGCAGCCCTTTGCACAGAGCACCCCCTCCCCAGCAAGCGGTGCCCAGGGTGCCGGCTGCCCTCCTGCCCGGGCAGGCTGCTGAGATGTCCAGTTGTTGTGCTGCTGCTCACTCAGGTTGAAGGGGTCTGTGGGGCTGGAGAGGCTCCCAGGTGCACCCATCCTGCCTGATCCATCCCATGTCCTCCCCATTTCATCTCCATCTCCATCTCCATCCCCATCCCATCCCATCCCATCCCATCCCATCCCCATCCCATCCCATCCCATCCCATCCCATCCCATCCCTCCAACCCAGCTCTCACCTCTCAGCACAGAGCCCCAGCACCCCCCGACGTACCCCCTGCCCCAGCCCCATCCCAGCCCCATCCCAGCCCCTTGGCAGGGCCCTATCCTGCACCCGGCTCCCAGCGCGCAGCTCTCAGCCTCTCTGTTTAAACAGATGCCCTCGGTGCAGCACCACAGCAAGGCAAAGAGCTCTCCAGAGCCACTTCGGCAGCATCTCGCCCACTGGCTGCATTAACCCCTTCCCAGCCAGAGCCCACAGGCACTCCCAAGGGGGTTAAATGGTGTGAAAACACCTGATTTTGGCACATTTCTCTTTGTGCCCTTGGCTCGGAGCTGCCCAGCACTGGGCGCTGCTGGAGCCGTCCCAGCTGGGACCATTCGTGAGCCGTGCTGGGATGGGGATGAGAGGATGCTGAAATGAAGCTCTCCAGCTGCTCACCCGCTGTTCTCCAGCCCCGTTACCCTAACTCGAGCTCCCAGGGGCAAATTCTGCAAAGCAGCAAAGCTCTGGAATGGTGCTGGCGCTGGCGGGGCTGAGACACAGCAGGGCTGGAGATGTGGGGAAGGACAAGTGCTCTCCTGGGTGCGCTGAGAGAGGGACAACAACTCTCTCCCAACACCCAGAGGTTTTTCTGCCTACTTCTCCTCTTTTCAGGGACTAGCACTTTCCTTCAGATTCTTCTTTTTGTTAAAATTCAGATCTCAACTTTAAAAAAAGAGAGGGAGAGAACCCAGACCTAAAACTCTGGCTAGACTGACTGAGTGAAACCGGCACCGGCCCAGATCAGAAACTGGAAACGAGACAAGACAAGGCGAATGTTTTTCATGGAGATATTAGTAAAACTGAAGGGAGAACAAATCGAACACGTTTTCATGGAAATTTCCATTTTTGACAAAAAAAATAAAAAAATAAAAGAAGGACTAAACTTGGATGCGTTTACATAAATATGGAAATGAAAACCGTTCCTCGCACCTCGCCGCCGCCCCATGGCCAGCCCCACTCCCTCTGCCTGCTCCCCCTGTCCCCGCAGCCCCGTGCCAGGACCCCGGGGGGACCTCAGCCCCTGCGTGCTGAGCACTGAGCACCCTCCTCCTGCAAGGCACCGGTTTATATTTGGCAACCACTTGCCAGGAGGCTTTGCCAAATGGCAGCTGGCGCTGCAGCCACGCTGCCGATGGGCACGAGGTTGGTGATGTCCCGGCGGAGCACCTTGCTAAGCGAGCTGGGGATGGAGATGGGGCATCGTGGGGCTGGTGGAGGAGCTGAGCCCCCTGTGAAGCCCGTCCCTTGTCCTGCTGCAGGGGATGTGCCCACGGAGCCAGCAACACAGTGACAGGGATGCAAGGAGCAGTTGGGACGGGCGCACTGACAGCCAGGCTCTGGCTTTGCAAACTCCATCCCATCCCTGCAAGGAGAGGGCCTCCTGTATTATGCCTTGCTGTCAGCTTTTTTTTTTTTTCTTTGTTTCTATAGAAAATCCCAATTCCCCCAAATAATCCAGCTAAGAGTAAAAAAAAAAAAAAAAAAAAATACAAACGTGTCATTGCATTCTCTTCCCGTCCCCGTCCCTCTCTCACACGCAGGGCTTGAAAGCGCACTGAAAGGTATTCAGTGTGCATGCTGCCAATTGTCACATCTTTCAATGACAGATTTTAAATGAATGTTATTTTGCAAGGGAGAGAGGGGAAAAAAAAAAAAAAGCCCACACTGCTCATCCAAGAGCTGACAAGTCCTAACGGGCCTCATTTTCCAGAGACAAAAATAACTATTTTCAAAATTCACAGCAGGGCCTTCGCCTACACACGCTGCACCAAGAGAAACCTGTGGGGAGAAATGTAAAACACATTGTGTAAATGGAAATGCACCATGCATCCAAAATGCTTTTAAAGCTATTTACCCTCTTTCATCCAAGCCAGCTCCCATCTGAGCGCACGTACGCGCGCTCGCACCCTGCGGAAAGCGTGGGGGCACGGCGCTTTGCTCGCTGCCCGCGCTCCTGCGCTGCCTGGCCCCACACCAAGGCATCGGCTGGAGCACCTCGGTGGGCAGATGGGGGGTCCCCCAGTGCAGGCATCGCTGGGGGTGCGGGGTCTGGCCACGGCGAGGGGACGTGGTGGCAGCTCCAGTGTCCCCGGGGTGGCTGCAGCAAAGGCAGCAAGAGAGGGGGGTGCAGGGGGATGCTCCTTCCCCGTGTCCCCGTGGTTGCACGTCTTGTGGTCGTGGAGCAGAGCAAATCGGGCTCTGCACAGACCTTCCTGAGATCTTTCTGTCCTGGGTTCATTTATTCAGCTGGTTGCACGTGGAGGATGGATGGGGAGGAACTTAGGGGTGCCTACTGCCATGCAGCTGCAGGGTCTGGTCAGGCAGAGCTGGGATGAACCTGGCCCATGTGAAGCCTGCCAGAGCGTGGGACAAACCTGCCTCCCACGTGTGGGGCTGTGCAGAGCCATTTGTCCTCTGTGTGCAGCAGGGGACCACTTCCAGCCATGTCCCTGTGGGCCGCAGCTCCGGGGCTGCTCCTGGCCACCCCAAACCAGCGCAGAGGAGCTGTGGCCCCACGCGAGGTCCCCGTGGCAGCAAGGCTGAGCCCAGCCCTGGTGGCTCCAGGTCTGACATCCGTGGTCAGGAGTCTGTCCTTCTGCAGGGAAGTAAAACGGGGAAATTTGGTAGTCGTGGGTTAGGGAAAGCCCTGGAAACTCAAGAGCAAAGCAGACAGCTGCTTGGCAGCACGTAGGAAGTCAGGAACATGTATCTACAGCGGAACGCGGAGGGAAACGTGCAGCCAGAGCAGCCGAGGCCGGCAGCACCTCCACCTCGTGCTGCTGCCATGGCCAACACTTAGAGCTTCCAATTGCCCGCACGGTCCCCCAAAAAACATGTCCCACTTCAGAAGGGGCTGTGCACAGCTCAGCCTTGAGCCTCATCACCCATCTTCACCCACCAGCCCACCCACCCTCCCTGCAGCTACTGGTCCGGATGGAGGGCAGCGTTTTGGGGGCAGCGTGCCCCGGAGCAAAGGAGAGCAGGAGGGCGCTGAGCACCCCCCGGGACATCCCTCTCCTTCCATCCCACCCCATGGAGCTGCCGGCACCGCCCCGGCCAGGCTGCATCGACACTGGGGAGCCCCCCATCAGATGCGATTGGACATGAGCCTGGTGTTCAGCTTGCGGAAGAAGGAGCGCAGCTTGCAGATCTTGCACTTCTTCTTCTTGCTCCGACTCTTCGGGGCCTCCCGGCCTCCTTCCCACTCGTCCACATCGTCCTCGCCGGCCCAAGGCCCCCAGGCGCCGCCGTTGAAGTCCGGGTGGGCGCGGGGGTTCTCGGCGGGGTACCGCACCGGGATGGCCGTCCGGTTGTAGTAGGCCAACCGCAGCAGGAGGGCCCTGACGACGTCCGGGCGCTGCTCCGAGAGGTCGTAGCGCTCGTAGGGGTCGGCGGTGATGTTGAAGAGCCACACGGATTTCCTCGGGCCGTCGGTGAGCCGCTCCAGGTTCCACCAGCTGCCCGGGAAGTTGGTCAGTGTCTGCGGGGGGATCCAGTCGCTGTAGCCCGGGTCGCCGGTGAGGAGCTTCCACTCCCCAACGCGGATGGAGGCCTGCACGGCCGTGTTCCAGATGCCAAAGCCGTCCTCCAAGGAGCCGTACTTGGCATGGTTGTAGAGGGGGTCGATGTTGTGCAGGATTTCTGTTCGTGGTGACTCCTTCCCCTCGCTGATGGCGGGCCAGACGTTGTAGCCGTCCAGGCCCGGGACGTTGCTCAGGTTGCCCCTGGCCAGGCTCACCAGGGTCGGGTACCAGTCCGTGATGTGCACCAGCGCCCAGCTGGTCCGGCGCTTGCGCTTGATCAGAGGGCTGTGCACAAAACCGATGCCGCGGACGCCCCCTTCCCAGTACGTCCCTTTTCGTCCCCGCAGCGGCCAGTTGCTGCCCCCAGAGAAGGTCTGCCCACCATTGTCTGTGGAGAACACGATCACGCTGTTGTCGTAATAACCGTACTTCTTGAGGGCCCAGGTGATGTTCTTCACCGCCTCGTCCATGCAGGTGACCATGGCGGCGTACTTGCGGCGGGCGACGTTGCCCATGGAGCGGTAGCGGTAGATGTACTCCTTGGGCGACTGCAGAGGTGTGTGCACCGCCTGGAAGGCCACGTAGATGAAGATGGGCTCCCTGGGGCTGTGGGACGCCAGGATCTTGCTGACACGCTGGGCGTAGAGGAAGGTGGAGTACTTCCCGCTCTGGTCCCACGCCACGTCCTCCCCCTCGTGCAGGTCGTAGCCGCAGACGCCCGGCCCGTCGCAGTTGTCGTAGGTGTAGTAGTCCACGTTGCCCGTCAGCGAGCCCAGGAAGGTGTCGAAGCCCCGGCGGGTGGGCAGGCACTCCTTCTTGTAGAAGCCGAGGTGCCACTTGCCCACCATGTGCGTGGAGTAGCCGGCCTCCTGCAGCTTCTGGGGCAGAGTGACCTGGTCGAGGGGCAGGCAGTTGGGCTGCCGGGGGCGGATGATGGAGTGCTGCAGCCCTGTGTGGATCTGGTACCTGCCGGGGAAGAGCCAAGAGGGATTGGTGGCGGTGGGGAGCAGTGCTGGGTGATGGCAATTTTTCTTCTGGAGACCACAAAAGCGTGTGACTCTCTGTGTCACCCAGCCCAACCTCATGGGATGAGCTCCGTGCCAGAGGAGGGAACTCCTTATCCACACAAAAGTACCAAAAACAAGTGCAAAGACAGAGAGTGTGCGTGTGTGCACACGCTCAGGAGACATTGCAAAGGTACTCTGGGCTCCTGTCCCTTCAAAAGCCAGGATGCCACCATCGGTCATCCCACTGCTGCCGGCCCGGCGGAGTTGTTGGGCTCTTTGCCAGGACAAGCAGGAGCTGCTCAGCAATCCCAAAGGGTTTGCAGTGCCCCAGCTGTGTGCAGATCCCTGTCCTCCCCTGCTCTGCACGGCCCAGAGGTGCCCTGCCCTGGGCCGTGCAGCACTGAACGAGCAGAGGGAAAAGCAGGGCCCGAGGGAGAGGCAGCAGCCACAGGGGAAGAAAACCCTTCCACCCCACAGCCCAGCAGCGAATGGTCAGGGATTGAAATGGGTTGCTCAGGGATGTGGTGGGGTCACTGTCCCTGGGGGTGTTCAAGGGAAGGTTGGACGCGGTGCTCAGGGACGTGGGTTAGTGGGTGACAGTGGTGGTAGGGGGACGGTTGGACCAGATGATCTTGGAGGGTTTTTCCAACCCTAATGATTCTGTGATTCTGTGACTCCCCATGGGCCAACGTAGAGCAAACCACCCCAGAGACTGGGCACCCCGGTGTCACCCACGTGGGACCGCCCCGGGGACACCTCTCCCTGCCACCAGAGGCCCTCGTGGCCACAGACCACCTTCTCCCAAATGTGATTTGGTTGCCCAACTGCATTTGCATTTGTGGCCTTGGTGACCCGCCACGTGCTGTTATTAAACCAGGTAAAAAATCAACTTTTCACCCCCGGAGCCAGCAAAACCCCCTCCCTAGCGGCCCTCCAGCATAATCCCATACTCTGGGGCACCTGCCTCGCCGTGAGCCGGGCTGAAACCTCACGGGGCTCAGGGACAGAAGGGGACCCGTGGGGCAGCGGGGGGCGCGGGCTTACCGTCCGGTTATCAGCTGGCTCCTGGAGGGCGTGCAGATGGGCTGGATGTAGTAGTTCTCCAGCTTCACGCCCTCGGCTGCCAGCCTGTCCAGGGTGGGCGTCTGGATGTCGGAGCCGTGGTACCCGACGTCGTGGTAGCCCTGGTCGTCGGTCAGGATGAAGATGATGTGCGGCGGCCGGGCGAAGGCGGGAGGCAGCGATTTCTCCAGGGGGCCCATGGGCACGTCGGCCACCAAGCCGGGCTTCATCCAGTCCCAGGACAAGTAGCCAAAACTCAGCAGGCTGACCAGCGAGAAGCCCGTGAGGGCGTACACAGCCATCCTGAGCAGGGGGTGCCGCCTGCCTATGGGCGCTACTGTGCCGGCATCGCCCCAGGGCCACGCGGGGTGCCCGCTCCTCCGAGAGCCCCCCACCTAGGGGCTGCCCCCCGCGGCCCCTGCGGGAGGAGCTGCCGTGGAGGCACACACACAAGGAGATAAATCCACCGTGCTGGGTCGCGTTCAGTCAAAAGCAAGCAAGCATCGCGGCGCTGCGAGCGGACACCCAGGCACTCCTCGCTCGGTGATTCACAACAGCCCCACGGCTACTCACGAAGCGTCGCGAGCGCCACGAGCGCTGGCTGCCTCCTTTGCGCTCTCTTCCTGGCGTTTCTTTTGAAAGCAGCACAGAAAAAACCTCGCTGGAGAGAGCGGCTGGCTTCTCCCGGCTCGCTCAGGACGAGGCGATCCTGTTCCTTGCGCTTTCGCAGAAGAGGGTGCTAAAGTTCAAGCCCAGAGGTGCTGGGCTCCCGTCCTCACCCCTCGGGGAAGAGCCGCCGTCTCCTTTTCTCACCGTCCTCTCCCAAAGCGTTTCTTGGCAAGCCCGCACCACCATGATTTTTTTCCCCTTATTTTTTTTTTTTCCTTCTCTCCTCTTTTCCCTCCCTCTTTTCCTCTCTGCTCACCCGGCTCCTTTCGGCCAGCCCCGAAGTCTTTCCCCACTGTGCAGAGAGCTCTGGAAACTCTGGAAACTCAGCGCAGCGGGGAGGGCAGGCGAGACGCCCAGCTCCGAGGGCAGCGGGACGCAGCCTGTGGCCGCGCTGTGGGGGGACGAGGAGAGTCCCCACATCTGCTGGGCCGTGGGCGAAGCGGCCAGGTTTATGGGGAGCCGCAGGCTCGGCCCCTCCCCGCTCGCTCAGCAACTCCAGGAAAAAGCTGGGAAGACCCGAGCCTGCAGGGTCCTAAGCGTGGCTGCGTGCCTCGCCGCAGCTCAGCCCCGGGACGTGCAGCTCACGGACCCCGTGCCCGCAGCCCCCCTGACCCCCGGCATCCATCCAACCCCCCTGGGGACGGCCGCCCACGGGGCCAGGACCACCACCCGGAGAGCACCCGGGCAAAGGGGGGGGGGGGCTGCAAAAACTTTATGGGGACACCTCTGGTGGGGAAGAAAGCCGCCCCAGGGCATGCTGAGCGCTACGGGGGGAGGTGGGTCCGTTTTGTGGGTGGGGAAACTGAGGCAGAGAGGGGCCGTTTGGACTGGCCGCGGCCACTGTTAGCCCAGGGAAGGGGTTGGTGTGAAATAGGGGCCCTGCCTGACTTGGCACGGGAGGGGGGATTCTGGTAGCACAAACCCACAGATGTTCCCCCACCCCTTATGGAGCCGGGAGGTGAGCCCTGGGAGATGCGGGTGAACATTTGGGCACGTGCACGTGTCCGGATGGGGGCCCGAGGGTCCCAGCACACGGGACACCCCAGCACACCCCCTCCAAGCCACTGCCTGGCTTTAGGACCGCAGGGCTGCAGCGGCGGGGGCTCGGCGGGGGCTTTGGGATGGCTCCGCCGCACAGCTCTGCTCGCAGGAGCCGCAGAGCCAGATGGCTCCCCTCTGCGGGCCCCCCCGGCCCCCTTCCCTCAGCTCCCCTCTGCGGGCCCCCCACCGCTGCCCCCTCCCCCTGGCTTCCCTCTGCCAGGCCCCTCCACGTCCCCTCCCTGCGTCCCCTCCCCTGGGTTCTCCTTTGGGATCTCCTCCCGTGGGTCCCCCCATGTCCCTGGGTACCCTTTCCTTGGGCTCTCCTTCTCTGTGTCCCCCCTGCCACGTCCCCCCTCTGGGCTCTCCCCCACTCTGCCCCAGCTGCTGTCCTTCCCCTGACACCTCCACCCCCCCCCCTGAGCCCCCCCATCTCCCCACATCCCATACCAGCTTGAGCCCCCCTTCTCCCCACATCCCGTACCAGCCTGCCTCACGGGGACCACCAAGGGGAGGGATGGGAAGGTGCTGCACGGGCTCCCCGATTCCGTGGGCTGGGGGGACCCAAAGGAAAGGAGGGTGGGCTTCTCCCTCCTGGCTTCGGACAACAGGCAGAGGGGACGGGGACAGGGACAGAGACAGGGATGGGGACGGGGACAGGGACAGAGATGGGGACAGGGACAGGGCCTGTCCCAGCTGTGCCCAAGATTTGCATTTCCCTGCTGGCGGAAATCCCTGCTCGCTCAGAGCGGTGCTGCAGGGCTGGGTCAAACCCTGCAGCGAGGTTCGATTAATCCCCGGGGGTTAATCACTCTTTCCTTCCGCCTGCTCCTCTTCTCCCTTCCCCACTCTCCTTCCCAGCGCTCCCCTGACTTCTTCAGCGATGAAAAACTCCCTCCTCGCAGAAAAACCTGGGCCTGACTGCAGGGGAAGAGGGCTGGGGGCTGGTTCACAAAGGAGGTGGCCCTGACGCCAGGGTCCCGTGTGCTCCTCTCTTTTTCCCCACGGACCGCAGCAGCTGGGGTTGGGGGCCCTGCATCTACCTCTCCGTGCCCCCCTGAGCCACCAGGAGCTGCGGGACACACGGAGCATCCCAACGTGCAGCCCCCTTCGCGTGGCTCCCCACAAACCTCGGGTCACGGGCAGGGTTACTGCCAGGGACTGCGATCCCAGCTCCTTCCAAACACTCAATAATAGTTGGTTTGGATGAGTTTCTCTCGGAAACATTCAAACCCAGTGCCTTCCCTGCCACAGCCAGCCTGCTTCCACTTAGCAAACACGGCTATTTTACGCTCTTTGTTTATAACAGAGCTGGAAATTAATGACAGGGTGTTATTGAATGCTTTTCCCTACGCGCTGCCATTGCTAACCCCTCCAAACCACGGGGGGAAGTTTTTACAGGACCCGCTGAATTACGGATCGGAGGGGGAATTATTGGAGGTGTCGGGGCTGAGAGGCACCGGCCAGCCTGCACGTGGCGCGGGAAGGGTTTGTGGCAGCACAGATCACTGCAGGGCTGGAGCAGAGCCCACGTGTGACAGCACTTGGGGACACAGCAGAGGGCTGGGAGGGACGTGCAGGAGAGGAAAAGCAGGCAGGGACAGAACGGTGTCACGGCCGCTGCAGCCACGTGGTGGGTCACATCCTGCCCACGCCTTCAGCAGAGGAAGCACCGGCTGGAAGAGTCACTTGGAATTTAAGCTGCTGCTGATGGCTCAGAGGGTCGAAGGACGGGAAGGAGCCGGCAGCACGGACACAGGCACGTGGTGGCACAGAGAGGGGACCTCCTGTGCAGCCGGCCCAGGGAAATCACTGGTGGGTCCGAGCTGGCCTCAGGTCTAGGGGCGAAGCCAGCGGGTTAGCTCGTCTCGGGGAGGTTTTACAAGAGCTGAAGGCCCTGCTGGCAGAGCGCACAAATACCGAACTTGTCGGCAGGGACCCTGCTTTGAGGGCTTGGGTGACAGCGGGCAGAAGTGTCCCAGGGGACACAGCCTGGGGTGTCCTCCAGGAAACAGCGACAGGGTGAAAGGCGGTGAGAGGCATGGGGGGAGCTCTCTAGATCCCAGGAGAAACAGCAGGAAAGGTACCCTCAGACCAGCCCTGCTGGAATCATTTGAAAAGGAGGGATGAGATGGGAGCGGCTGGGAGCGAGGAGGAGCAGGAGGGAGAGGAAGAAGCGTGACGGAGGCAGGGGAAGGAATGACAGCTCAGGAGGCTTGGGGTCAGAGAGTTTTAGCCAGCTGCGAGGCTGCTCCGTGGGCGATTAATGCATCACAAGGTCTACGCATGGAAAAAGCTCTCAGGGCCTGTAGCCACCCCCCCGACCGCCCTGAATTCGGGGCAGCCACTTGTCCGGCCTCGCTCGGAGATGTCTCAAGAGCCAGGAGCTCCCTCGGAGAGCTCCGGCGTTGCACAACAGGGAGGCTTCCCCTGGCAGCTGGCCTGGCTGCATCTGCTGAGCAAGCTGGCGTTACGCAGCCCAGCCCGCAGCCTCTGCCTGCCTCTGTCCTGCCTCCCCACTGCACCCACACCCGCCTCCCTCCCAGCCCGACCTGGGGTGCCCGAGGCCATGGGGAGCCCCACGGGGCCGTCCCGGGTGCTCCTATGGGACTGGCAGCGGCTCCACGGGCAGAGCATCCTCCGCCTGCTCACGGGGACAGGCAGCATCCCATGCCCCAACCAAATATTTCCACATCCCTGCAGACTCAGGCTCATTTTTGGTGTTTTTTAGCCTGGTGGACGGGTGCCGGGTGCTCTCCTGCCACCGCCAGGAGCCGAGGCGGTGAGCCTGGAGCAACGTCCCGGACGTTTTTTCTCCGTGTCCCTGCAGCTGGCACAGCAGCTTGCATTTGCACAGCTGTTTCTCTAACCAAATATTTGAACATTAGCTCTTTTTTTTTTCCATTATTAATTTTATGTGGCCTGGGGCAAGAATTAAAATAATCACGGCCCCTTCCTGCTGCTTCTCCCCACCACCCCCCGGCTCTGGCCGCACTTGTGCTTTGGCTCCCAAAGCGTTTGCTGCACACCGGGTTATGCAAACAGGCTGCACACACTTCTCTACAGCCACGATTTACCATGAGGGCCACACAGCAAAGTTTCAAACTAAGCCTCAAAATCTCATTATTTTTTTTTTTATCCCTCCACCTTTTCTTTATTTTTTAACCCTTCCTGGGGTCGGAGCCCCTTCAGCCCTCAATACTGCCTTTCTCTCGCCAGTCAATGGGGCATTATGAGCAGGGGAATTATTGAAAGCAGAACTCCCAGGCTTTACAATGGGAGCTCTGTGCGAGGCAAATATTGCACAATCTGTTTGCACGCCACGGGCTCGCTGCCCTTCCCCCTCGGCAGCCCTGCTCCCGGCTCACACCTCGGCCTCTGGCCCTCCGAAACGGGCCCTGGGAGCGAGAAATAGGAAAGGTTTTTAATAAGTCCCCTCTCTCCTCCTTCAGAGCAAGGCGTTTGACCTAACAGGGCATCGGGGGCCGTGCCTGGCCTCGGAAAACACAGCCCGGCGCTGCCGTCTCTTAGATGTTTAAGGGTTTCCGCTCTCCCCGGCCAACGTGTGATGCATTTGCTTTTTTATTGGCACGATGAAAGAGTTGAGGCAAGTCTGGAAAAGAAGCGAGCAGTCCCGAGAAAGGAGAGAGCTTGTTATTTTGTCTAGGGGGGGGGGAAAGGATCAGAGGGCGACACGGCCGGGCGATTTGGGGGCTCAGTGGGAGCGGGGCGGGCGGGAGGCTAGGGGCTGGGAGCCAGAGCTCTACTGAGAGCTGCTTTGCAAAGAGAATATCTCAGAAGTGTTCGGCTGTTGGGAGAGGGGTGTCAATAAAGAGCCCTCTGAGAGAGGGGTAAGAGGTTTCCAACAGCTGCCACCCTGCAGGGAGCTTTCCCTGCTTGCTGGGGAGCCGGCAGGGGACAGGGCTGGGGCCGAACCATCGACCTGGAGAGCCTCAGAGAGGCTCCAAAGGTCCTGCTGTTGGCCAGGGGACGGATCACACTCCTGTCCTTGTCTTTTCCAAGCCTTTTTGCTCCTCTGGTGTCTGATCACCCAGAGGACCTTCCCCTCCCTCGTGCACAGCAGGCAGGTGGCACTTCTGCCTCCTCCCTGCCGGCCCCCAGAGCACATTTTTGGGGTGGGATGTGCCGGCATGCTTTATCCCCCCAGTGCTCCTCTCCGTGCCAGCACATCCCACCCCGAGCCCAGCAGCTCCCTGCCTCCAGCCACCGATTCCCCGGCAGCAGCCGCTGCGGCGAGACCTCGACCGGATCACAGGCAGCGACCTGGGCCTGCGGGAACCCGGAGGTTTTTAACACACACCATAATTTGCTCCCTGGAAGCTGGAGCCAGGGGAGGAGGAAACGGCAAATCTGCACCGGCTCCTGCTTACGCAACCCTCGGCATTGCGAAAGCCACGGGGATGGCTGCAGCGATGCGCGCCCCGAAGGCGCGGGGAGCAGCAGGTTATCGGGCACAGAGGAATCCCAGGGGGACAGCATCGGCCGTGGCAGGGCTCAGCGACACCTTTGGATCTTGTTCTGGAGCCACATGGACTTTTCCAGTGCCCTGCCTGCCTCCATGCCACTGGAGCAGTTGAAAATCACCATCATCAAGACGCGCTCGGAAGCCTCAGCACGATACTAAAGCCTTTTCTAACGCAAACCCCGGCCTCTCGCACACATGTTGGGCTTGGCCAGGGTTTGTTCCTGATCAAAACGCTGCTGCTCCCCTTGCTCCTGAAACGAGAAATAAAAGCTCTAAATACGAGTCAGCTTGTCTCAGGCTAAGGAATTTTTCTTCCATTTTTGGTCCCCGATGGTACATTTCAGCGATTCTGCGAATTCTCTCGTGAAATGAGTTACACACATTCCTGCTCGTGTTTGCTTTCTTCCTTCCCCTTCCTCCAGTAGCCTCCAGCCCATCGGCCCCGCTCCTTGCTCCAACATTTGTCCCCTCGGCTCACCCCAGTGCTCGGTGAGCCGCAGCTCGCCGCCTTCTCCTCTCCTCCCCTCCCGACTGCCGTGCTTGCTTTGAGGAGCTGACGAGCTGGAGAGAAGCCCGCGGGTTTGGCACTGCTCCTTCCTTCCCATGCCTTATGGCTTGCTTTCCACACTGCCTGGGTGCTCTCCCTCCTCCTTCTGCCCCTGGTCCTCAGTTTCCAGACCCCAAATCCAGCCCCCCGTGGGCAAGGTGCCCCCCGCTGCCGCTTCCCAGCCCCGGGGGTCTCTAGGGAGGTCCCAGCTGATGGGAACCAGATCTGGAGGTGGAGAACATCCCTGCGTGGGGCAGTTTGGGCTGGAAAGCTAGAGGCCCCCGTGGGCAGGTGGGTTTGTGCCTCATCCCATCAGCTCCCGTGGCTCAAGCTCCTTGGGTTGATACCAATCTGCCCTTGCTACCCCCCAGAAGGGGGAACTTCACCTACCAGAATAACCCCCCCAAAACAGCAGTTCCCTTGCCTCCAAGGGCCCCCTTTGAAGCAGAGAAGGTCCCGAGGCGGCGGAAGGAAGGATTTAAGCGTTTAGCATAGCTGGTTTCTGGCAGCGCTGCCGCCTGACCCCGACGTTGGCTTTCCCAACCTATTGCTTTTGGACTCTCGCACCTTCATTCCTGACACGGCTTGCCGTGGGATACACAGAAGCTCCTCACTCCCCAAAGCACGCAAGGCATCGGCTCCAGCCTCCCCCTGGCTCGCTAAGAAGGAGCCATTCTTCCCGGCACTGCCTGGGCATGGCCGGGGGCACCTCTGTCCCCGGTGCCCCCCGCTCCCTTCCCCAGCTCCCGAGGGCCGGGCAGCCCTCGGATCCATCCTTCCTTTCCCTTCCGCCTCCCCTTTCAGGTTCAGGCTCTTCAAAGGCTGCGGTGGGTTTGGGCTGGCAGGAGATGCGAGGGCCGGCAGCAGGATGCCTCCGGGCTCCGCTCCCCGCCAGGGCGCAGCGAAGGAGGGGAGCAAAACCCTCTACATCCCCTGACTCCGGTGCCTGCTGGAGACAAGGAGCCCTTTCTTGCCCAGGGAGCTCACAGCAGGATGGCCCCATCGCCCTGCTTGTTTATACCCCCAGCCCCTTCAGAGCAAGGAAAACACGCCTGCCTCCAGCCGGGCTTGCACCTGTAACCCATTAGGGCGAGCGGTGCCTGTTTACCCAGGGTTTGTTCCCAAAGGGTTGTGCTCCCTGCTGGCAGGGATCAAGGGACGGCTGGGGAGCGATGTCCCGAAGCACAAAGCTGGCCCCAGACATGTTGTGATGGCTGCAAGAGGCACTGAGGGTCCCCTGCCCGCCCCGGCCCCACAGGATGCTCGGGGGGGAGTGTTCCAGAGCAGGCAAAGAGCCCAATTAGGCAGCGCATTAACTTCATACAAAGGGTACCAATAATCCCACAGAAGAGACAAGAGCTCGCTCTCGCTGAGGATGCCAAGAGCACAAATTGCCTTCTTGTAAGAGAAAGGCTTAATTTCCATAGAACATGACAGATTAGAGTGAGAGTGGGTGGGTCCACTCTATTATTCATCAGCCTTCCCCGTTAACAGGAGGTGGTGTGCTGGCTGCTTTCAAGTTTCTCCGACACGGCCCAGGGTGCCCACAGCCCTTTTAGCGGGGTGGAAGGCAGGATCCCAGAGCTTCCAGCGCCCGCGTTCCCCTCTGCCCCGTAACGCAGCCACCTCGCTGCTGCTTCCCCAGCGTGAGCCGGAGCAGGAGGTCCTGGTGAGACCCCGAGACCTGCCTGGGTGCCGGACCTCAGCCAGGGGCGAGGAGGCTGCCCCAAGACTCCTGCCCTACGACTACTGCCAGAGCTTCCTTTCCTAGCTGTGCAGTGAGCTCCGTCAGCAAAGGCAGCCTGGAGTAAATTTTGGAGGCCAGATTCTTCCCTCCTGAATGGGAACCAGACCAAAACAATAATAAGAAAACCAAGTTTCCATCAGCTGAGTTTACCAGGGAACGCGCTGGAGGATTTCACAGAAATGGAAAGCTCCAGGAGGGATTTTTTCAGCACGTTTCCCTTGCAGCTGAGCTCTGCAGGGCGAGATTTGTACACGGAAGGGCGGGCTGTGGCGTGGCCCCCCGCAGAGCAGTGGGTTGGGGTGAGCTTTATTTGTTTGAGTCCACCCCAGCGTTGTCCCCAGTGCTGTCCCGAGGGACACACACGACAAAGATGAGGCACTGGTCCCAGTGGTGCCGCGGTGCAGCAGGCAGGAGGGCTCTGCCCGTGCCTTCCCCAGGCCTTTGGGGCCACAGGGAAGCCCACTGAACCCTTTAAGGGGATCAGAGGGGAGAGGGTGCATCGTCTCCTGCACTGCTGGAGGTAGAAAATCCCTATTATTAGCCCATGGGTATGTTTTCCCGGAGATCTTTACTAGAAACAAATCCCCTAGAAGTACGTGCAGTTTCCCCAGACCCTCTAAACCTGCACATGGTTAGGGTCAGGCGCGCCCCTGCTGCCCAGCCTGCAGAAGACCAAACCCTGTTTTGGGGAGGGGGCTGGAAGCCAAGCGGGGTGCAGCATGGGATTTCTCCCTCTCCGAGGCCTCGGGGTGGATGTGTGGGACACTTCGGGGGATATGGGGCACCCTGAGAGCCACGGGCTCGGGGCTGCCACCAGGAGCTGGAGCTGAGCTGATGGGAGGCCTGGCACCGAAGCACGGCAGGATCTGGAGCGCCGTATTTCGAGCCCACCCATCAGCATCGGGGGTTTTCTGCTCCCAGCCACAGGCGTAACTTACAGGGTGGCTGTTGGGAGACTGAGAGTACCTATATCACTGCTGCAGAGGGTGATTCATTATTACCCGCAGTAATCCAGAAGCCATACAAAACTGCTAATAATAGGCCTTCAAAACCGACATTTTAGTCAAGATAAAAAATGACTGGAACAGAATCCAACCATGCTTCGCTAAAGCTATAAATGGAAAGGTATTGCCCGTGTTCGGCTCCCAGAAACACGGCGCTAAGCGAAAGCAGGGGACGGAGCTCAGCCCCAGGATCCCAGTCGAGGTGGGACGGGGATCCCGCCCCAAAAGGGGGAGAAGTGAGCGTGGCACGGGCAGAAAGCGCCTCCTGATGCACCCGGTATCACAGGACTGGCACAGATCCCAAACTCCAGGGCTTTGGGGAAGGGGTAAGCACGAGCAGGGGTTTTGGAGCCGCTCCCCGCGGCGGGCTGCGGGCTGGCACCCGCGGAGCTGCCCGAGCCCAGCCTCCCGCTGCAGGCTGCGGGTGCACGGCCCGGCAGGGATCGCGGTCCTGCTCAGCACCATTTATTTCACGCCGCCGTGCGAGAAGATGCACAGTTGCTAGGTGACAGGAGCCGAGCACGGAAAACACGGGGAGCATCTGCGCAGGTCAGCCCCGGGACGGCCAGGGGCAGGGGACGGATCCTGCGGGGGGCAGCGGGGGTGCTGGGAGCCCTGGGGGTGCCCGCGAGCCTCCCTCCACCTGGGGCCGGGGCTCCTCGCCCCACCAGCCCCAACTTTCTCTCCCTTGCAGTTCCCACACTCCTGCTGCCCGCCCTGCTGGGAAATATCTCCTCACCATCAGCTAAGCCAACAAAACGTGCTGAGCACTCCCCATGGAGCTCGGTCCCCCCGTCCTCTCCCCACCACGGGCCCGTCCAAAGCAGCACCGCCGCGGCCAGGGCCTCGAAAATCCCCCTGCCATTAACACCAGGCGCTGCGACACACAGCGCGGCGCCCGCGCGGCCAAAGTCAACACGAAATTTGCCGAGGTTTTTGTGGGATCGAGGGCAGCTTAACGGCCGACGCCGGGGGCAGGTTTACCGTCCCAGTTTTCGCCGAGGGCTGTAAAACTCGGCGCGGTGCGGCTTGGTCGTTAACATCGGCCGTGGGCTTTCAAGGTTCTGGCCGGGGAAGCGGCAGCAGGCGTTTCTGCATGCTGCTTTGGGACTGTTTGTAAGCACGGGGGCAGCTGCACGCCGCGGCCGCCTTGTTTGCAGTGTAACCAGCCCCTCTTTCATCTTCCCACCCCTGCCCGCAGACGGAGGCGATGTTTTCTCCCTCCTTCTCCCCGGGGAAGTCTTTATAGCAGATCCCGGGCACGGGCGAGGAAAGGTGGGGTTTCACCCCACCTCTGCCCACTTCCCCACAGCCGCCCCTGGGAGGCTGGAAGAGAAGGAGCCTTTCTTAAGGTTTTTTCCTACTGAATCACGAGGCCTTTCCTACTGACCACTTTAAATGAAACCAGACTGTTTAGTCCAAACGATTACTCATGAGCAGCGTCTAATTAGCTCTAGTATTTAAAGAGAAAATAGAAAAATCTCCTTGGAGCGTACGCTCCACGGAGGAGCTGCCTGTCCCATGCACACCCTCAGGGTGCGATCAGCCCCTGCTCCACCTGAGCAAAGGCACCTGAGTCCAGGTGGTGCACGCCTCCCTTTTCAGAGCAGGCTTTTTTTTTTTTTTTTTTTCCCCTCGTCCTTCTATCAATCAAGGATGGGAGCGAGGGGATCTGCAAGTGCACCTCCCCTCCCCGTGTACCCTATCGAAACGCTCATGTGGCAGAACCAGAGGAGCCCAAAGCTCCGTGGGAAAGCAGTGACCGGCCCTGGAGGGCCAGCAGCAGGCTGCTCCCCGCCCAGCAGCAGATAAGATCAGAGCCTGGCACGGGCCACCCTCCTGCTGGCTTTTTTTCCACGTGATGAGGTTACGGGGAGCTGGCCGGAGCTCCTCGCCGGAGATGCCGCCAAGCCTACACCCGCTGCCTGGCCTCCTGGGACGGTGGAGGAGGAGACTCGGCCTTGGAGGAGTCCCAGAGCACGTCAGTCTTGTCTGGGACGGTGCCTTGGGCTGTTGGGACAGGCGGGCGATGCTCCAGGAGCACTCGGAGCAGATCAGTGTGCAGGAAGCCCCGTGCTCCCTGCCCGCATCACACCACGGGGAAGAGGGGACAGGCACGGGCAGCGGGGACCACTGCTTGCCCTGAGGGTCCCCGTGGGACCGAAGCACCACAAGAAGCCCAAGAGCATGGGCACGGCCGTGGCTGCAGCCTGTGCAGGGTGACAGCCCAGCCTGGGCTCTGCTGCTGTGCCCGGGATGAGCCACCCAGGGCACTGGGGTACCCCGGTCACCGAGCTGCCTGTGTCCCAGCCCCGTCTGAGCCTGGGTGGCTCCTCCGCCAAGCCGTGTCCCCAGGTCCCAGCATCTTCCCTGCAGGCAGCCAGGAGGTGCAGGGCAGGCTGGCTTTGGCCACTTGCTGAGGAGCCGGTCTCCGTTCTTCCAGGATCCCTCAGCAGCGCTCTTTGGGAGCTCTCCCCTCGTTTGGCGACCGGGCCATTTTGCTGATGCCAGCACCGATGCTAACTGAAGCCAGGTGGAAAAAAAAAAAAAGTCCTCAGCTTCTCAGTACTAGGATCTCATTTCCAGCCAGCATTCCCTCGGACTGAGGACTCCAGCAAGGATTTTCCAAGAGCCTCAGGTCACCCGATCCCAGCTAGGTCCCCAGGGTGGGCTGCTGTCCTGTGCCAGCTGGGGACATCCCCAGGTTTGTCCAGGGCCACCGCAGCGCAGGATGGGACTTTGTCACCCTCTTGTGGCTGACGGGCTTGCTGTGGCTTTGAGGTGTCCCCAGGCAGGGCCCCTGCTCCAGGGACGGCTGGGGAGCGCCTTGAGCTTGGCCCAAAGTGGGGGCTCCACGCTCCGAGGGGGCTCGGGAGGGTGCTCACCTTGGGGAGCCCTGGGGCATCACCTCTGCCCGGCTCTCCAAACTGCACCCGCCTGCCATGTGAGCTGTGTCTTGATAGCAATTGCTTGCCCATCGGTTTTAACACTGGCCAAGGAAGCCTTCCCCTGGTTCGGATAGCCCATGGCACGCTGCTGCGCTCCCAGGCAGAGGTCAGGAAAAGTGCCCGCGATCCGCTTGGATTGGGTTGCTTTAAGAGGCTCCCTCCTCCCCGGTTTAGGTGGCTGGAAATCTCCCAACCCATTCCCAACCCACTCAACGCTCGGCTAGGAAATCAGGCCACACCAGCCTCAAAGAGAGAGGGAGAGTCATTCAGCTTTATCTGAAAGCCATTTCAAGTATGTCCAGATTCCTAAAGAAACTTGGATAAAACCCCAGAGATTAATAACAGTGCAGGGCTTTTTGGATGCGAGAGCTTTGTCTGCTTCCAAGAGAAACATATATATGTGCTTCGGTGGAATCTCTGTGTACATTTTTTGGCAGAAAGGCCAAAATAAATCCCTTTGCTGCAGTAACCCTCAAGCAAGATAAGGCAGGAATCTCTCTGCAGTCCCCCTGTACTATTGTCACAGGCAGATAGCAGGCAGCTCTCGCTGCGCTGTCCCCTCGGAAGGGCAGGGAGGATGGGGACTGTCACTGCTGCAGGAGCCCACGCTGTCAGGAGGGTGCAGACCCAAGCCGTGTCCCACCGCCCAGGTCACTTCTGCACGAGCTGCAGACCAAGAGCTGGAGCTACCTGGAGAGAGAAGGGGACAGGATCAGCCGAGCCTCCAGGGCGGGTTGGTTACGGGTGGGATGATCCACAAAAATCCCGTTTCCCCAGCTCAGATCCTAAACACAACGTGGTCAGTTTGAGGGCACACGACAGCCAGTGACCAGTGGGGTCAAGGCATCTCCGTGCCTCATGGTGTGCGTCCACCACGACCCCCTCCCCTTCGCAGGGAGGGAGCAGGGAGCAGTGGTATGGCCAGAGAGGCTGCAGACAGCTGCCAGTTGTTCCTGCGGGAAGCCTGAGCTTTTCTGGTACATCAAAATCACTCTGGAGAACGTGGCTGGAGCCAGCGGGGGGCTCTGACCCACCAGAGCTCACCCAGTAAGAGAAAGACAGACCTCCTTGTGCCGGCAGGAGGGGGACATGGCCCGCCGCTGTACGAGGCACGGCTCGGAGATGGAGCCTGCAGGAGCCTACCCTGAACGTGCCATCATTTGGTCATGGGGAGCTCGCCACGGGGAGGCCGTGCTCCTCACAGCCCTTCGGAGCACTGCCCTCGTCCTCCCGAGGCCAGGGCAAGACACGTATGGAAGGAAGAGGGTCCGCCGTGACTGTCCGGAGCACTACGGCATCTGGCATCTGTCCACTCCCCTCCCTTAACCACTGCGGCTTTTCCCATCTTAACGAGCAGGGAAAGCAATCACCGTAACGAATGTCTCTGAAGCTCTCACCACGGCACTCAGGATGTGCTGAACGAAATAAACGCACATCAAGAGCTCCTTAATGGCCCTCTCGGCGTTCCCAGCAGCCATGGTCAGGCACGAGAGTGACCGGGAAGGGATGCTAACGTACAAAGCAGAAACACCCGATAATCCACCGCTGGATTCTCACCTCCTGCTTTCCCCCGAGTCGAGGACAGCCCTCCGTACCTCTGTGGCTCCGTGCTGGCGCGTGGCTGTGCCCACGCCAGGGCAGTGGGACATGGTGATGTCCCCAGGAGCACCCTTCCCTGCGTGACCCAAGCAATCACACCCCTTCCTCTGCCTCCCAGCCTCCCAGACACCATTCGCTGTGGGATTTCAAAGCAAATCAGTGGGGGGCAGGTGCTGGCTATGGGCAAGGATCTGGGGACAGACCCCGGGGCCGGGCAGGACTGACCACCCGAGGGTGAGGTTATACGATGCAGCCAAGCTAACAGGGGAGCTCGCTGCTGAAAAAACAGGGGAGTGAGCTCAGGGCGGTTGGAAGAGCAGTGAGCCATGGTGCAGGGCAGCAGCACGTCGGGAGCACGCAGCCCCTCGCCCTGACGGAGCCAGGACTGCTCCTGTCCAAGCACCCCCACACAGTCCCCATTTCTTCCCCCTCCACTCTCAGCCGCGTGGTCCCGCTCCCTCCTTCCCCTCCTCTTCCTGCTTTTGACATGATTTAAATCAGCAAAGGAGGCCTGGAGGGGGAAAAAACAATCCCCCAAACCCCTGGCTTCGTGAAGGCAAACACGGCCCCTCTCCCTCTCCTTCCAGGTAGAGCTGCTGAAACCTGGATAAACACGGCCGGGCTGCCGGGCTGTTGGTGTTGGCCCCGCTGCGCCTCGGGGCTGCCAGGCCCTTTAACGAGGATAACGCTCACAAAGCAGCCCCGAGCAGCAGCCTGGGTGAAAGCAGGGGTGGGATGTGGGCTGATTAATGCTAACAACCCTTCTGCTTGCTCCAGCAACGCGTATTAGAGCTAATACAGACACGAGAAATTAAACGGCTTAATGCTACCGGCTTCTCAGTGCCAGCGCCGAGTATCTGCCATGCCAGGAGACACGCAGGCAGTTAGACATACCCAGAGATGTATTTCCAATCTAGATTGTTAAAATTAAGCATATTGCAACCAAATTTTAATGTCACGTCTTCTGCTCGTTGGAGTTCTCAAATCTGTTCTTGCAGCTACCCAAATTAAAAGGCTGCTTTATGTTCTGCAGGCTGAGGGGTGACTTTTTTCCACACTTAATTAGTTAGAAACTAACAGGGCTGGGTCACTACGGGTTTGGGTCATGGAGCTGCTGGGATATGTGTGTGTATATATATATCTTTTCACTTCTGAGCTGCTGTTTCTCATCTGGCAGCAGGCTGCCTGCCACTGAGTCAATATTATTCGACGCCTGCCCGATCGCTTGGCTGAAACGATCCCATCTTCCCAAGCAAACCTCCGGCGACACGGAACCACATCACAGAAACCACCGGCAGACCTGGCTCTGCAGATCCGGCCCGGCAGCACAGCTGTGGGACGAGGGCTGGGGACACAGCCCCGCTTCCCAAAGGGACCACGGGCGAAGCTGGAGGCGCTGGGGACAGCTCTGCTGTTTCTCCTGATCCCGTTCCTCCTGGGGACAGAGTTTCTGCACCTTGTGCGGAAATCCTATAAACGCAACATGGGAATTTAGTGTAATTTATAACCCCTGGGTACCCGAAGGCAGTGCAGACCAGATGTTTCTAAACTAGCTGCTCTTTCTGCCAACAATAAAGCCCCCTGGGCTCAGTTTTGACTCCAGAAATGTGGCTGGTTAATTAATTAACGTGACTCGAACGCCCCGGTCCGGGAGGGCACCTGCCACCGGTGTGGACACCTAAATGACCCTGGCTGTGCCTGTAAAACCCGAGGCAGAAAGCTGCTCAAGCGAGGCCGAGCCGCAGCGGGGACGTGTACACAAAACAATGCCGTGATTCATCTGAGATTGCCATAACCCATCGCGTTTCATCAGGATGCTGTGGCATTTAAAATGGCATTTCCTCCCATCTGTTGCACATTAGCAGACAAAGAAAAAGTGTGGGGGGGGGTGGGGCGGGGAAGAACAGCATAACAAAGTGGGGAGAAAACGGGATTCCTGAGTCAGGCTGTTTCTGCGGCGGCTCCTCGCCAAGCCCGAGCCCACCCCGTGGGACGAGGGCAGGGGAATTCACCACGGACCCCTCTGCCCCCACCGCTCCCCGGGGCCGGGCTGCAGCCCCCGCCGCTCCCCCAGGCATGGCAGCGAGGGCTGCTGACACCCGCGCTGACTCAAAGCCTCGCGGAGCAGCACCTGGCAACCCTCTGCCCGCGCACCCCGAGCTGAGCAACGCCAGCTACGGGCTGGCAAACCGGGGCAGGAGCAAACCAAGTCCCCCGAGCCAGCCACTGTTGTGGCTTTTATTTTTCCTTGGCCGTTTCCTCTCCTTCTCCTCTCATTTTCCATTGCCTCCTCCCTTCCCTGCCTGATTTTCCCTTGGAAATGAGGATTTTTCCCCATCCCCACTTCTCTCTCTACTCTAGTTTGGCTTCTGTGCTCCCAGTTCCTCTGCTCCCTGTCCCTTAGCCCTCCTCCCAGCTCTGTCTGTCCCTCTTGCACTGTCCCTGCCCTAATGCATCCCCACTCCTGCGACACCCCAGCAGGGAGCACACGCAGGACCGAGGCACCAGACCAGCCAAGGCAGCGGGTCCCGTGGAGCAGCCGCCCTAGAGATGCTGTGTGAAGCACCCCCGATGATCCTTCCTCTAACGGGGTACAACTTGGGTCACTTTCGTGGTCAGGACCAGCGCTCTGAGTGTGAGACCCATCCGAGCTGCCTGCTGGCAGTGACAAGGCTCCTGTCCCCGGCCACCCAGCCCGCTCCTTGGCTGGGGGACCCTGCTGGGCAGCGAGGCAGAAGGATCAGTGGGATGGGTGAGGCGAGGAGCTGCTCCAGCTGAGAAGCAGGCAGAGCACTTCTCCGTCATCTCTGCTCCACCACGCTGTAACCACCAGCAGCAGGAGGCAGAAATGTCCTCAGGCAAACAGCCTGGGACCCCCAAGCATCTAGACCCCATAAGATGTCATGTAATAACCCAGCACCCCCACGGATCACAGCGTCCCCTCACTTTGCTCAAGGCAACCTTCATTCTCCAGCACCACATGGGCAGAAGCAACGCCTGAAAATTGCCCCTAACTTAGGACCAGATAAAAACATCCAGCCATGAGAGTACACGTCCCCCACGGCTACATCGCGCTAATGCTGCAAACTTGTAAGAGGACAAATCCCTCGAGCCGCTGCTTGTAGCTTGAGCAGCAGAGAGCAGAAAAGTGTCCCTGCAAGCCCAAGGGTCCAGCAGACGTGCTCAGAGCCTGTCGGCTCCCACACGGCAGAGGACGGGCAGCGCTTCCAGCTGCTAGCACGCTCCCCGAGCCCGGCTTTGGCCACGACACAGGCAGTCATTCAGAACGGAATAGGCGCGGACAAGCTTTACCCCAAGCAATCACCAAACAGCATGTGAAAGTGGCAGCGAGCAAAGCTCTCGGCGTTCAGGGCTGAGGGCACGGACGGGGCTGTGCGGTTGTTAGCAGACGGAGCTGAGCTGGCTCCCAAATTACAGCCGCTTTGTCCCCGTCTGGGTTTGACACAGCTTCCTCCCATCTATTCGTGACTCAGTGTCTTGGCACGGAGAACGCATACCCAAGAGGTTAGCCTTTGAAATCCACCAGGGACGTTTCACCTTCCTAAAATAAAGAGTGGGCAAAATATTTTCAACATCCCTGCAAAAAAATGCCCCCAAAAACATCGCTGCTTAATAAATGTATGTTGTTGGGTCTCAGCTGGCTCTGGACTGAGGTAAATTTTCCTATTTATAATCACGCAGCTGTTTGCTGGCTGAATAACTGTATTTATTATTTGGCATGTTTACTAACCGCCTCAAATACCTTCTCTACCTGTAATTGTGGTGCAACATATATATATATATTTTAGATTTGTTCATTCAAGTGGTTTGTGTTACTACCAGGCTCTGCTCTGCGGTTTGCTAAGGGTGCCATGGTTTGAAGGTATGGAGCTCTGGACTCAGGTGACCCTGAACTGCAGCAGACCTGCAAAGAGACACCCGGGAAAAAAAACTGATATATTTTTAAAAGCCATTTGTCCATTTGCACTCTGGGCTTTAACATATTCTACTTGCCTCTCCTGTGAGCAGCACCTCCTGAATGTGTTCTTCCCCATCTAAGCTCATCTCTGTCTTTTTCAAACCTGGCCAAACGCCCCCAGCCCATCCTCTGAGCCCTGCAGGACTCTGAGGGTCTCCCTCGCCCTGCCTGAATGTGTCTGCCCGTGTTATCCGTCCCTGTGATTCACCAGAATGTGCTCACCGTCCCTTGTCTCTGCAGCTGGATGTTCTGTCATCTTGATGACTTGCTGCTCGGTCACCTGCCCTTCTCCCAGCCCTTCTCCCAGCGCTAGATGTCCCGTTCTTCCTGCATTCAGACCAAACTAAGCAGTGCTCTTGCAGTTCCCTACACCACACAGGACTCCTTTTGCATATGTCGTTTCCTGGGAGAGCTTCATTGCCTAGGAAAGAGGCTCTCCTTTCTGCCCAAGGCATGGGCAGCCCCTCCTGTGCTCAGGGGGCTCCTGTACACCATGGAGTATGCAGGGATAGCGGTGGAAGAGGATTGGTCTGGTTTTAGGAATTTATTTATTTTTTAATAGACAAAACAAACAGAAAAGGAGGTATAAAACCATTGCAGATGGTTCTTGTCCCACATCAAAGTGGGTCAAAATCTGTTCATCGATAAACTTGCAGCAGACAGTGCCCTTTGTATATCACAGGGGCTGAATCTCAACCCAACCTCATTTCCAGAGGTCCCAGTCCTTAACGTCCACAGGAAGCACACTTCAGGGCTTTCTGCCCTGGGATGCTCTCCTTGCCTGGCTCTTCCCCTCCACTGAAGAGGAGAATTGGGTCTCCAAACCAGGCTGCCGGCTGATCAAGCCTTGCACCTCTGTGCGAGGGTCATCTCGGAGCAAGGGGACGCTGTCTCGGCCAGCCACGCCGTCGCCCTCACAGGGCTGCAGCGTCCACATTTACCCTGAGCCTCAATGACCATCTGTGCCGGCGGAGGTCACCCCCAGAAAGGACTAGCCAGGTCTGTGCTCCGTTTACAGGAGCTGTAAAACTGCCACCTGGCCGGTGGCTTTACGGTTTTGGACGATGCTGGTGTCAAAGAAATTTGGCGCGGGAGCCAGCTGGAGCGGGGCCAGTTTTATATTTAATCTTGCCTATAAATGCAAATAAAGGTTCTGTATTTTGAGTGAGTGACAGGCGCACCGTGGACATTATTAAACCTTCCAAAAATAAACCTCTGCCAAAGTGATGGGAGCCAGATTTTTCCTGGAAAGTATCAGCACGGGGAAGGGGGGAGCGGTAACAGGGCAGCCCCTCTGCCACGCAGCCTCTCTCCAACAGCTGCTCCGTGTCAGGAGCTCCTTCTTCTCTTCTCGTTGTTTGCTAGTTTTAGCCCAAAAATGCCTGGGCAGCTCCTCACAGCAGCTTCACATCCATCTAACAGTAAATCAGCCCAGAGGACTCAGCTCGGGAGAGCTCTGGGAGCGAGGCCCCTCACAGCAGGAAAATATAGAGGATGGTGCTGCGATAACCACCGCCCTGCCCGCACCCCGTTGGTTATCCGCCCATCTTCTTCGCTGGGTAGTCCAAATGCCTGCTGGGGCTGGTGGAAGGGGTCACGGCCCCTCCTGGGACACCCCATTTCACATCTGCCCTTAACTGAGCCCCCAGGCTGTTCCTGGGCTGGCTCCCGGGCATGTCCCCGCTACCTGCTGCGGGTCCCTGGGGTGCCCCAAGGGTGCCCCCAGCCTAGGGTTCCTCTATAGGGGCCCCAGGCCCGCTTTGGCTGCCCCCAGCCAGCCCAGCTTCCTTCTGGGCCTTCCTTCTTAAGCCCCCCCCCCGGGGCCTCCCCAGCCGTGCCCAGCGGCCCCAGCCCCGCATCCCCCACACTACATTTCCCACCAAGCCTCACGCCCCCTCCCAGCCCCATTCTCTTTAATATTCTTTATCGATGATCTGGATGAGGGGATCGAGTGCACCCTCAGTAAGTTTGCAGACGACACCAAGTTGTGTGCGTGTGGCGATCTGCTCGAGGGTAGGAAGGCTCTGCAGGAGGATCTGGATGGGCTGGACCGATGGGCTGAGGCCAACTGCATGAAGTTCAACAAGGCCAAGTGCCGGGTCCTGCACCTGGGGCGCAACAACCCCAAGCAGCGCTACAGGCTGGGAGATGAGTGGTTGGAAAGCTGCCTGGCAGAGAAGGACCTGGGAGTACCGGTTGGTAGTCGGCTGAATATGAGCCAGCAGTGTGCTCAGGTGGCCAAGAAGGCCAACAGCATCCTGGCCTGTATAAGAAGCAGCGTGACCAGCAGGTCTAGGGAAGTGATTGTCCCCCTGTACTCGGCTCTGGTGAGGCTGCACCTCGAGTACTGTGTTCAGTTTTGGGCCCCTCGCTACAAGAAGGACATGGAGGTGCTCGAGCGAGTCCAGAGAAGGGCAACGAAGCTGGTGAGGGGTCTGGAGAACAAGTCTTACGAGGAGCGGCTGAGGGAGCTGGGGTTGTTCAGCCTGGAGAAGAGGAGGCTCAGGGGTGACATTATTGCACTCTGCAGGTACCTTAAAGGAGGCTGTAGCGAGGTGGGGGTTGGTCTATTCTCCCACGTGCCTGGTGACAGGACGAGGGGGAATGGGCTAAAGTTGCGCCAGGGGAGGTTTAGGTTGGATATTAGGAAGAACTTCTTTACTGAAAGGGTTGTTAGGCATTGGAATGGGCTGCCCAGGGAAATGGTTCAGTCACGATCCCTGGAGGTGTTTAAAGGACGTTTAGATGTAGAGCTTAGCGATATGGTTTAGTGGAGGACTGGTTAGCGCTAGGTCAGAGGTTGGACTGGGTGATCACGGAGGTCTCTTCCAGCCTAGGTGATTCTGGGACTCTGAAACCCCAGCACTACATTTCCCAGCAAGCCGCGCGCCCCCTCCCAGCCCCGTTCCCCCAGCACTACACTTCCCAGCACGCACCGCGCCCCCGTAGGGCACCGTACTCCCCGGCACTACGCTCCCCAGCAGGCACCGCGGCGGGAAGCGGAGGTGACGCGCGGCCGCGCGGCACGCGGCGCCAGGGGGGCAGCGGGGAGCAAGGGCCGCGCCATGGCGGCGGCGGCGGGCGGGCGGCGGGAGCTGCTGGCCCTCATCCACCAGCACCTGCTGCGCGCCGGGTACGCCAGGGCGGCACGGGAGCTGCAGGCGCAGCTCGGGCAGGTAACGGGGGGGCTCCGGTAGGCGGAGGCCTGCGGGGAGGCCTGGTCCGGGGGGGGGGGGGGGGGGGGGGGCTGTGGGGGGGGGCCTGTGGGGAGGGGGCTGTGGGGGGGGGGATGGGGGGGCTGTGGGGGAGGTCTTGGGGGGGGGGGCTGTGGAAGGGGTCTGAGGGGGGGTATGGGGGGGGGGGGCTGTGGGGGAGGTCTTGGGGGGGGCGTCAGTGGAAGGGGGTCTAGAGAGGGGGAGGTCTCCAGGGGGAAGTCTTAGTGGGGGGGGGGTCTCTGGGGAGAGGTTTCTTGGGGGGGGGGGGTCTGTGGGTAGGGGGTCTGTGGAGGGGAGGTCTTAGGGGGGAAGGTCTGCGGGGGGGGTCTGTGGAAGGGGGTCTCTGGAGGGGGGGTCTGTGGGGAGGGGTCTCTGGAGGGGGGTCTATAGGGGAGGTCTTGGGGGGGAAGGTCTGGGGGGGGTCTGTGGAAGGGGGTCTAGAGGAGGGGAGGTCTCCAGGGGGAAGCTTTGGGGGGGGGGGGGGTGTCTCTGGAGGGGCGGGGTCTCTGGGGGGAGGTCTCAGGGGGAGGCTGTGGGTGCTGCCTCCCTACAGGGTGCCCAAGGTCGGAGAGACCCAGGGGCAGGGGGAGTCCAATGCCTGACGCTTGCTTTCTGCCCCCCCCCCAGAAGCTGCTGCCTTCCCTGGCCACCTCGCTGGAGGAGATCTTCACCCACTGGGAGAAGTAAGTTGGGAGCAGAGCCGCTGGCGGCCGGGCCGCCCTACACGTGCGGTCATAACTTATGGGGGTTTTCCTCCGGCAGAGCATGCCCAGCGATAGCTGCTTTTCTCCGAGCCCTTGGTGTCTTCAGATGGTGTTTGTTAAAGTTTCCCTGGGTTAGGGATATGTTTTTACATAGTTTTCAGAAGCTGGATGTGCCTCTTGCTCGCGGAGGTTGACACTGGTGCGTTGCGGGGGCGTCAGAGGCGTGCTTTACTGCAGAGATCTCTTCCCCGGTTGTGTTTCACTTTCTTTTTAAAGCCGCGTGCTGTACGGGAAGACCGGCCCCAGCTGCGCAGAGAATACAGGCAGAGGCTGAGGTGTCGGGGCTCTTACAGGGACTTAAACCTCGGCGTAGCTCACACATCCTCCCGCTTCTGCTTTCGCCCTGCCCGTTCAAGCCCGTACACGTTCAGCCCAACGCCTCCCTGTGCGGTTATCCCACGGAGCGCCCTGTCTGCAGTGAAACGTGCCCACCCCGTGCTCCGGCTGCCTTGCCCTGGTGCGGCGGTGCTGTGCCGTGGTGCTGAGCCTGGTGGGAGCTGCGGGGCCGGGTTAGCAGGGGCTGGGGGCTGCGGGGCTGTATTTGGTGTCGGAAGGTGCTGGGCGGGCAGGGGAGGGTGCAGAGGCACCTGGGTGTGGTGGGGAAGCCCAGCGCTGGGCGCAGGCAGAGCGCTGCTGTCCTCAGGTGCTCCAGGCTGCTTCCCTCCTGCACCGCTGCTCTCCTGCACCCAGTATTCAGACCCCCTGGTGGCACGTGACAAATCCTCACAGCAGCTTCTGTCCTGTTACCAGCCACTGCCGAGTCGGGCGTGCTAGCTGCCTGTGCAGGGGTAATTACCCCAAAAGGCTAATTGGAGCAGTTAACGGGACTTCGTAATAGCAAATCTGCCTTTGGTCTGGCTCGGCTTAAAACAAACAGGTGTAAGTAGCACTGCACAGCTGAAACACCCTCACGGTAAGCCCAGTCTTTACTGGTCAGATTGTTAACTGGACTTCTTTTAAAATCAGATTAACGAATAAAACAAGGCAAAAATAAGATAACTGGCACAAAAGTGGTTTGTTTGTTTTCGGCCTCTGACAGTTGTGTGTGTTTAAGGGCTTTTACCAGTTTAGAAATACTGCACGTGTGAGGCACACGCAGACGTGTGCCCAGCCAGTGTTATCCTTGTAATAGAGCAAAGGTATTACCCATGTCTTCACTGGAAAAATAACTTAGAGATAGCTTTAGCCATGTCATCTGTCCTGCTGGTACAGGTAGGATTCCGAGTGGGAACATCTTTCTCCAGCTTAATGTTTTAATCCAATTAAACGGCTTAAGAGTTTAATGATTGTCTGCGGCCTTTTCCCTCCCTTTCTTTCACCACGTCTTCTCTAGGGCCTGGCACTTCCTTCCATAAATCTGTCTGTAGCCTGACTTTTACCTCCTTTTGGTCTGTGCGCCCAAGTTCAAATGTTTTTGCAGCCTTTGGGCTCACTTCTGAATGGCACTACTTGTCCTCAGGCTTGAGCCTGGCCTGAGAGTGGATTGAACAAGTGTTCCACCTTGTTCATCGTTTCCCTTTTTGACACAAAATCTGTTCCCTCAGAACTCCCTCGAATTCCAGGAGAAGGAAGGTGAGCGATGACGAGGCAGCCATCCCAGAAAAGATCAGAGTTCCTGATCCCGTGAGCAGCTCTGAGAGCTCAGAGAAGGAAGAAGACGAGAAAGAGAAGACAAAACCCGTAAACGGTAGGAGCCTGTCAGCTCCCTGGACTCGGCAGGGTAGCAGCAGAGGGTTGTGTAAGAGCAGTCTGATGCGCTTGGCTAGAGAAAATGCTCTTAAAACGATGGCTATTCCCTCGTGCTCGTATGAAAATAGGACAACGGATTTATCACCCCCTTCTCGTGTAGCGTTTTTGAGGAGCACGGATGTCTGCCGAAGCCAGCGAAAAGCTGTTAGGATTCATTGGGAAGGGAAGGAATGGGTGTTGTAGCTTGGGTGAAGCCTTGGGAATCTAACACTGCCCACTGCGGGCACCTTCTAGCAAGTCCAGCAAAGGATCGCCTGATTCACGGGTGAGGGAAGGACTTTTTTTAGTTGGTCTGGTTAGTTCTGGTACAGTTGATGTGGGAGGCGTTGGCTTGTGCAGCCTAACAAAAAAACCTGTATCTGAAACGTTTTGGCTCAGTGTCATCTGCTGCAGACCAGCCCCTGGAAATGTGCAGATCCTGGCCAGTTTCTTGTCTTGGCTGTGGGGAGAAGGATGGGGTGCAGGAGCAGGGCACCTGCCCGTTGCAAGGGCAGCGGCTGTGGTGTTGGGGCAGGTGTGAGGATGGGACGCTGCCCTGCCTGCTGGAGCCCTTCTGCAGACCGGAGGTTGTTTTGATGTGAGAGGGTCTGTCCTGATTTCTTTGGGCCTCTCCTGCGCAGCAGCCAGCCGTTCCCTGGCCGCGAACTCAGCAGTGAGTGCAGAAAGCAGTGAAGATGACGACTCCTCGTCAGAAGAAGAAATGCCAGCTGGAAAAGGTGCAATTAAGGTAAGAGGGTGCTCGTCTTGGCTTTGAAGGCTGGTAGTACTCTGAGGCCAGGGCTGGCCCACATTCTTTGCCCTGTACAGGATCGTGGGCTGGGGTGGATTCATATTTAAATGACCCTCGTATGCTGGTATAAGCCTTCCCTTAGATATCTGTCTCTCAAGTGTTACGGTTTGCCTAGCTGCAAAGTTGCTGTTGAAGGTACGTTGTGTCCAGTTTACCCCCTCTCATGTCAATGGGCTTCTAATTTATTTTGTTTCCTTTAGGTGACACCAGCTGTGGAGAGCAGCAAAGCTGCCAACTCGCTGCATTCTCCGCATAAACCCAGCGCTCCAGCAGGCAAAGCGGCGCTGCCCTCTGCTGCAAACAGAACTGTGCTCTTGAGTAAGCAGCAGCCCAGTGCACCGGCTGCGTCTCCGGCCAAGGCTGGGCAGAAACAGCCCGGTCCTGGGAAACCTGGACAAGCTGCAACAGCCGTGAACAAAGGAGGGCAAAGCAAAACGCCGGTAACAACCAAAGCACCTGAAAGCTCCAGCGGCAGCAGCAGCAGTGGCAGCGGCAGCAGCAGCTCCTCGTCAGACAGCGAGGAGGAAAAGGAGCCTCCTGCTGTGAAGACCGCAGCCCCCAAAGTGGGTAAGGAGCCCGTGGGGCGGAGCGAGCGCACGCGTGCTCTGGCTTTGCTGCAGGTCGGGTCTGAGCCGTGCCGTCAGCACGTTGCTTTCAGCTCGCCTGCTGGAAAGCTCGGAGCAGTGCTTGCTCCTGGGGAGGCTGTGAGAATGCAAAGCAGGCAGCTCTGGAGCTCTGCTGGATGAATCCAGCGTGTTTGCTTCCATTCTGAGCAGCAGATTCTGTGCTGAGGAGCTTGTGTGCATCTCTGGCAGCATCCAGCACCACAAGGTTGGAGACGAGTGCAGCGTATCTGGAGGGGGTGCAGCATTAATACCGTAGACACTTTTGGCTTTCCAGACAGGAACTTCAGCATCTTCTCTTTTTTTTTTCTTTGTTTTTTTTTTTTTTTAAGTCGTCAGGGAAATCTCTTACCGCTTTGAAGAACGCGTGTTGGGGCTGAGGAATAGATAGCAGAAGCTCTGCAAACGGTCCTTCTCTTTGCTCTTCCAGAGGAGGTCCAGCCAGGCTGGGGTGCCCCTGCAGGAAGCTGTGTGTGGCTGGGCAGCTCCCCACGGGGTCAGAGTGGCCAGGAAGGGATTTCCCATCTCGGCCCGCACTTGGGGAGCGGTGTTTGTGGCTAAGCGTTTGTCTGGAGAAGCTGTTCCCAGCAGGCAGCTGATGCTTTTGGCAAGACTGGGCCCTCTTCCCTGCAAATCCCCTTAGCCTCTCTCTGCTGCTTGATTTGTTTTTCTGACTTCAAAAGCCGCATTAGCATCGTGCTCGGGGAGCTCGGAGCAGGCAGCAGCTGTAGTGGCTCCCTTCCTGTGTTGCAGAACTGAAGCAGGCAGCTGGGGCTGCTGAAAGTAGCAGTGAGGAATCAAGCGATGAGACGTCTGAGGAGGAGGAGCTTGCGACTCCAGCAGTCCAGGTAACCTCTCCAACCCAGGGTCCTTGTGCCTAGGAAATCTCTTCTCTTCCCTTGAAGGGGAGAGAAAATGCTGCAGAGCTGTAGTCTGAGAACAACTCTTTCCCTGGGTGCATGAAATCCCCAAATCTAAGGCCGTAGAAACATGCTGCATGGCTGAGAGCTCCGCTAGCCTCTGCCGGCAGCAACCACTCCGTTCCAGTTCCTCCCAGTGCCTGGAGTGGAGGGAGATGCTTTGATCTGTAGGAGGCGATTAAGCACAACTCTACAGATGTGAAATTCAGGAGGAAGACAGACTGGGCAGGCAGTCTGCAGAAGAAGCAGCTTGGTTCAGCTGCTCCACAGCCGTTGAGTCTGAACAAGCGTTTGCTGGTCAAAGTCAGCACGGTGGCCTTGCTTAAAACTGATTCCGCATAGCTACAGCTCTCAGCCGTTTTCTTCTCCCCCGAGCATGTAAGATGTTACCTGATTCTCCTGTTCTTCCTCTTCCCAGGCAAAACCAGCTGTTAAAGCAGCGCAGGTTAATTCCACACCTGTGAAAAGCGTTAATGCAACACCTGTGAAAAGTGCACCTGCTGCTGCAGCGCCCGCCAAGAAGAGCGCAGCGAGGCCAGCAGCAGTGCCACCAAACCAGGCCAAGCCCGGGTCAGCGACGGTTGCTGGGGCTGCAAAGGCTGACGACACCTCGGAGAGCAGCGACTCCTCAGACAGCGAAGATGAGGAACCTCCGTCAGGAACCCAAGTGCGTCTCTCTGAGGCGCTCTCCTTGCGTGCCTCGCCAAGGCTGGGAATTGCAGCGGGAGGAGGATTTTGTGAACGGATATTGTGTATAGCAAAGTCATGTCGGGGGTGGGAAGGAAGAGGCGTGAGGGGGAAGGGGTGTTTAAAGGCACCTGAATGTCTTTGCTTTGAGCTTTAATCAAACCTTAAAAAAAATAACAAAATCCATCAGTCCTTTTGAATTTAAAATATATATATATACACACAGCAGTTCTTTTCCCATCTGAAGAGGCAAGTTGTCATGGTTGGATTTGCCTCTCAGCTATAAATTGCAATAAATAGCATCTAATTTGGCAAACCGTAGTGCAGCTTAGCTTTCCTCCTGTGGAGAGTGCTGCTCCTTTACCTCGCTGGAGGTGACTGTAGTACCAGAAGGCCGATGAAAAGTGTCTGGTCTTATTTTCTCATCTTGGGAAAGTATCCCCAGCCAGCTGGTTGAAAGGATGCCTCGTCTTTCCTGCCAGTTGCTGATCTGTCAGCATTTGCCTTTCCCAGGGGGCTCTGAAATCTTTCCTTGATTACAGTCTGAGGAAATGAACTATGCTAATATGGGATTTGCCGCCTTTCACACTGCTCTTGTCTTGTCCAGACGAAGCCACCTCCAAAACCCTCCCAGGCCATCCCACCCCCAGTGAAAACCACACCAGCAGCATCGCTCGCCAGCAAAGCAGCTCCAGCAAAACCCCTTCCGCTGTCCCAAGGGAAGCCAGCACCGAAACCAGCAGTGCCAAAGCAGGCTATAACCGTGCCGGGAAGGACTGCTGCTCCCACAAAGCCTGCTGGAAGCACAAAGCCGGAGGAGAGCACTGACTCCTCGAGCAGTGAAGAGGAGGATCTGCCTATGCCTGTCAGCCAGAAGGTAGGTGGTACCGCGTTCAGCTCAGTCCCGAGGCTTGGGGTGTACGAAGCAATAGTTCAGCCACTAAGTGCTGCCGCTCATCAGGTCAGATTGACGATTGTATTTGATGATCTTGAAGGTCTTTTCCGTCTTAAATGCTTCTGTGACTCTATGTTCCTGAGGGTTCTCCAGATCTTTCCTGAGGGGGAAGTTGCAAAAGCTGTTGGAAAATGCAGCAGGCACGCTCAGCTGAGGACTGGTATCCCAGCAGCAGCACAGTCTGCGTGAGGGGAAGAGAAGCCAAGTGCTTCTCACCAACCAGTCTGATATTAACCGGGTCGTTCCACTTGTGCCTTGCCCCTCCGAAACGGTCCTTCCATGAGGGGTCATCAAAGCCATGGTGTTGGCTCTCCCGCAGGGGGTTGTTTTGATACCTCTCTCTTTTGTTGGACTACCAAATCCCTTTGTGAAAGCATCCTCAGTTGTAAAAGCATCCTCAGGTCCGTTGTGGGAGACCTGCACTGACTGTCAGCAGCAGGGCCCTTTGGAAAGTGCTCTGAAAGCAGCGTTTTGGAAATGGCAGCTATTATCTGCTGGGGAGGAAGGGAACCCGGGGGCAGAGCCTCACGTGTCCTTGCAGGGAGGCTCTTTGTCAACACATCCTTACAGTATTGACAGGCAGGAGCCAGAGAGGCTCTGCGTTTTTGTCTTCATAGCCTTGGTCTGCTGAGGTGGGTGGAGGGGGACGCATTTCTAAGAGTTGGCTCTGTGCTGCTCTCTTCCTGCGTGATTACATGTAAAAATCCAGCTCTGGGTGGCAGGTGCAGCTGTTCTGATAGCTAGACCGGGGGGGGCTCATTCTAAAACTCTTGAGGCTTGTCCATTCCAGCAGGGCTGTAGGTGAAGAACCTACTAGGGTGGGTTTTTCCCCCAGTGCTGATTTGAAGCCGGCAGCAGCAGGTGGCTATCTTGCAAGGGCTATTTACCCACTTGGGCATCTTCCCGTCCTGCAGACTGGCTATTACCCCTCACCAAATGCAGTCAGCGAGGAAGACCTCGTCACTGAGGGAGCTCTTGTTTTTACCAAACAGGCTGTTTCTTCCTGTGTTCGTAGCCTGCAGGCAGAGACCTCAAGCGAAGCCTGAAGATTAAACCATTAGGCTTAGCTGTGTCCACAGTCCTGTCCTCCCAGTCAAACTCTTGTTAGCTCATCCTCACCATCTGCTACTCGGGCATATGCTAACCACTGACTTACTGTATCCTGCAACTTCCTCTGGCTCCTGTGCAAGATCCAAACAGATACAGAGCGTTGGAAGCTGCTTCGTCTTTCCCTGTGGGGGTGGATTAGCACAATTAAAATGAACATCATGCCTAAATTGAACTGCTTAATTGGTATGTTTACCCCTGAAGACTCAGAGAAGTTGACAAGGTGTTTGCATATTTTTGGGGGAGGAGGCTGTTGGTGGGGGACAGTGCAGAGTGACCTTAAAGATGCTGTGAGCGGCCTTTCTTTTGGAAATGTTAATTCTGCTCTGCTTCCTCTCTTCTGGACGTGGTGAGCCAAAGTTGGCACTCGGGCCCTGCGTGGACAGGCTTCTGCTTCTGCTCACCAGGACTGGGCACGAGATGCACGTGTTGGGAACCTCGGGCATCCCAGGAGAACCCTCGTGGGCCGCGCTGGTAGTTGTGCCTGCACGTTTTTGTCTTGGACCACAGGGAGAGAGCCAAATCTCCCGTGAGATGGAAGGTCCCTGCCTCTCTCCTGACTCCTGTCGCCGCTCCTTGCGGGTGGCAGTGCCACACGCCGTGACACCGCTGAGCTGCTGGCCCCGGCCCTGGTACCCTAGCGGTGCTTCCCCCCTGCGCAGGCAGCCGCCGGGTGTGATCGCCGCAGCGTGCTGAGCGCACGTGGCTTGGCGTCGCTGCCCCCTCTTGTCATGCAGCGCTGCATGATGCGAACGGCCCCGGGCGGCAGATGGGTTGTGCGGGAGCTGAGTCATCGCTTGTACCGAGCTGCAGGCAGCGCCTGCTTCGGGGGCTGGAGAGGGAGCAGGAAAGATGATTTCCTCTCGAGTTATTTTCCTCCTCTCGGAGTTACTCCAGTACCTGTGACTCGAAGCTGTCAGAACCCCCCCCCGCCTCTGTCGCCCCGCTCCCGGGGTGTAGTTGAAGCCACGCTGCTGGCCCGCTCCCGTCTGGAGCCTCGCCATGGGAAGTGGCAGCTGTCAGCTGTCTGGCAGTGACCGAGATGGGCTGGGTGGAGGGACCTTGGACTCCCTCCAGGAAGATCTGGGGAGTCCCGAGGCTGTATAAAAGCTTACGGTGGTTTCTCTGGGGATGCTGTGATGGTCTTTCTGTGCCAGGATGCTTCTGTACGGTTCTTCAGTAGCAATTCTCCGATCTCGTAAGTTAGAAAAGAAAGCAGTCCTCATGCCATGCAGCCAAGCAGAAGGATAACCCAGTCCTGTTGCTGTGGAAGTCTTACAAGTGAGTTAGTGGGGCAGGATCTCGGGAGATTTTCCCCTTGCGCAGCACTGCTTGGGAAGGAGAGGGAGAGGAGCTCGTGCATTCGAGCAGACCATTTGAATGCTCGTGTCTGCTTCAACTAGTTCTCTTTCTTCAGCGTTGCAAATCTGGCCTCTCTCCTGGAGATAGTGACTCACGGGTATCAAAACAAAACAGCCAAGCGGGCTTTGCAGTCCCCCCTCCCCAAGTGCTCCTGGAGGTTTCTGTTTCTCTAAGCAGAGTCAAAATGTGCTTGGCTTGTTCCGCGAGCTGTTCCGTAATGGGATAAACATGCAGATGCTGTTGTCTGTTTAGTGTTTGGCTTGGGGATGATAAACACCGCCCCAGTGGCAGTCCTCGGTGGGGCTGTGCCAGGAAGCATGATAAGATCTGGCCTCCCGGGAGGCTGCTGGGCTGGTGCTCTGGGCTGCTGGCCAGGAGCAGCCCTCGGACGGGCCACGGCTGTCGGGGGGCTTCTGGCCCTCTGCTGCGGGCTGAGAGCGGGCGTGGGTTCTGCAGCATCACGGGATTGGGAAACGGGGGTGGCAGGGGCTGTGCAGCGGGGCGGGAATCTGTCCTCACCTTCTTGCGGCAGATCCTGGGCCCTCAGACGGCACCGAAGCCGGCCGTTGTCACGTGCGGGGTGGGATGGGGCCTGCCCGCCCTGGCAAGCGTGCTGCTGCGCCCTGGCAGAACAGCCCGGAGCTGAGCGATGAGTGGAGTAAACTGAGTGGGCGCAGAGCACTGCGAGCCCGGAGAATTTCTGCGCGTGGTGCAGCTACCAGCTCTTGCAGCGAGCACCCTCTCTCCCTCTGCCGCCGCTGGCCTTCAGCGGGGGGCAGGAGAGATGTCTGCGGCCCTCTGCCCAAACCGGGAGAGGGGCTGGGAAGGGACCAGCTCACCCCCAGTTGTGTGCCTGGCGCTGCCGTAGCTGTGGCTGCCTCGTGCTGACACACCGGCCGCTTGGGTACCAGCTCACGGCCCGTCTTGGGGCATCTGAGTGTTGACGGTGCTGTGCAGAGGCACATCCTAATCGGATTTCTTTGTTGTTTTAAGGATTTTTAAATTCTGCTAAAGGCAGTGGGACGTGTCCACAGCAGGTCAGTCCAGGCAGTGACTGAAGCCACTTCCAAATCTGGGCGCTCCCAAGGATGGAGTGAGCGTTAGTAACAGCTGTTAGGGTTACACAAAACCCGGCTGGAGCTGAAACTGCACTTAAACCCCTCAACAACGCCTTTACTAACACCATATTCCCGTGCCTGTGTTTCTCTTTTGTTAAGAGGTTAACAGAACAGCCCGGGCCTGTTCCCGGCCTGAGCCAGGCTAAAGCTGGCGTGCTTGAGAAGGCCGCGGGAAGCACTTTGAAAAGCCCGACCTCAGAAAGCGGGAGCAGCGACTCGTCTGACAGCGAAGAGGAGTCCCCGGTGGCACAGCCGCAGCCTCCGCAGGCTGGTGAGTCTCCTGGTAGCGGCCGGGATCCCTCACTTCCATCTTTGTGCTTTGTGGAACTGCCCGGGCTGTTAGTGAGAGTTCCTCTTCTGGACAGCCAAGGAGAGCGACCGCTTCTTGTGGTGATGATCCCTTGCGTTTTCCCTGCAGCGAAAACCAGTGCCGTGCCCCAGCCAACAAGCGGGAAGACGGTGCCGGCTCCCACGCCAGCCCCGGTGCCAGCCCCAGCCCCTCCTCCTGCGGACAGCAGCGACGATTCCAGCGAGGAGTCGGATTCAGATGAGGAAGTAGTTCCCCCCACACAGGTAGAGAGCTGCCGACCTGCTGGGTGTGGGCGCTCAGGAGATAGCGCAGGACTGGAGGCAGCAGTTGGGTGGGTGATGGATGGTGCGGAGAGGAACCTCCTGTCAGCTGGAGGAGGGTTTCTTGGCAGCACCCCCGGGTCTCAGTGACCCCTTCTCCGCGCGCACGTTTCCGCAAGCTCGCTGTGTGTGAGGGCGGCGGAGGGTGTGAATGTTTTGGCAGGAACGTGACTAGTTGTGCAAGCCTCGGCCTAGGCCTCCTCTGTCCCCTTGGCCCTACTTGAGGGAGTTAAGCACGCTGGAAAAGAAGTCAAAACCTCTCAGGCAGAATTTTCCATGAGCGGGGGAGCTCTGAGGCAACCCACCTGCTGTTTCCTCCCAAACCCTTTGGAGGAGGGTGCAGCTGGGGCTCTCTGGACTCCTGCTGACCAAGCCTCGGGAGGCTGGAAGGAGCCGTCCTGAAGAGTGGCACGGCAGTCGTGCTGCCCTCCAGCCAGAGGAGGAGGCAGACCGCTACCTTAGAGAATGGAGGCGACCCCATATCCATGCAGAAGGCGGTCCTGAGTGGGTGTGGAGCCGATCCCAGCTCTGTAACTGAGCCTAGGGCCTGAGCTGCCTCTGCGTCAAGCCAGCTTGGGTGTCCCTGCACCTCTGCTGTAGTTTGGGCCCAAGAAAAAAAAAAAAGCATGAGAAAGCCACGCTCCTCAGTCAAGGCTGCCGTCCCTACGTGGTGGGGTCAGGGCTTGGCTGCTCTGAAGGGGCTGGTGCCGTGAGCCAAGTGCGCTTCTTGTCCTACACACGTCTGCACACACGCGTCCCCTTTCTGGCCAGTACCCGTGCTGGGAGAGGGGGATTACGTGCGTTCAAGGAAACCCTTCCCCGTGTTGGCTCAGCGCTAAGACCAATGGAAAGACTGCCTTTTCCCCAGCTGGTGGGAAGGCAGCCAGCCTAAGAAGTCCTTGCTTAAAGCTTGTTTAGAATACCAAGACTATAAAATAACGCTGTTGCTATAACTTGAGTTCTGTGCGGGGCGGCGGAGAGCTCGCGTCAGACTGGCGGCTCTCCGTACTGTGGAGCGCTGCCTTCTTTTCTGAAGGCCAGATGTTGTGAGAGAAATGTCAGCCCACAAAGGCCCAGCTTGTCAGGGATCGGGAGAGGGAGGGCTGCTCGCTAAGCCCTGTTTGTAACACAGCGCAGGAGGCTGCGCGTTCCTTCGTCGTTCCTGCTCCTTCCTCTGCTGGCGTTTGTATCAGTGTCTGAATTCTTCTGTGCCCCTGGCTCTTCTATTTTTAACCCCTCTTATGTTTAGTTTGCTGGGAGGCTTCAAGTGTGAGGAAACACAACTGCTTCTTGTTAATTTGCTCTCTAATCCGTGGCTTGTTTGAGGACCCGAAGGCACGTTTGCCCTGTAGTTGGTGTCCTTGCTTTGTGTCTGTAGCCAACTAACCCTCAACGTGTGATATGGTAAAGGGAAAAAAAATACGAGCGTTAGGGCTGTGCTGGAAATGATGGAAGGGCTCAGGAGCTAGTGGTGGGTTGGTGTGTGTTTCTCTTTTTCCCTCCAAGCAGTGCTCTGTCCTGATTTTCTCTCCCGTCTATTTCAGAGCCTGTCCCAGCAGAACATCAGGCCAACCGCGGCTTCCAACACGGTGGCTGCCAGGGCTGTGGCCCCGTCACCTTCTGGGAAGGGGATAAAAACGCCTGCTGTCCCTCCGGTGTGCAGAGTGCCTGAGAGCTCGGAGAGCAAGGCAGTGGTGGGAGAGGTAACGGCAGAGGAGATGAACGTGGGGAGCTTCCCTGGGGAGAGGTGGGCAGATGGGGTGGGTGTGCTCGAGCCTGAGGCTGGAGCAGTGTCCCCTTCTGTGGGAGCTTGTTCGGGGAGGAGATGGGGGAGCAGGGACTGCTCTATTTTTTAACAGCTGTTATCACACCGTAAGGAGTCAGGAGCAGTCTGCTTGGCCACAGCTCCCTGCTTCACCTGTGGGTCGGGGGGAAATGGGGTTCTCTGCATCCTGCGTGAGAGCTTTTGGGCTAATCCTGACGTGACGTGGAACTGAAGGAGGGCTGAGGTGGTCCGAGCCCAGCTGCTCTGGGCTGCTTCGTGCAGCTCACTGGCAATGCATTTCATCTTCCCCTCCTTAGGCCCTTCCTCCTCCTTGCCTAAAGCAGACAGCTTCTCCAGGGAAAGCTCCTCCAGCCAACGCTGCTGCCCCGCAGCCTGCTTCGGCGCTGAGGAGCCCCACGGACAAGTCGAAGAAGCCAGGCCCGCAGCCAGCACAGGACACCAGGCTGAGCCAGGCTGCGCCCCCCACCCAGGCAGAGGAGACCTCGGACAGCAGCAGTTCCTCCGACAGCGAGGAGGAGACGCCCAAGCAGCCCCCTAAACCTGGTCAGTTCTCCCAGGACGATGCTCTCGGTGCTGCCGGCCAGGCCAGGGTGGGACAGGTGGGAGGTGTGTCACCTTCACGTCGCGGCTGGAGTGCAGTTTCTTTCTCTCCAGCTCTGCCGAGTGCTCCCCTTTAGAGGCGGAAGCCTCCTGGTGGCAATCCCCGTGTACTGGGTAAGTGAACTCAGCCCCAGGCGGCAGAGGTGGGTTTAACGGGATGAACTCTGCTCCTCCAGCAGGCGTGCTGCAGAAACCGGGAGGGACTGAGCCAGGCCACAGCTCCTCCTCGGACTCCAGCGAGGAAGAGGAGGCAGTGTCACAGGTACCGTACTGAGCAAGCTGGGGTCCTCTCCTGTCTCGCCACTGACCCCTGAGAGAAGGGAGAGGGCTGAGTTCTCAGCCAGAGCAAATGGGTGCTGAGTGGGTTTGCCAGCAGGGAAGTGGGGGCTCCCTGGTGCAGCGCTATGGGTAAGGCCTTTTGATGTGGGAAGAAACAGTTCTTTGAATCTGGAATGCTTCCCCGGGCAGCCAGGCCTTGTGTTTAGGGCTCGTGGCACCTTCCCCTGCAGGAGGAGATGGAGGAGGTGGCGCCGTGCAAGGGTTAAAACAGAAGAAGTGGTGCACAGTGCCAATAGCAGCAGGACTTTTCCCCCCCTTTTATTTGTAACTTAACCCATGTCCAAGCCATTAAATTCCCTTTGTAAGTAATGTGCAGGGCGTGCAGCACATCTGCAGTGCATTAGCTGTGCGTGGGTGCCTGCTAATGGCCAGGAGCCTCCCCCAAGCCTGCTTTGCTGGGCGAGAACAAAGGAAAGACCCTGTCGCCGTCAGCTCTGGCTGCTGCAACCTCAGCCAGGGTCCGGCAGTGCTGCCCCCCTCTCCTGGCAGCCCTGCCTTGCCGTGGCCTCTCCGCACGGCTGGCTGAACCGTGTAGGATCGCTTTGCAGGTGGCCAAAGGGGGGCTCTTCGCTCGGAGTGTGGGGGCAGTAGCAGCAGAGGCAGGTCGGTGTGCCCGGTGGGAGGGAGGCTGTCCTGCTACGACTCCTCCTCAGCGTGTCTGTGCCGTTTCAGTCCCTCCTCACAGGCTATCCGGGCCTCTCCAATGCCCCGGCAGCACCTCAGGCACCAAAGACAGTTCCCCCCCAGCCTGTAAGCAAAGCAGGGCAAGGAAAAGCAGCCGTGCCTGCCGCTAGCTCCCTCGCCAAGGTCCCTGTGAGAGCAGCCCCAGCTGACAGCTCCAGCAGCGACAGCAGCGACTCCGAAACAGACGTCGAGCAGGTGCCTGCAAACCACAGAGCAGGTGGGTCCCTTGGCAGAGCCCGGAATCTGCTTGGCCCGGGAGCAGCGCCGTGCTGGCACGGCAGTGTGACACTGGGACGGGGGCCTGCTCCCGTTGCAGCTCCGCTGCAGAGCCCAGCATGGAGTGCTGCTGCCGTCTGCTGGCTCTCCCTGGCCACGACACTGTCGTCTCCTCCTGGAGCTCCCCTCCTGCGCTGGCTGCGTCGCAAGAGCGTGCTCAGTGTTCCTGCCTTTTCCGAGTTCTGCTTTGACTGCAGTAATTACAGCAGGAAGCAGGCAGGGCTCTCGCTGAAAACTGTGCCCGCTGCATTGGCGTGCTGGGGTGGGGAGGGCTTCTCGGGAAAGTTCAAACGCTGCCTGAAGAACGTCTGTACAGTGCCGGTGTTCAGCCCTCCCCGGGGTCTTTCTGGGCGCTGTTCCTGTTGCGTGTCTGGAGGGCAGAGGAGGTAAGCAAGCAGGAAGACCTACGGAGAAGCAAAATGTCGTGCCGTTTCCCTGACTCCCCAGTTTGCTGGGTAATTGTAAAGCTCGGCTGGAAGCTGCTTCTGTTCTGGTGTGACCCCAGCATCTTCAGGTGAGCTCTGGCTCACTGGAGGCTCACGTGGGTCTGCTGGCCTCTTGGGCACGTCATTAAGTTGTGCTACGAGCCATTGAGGAGGTCAGAACTGTAAATAGGTTCAAGAAGGCCCGGGTGCTGCGACAGAGGCCGTTGGCGGTGATTAAACGTGGTGGTGTCGATACCCCTTCCACCTCGGGAGGCTCCTGACTGGCTGGCGCTGTGGTTCTGGGAAGGAGTGCTCTGTGCTCGCCCTTCTTGTGCTACGGTTCCCTCTGCTCTAGTCCCCGTTCTCCTGGGATGTGGCCAAAGCTGTTGGGCCTGTTGTTACCCACCTCCCTCCCCAGAAATTTGCTGTCAGGCTAAGGCACCTTTCTCTAGCCCCGTGGTAAGTGGGATGGCCAGCAGATCTGTGCTTTTGGGGAAAGAACTGGGTATTCCTCTTCAAATTTACGTTTCCCTTCTCTGCTAACTGCATTCTGTGCGATGAATGCTCCCAAAGTTGTCACCTCTCTCTCGTCACTGTTTCTGCAGAAACCAACCCCCCTCCAGGACAGGAAGCCGCAAGAGCCTCCAACAAAGAGAAGGTGGCAGGAAAAATGGATCCAGGTCATACCAACCTCAAGCCTTCCCCGGTCAAGAAAGCCCTGGCTGTGAAAGAGAATGATGTTGGGGCAAAAGGGACACATGTGACCCCCGTGCTAGGAACACTGCTTTCGGTCCCACAGTCAGAGGATTTGAGCTCGGGGAGCAAAAGTGACATCATAGCTGCCAAAATTCCAGCAGTACAAACGCTGGGAGGGTCGGAAGAGAAAAAGAAGAAGAAAAAGGAGAAAAAGGAGAAAAAAGAGAAGAAGGAAAAGAAGAAACCTTCCTCTGCAGCAGGCAAGGCTGTGAAAGCATCGAAGAGCAAAGACAAAGAGAACAAGAAGCAGAAAGCATCTCAGAAGCGGAAACTGCCAGGAGAGGACGGGGCCGTTGGGCAGCCTAAGGAAAAGAAGCGGAAGGGGCAAGCTAACGAAGAAGTACCCAAAAAGAAGAAGAAGAAAGCTGATGACCTGGAGAAGCAGACAGGCAGCAAGGAAAAGAAAAAAACAACTAAAAGTAAGTATCTGTGTGCTGTCGCGTGGGGCTGCGTTTGCAGTATGGTTTTTGCAGCTGTTGCGCGTCCAGCCTCTGGTGCAGGACCTTGTAAGCAGCACCCACTTTGTTATTGGCTTCATCTGCTTCCCTCCTGCCCCCCAAAGCCAATGCCAGATCCTTCACTCCCCACTCCGCTGAATTTTCTGCAGTTTTGGCACCAGGTCACGTTGTAGGGAGCAAGCTGGGCAGTCCTGCCCGTCCCGCATCCAGCCTGGTGGGAACTGTGTAATGCTCGTACTGATCCTTGCTGCTTGCAGGGCGAGCTGCTGTCCCTGTGCATCTCCTGTGGCGTGACCTGTCCCACTGGGGCACTCTCCTTTCCTGGCCTTTACCAGGGCTGGAAGCAGCTGTCTCAGGGCTGACAGAAGCCTGAATCAAGTCTGCGTTGAACCTCCTGAGGCCTCTCTGCCTTCACCTGCAGCCGGCCCGTCTGCACCGGGCTCGGGGAGGTCTAACCAGCTGTAAGCCACCAGACCTCGAAGCTGTTCTCTGCCTGCTCTGGGCGCTGCGTTCTGCACGGTGCCCTGCTCTGTCGGCGATGCAGAACGGCTCTGATAAATTAGCCCTGGCCCCTCTGCCAGCACGTGCGCTAACGGAGAGCGAGGGGGAACCGTGGCAGAAGGTTGCTGTTGCCTCCCGAGGGACTGACATGCTCCGAGCAGGGCAGAGGAAGCCCAGTGTCTGTATGCACGGGGCTTTGTGTTGGAGCTGCCTAAAGGCGAGTAGCTCAGCCAGGAGATCTGGCTCGGGGTTGTTTCTGCTGCTTCCAAACCCCTGGAGAAAGGGGAAGACGGCACCAGCCTCCTGCTTATTACTCCCAGTTAAGCGTTTCCTGCCTCCCTTGCCTGTGTCTCTGTAATGCTGGTTGCTGCCCTAACGCTGTGACTTTTTTTTCCTTTGCGGTACAGCCTGCATTTGCAAATCATAGCTGGTTCGATGCTAGCTGTTGTGGGCTGCTTCCTTTTTTATGAAAGACAGAGAGAAGATGGAAGGGGTGGGCCAGATCTTGCTGGGGTTCCTGTTCTGTCCCCCTTCATTTTGGAGGAGACAGACCTGTCCGTCAGCCCTCGCGTAGGTGCACAGAGGTGCCCTGGAGCCTCTTGGCTCCGTTGTGCCGAGCTGAATCTTGTGTCCGTCTGGTGGTAGCTCCCTGTGCTCCGGTTTCTGGCACGTGCCCAGCCTCCAGTGCTCAGCGGTTCCTCGGAGCGCTTGGGCAGCAGGAGGTGGGAAGAGAGGCAGCCTGCTGAATTCTGCCCACACGCGTGCGTGCGTGGTGGGATTAAAGTACGCTGGCCCAAAGGTATTGGAGAAACAGGCCTGGGCTCAGCTTCCTTGTGGCAGGGCTCTGCCCTCGCCCCGAGGTACTGCTGGGGTGTGGATGTGATCAGAAACGCACCAGGGATGTCCCCTTCTCGGCCGAGAGCTCCCGCCACTCCGTGCCCCCTCTCAGAGGTCCTAGCTGACTTTTGTTTCCCTCTCCCAGAAAAAAAGAGTGGGAAAGAAAAGAAGAGCAAAAAGGGGTCTGCAGAAGGGGAGCTGGCAGCAGACGGCTCTGCTGAAGTTCAGAAGAAGAAGAAGAAGAAGGTAGGTGCGACACCCGGCATGGGGCGCCGTGGGGGAGAGCCGTTCTGAGGAGTGCTTGTGACACTCGTGCCTGCAGCACGTGAGGCTGGAGAGGAGCAGAGCCGTGTCCTGGCCTTTTGTTGGGACGGGGGAGGCTGCAGTTAGTTGTGGGTAGTCTTGAGACACAAAACCTGATCTTTGGTTGTTTGGGACGGGGGTGGCTTGAAGAAGGGCTTTGTCCTGTATCAGTTCTCCAGGGGAGATCCCTTTCCTTGGAAGAGTCAAACCCAGGAGCCTTTTTGCTTTCAGAGAACCTGCCCGAAGAGCGAGAGGCCTTCCTTCACTGTCTCTTCATCCATTTTTCAGCAAAAATGGGAGCTCCTGAGGGCTTTCGGGGCTGTTTCATCCCATCCCAATAGCTAAGAGAGGGGGCAGAGGGAGGCAAAGGGGTGCTCCTTGTTACGGACGTGTCCCTGTAGGGACGTCAGCTGAGAAGCATCTGTGGCTCACGGTTCTGCCTGGCCCTTTGCGTTTGTGGTGCAGATGGTACTGATTTGTTTCCCACCCTTTCCTTTTTAGAAGAAGAAAACGGCTGAGCCCGAAGGGATGTTGTGAGAAGGTACATGGCCCGTGGGAGCTATCAGTTGGTCCCTCTGAACGGCGGTAACCTTGGCCAAATTCAGTACTCCTGAGCCAGTCTTGGGAAGACAGTGTGCCCTCTAACCACCCACTGTGTGAGCCAAGCTGGCCCTATGTTAGAGAGCCAGGGAGCGGAGCAGTGTAAGGAAAGCCATATAGAAGTGTGCTGGCTTCTGGATGTGCTTGACCTCAACTCTAGCTGCTGAGAACTGGATGTCCAGCCTAGACGTTGCTGTCCTCTGTCATCAGCCTCGCAGCGTCTGTCTGTGCTGACCACAGGGAGCTTGGAAAAGTAATGTGGATTAGCTGGCGAAGTTGTAGCCGGCTGGAAGTGGACCAGATGAATCTGCCCTGGCTCTGCTCAGCTGTAAGGCTGTTACTCTCCTCCCCATCCCTAACTCTTTTAAATCCTCTCCCCAAAGGTACCGCATCCCTGTGATTAAGGATTTATGGGTGAAGATCAAACAGAAGAGAGGAAAGGAAGCTCATCAGGAGAATTCCAACTTTTTTTTTTTTAACACAATAATTTATAACTTCTTTTAACTGTGACTTTTAGAGCAGGGCAGTATAACTTTCTGCTGCCTCCTGTCCTGCTGGGGCCCAGAGCTGTGTTTATTGCCCTCCCCAGCAGCTCGCCTGCTGCACTAGAACTGAACCGAGGGAGGCGGTTTGACCAGAGAAGATCCAGCTCGCATAGACTGCTTTCCTCCTGGTTGACACCCAGCCATCTTTCTCTTCACAGAGCTATATTTTTAAGAGAAACTTTTACTCTCTCTCTTTCCCTTCTGTGACTCGTGGTGTCAGTCCTTTTGCTACCGACGGAAGAGCGCTGTTTCGATTTAGTTTTTATTCTAACCTTGATGGGAATGGTTATCGTGTCCCGGGAGTTGCACTGAACAGCTGTTTCCAGCAGCTGTTCTCAGCCAAGGCTGCATTTTTTTTTTTTGTATGGAATACGAAATAAAAGGAACGGTGAGACTTTGCGTCAGGTGTGTCTGAGGGAACCGGCGCGAAGAGCCCTTTGGTTGGGGGGCAACGCCCTGGGGTTTTGGAGGTGAGGAAGGAAGGACCAGACCCCTTCGTGCTCCTTCCCACAGCGTGCAGCCTGGCTGTGGGCTCTGCTGGCGGGGGCTGCGCTCTCCAGCTGCCACCCTCAGCATGTGCAAGGCATGGGCACAGCAGGGAGCTGTCCTTGCACCCCCTTTAACCCCCACCCAATGCATTTGAAGGTGATTTCAGCCTCCAGAGCTGGGCAGGGGCCATTGGACAAGTGGGGTGAGGAACGTGGTTGTGTACCCTGGCATGGGAATGTGGCCGGAGGGGCCCTGCAGTTTTGTTTTCCTGAAATCTTGGTTATCGCAAGTACCCAGCTCTGGAGCTGCTTGCTTACGAGGCTTTCTTATTCAAAAGTTTATTTGAAATAATTAGCTTGTGACATCACTTATAAAGGAAGTATCAGATCTGTCAGGAAAATTAAAAGCCCCTCTGACTCCAGGACTTGCTCCTGTTCCCACCGCTACCCACTGCCGTGGCCGTTCCCCACCCTGAAGGGAGAAGCTGAAGGTGAGCACCTATCCCTACAAACTGAGTATTAAAAAAAATGCAAGAAATAGTAAGGAAGCTTTAGTAGTCTAACAGAGCCTCTGCCTACAGGGTTTAGTTAAGAAGCTCGTGGAGGTTGTTTTGCTGCGTTTAATGTTTGTTCAGTGTGAGAAAGCATTCATTAGTGGCTCGTTCTTCAGCAGGGGCAATCTCGGCATGCCTGGTGCTGAGGGATGCCAGGGGAGAGGTGCCCTGGGGGACAGGCACAGGGCTGGGAACCAGGTGGTGACCTTCACACAACGCCCTCACTGCAGCTCATACCCCATCAGCAACAGGGGAAAGGGCTGGTGGGCTGCTGCGGCTGAAATCATGTTCCAGCCTGCTCCACCCAAAGTTTTAGCAAATGTTTCCCGTGTAGCATTTATCCTGGGGCAGCCCCAGCCAACTGTCATCAACCCCAGGCCAGGCCCTGGAGCAGGGGAAGGGAAGCAATCACTGCCTGGGAAGGAGTGCCCTAGGGTTTTTGGGAAAGCGAGGTAAGAGCAGAAACGAGATAGAGCAAACAACCCGAGCTGGGCTGCTGAAGACCGCGTGGGCATCTGCGGGTGTCCTCTTCTACTTGGCTGTTGTGAGAGAAAGAGAAGGGAGGGATCAGCAGGCTCCAGGTGCAGTGAGCCATCTCTGCCCCCTTCGTCCCCACGCTGCTGCTGCTGCAGGGCGGGGGTGAGAGCAGAGCTCTTCCAGCCCTGTGACTCGGTGGCCCCGAGGCGTCTCCGTGCTGCTCCTGGCCTCATCCAGCCCATGAGCAGTGCGGGACCCCCCCCGAAGCCCAGGCCCGTGTCCCCATCCCCTCCCGTGCCCGTATCCCCGAAGACCACCCGCCTTGTTCTCACCTTTCTCGGCGCCCAGCTTCAGCATGTCCACCCCGGAGAAGATCATCTCCTCGGGCTCCGGCAGCGGCGCCCCTGCGGGGGGACAGCAGCGGCTCAGCGTGGAGCCCCCCACGGCCTCATCCAGCACCCTGGGGGCTCGGCAGCGCGGCGCACGGGGCTTTAATTGTGTTTTGGGGAAGGTTCGTGCAACGCCTCGGCTCCCCTGACACCGGCAGCCGGGGGGACGGGTGCTAGCCCCGTGCTCGCCCTTGCCCAGCACCTCTGCACGGCGCTGAGCACCCTCTCCTCTCCCTGGCTGCCTCTCCTCCTCCCTGACCGCGAGCAGCAGGCCGGGCACGCCGCTCGCCTCGCCACCTACCCGAGCAGTCCAGCTCTCCCCGGGTGGCAGTGCCCTCAATCTTGGTGCCGTTTTTGTAGCAGCACCAGCAGTAGCCCGTGCTGGCGAGGCACTGCTTGGGCAGGTAGTCACCGTTCTCATCGCACTCGGGGCGGAAGCGACCCGGATGGACACCACCGAAACTGGCCTCCGCCTGGCACTTAGTTTGCACTAGGGCAATAAAAACAAACAGGAGAGGCCGTGAGCTCCTTCCTCGGGCCCTTCTACCGCCCGGGAGCCGAAAGGGCTGCAGCAGGGGGGAGGAAGCCGGGCGAGCCGATTTTGGGAACCTGCAGTGACGTGCTGTGGCTCGGGAGCGTTGTCTCGCTGGGATTTCCCCAAGGAAACCCATTTACCCTAATGGGAGCAAGCAGCGTGACCCTGCCTTCTCATCCAGAAGCAGCTAATTAACTTCAGCGATCCGCCTCAAGCAGCTAATTAACTTCAGCGATCTGCCCCAGTGATCTCCCTGAAGCAGCTAATTAATTTTACCCCCCCCGGTGATCTCCCTGAAGCCCTGGGGTAACCAAACACCGAGGGGTCCGGGCTCTGCTCTGGCTTTTCAGCCTTGCTCTCCCCAAGGGCCTCCAAACGGAGGCTGACCACGGGAAGAAGAGGTCACGAGGAGCTGGAGGCCGCGACCGGGCAGGGGACGGGGGGGTGCAGCTGCCTTTGGGGCGGCACCTCCCGAAGGGTCGGCCCTAACCCTCCGCCAGCTCAGGGCCCCCACCCCGGTACCTTTCTCCGCCGGGATGGCCTTACGCTCATCCGGCTTGGGGCTTTTGGCCATCTCGAACAGCAGCCACTTGTGCATCCAGGACTCGAAGGACTGCAGGGGGGGAGCAGAGTGTCAGCCGGGAGCTGCAGCGGTGCCGGGGGGCGTTGTGCTGCCCAGGGTCCTGAGCCCCGGTACCGGCAGGATTTATGCCGGTCCCCCCCCCAGGCCAAGGCAGCAAGGGAAGGGCAGGAGAGGACAGAGACCGGCACTGACCTTCCAGTCCGCGTCGGTCATGGTCTTCTTCAGGCTCTTCAGGTTGTCCAGCAGGCTGTCCTTCAGCTCCGGGAACATCTTCCTAGGGTCTGCTTGCTGCAGAGGGCACACCGTGGTGAGACAAAGGAGGGAGAACGCGGGGACGGGGTGAGAGGAAGGCCAGCTTCCATCACCTAGGCTGGTGTTACCAAGCCCAGGAGCTCCAAGAGCCCAAGGAAAACCCAGCCCCAGCCAGGGGAGCTCGGAGCGAAGGGTCCCATCGCCTCCTGCAGCGCAGGGGGCAGCCGTGGGGCTCGGGGGAGCTCATGGGGGAGCTTACCAGCAGCAGGTGCCTGACTTGGTCCTCGGTCTTGTTGCTGCGGGGCCCCATGTCCTTCACGGGCTGGGGAAGGGAAGCAGAGGGGGGTGAGCACGAGGGGGCAGCGAGCCCTGCACAGCGGGGGGCATGTGGCCGTACTGTGGCTTACCATGCTGTCTACGGAGGGGGCAAGAGGCAGGACCCTCATGGCCAGGGGGTTGTTCACCATGGACATCTTCATGTTGCTCGCGGGCTTGCTGCCTGCCAAGGCGGGGAGCGGCGTGAGGAGCAGGGCACAGCGGGGCAGTCCCTCGCTGCGACCCCCCCCCCGTTTTAATCCCCTGGATCAAGGTGGTCCTAGGGGGGATCCCCACAGCCCCGAGGACCGCTAATCCCTTGCTGTCTCCTTGGCTTGGTGGCAGAGCACGACCCGGTGCCTCTCCCCGTCCCCCCCCCATCACGGCGATGCCATGGGGGCTACTGACTCTGGGGCAGCTTGCGCTGCAGCGCCTCCAGCTGCAGGTTCTGGGAGGTCCTGGTCAGCTTGCTGATCTGCCCGCTCTGCTGGTACACGAAGTAGATGGTGACGGCCTGGCCGGCGATCAGCAGGGCCACCAGGATGGAGAGCGTGGAGAGGGCGGCTCTGCGGCCGAAGACAGACCTGCGGGACACAGAGGGACCCGGTCACGATCGTGGTGTTCCTCCCAGCTGCGGATTTCCAAATCCCTTCCGAATGCCCCGTACCGAATAGGGGAGCCCTGTGGTCACCTGTCCCCAAACCTTCCTGCAGCCACGTCTTGCCCCTTAACCCCACACCACCCCAAATCAGCCCTGCTCCGAGGAGCTCGCTTGCACCCAGACAAATGCAAATCCCTCCTGGGCACGGCCGGGTGCTGCACGAGCGAGATGTCAGCGCTCGGGTGGCTGCCGCGCACCGGGAACTGAAACCCGTGGTGGGGAGACATGGGGGCACCCGCGGGGCTAGGGTGTCTGGGGCATGGCCCTACACGGGGGGCGGTGAGGCCACCCGAAGCCTGGCTGGTCCCAGGGGTCAGAAAACACGTCCTGATTTATTTCTCATTTATTAAAAAAAAAAATCTGAGAAAGCAAAGCAGCGAAGCCCCCGCTCTCCGCAGCCTGGATGTGTGCCCAGGGTGCGGCGTTGGGATCGCACGCAGAAGCCAAAAAAAGGCAAACAAAGGCAGAAAATGGCTGCGTGGCCTGGCCCCGAGCCCTCCCGGGCCGCGTCCTGCCCCAAGGAGCCGCCCGTGCCCTGCGAGGTGCGGCACCCAGGGGTGCTCCCCTGCTCCGCCGCTGCTGAGGGACGTGTCTGGATCTGGCCTCGCCGTCAGGCTGTCTGCCTGGTGACCGATGATGTCACTGCTCCCGGGTTTTTCATTGGCTGGAGGCGTTTAATGGGGGGGGCAAAGTGGTTGGGAGATGGGGGCTGGTTGGGACGTGGCGGTGGCCCCATGGGGCCCTGGGTCCGTGCTGTGCCCTCGTCCGCCCCGTAACGGATGGGAACCTGCCCACCCCTATAACCGGGATGGGGTCCTGCCCGCCCCACAGCCAGCACACGAAGCTGCCCCACAGCCGGGACAGGAACCCGCCCGCCCCACGGCCACGCGGTGCCCCCCACCCGCCCCACGGCCGGCACACGAAGCTCTCAGCCCCACAGCCACGCCGTTCCCCCACCAACCACGCAGCCGCGACGTGACCCCGCTGCTCCACCGCCATGCCGTGCCCTCGTCTGCCCCCACCGCCACATCGTGAACCTGCCCGCCCCATACCCACGCCATGCCCTAAATGCCCCACAGACGCTCTGCGACCCCCCCCCTCGGCCCCAAGCCACCCCCACCCCATAACCACACCGTGCCGCTGCCCCACGGCCATGCCCCGACCCCTTCCACCCCACGGCCATGCCGCACCCGCCTTCGCTCAACCACGTCCCATTTAGCCCCACAGCCGCAGCGTGACCCCCAAATGCCCCACAGCCACTTTGTCCTCCCGTGCCCCCCACCGAGACCCCCCCCCCCAGCACCTCTGGGTGTCCCCGATGGGGAGCACCCCGCTGCTGCGATCGGAGATGAGGTCCCGCTGCTCCTCGGCCATGGCTGCACCGTCGGCACTGCACCCGATGGGGAAATGAGAGCCGGGGGGGGGGCCGCAGCTGGAAATACCCCCCCGGGGCACCCCCCCACTGCCACCCCCAGCGGGGGGGGGGGCAGGAAAAAAAAAGCCCCATTGGCTGCTGGTACCCGCATCAGCTGTTGCCAGGCAGAGCTCTGCTCAGAAGGTCTCTGGTCCAGAGATGATGCCGGGTCCCGTCCCGAATATGTCGCTGCCACTGTGTTGGGCATCGCTTCCCGTCCCACCGCCATGCCGTGACACCCGGCCCAGCTTCACGGGCCTCCAGGGTCCCCAGGGGCAGGGGATGGGGTGTGGGGTACAGCGTATAGGATAGGAAAAGTGGGGTGTGGAGGTGGGATGTGGGTACGGGATGGGAGAAGTGGGGTGCAGAGGTGGGATGCACTGGGGAGGGCTCCCACCCACCAAAGGCTGAGCGGGACCCCCATGAGGGGCCTGCCGTCGGAGCAAACCCTCTCACACCTCCGCCACCGGGGCCAAGCTGCACCCCCAGCCCAGCTCCCTGCCTCGGGGGGCACTTTCATCCTGCCCCCCCCAGTGCCCAAGGACTGAGGGGCACCATTTGAAGAACTGCTGGGTGTTTCCAAGCCACCCTCACACCCTGCCTGCGGTGGGTTTGGGGTGCCCACAAGCAGCCCCCACCCAAAGCCCCCACCCCAAATCCGAGGGAGGAGGAGCAGCCCCACAAATGGGACCCCCCCACACACACACCACAGGGGGGCCATGCAGCCCCCGTCCCTGCACAATGCTGGCGCACAGTGATTTTACAGAGGGCTGGGGCAGCCCAGCGGGAGCACGGCCCCACAGCTCCACGGCCCCAGCGGTAGGACCCAGCACGGCTGCAGGCAGGGCGCAGCCGAGAGCAGAACTGGGTGTGAAATTAAAGCCAGGTCTGGGCGCCGGGTGGTGTCACCAGTCACTGGGCAGCCCTCCGCGCGCGCTGCTCCTGCTGCACAAAGTTTTAGTGTTGGGACAAGGACGAGTGGGGTTCTTTAGCAAATATTCCCACCTGGGGATTTTGTGCCGGCAGGGACTGCACTGCAAAAAAAAAAAAAAAAAAAAAAAAAATCTCTCTGAGAAATGTGGCTGAGGAATACCCGAAGTCACTCCCAAGGACTGGGGCAGGGGCTCGCAGAAGCCCCCTTGCACCATCCCCAGAAGCAGGCATTAATTAACAAAGCTATTAACCTCCCTGCTCCTCTGAGGACAAGCAACTCTTTCGCATGTCTGCAGAATCCAGCGACACACCCTGAGCATTCAAAAGGGAAAAATCCCATAAAACCACCTGGTAAAATTTCCATCCCTCCCCTCACCCAGCCCATGGCAGGCACCGAGGGGATCCGAGGGATTTGGTTTCCTCAGCTCCTCGCCGGGTGCAGGGGGGAGCGGGGCTGTGAGCCCCCAGCCCTGGGGCCGTGCCACCACCAGAGCTTTTGGCCTGTGGCCTGAGGGGGAACTGGGGAGAGAGAACAGAAATTCAGAAAGTGAAAGCAGCAGCGATTTCATGGAGGTCTGCCCCGTGCTGTAGGCAAAGAGCTGCGGGGGTATGGGCTGCAACTGCCCCCACACCGGGTGTGAGCCCGGAACTGCCCAGGCACCGAGCCCAGCGCGGGGCTTTCAGCACTGGATCAGCCCTTACTCTGCACACAGGGATTTAATTAAGAAAAAAAATATTTTGCACAGAAGGCTGTGGTATTTAAAGTTTTACGGAAGTAAGTTATCACTTTTCCTAGGAAGATGGCGACCTTTTGTTTAGCAGCTTTCATCCTTTTTTTTTTTTTTTTTTCCCCCAATGTTTCTTTCGTTGCCTCAGGGCTGTGCCTGGCCCCAGCCAGAGGGGTGCAGCCCCCAGCCCCATGTCCCCCCCATCCCCAGGGGACCTGTCCACTTGCGGGAGCACACACGGAGCCGTCTGCCCCATGATCCTGCCCACGGGCATCCAGACCCAGGCCGTGGACCGAGACCATCCAAAAATCCCACCCAAATCTCTCCGTGCAGGAGTCAGGACAGCTCCGTTTTGCACTGCCCGTGAAAGCTGTGATGATATGCGCTGTTACACGGGGCTGGGGAAACAGCCGTATTTTTGGGGGCAAACCGAGCCACCTTAACATCTGGGATAAGGAGCAATTTTGGGGCTTGGTTCAGACTTGTATGCTACCTGAAGATCTTGACCCAGGCCAGCAGAGCCTTTATTTCAGACATGCAGGTGGAAATATCCCTGGGGACACTCCCCTGACGGCACTTGGTTCTGGCTGCCTGCGACAGCAATGGCAGAGCCAGGGGCTCTCACAGGGCCCTAGGAGCCACCAGCAAACACAGACCCATCGCTGCCACATGCCTGGCACCTCTTGCCTCTGTTTTTGGGGTATTTTTACAGGACGGGTGGATTCACACATGACTGCACAACATAAACTAGCTCTACAGGGGCAGGAAGAGGCACAAGCAGCGAGGCCTCTCCAGGAGGCCACAGTGGGCCCCAGCCAGGCCCCAGGACCTGTGCTCCCACCACAGCCCGGCTCTCTCCTTTCTCTTCCTCATTTGCTATTTCTCTTCTGGGGGATTTCACGCTGCTGCAAGAGGTTGTTCCAAAGACGTCAGATCAGCTGAAAAATAAAAGCAGTTTGCCATTAAACGCCCAGCCCACGCGCCGCACTCGGTGCAGCAGGAGCACCCTTCCCCGGCTCGCCGAGGGACACGGGGGGGTTACGGCAGCTCCGGGCACCCAGCAGGGCTCCTGCTTCCACAGACTGAGGGCTAACGAAGCAAATCCGCCCTCCCGCAGAGGGCAAAGCTCTCCTGCCACCTGCGTGAGCTCCAGAAAACCTTCCTGGGGGAGGAAAGGCAAAGGCCGAGCGGGGCAGTAGGTTCATGGGTCGGGCAGGAAGGGCTCAGCGGCTGCTTGAGCAACTGGTGGAGTAAAGCGAGGCATGGCTTGGGGTTACAGCCCCTGGCCCCCGGGGACACTGCCTGCCAGCCAGCCCTGACCCTCCTGCGTGGGAGGGCTCAGCCAGGCAGACCCAAAGCTGCTTCCCTCTGCGTGCTCGCGGAGCACAACTGAGGCAGCCACCTTCCCTTTTCAGTGAGCTCCCAACACAGCAGCTGTGCTCTGCTTTGCGTTCCCAGAGCTTTCCCCAAACACCCACTTCATGAAGCAGCCCAATTAATGTCACCTTGGACAGAGTAACACCAAAACAGTGACAAGGTTTAACTGTATTTAGGATTATTTTTTTCTTTAATAAAGATCGTACTGAGTAGAGCTGTGTTACCACACAGGGCCTTTGCTCCCTGCTCTCGCACAGCTCTGCTCTGTCCCCTCCTCAGCACTAGGCTGCATTCAGCTCCACACTGGCTGAACAAACCACTGTTGGCTTCATTTTTTTCAGCACTTTCTCCACACAAAGTTCAAAGAACACTTAGAGTACAGGAAAATAGCTATTTAAACTGCAATAATACACTTTTAAGACAGAAGGGAAAGTTTATTTCTAAAGTTTTCCACAGCCGCATATAAAATTTCAAATAAAACATCCCGGCTATGCCAAGAGAAATGCTGGTTTAGGAACATGGGTCCAGGCAGAGATTTTTTTTTTTCCACAAAAACGGGAAGTCATGTATTAAGCAACAGCTTGCAGAAAACCCACTGCTCGTTAGCTCGCTGACAAGCATAGCTTTCTTTTCCACAGCAGGGACACCTCGAAGAGATCGTGACTAACTCCGAAACCACAAGCATCCAAGCTTTTTTAACTACAGAAAGTAAGACGCACCATGGCTTCAGATCAGTCTCATTTCCTCCAACAACTTACATCCCCTTTCACTGTGTGAGCTAGCACTGGAGAGCTGAAAACGGAGCTTGGCAGGAGCAACGTGCCCTGAATCTTGTTTGGGGTGAGCAGCCTCACTGGAACAGAGCCTTCTTTGAAAGCAGAGCGCCTCCAACAAAGCTGCTAGTCAAGGTATCCTTTCTTGTAACGAGGGAGGTGGGTAGGTAAAGGAATCCTGTGAAGTATTTTAAGATACAAAGGTGTGGGAAAGAGCCTACAGGAAAGGAGTGAAGTTCTCAGACCTCAGGATCTTGAGACAGATTTTGTCCAAGGGCCCAGGACCCCAGAACATTGCCTTCCAACTTCATTTATAGGTCACACATCATCATTTATACGATGATTTATATTTGCCATGTAACAGTGGTAAAAATTCTAAGTTTTCATCAATCCTGATTAAGACACAGCTACCATCACTTAACCCTGACTGCAAGTATTCCTGGACAACTGTTTTAGAAGTGCTTGCTCATTGCCAAGACAGACTCCTACTGAAGAGCATGGAATTGCAACCGAGAAGCATAACAGACTCTACCTGCCTCTAAAACAAGCTGGCTGCTACATATTGCCTTGCCCTGGAGATGAGAAGACTGACCCGCGTCACCGCAGGCACTGCACAGCATTAGGGCTGTAGTCACCGTTTCACAGGAGGAATTTTGATAACTTCATCTCTTGAAAGGCAGAAGCCACAACTATTTTAACTGTCAGCTTGACACCACTAGCATAAAGGAACTCAGCCATCTTGAACTATACTTCTCAAATACCCTATGCCCACAGATCTTCCCTTGGTCTAAAATCTTACTATAGCCAAGGAGGTGACAAAAACAAGTAATTTAAAAGCTTGGAGAGCTGCAAAGAGAACATTTTAAAAGGTGGAAATGGGCATTTATTCCACGTGATGGCAGCACATTTAGCGTAAGGTAAACATCAGCGCAGGAAGCAGGGCACAACCAGGAAGCGAGGAGTCATCTTTCTGAAATACATCTGGAAGCATAAATGCATCAACAGAGCAGCTGAGGGAGCTGTAATTTCAGTGCTTTTAGAAGCTTTCCTGGTGTATGTTCGAGCACACACAGCTCCTCTGTTGTGGCAGTACTACCTGCAGCACAAACAGGAAGCCCAACTGCAGAGGATAAGCCGTTTGTGGCTGTAATCAAACTGAAGCTGCTCAAATTCTGAGCATACCTCAGCAAGCAAATACACAGATGAGAACAGGTTTGTAAGAGAGCTTTAATAATGAAAGGTGCAGCATTGTTTACAGACGACGTCCACGGCGACCACCCTTTCTGCGAGTACTGTCAGAGGGGATGGGAGTGACATCCTCTGTGGGAGGAAAAAAAAAAATAAAAAAAAGTTAGCTTCCAGAGGAACCCTAAGAAACCAACTGGGCAAAGCCACCCACCCCAAGCAGTCAGCCCCAACATCCTGCACCTTGGCAAGCAGCTACAGCAGAAGCCACGCACTGGCAGAACAGTCCATGGGAGGTAAAGTATCTGTGAAATCACCAAATGCTGGGTACCCAAGGATTTTAATGCCAAGGATGCAGAAATCCCCATCTTCCTGCCCACCTAAACCAAGTAGCCACAGCATTTCTAAAGAAACAGACTGCACACAGTGTGACTTTCAGGGCAGCTGGCACTACCACGTCTCGCAACTCCCCTACAAAGTTCAGGATTCTCCCTCAAATAGTTTGAGGAACTCAGTTTCAGAATGAGTAAGTAATAACTAAGACCAACACAATACTTCCAGGTAACCAAACAGCTCTGGCACAAGCAGTGTTACATCAGAGGCCCATCAGGGAGCCAAACACTCGGAATCCGGAGCCAACTCACGCCACCTCCTGGTGAGTCTTCAATTAAAGAAGATGCTTCCGTTTTAATCAAATCCTACCTACAGCGGCATCTGACAGAAGCTAAGCAGGACACCCCCAAGTCAACCTGTTATACCAAGCACAAGAATCCTGTGGCATATAAGCCCAGAGCTCCTTCTGCTTAATAATTCCTCAAAACTTTACTTTAGCAGCAAGGCTCCGCACTGATACACAGTGCCACATGCCACCTACGCAGCATTTCCTCCATCACTCACCGATACGGCCGATCTTCATTCCGGATCGGGCCAGAGCTCTCAGGGCTGACTGAGCACCAGGACCGGGAGTCTTGGTCCTGGAAGAGAGAATCACAGCCATCAATCTCTTAAACGATTCACAAGTTGAACACAATTCACAAACAACTCATCATTTTAAAAATCAGTTTCCCACTTCAGAACATCCCAATACTGGAACTCACCTTCCTCCTGTCTCAGATCCAAACCAAACTGGTTCCAAGACCAGGCACACCCTCTGAATACCAGTGCCCGACCCCTCCAACGTACCTATTTCCACCAGTTGCCCGCAGCTTAATGTGCAGGGCAGTGATGCCCAGCTCCTTGCACCTCTGGGCGACATCCTGAGCTGCCAGCATAGCTGCATAGGGAGAAGACTCGTCTCTGTCAGCCTTCACCTTCATGCCACCAGTCACACGGCAGATGGTTTCCCTACAAGCAGAAAAGAACACGTTCAGAAAAAAAGCAATTTCCCTCTCCTTCCTACAAACCAGCTTCAGCGTGGTGATGGAACCAGCCATTTTGACACACTGCTGGATCAGTAAGCCACTGTGCAGTACCTCAAGCACAATGTTCACCACAGAGGTGCGCACCAAGCCATCTATGATCACAAATGCATAGCATCTTATCTTACGGCTCAGCAGAAGTTCAAGGACTGCACTAGACCTTCTTGCCAAATACAATCTCTGTTTTCAAAAGTGAAAAAGCCAGGTACTGCAGCGAGGTGACCGGCGTGCAATACTCACTTGCCAGAGAGATCAGTAACATGGACAAAAGTGTCATTGAAGGAAGCAAAGATATGGCAGACGCCAAACACGTTTTCTCCTTCAGCGACCTGAGGTCCCAAGCTGATGACCTGTTCTTCCTTCTTCTCCTTGCCCTTTCGGGGTGCCATTTCTGAACAAGAACAACAACAAAAAACCACATTAGTACGTGAAATATGTGTGATGGTGGATTTCTCAGCATTCTCTTAAAGGATTTTATGAGCCGCTCTGCAACCACAACCTCCTACCAAGCAAGACAACTGAGTTCCTGATGGCAAAATGCATCTGGCAATTTTGGGATATAATTGGACTTCTTAAAAATAAGAAAACCCAAGTATTTGCAGCTTTGCTGTATGGTGGCAAGCAGGCCAGCACCCACAACTGCTTAGCGCGGTCTCAAGCTGCTGGTGCTTCTGCCTTTAAAGCCTACACCTCACGCAGATAGTGGCAAATGTAGCACTCAGGAATGTTTGGTTCGGTACCTGGTGACCCCACACATCTGCTCCTGGAGCACAGAGAGATGGTTCCCTGCTGTCCTCTCTCACCAAACACCAACTACAATAAGTACTTTGTAGGAGAAAAAAATGTAACGACTTCATTAAGAAAATGAAGTCAAGGCATGACCTACTTTCATTCACAAGCCTTAGCCTGATGGCCTCTTCTCTACTGAGGAACAGCATGTAATCCCGAGTGTTTATCAAGGTCTACAGGGGCACTCCAACAAACCTTTCTGGCATGCCCAGTGAAAGGCTGCATCGATGTTACCATCCCAAAGCAACTCCACTGCTTACAGGCGCATAAAGCTCAGCAGCACTCACTTCCCAAACCACAGAGCACGCTAAGCCACGGGCACTTCATGCCCGTATCAGCTCCGAAGAGCCTGCTGCTCTTCAGCATCTGCCTGAACGCACGCTGGACGCGGCCCTGGCCACCCCGCACCCAGGAGGCCGCACGGAGCCGCTGCCGGGGGCCGGTGCCAGGCCCAGGGCAAGCCGCAAGCCCCCAGCCCCCCAGCCCTCCTCCTCCTCCTCCTCCTCCACCCCCCGGCCGGCCGCGCCGTGCCCATCCCGGTACGCCGGCCCTCCGCCGGCCGCCCACCTACGCCAGCCCCCGGCTCGGCCGCGGCCTAGCGCCGCGCTCCGCCGGGAGCGCCTCCCCCAGGCAGCCCCGGGGCCGGGCAGGCGGGCGGCGAGCGGGGCCGGCGCGGGGAGCCGCGGGGAGCCGCGGATGCCGGCGGATGGCGGCGGCTGCCCCGCACTCACCCGCCCGTCTGCTCCGGCGGCCGCCGCTGGAAAGGAAGTGGCAGGGCGCAGGGGGCGGAGGTGGCCGCGCTCACCCGGAAGGGATGGCGGCGAGAGGCCGGCTTCCGCCCGCACACGGCGGCGGGTTCGCGGATCGCAGGGGCAGGGGGTGCTCGGCTCTGCACGGCGCGGCGCCCCGCCGCCCCGGGGACAGCCGTGAACAGCGCTAGGGAGCGCAGCCGGGCCGGCCTCCGTAAAATGGCGGCGCCCGCCTCAACCGGGGCTGCCCTCCTCAAGATGGCGGCGCCCGCCTCAACCGGAGCTGCCCTCCTCAAGATGGCGGCGCCCGCCTCAACCGGAGCTGCCCTCCTCAAGATGGCGGCGCTCGCCGCTCCTCACTCCCCTCCCCAACATGGCGGCGCCCGCTTCAACCGGGACCGCCCTCCTCAAGATGGCGGCCCCCCACCCCCCCACCCCCTCCCCGGGGCCGCCCCCTTCAAGATGGCGGCGGCCGCGTCGCAGCAGTCCCGTCCCCAAGATGGTGGCGTCACCCTTCAGAAGGATGCCGTCCCTCGGATCAGGGGTTCTGCGAGCCTTCCTCTTTCCCCTTGGACGGCGTTTTGCCGTAATTGAAGGGCTCTTCCTAAGCACTGCATAATGGTGCCACACGGCCTAGCTTCCCTCTGTGGTGGGATGGGTCAGTGTGTGTGCCAGGTGTGAGGGCTACCATAGCTGTCTCAAGTGGCCACCAGCCCTGCTTCAGCCCCTCTGGCCGGTTGTTCCAGGAGGCCGTCAGGTCTCTGTTTTAACCTGGTTTCACCGACAGAAGCCAACCCGAAGCAGAAGCCGCGGTGCAGAGCTTTCCATTGGGCTTTGTGCACGCATCGAAGTTCTGTTCAAACTGTGTTAGCATAGCTGATGTGGCAAGTGCCGCCAGTATAAAAAACTGCTTATTCCAGTTCAGTGAAGCAAAATAAATGAGACTGGGAGCATTTAATACTGGCATAACTACGTCTACCCCAGGGCTTCCCTCAGCACGTTACGGCTGTGTTCGTGGCAGAGCTGTGCCAGGGGACCCCTAGAAGCACAGGCCTGAAGCGGTTTCACAAACAGACGGGGGGATTTGGTGCAGCACGTGCATGGGTACGGGGCCCCTGGTCCCCCTGGTCCAGCAGCTGCAGTCCTGGCCCCAGGCAGAGCTGACACCGGGCCTGGGAGGCCCTGGCAGAGGCCGGGCACCAGCTGCTCCTCCTGCACTGCTGGTGGGTGGCTGAGCACAACTGCATCTCTTGTGGGGATCCAAACAGCTGCCCGGGTTGCTCGGCTGTAAAAGAAGCTCAGACACTTTTGCTCCAGCCCCCTGGAAAGGCCTGGAGTCCTGAAGGGCAGCGTTGTTTCTCCACCAAGACCCCATCCACCCACAATGTGAATGGCCACTGACCCTCCTGGGGGTGTAAGCGTGCCCCTGGTGAAGCCAACAAAATCTCACGCTGTGCAAGAAGAGGCTTGAGCGGAGAATGTGCGATTCTGCTTTGTTCGTAACCCACAGTGCCATTGGGTGACTCCCAGCTATTGACAACACCAGGTCTAAGCTTAATGTCTTCATCCAGGAGAACAGCTACCGCTCAATTCAAGGCTTTCGATTAAGACCTTAAAGCCCTAGCTTAATGTGCAGCGACCTTGCCTGACCCATTAAAGAAAACCAAACAGAAAGACTCCCTACAATCAACATCTCTGCTGACATCTTAGACCTTCAACCTCTTTGTTCAGCTGCCTGATCCCAGGAGACTCCTAGATGAGGCTTACCTGCTAATGTAGCCCAGCTGTACGTGCTTCTTTGTCCTAACAAATTTCTGCAGGAATCAAGTAGGTTTCTAATGTTGTTAGTGTCTGCCTTATTTCCTCCTCTAAGAGCTGGTTGCATAACGCTTCCTATCATTCTCACAGAAAATTTATCTCTGTAAGACTATAAGGAGGTGTTCAGGAATTTTACCCATAAGGGGATATACATAGAGATTTTAATATGCATAAGTCTTTGGAGCATTTTCTCTTAAGGAGCTAATGGGAGATATTTAAATACACATAATTCTCTGCTGGGAAGTCAGAAGGCTGATGTACGTGGCACAGACTTTGTAGCTGCGAATGATGGTGCAGGGACTCCCTCCCAGAACAATTATCAGGGGAGACTTCTTACACCTCTACAGCAAATAGAATGTAAATTTGTAAAGTTTTACATTAAGGCAATCCAGCAAGTGAATATTTAAATCAGCGCCAACTGATTTAAATAGGGCTCAGGAGAGTAAAGTTGGGAAACATCAAAGACCTTTGAAAAAAAGACAGATTGAACCTGACTTAATAGCACTTGCGACATGCTTCCTGGGCCTGATCCTGCCCTGCTTTTCTAAACACCTCCTCACTTAAACCAGAGGACCAGAGGAGAAGCAGATGGCTGTAGATGAGGTATGAGGGAGGCTCCGTGTAATTGTTCCACCGGAGGGATTGCACAATCTGAAGGCCTGAAAACCCTTCTGCAGGGAGGGTCCAAGGCCTCTACTTGGACAAAGGAATTTGCTGCTGGCTCATGGGAAACTTTTGAACCCCCCTAGTGCCTGGTGCTTTTGTGCTCTGGCATGACCAGTGCAATGAATTTGTCTGCTGCTGAGTATCGTTGTATAGCACAGCCTTCTGCTTCTGATGCTGGTGCTGAACTGGGTGTCCTGGAGGGCTGGAGGAAAATCCACAGCAAGTCTGGAGAGCACTGGGGAGCGATGGGATAAGGGATGCCCTCGTTGCCCCACAGCATGGGAGAGGCAGGCTCCAGCTTAACCCATGTGTTCAGGTACGGTGCTGTGGGGAGGCTGAGCAACTTGGGGGTGTTGAATTTTTTTTAGGGGAGCTTCTATGTGCCCAGCAAGGCTGACATCTGTCAGGGTATCTTTTCTCTTCTCTGGCCAAGCACTCAAGGTCCCTCCAGGGAGAGGAGGTTTGTTCTATGAGGCTCCCTGCTTCCCTGCACCTCCCTGTGCATCCTCCCAGGAAAGCTTTCTGCGCTCACAGATGCCATGATAAAGCCCACTTGACTCTGCAGGCCACCCTGCCTGCTCCTCTCTTCATTAGCAGCTTGCTGCTGCATCAGGGATCTTCCTGTTTAAATATTGAATGATAGTCTTTTAAAATATACATTGGCAGGAGTGCTGTAATTCCAGCCAGGGGCTCCAGTGACACCGGCTGTGGGTTGATTTGACTGATGAGGGGAAGGACGGGGCTGGTGGCCTGGGCAAGGCTGATCCCCCCTGTCACTGCTGCCCTTTTCCTGCCCTCTGTTCTCACAAAAATCCTGATGGCAGGGACTCCAACGTGCCCTATTTGTACCCAGATTTGAGGTGTGCTGATTTGAGGGGCTGAGTTTCCCTCTGTTTTGCCATTCCTCCCTTGAATCTCACCTCCCTGAGGATTTTTCCTCCCCTTTTAGCTGTTTCTCTGCTTGCTCAGTGGAGCCCTGTGTGCGTGCACAGGGCAGACAGCAGTGATCTTCCCCGAGGCTTGCACCCGCCTGCAGATGTCCTTGTGGAACAGATGCAGGCCAGAGGCACGGAAGTGGGCAAGCTTCCACTTACAGGGTAACAGGCTGAAACAACCACCGACGCTCCAGATGAACTTCCAAAAAACCCCAACAACCCAGCGCTTCCAAATGCAACGCTGCCCACAGCCCCAGGGCAGCTGGGAAGCAGGCTGGACCGAATCCCTCAAGGCACTCTGCGGGATGGGGTTTTCCTACTCCCAGGGAGGAGTTCTCTCCTCTCTCTTTGCCACAGGCTTTGCACCAGTCCTGGTGTGTCTGCAGGGGAGCTGCCCAAGTGCCATCCAGGACCAGGCTGCTGAGCACCGAGGACCTTCCCAGGCTGGGATGATTCACAGGAAGGGCACCCGGCAGGGACTCGAGGACTGCGTCCTCCAGCCTGGCGGGAAGGATGCTCAGGCCACAGCGAGGTCAGTGGCAGAGACGATGTGTATTTGCTTTGAGAAATCCCTCAGATTTAGTTCTTAAATGTGTAATTAAAATTCCAGCTGCTTCTTGGTTATAGCCTCTCCAGCCCATGGGAAACCCACAGACACGGTGACGCTGCAAGCGGATTTCATAACTCAGCCAGTGACTAAACAGAAAGGGAGCCTGAGAGGCGAAATGGGAACGCTGCTCTCCATCCTTTATCCGGCCCAGGCTTTGGCCCTGGTGGAAACCAGCCCTGGCTGGGAGGGGGTCGGTGGGAAGCCCCGGCCTGCCCTGCGAAGCACCCCGCTCAGGGCTTTCCACAAGTGGGAATTCTTGGCGCTGGAAGGCCGTTGTTTCCGTGGCCGTGTCTTGTTCCCACAGGCCACTCGCTGAGTGCTGCCACTAGACCGATGGCCTCACTGATGGCCTTGAAACAGAGACTGGAGGAAGAAGAGACCAAAACTATTCCTGGAGGTTGAACTCTTGCCATCTGCCTGGTGTGGAGCAGGGTCTGCGCCTGGGACTCTCGTGGGGCTGGTGGGCAACAGCTCCAAGCCCCTCACAAGGGCATCGTTCCTCTAATAACACCGGTAAAGAGAAATTCGGGGCCATGAATGCAGCCATTCACAGGTTTAAAAAAAGGAAAGAAAAGTTTTTTCCTTTCACTTCTAAGGCCATTGGGCTTCTTAGTTTTAGAAATGCAGTTTGTGCATGCACACATGTAGAACGATGTGTCAGAAACAGGCATAAGAAGATTAAAAAAAGAAATCTCCAACACTGAAGTTAAAGCACTTAAGGAATTGGCAGAGACTTCAAGAGCCGGTGTCTGGTCCTAATGAAGTTGGTGGAAGTGCTGCCATGGACTTCAAGGAGACTGTAATTCGGCTGTAACTCAGTAGGAAGCTGAAGGTGTTGATTAATAAATTGGAGACAATGCAGAGGAAAGCTGCTACACTTCTTTCCAACAGATGTGCTGAAGAGGAGCCTGCAAGTCAAAGTATGCAGGAAAGGAACTGGTTTCCACTCTATTTGCAAACAGAAGACAGGGAAAAAAAAATAGCTGTCTGATATTCATGTAAAACAGTGGAACTGGTATTAATAAATATAAATGTATTTATGAGCAGCCTTCTGTGTCCAGCGAGTAGGTCATTCTTTATGAAAAAATTGTATTAGCAGATGCCTGAGCAAGTGTTCAACAAATTCCTTTTTCTCAAAAGTAAGTATTCAGTGGAAAATTTTACCACTGGAGACTGTGGATTCTGGAGGTTGTCCTCAGATTTTGGTGTGTGCCTTTGATTACTCATCGTTGGCTTTTTGTTCGATGATTTGTACATGAGTTTCCTCTGCTAAAACTCTGACAGAGGTTAGCTTGGCCTCATAAAGCTATTCCTAGTGCAGATACTCTTTCAGGCTGAGTTTGCGAATTGTTTAAGGCTGAAAAAGTTCCTTTAATATTCCTTACAGCAGCTCGCAGTTGAAAAATTTACTGTTTGTCCCTTTTTATTTTCTGAGCTTTCAAGTAACTTCGGCTTAGGCATGATATTCAGAGCTCTTTAGAGAAAAGACTTTGAGAGAAGTGAAATATTTAAGGATAAGAAGTCTTTGACTTCAATGAATGCTTCAGAGTACATTAGAAAATTTGCAGTCATAATTGTCTGCAGTTCTTTGTGTCTCCTTCCCTATTATTTCCTTTTCTTTCTTTCCTTTTTTTTTTTTTTATTTGTTTGTTTATCTGCTTGTTTCATTTGATTGAAATTGCTTCCTTGCCTCCCGTCGAGTAGGAAGCTCTCCCGGAGCGCACTGCCAGAGCCAAACTCCAGGCAGACCTTCTGCTGTGTCTCGTCCCCGTGGGCTGGACACGAAACCTCGTGGGGTCTTCTTCATGCCCTGCTGGGCACAGTCCGCCCGCGCAGCTGCCCCGGGGTGTGGGTAATGCTGCACCGAGCCAGGCTGGGAGCAGAGACAGCCCTGCAGGCGCAGCACGAGCTTCTGTCATGCCTTGGAACGGATGTAGGGAGATCTCAGAGAAGGTGTTTTGTTCTCAGCATTGCTTTGAAACGCCTTGGCAAGGCATTCCCCTGTCGTACGCAAACACGTCAAAATCCGGGATGGGAACTCGGAGCCTTGGGGATAGGTCGGACGGGTGCAGAGCTCCCAGCTGTTCCTTCCTCTGCTTTGTCTTGTTTCTCCATTTCCGAATCAGCTCATCCAGCTTCACGCATTTCCTCTACTTTGAGACGAGCCCACGCTACCCCACACCCTTCTGCACCACCCCAAACTCCCTCCAGCCCCTCATCCCGGAGCTGCCCCCCAGAGGCTGACCCAGACCTGGAAGCAGGGTCCTTGTACCACGGGTGGGCACAGCCCTGCTCGGGGACCACTGCTGCCGCACGATGTGTGCTGGTGAGCCCAACCCGGGCAGCTCATGCCACTGATCAGCATGGGCTCCTTTCCCCTATGGGATTGTGTCTCCATGTGTCTGCAGAGCCCCTGGAAGCTGCTGTGTTATGCTTGTTTTTCTTCTCTCTGAGGAACGAAGGGAATTTGTGTGTGCACGCGGGTCCTGGAGGCAGCCAGCCATTGACTCAGATGCACACCTTGCCTTGGAGTCGGGGTGGAAGAGCTGGAATTTGTCATGAAGCAGCACTTCGAGATCAGCCCTGGGTTCTGCAGCTGGGGAGGAGGACGGGGACGACCTCAGGCTTAATTGGCTTCAAAAGTCTGACGTGGAGTGTGCACACACGCACAGGGGGAAAGATAAAAGGGCTCTTTGTAGGAGACAGCAGCCTGACACGCCAATTACACCAAACGCACGGCTGGGGCCGTACCCTTCAGGACACCCCGCCACGCTCGCCTCGGGGAGCAGCGGTGGGAGAAGGGACCCGAGGGGAACATTGCTGAGCGGATCAAACATGTCCCAGCCCCTGGGGGTCGTTTGGGACCCTTTCGTGGGGAGATTATGGCGTAGCTGAAGATAACACCCCGTTCCTCGATGTGATGGGGACTGAGCGCGGACCTCCTCCCCAGCACCACGGGGAGGGTACAGCTGACAAACTGGGAGTTTAGGGGGACAAATCGTGGGGTGCTGAGCTTGGGCTGCAGTTCAGGGATGCCGCTTCCCTCTGAGCCCCTAATCCCCGTTGCCTGTCCCTGCTGTGGGGCAAAGAAGAGCCGCAACCAGGACACGAGCAGGGCTTCTCCACACAGCACCGGGGGGCCGTGAGCGGGGCCACCAGGCCGGACTGACGGGGAAAACAGGGCTGGATGCGTGCGGGGTGCGCAACGCCGGCTCCGCGCCCCGTGCTGACGGCGTGGAGGCACCGGGGGGGCCCAGCCCCGGCCGCGGCGGCCCGCAGGGGGCAGGCTGCGGGAGGCGGGGAGCCGGGCGGGCCCGGGGGCGGCGCTGGGTGCGGGGCGGGCCGGGCCGGGCCGGGCCGGGCTGGGCTGAGCCGAGCGGCGGTGGCGGTGGCCGCGGCGGTGGTGGCGGCCTGGCGGCGGGGCGGAGCGGAGCCGGAGCGGGGCCCGCGGCGGGGCATGCAGGTACGGGGCCGGTAACGGGAGCGGGGGGGCCGGGAGGCAGGAGGCAGGCGGAGCGGGGCCCGCAGACAAAGAGCGGCGAGGCCCCGGGGACGCCGAGCTCCGGCCTGGTGCTGCCGCTGCCGCTGCCGCTGCCGCCTCCGGGGCTCGAAGCCGGCGAGGCCGAGGGGCCCCGGTGCTGCTGGTGCTGGTCCTGGTGCTGGTCCTGGTGCTGGTCCTGGTGCTGGCCGCGGTCGGCTCTGCCTCGCCCCGTCGTGGCCCCGCTTTGGGGGAGCCGTGCCTGGAAGCCCCCCCGGTAGCTCAGCACCCACTCCGGAGTCACCCGCGGACCCGCAGCCTGGCTCCGTGCTTCTCCCTCCGGCCGGTGCCCGCTGTCGCCTCTCTGCCCCGCGGAGCCAGCGCCCGGCCAAGCCGTGGGGCTCGGGGAACCCCCCCGGGATGGCCGGGGTGAGGCAGCTGCTTGCCGCAGGTGTGGGGAGCAGCCCGTCGTACCTCCGAGGCCCGACGTGGGACTGCGGGGCGAGGGGGCGGCCGTGCCGCCAGCCCCCCGACACAGCCTGCGTTTGGGTGGCTGGGCTCTCCTCCTGTATTTCTGCTGCTTCCCAGCTCACGGTGCTCTACGAGGAGTAACGAGGAGCAGAGCTTGCTTTCCCCAAACCCACCACTCCCAGCGCAACTTCGCGGCTCCACCAAGCTCTTGGCTCCATCAGGCCTCGCATCCCTCGGTGTCTCTCAAGCTTTCCATCCCCAGTGTGCTGCACTGGGGACTCTGGAAGAGCAGAGGAAGCAGGAGGAGCCGTGCAGGGTGGTTACGAATGCCTTCGCTCCACAGCTGCCCGGGCATCGGGCTCTGAAGGACTCCTGACCTCTGTGCAGGCACCGCAGTACGAGGAGATGATGCAAACTGCCTGGGAGAGGTCAGAGCCGAGCTGCAACGTGGGCGCAAAAGGCGTGGGTTGTAAGGCCTGTGGTATCCCCACTCCAGAAGAGCATAAGCGACGTTAATTAAAAATAATAAAGGATTAAGGGAGATCAGAACAGCGCAGCCAAGAACCGCTGTAATGGTCCACTCCTGTCACTTGGCGCGGCTTTGCTGTTCTGGCTGGAGTCTCCATAAAGCACCTTATAATCCCCTCTAGAGGAGATCCCGGTATTTAGTCAGCCACGAATGAACTCCCAGAGCTTTAATGTATAGCTGTATTCTTTCCTCCCCCAAAGTCTTCTGTTTTTTGACTCCACCTTTGCCTTTGTGCAGGCAGGTTGTCCCCTCTCGGTGGGGGACGGCCTGGGGTTCCCAGCGGTGCTGAAGCCGTGCAGCTTGGCCATCTCTCGCTGAACCTGGAGGCTTTGCTTCTGTTCGAGGCTGGTGCTGGGGATCCGTGGGGTCAGCTCACCCCTCCTGGCGGGCCGGGGTCCTCCTGCGAGCAGGGGCTTTCCCTTCCCACGTCCCTGCTGGCTCCTCGCGCCACCTGCGCTCGCAGTCTTGGGAAGCCAGCGCTTTGCAGTGCTGCTTTGTCACCGGCAGCCTTGAAACAGCAGCTCTGCCTTGAAACAGCAGCTCTTCCTGCAACAAAGCAGCGTCTTTGTTACTTTAATCTCAAGAGTGTGTTTTACCGGGGCTGAGCTGGCTCATTCAGGGCCGAGGCGCGAGCAGGGAGGTGAGCGGCCCCGTGCCTGCTCCCGCGGGCTGTGCACGGGGAGCGCAGCGGAGGAAGATGGTGTTTTCCAAATCAAACAGCCGGGAGGAATTCGATAGGAAATAAGTTCCTCGCTTCTGAGTGATCTTGCCGTGGGTGGAGGAGAAGGAAATTAAACAATAGAAAAAAACGTGCGTGGCTTGATAGGACAGGAAAAAAAAGCCTCGCCGGCCTCTGGCGGGGTGGCCGAGCATCTTCTCTCCGCCCGTGTTAGCGCTTATTTTGGGGAATGACGAAGGCGGCGACGGCGATGCTCGTGTTTCTGGATGCCCCTTTGTGGGAGTGTCGGCGTGTGGGTACACATCACCGCAAGACCCCATCCCACTGTCTGCGGGCTCGCCTTGCCTGGCCGTGCGAGCCCACCTGCGGGCTGCAGCCGGCAAATCCCCCCTGTTCTGCATCCCCGGGGCTGCTGGCTGCGGCGGGGGACGGCGCAGGGCCTGGCAGGGCACGGGTGATACTGGCAGAGCTCAAACACGCTGCGTGTTTCCCCTGTTTCCCGTTTCCTGCGTCTTTGGGAAGCTGGTGGGTCCGTTTTGTTTTTGTTTGGGGTGAGGATGGGAAACCCACCCCAGTTAAACAGGCTGTCTGTTAGAGGTGGGTTTGTTTCTTCCCTTTTCTTTCCGCGTCGAGCTGTCAGTGCTTTAAAACAGGACGGATTTTAATGCGCTGTTGGTGGTAACTGCAACAGAAGAAGAAAGATGCCTCACAAGTCAGAAACCAGGCTGGAGTGAAGAGAGAATGATTAATATTTTTTTTTCAGTGATGTGTCGTGGTGAAATACTGCACCGCCGAGCGTGTCCCTGCTGCAGAGGTGTCACCGGCTTCTGTGCTGGTGCTTCTGCCAGCGGGCACCAGTTTTTGCGGAGGATGGCGAGGGAAGGCGCCTTCCACCCTCCTCCCCTGCACGAGGCAAACACTTTGTGCGTGCTTAATGGCCTCGTGTCAGCCCCATAAAGTTGCTTCTCCTTGGAAATTGTGTTTTCGGCTGCCTCTTCATCGTAGGAGGTCAAGAAAAGGGGGAGCCAGGTAGCAAGGTGCGAACCGGTGGTGTGCGGTTCCCCAGCAGCTGGGGCTGGGCTCGGGGGGGGCTGGTCATAAGGGGGCTGGTTGGTTGGGGGATTTTGCCTTCTACGTGTGTATATATATATATATATATTTAAATCTTTTAGTTTTGCCTGTTGACTTAGATCATGCTAGAATTATGGTAGGACTCAAGGCAGGGAGAAACGAAATATCAGGGTCCTATATCTTGCAATTGCTTTATGGCCACGGAGGGCTGCGGTTTCCAGTCTAACGTACGTTGCTAGCCCTGCTCCTAAGTGGACTTTGTGGACCTCAGGCCTACCCGTGGGCTCCTTCGGTATCGGGCTGTTTTTGGCTGAGGTGGTGCTGTTGCTTTTTGCGTTGTTACGGTGCGCTGTCCCGTGCGTGCAGGTGGTTTCGGAGCCAGACGCAGGGCAGGGGGAGGCGGGGTGTCGCGTCTCGGGGTTTGGGCAGAGCCGACGTCGGCTGCTGCTTTCTCAGGGCCTGTCGCAGACCTTGGGGTCCCCGAGTGCCTCCGCACGAGGAGCGTGTGTGTCGGGCACCCCGCACGCCCTCGCCGTGCCCGTCCCCATGCGCGGAGGAGCGGAGCAGCCGTCGCCGCGGGACCCCTGGCAAGGCTGGGTGAGTCACGGCGCGGATGTAGGGAGAGGGCAGCCTGTAGCTTATGATTCATTTTGTTTTCCTGCAAAAGCCATCGACTGGGATGGCAGGGCTTGCAGGAGATGAATCGATCCCGAGCCGTAAATCCTGCCTGCGACTGCAGGCTGGGCAGCGACGGGGCTGGGGTTGGTGGCTGCTCAGTTCGGGTGTCCTCCCCGCTAGCAGCGGTGCCTTGTAGTGGGCTTAGCTCCTTCCTGCGGGGCCCTGGTGGGGGAAGAGATCTCCTTCCCAACAACCATCTGCTTCTTCTCAGCCTTGTAAGGACCCACAGCCCTAGGGCTTGGAGCTTTGGTGTTGGGGGTGAAGATGGGGCGGGAAGCGGTGTTGGGAGAGGGGAAAAAGCAAACAGGGTTAACAACGCAGTCCCGCTCCTGGGGAGCATGGCTGAAATACGGCAGCAAAATGCCGTCGGTGCCTGCAGGCTGAACGTGTGGCTCGGGCTGTGCTAAATCTCCTCCAACAGCCTCGTTCGATCCTGGGCTGCGCTGGCTTTGGGGTGAGCGTGGGGCAGGCGGAGGCAGCACCGGGTGGAGGTGGGACGCTGCAGGTTGGTTCACTCCTCGTACGTTTGCTCTGAGCCCCTGAAGAGGAGAAGGACAGGACAGAGCTGATGCAACGGGTTTCACCTGGAAATCCTGCCGGGTTCGTGCAGCCTCAGAAACCAGAGGCAGCCTGGGGGCTGGCAGCCCCGATGCTGCACTTATGGGGGACAAATGTGGGCTTCACCCGTGATGTTTGAGAGGGTGGAAATAAATCTTGCAAGTGCCTCCTGTGCCCTGCACCTGCTCCCGGTCTCTGTGTTTCTCCTGGGCTGGTGAGCACTGCAGCCTCTGGTACGTTTTGAGGGTGGCAAAGTTTGCGCGGAGAGGTAATGTCTTTTATTAGCCTAACTAATACCTTTAGGAAAAAACAGATGTGCTCTTGGGCCTGAGGAATGCCTGCGTGCCCCGGCCGTGCCAGCTTTTCCAACTGCGTCCGTCGGTCTAATAAAAGATCCGACCTCTGCCTGGGCTGGCCCCCGACCTTGGGCCAGGCAGCACCCCTCCAGCCTGCCCCAGAGGACTGGATTTTGGGAGCCAGAGCCTGCCTGGAGCTTGCCCAGCCCTTCAGAGGCAGCGCTCCTCCCGGGGAGGCTGCCCCGGCTGCGGCTCAGCAGAGGCAGGATGGATATGGAGCGGAGGGAGCATCCCCAAAAGCTCTGCGAGGACGGGGCAGCTCGTGGAGGGCTGCATCCCCGCAGCCATCGCTTCTAGCCGCCAGCACCGGGGGGTTGTCGTTCTCCAGGAGCAGCTCCCAGGGAAGCCGTGAGTTGGTTTGCGCTGCGGTTTTATGGATGCTCGTTCGCAGAAGTGACGTTTTGGGGCCAGGTTAGCGCTCGGCGGGACAGCCCGCGGTCCCCAGAACAGCTGGTGGTTCTCCCGCAAGTGGGTGAGGCTGGTCTCCTCCAGATGTCCAGCTCCCCGTTGTGGGGAGCTGTCAGGAGAACGAAGCAGCTGGTCCCTACCCTGGGGCTCGCTCTGCTCCAGGAGCGCTGCCCGGGCAGCAGCGGGGACGTGGGGAGCTCTGCCTTGGCCGAGGGGTGTGGGATTCCCACTGCCCAGCGGCGGCGGCATCGAGCGCCTCGGAGGAGCTGTGCAGAGCCTGAGCTAAGCCCTCCCTCCTCTTCAGTTTACAGTAGGACCAGCGAATCTCCAGGGAACACCTGGTCGAGCAGCGCTGGAAATTGCAAAAGGTGGCGTTGGAGGGGTTTCAGTCGGTGTTTTTTGGGGGGTTGGTGTCCTCATAGCAGGTGACAATACAGTGTGCCTCCTTGCCTGCTCCCAGGGAAGGATAAAAATTCATGTAAGATTATCTTCCTTTAGTCCTTTTCCTTTTGAAAGTGCTTGAAATTCAGACCCTGCTTATCCAGAAAGGCTCTTGGACACTCGGAGAAGCACGAGAACCGACACGGCGCATTTCAAAGCAGTAAAATCAGATTCATTGAGGGGATTTTTTTTTTTTTCCCCCCCGTGAACCCACTTAAAATTCATGGAGAGTTTTGTCAGTAAGAACCTGTTTCAATTAACAGACAAAGGAAACTCTCCTCGTTAAGCGTCTCTTTCAATTAGGGTTCGGGAGAATTCCCCGAGCTCCACTTCCTAACACACGTTCCTCACGAGTGAAGGCATTCCTCAGGCTTCAAGGGCCAAAAATCCACGCGAGGAAGAGGAACCTACAGAGCACCCCAGCCTTTCCAGGGGGGAGCAGCGGCGTAGCCCCGATTATAACCTGGCCTCGGGCTCCTGGAGGTGGCTTTAGTCCCCAAAGCCCCGGGTGCTGTCCTCGGGCATGTCAGAGGATGGCTCAGGTTGGAAGGGACCTTAAAGATCATCCAATTCCAACCCCCAAAAATCACGTTGTCATCAAATCCTGCCTCGTTCTTTCCCTCGGGTAAAAACGGTGCTGGGGCCGCCTGTCTGGAGCTGGGACATGAGGAAAATCAAGGCAGCCAGGAGGATGCCCAGGCCGTGGTTTGGGCTGCTTTGAGGTGTGGTTCAAGCGTCCGGGGGCTTCCCGGGGAAGGTTTTGGGGGGCATCTTGGCGGGGCTCATGAGCGCGCGGGCACGGAGTGGAGTGAGTGCGGAGCGGTGGCCGGGTGATGGGCTGGGTCGGTCTCAGCCCTCGCACGGCCCCGTGTCACGCAGGTGTTTTTGCAGACGGGTGGATAACTGGCACGAGGACCTGCCGCAGACATCCCGGAGGGTAACGCGTGGCAGATTAGCGGGGTTGGGAAGCCACGATTCGCCGCGCCGGGCAGCCGAGCCTGCGCCGCGGGACGTGCCGGGGGCGAAGGGCAGGACGCTCCCCGAAACCGCGACGGGACCTTGGCACGCTCGGGAGGTGCTGACGGCTGGTGAGGCTGGCCTCGCGAACACAGGGGGCTCGGGGTCGGGGTGACCCCCCCGGGGGTTCCTGGCACCGAGAGCAGAGGGGCTCTCCCTCGCAGCCCCAAAAATTCAGCGAGCGTTTGCGGCGGCCGTGCACGCACCGGCACACGGCTTCCCCTTCCCTCTGCGGGAAGAGACACGCCTTCACGATTGGTTTTTGAAGAAAACCCGAGGAAAACGTTAGCTTTGTCTTTTCCAGCAAAACCGAGGTGTTAACAGGGCTTTCTGGGTGAAAAATGTCTCTTTCGGAGCCAGACGCTTTGGCCAAAAATAACTTTTGTTATGTGAAGACCTGACCGGTTTTACTGGGCGCATCGTTCATCTCGGTTCCTCCCCTGTTGCGGTGGCAGAAGAGGCTGAGCCGTGCCCCCGCCCTCCCGAGCCGGGGGCTGCCCGTGGCTGCCGTTGTCCTTTTTTTTTTTTTTTTTTCTTTTTTTTTTAATTTCACGCCTTTTGGGGCACCGGGATGGGGACAGCGATGCCAGCGTCCTACGGAAGGCCGGGCTCGGGCCGTGCCCCTGCCGGTAAGCAGTTTGTCTCCATCCCCGGCATGTTGTAACTACTGTTTGCGAAGCACTTAAGCAGCCCGTGTAACCTACGGCTGAGACGTTCCTTATCTGGCCCTCCAGAGCCGCTCCGATAGCGAGCGGCCCCGCAGCTCCCCTCGCTAACAGCGGGGCCGGGTTGGCCAAAACGAGCTCGTTTGGGCCCAAAGCGCCGCGGGGCTGGCATCGGGAGCCCCTCGCCGGGGACGGGCAGGGGTCTGCACATCTGGGCTGCGTTTGCACCTTGTAATGGCTCTTCTCCCCCCCCTGGCGCCAGCGCTCCTGGCCCGGAGGTGTTTCCAGACGCGGCTTGGATCGCTGCCTCCGCGAGTCAGCGGCCGATAAGGCACGGGGCAGGCGTAGGTGTGCAAAGGGAAGGTTTTCACGCTGGCCGCCTCGTTTCTGCGGGCTCCCCCGCCTTAAGCTCGCGGTCGTCTCTCGAATAATGCCATGGCATTAATGTCCTCTCCGAGGATGCGCTTAGCTCAGTGGTTCCAGATCCGCAGCCCTCTAAATATTACCGGCAGAGCGAAGGGAGCTCCCTGGAGAGGGAGCTTAAAACTTTTAACGGGAATCTGGCTGGCTTCGTGCGTCTGCCGCGGGTCACCCGCGATCCCTGGGGTGCCGGCGGGGCTGTGCGAGACCCCAGGGAGGCGGCGAGCTTGGATGCGCAAAGGGGAGTGTCGGAGCAAGCAGAGGCGATCGCAAATTGCTGAGCTAAGCAACGCAATTTAACGTCGTGCCTCTAAATCCTCGTCCATCCAGGCTTAACCCCCCGGGCTTGCTTACGTGCGGGAGCGGGGCGGTTATCCGGCGTGCCGGCCCTGCTGCGGGCTCCGGGGGCCCAGGGCCACGTCCCCGTCTCAAAATCTGGGGGGACAGAAGGGAGAAGGGCCCCTGGGGGGGCAGGACCCTGCTCTGAGGGGCGGCGGTGCCCGGGGTGCCCCTCCGAAGGGTGCTGGTGGGAGCAGGTGGGATGTTTCGGGAACGTCTCCGTGGGTTGTCTGAGTGACGGGGTCTGTGAGCTGCTGGAGTTGGGGTCCAGGCACGGGGTCCTTGCCCTTGTGGGTCTGGGGGCCGCCCCCCAGGAAGGTCGGTGCTCGCTCCCCCCCCTGCAGCCCTTCCCAAAGCCGTGCAAGGGAGCCACGGGAGAGGTTTGGCCACCCAGCTCCTCTCGGCCACGTCACTCCTTCAGTTCGGAGCTCACACCCCGTGCCCGGGCTGTGGTGCCGGGACGGCTGATTCATGTGAGGTCAGGACTTGTGAACCACCTCGGCCTTCGCTGCTTGCACCTGTGGCTGGACCCGTGGCGCCCCCGATAAATCAAAGGCTGCTCTGGTTGTCTGCTGGGACCCGGCGGCCCTTCTCTCGCCTCCGCACCCGTTCGCGCTTCCTTGCTTATATCTGGGGGGGGGGGGGGCTGCAGCCGTGCGCCGTGTGCACCCGTGTGCCCGGGCTGGCCGAGCCCTGCCGGGGACGCTTTGTGGTGGATTTGGGTCCGAGCTGGCTCCGGGCGATGCTCTTAGAATCGGTACGCTCCGAGCTGGCTCCGAGGCCGGTGCCTCCTGGCACGGATCCTGCCCCAGGGCTGCTTGGAGGGGAGCGCCGTGGCCTCACGCCTCGCCCCGCGTCCTTCGCCTCATCGCTGCAGCGCGCTTTGAGAGCCACCCCACGGCACCTTTCATCCCCCCCAGGCAGGAAACCCCCCTGTCCTGACCCGCTGCTCCCCGGCAAGCGGCTGTGATGCTGATGCTGTTTGTCAGGCTCCCGGATTACGAGCGCCGGCGCTAAGCCAGCCGGCAACCGGGAGCGGGCCCGGCCGGCGTGCGGGGTGCTCCCCTCGTGGGGGAACGGCTTTCTTCCTCCTATCCCCCCTTTTTAGTGCTTTGCTCTGTACTTCGGAAACCAAAGGGACGGAGGCGTTTTCAGCAGCCCTTCCTCCCGTGGTCCTTTCTGGTTTAGCACCGGTCTGTGCCACGGTGCCCGGGCGGTGCGTTGGGCTGTGGGGTCTGCACGTGGGACTCAGGCTGTAGTTTTCGGCTGGCGTCTTTTAAATAACCACCGTGGGGTTTTAAGAGGCACCTGAGCAGCTTCTGAAAATCAGGTTAAAAGGAAGTTCAGCTCCCGCTGTCACCTTGCCAGCTCTTTTGATTGTTTTTTTTTTTCTATTTTACTCTCACGCTTCCGTTTTTGTTTTAGAAAAACAGAGCAAAACTGTCGGTGTGTAGAACAACTTCTGTTCCTGGCCCTAAACCCGTGGCAGGCTGGCAATGGGAGCTGACAGTCCCGTGCTCCCAAACGCATAGACCTGGCTGCCGGCAGCTCTGCATCCTCTCCTCCCTTGCTGGGTTACTTCTGGTGGCTGCAAGTAACAGCAGAAATAAGTCCTGGCGACAAAAGCGGTTTATTTTTTTGTAACGATTTTTTCCATTAAGTTTCGTATTTTCTTCCCGTCCAGCTCCCTGGGGAGGAGGCAGCGAGCTCCCCAGCACCTGCCTGCACGAGGAAAGCCCCGCAGCATCTCCCCGAAGCCTCCAGCATCCTCCCGGTGCCGCAGCTCCCTCCCCGGCGGGGTTCAGCCCGGCGTGGAACCGGTGCAGCAGGATTCCTGCGGCTCCCGGCCCCCCCGGCACGCCGGGTCTGGCTGCGGGGTCGTGCACCGGGCTGCTGGGGGTCCTGTGGGGCTGGGGGCTTGGGTGCGGGGCAGCCTCGCTCCCCGGGGAGGCAGGAGAGAGGACGGGGTGTCGTCGGTCTGTTTGTTTTGGAACCGGGAGGAAATTAAGGGGAGAAAACCCTCGCAGGGTATTTTTAGCGCCAGCGGAGCGTTTCAGGGCCAGAAGGGAGGCATTCAGCTTGGCGCTTGTCTCTGCAGGGTAAAGGGTGAGCGGAAAGCTGGCCAGGAGGGTGCTCCGTGCCCGGCGGGTGTCCCCGAGGCCAGGCACGTGGGGACGGGGGCACGGGGAGGGGCGCGGGCTGCGCCTCCCGGAGGCGCGTCTCCAAAGGCTGATCATTGCGCACCGCCGGGGACCCTAATTACAAGCTCTGAAAAGAGGCCCCGGGAGATGGGAGGCGGTACGACGATCCGACCTCGGGGCGAGGGGTGCCCGCGGGATTTGGGGCTGGGCACCTGACGATGTCCCCTGTCCGCTCATCCGTCCCGATCCCAAGGGGAGGCGGCACCGCTCCCCGCAGCGCCCCGCGGTTGGGTGCCCACGGGACGGCCGCGCTGCCTGCGGGTGGTTGGCCCAGCCAGGAGCTGGAAGCTGGTTTTCTCCCCAAACCTTTGGGCCTTTTGTTTTTTTCATCCTTCCGTGCCCGGAGGTTTGGGGAGCAGCCCAGGCGCGGGGCAGACCTTGCTGCAGGTAAGGGCAGGAATGACAGGATTACCCCGCAAAGTCGCAGCGTGTAATCCCCGTTACTCTTCAGCTGGCCGCGTTTAATCCCGTTACTGCCCGGATTAGATTCGTCTGGTCGCTGCTCGCTTGCGCGGCCCTGCCTGGCTGCGCTCCCAGCCTGCTCCCTCGGGGAAGGGGCTCAGCCCGGAGCCGTGCGTGGCCCCGACACCCCGCCGAGGTGTGCCACGAGGCGCCGGGCTGCCCTTTGGGGCTGTCTCTGGGCAGGGGCGAGGGACGGATCCCTCCTCCGCGGCTGCCACCGCGGTCGGGATGCCGGCGCTCTATTTTTGTCTCCCTCCCAATCCCCCGTAACGCTGCGCTTGCACAAACCCCTCCTGTGGTGCCGAGGGAGCTGGAGCCTGCCCGCGGGGAGCTCTGCCCCGGGAGCGGGGCTTTGCCTCATCCCCTCCACCACTTTTTTTTCTTTTTTCCCCCTGAAATGCCCTGCCAGGATCAGTATTCCCCCCCCGAAGGCAGCTTCACCTCCGTGCAGGTGGTGTCTGTCCTTTTTTCTTCCTCTTTTTTAAGCAGCCCTTTCGCAGAGAAAGGAAAAAAGAAAGATTCCCAAGGTCCCTTTGGCTCCACGTGGACGCTCCCGCTCGCCTTCGCCTTCCCCTCGGCAGAAGGCTTTGTCTTGCTGACCTTGGTGGGATCTGCCCGCGGCGCCTGGCTGCCTGCCCTCATCCCTCCCCTGCCACCGGCCGTGCCCGGAGGGGACCGCGGGTCGGGGACGTGTCAGGAAGCCGCGGGGCGAGGAGGGCGGCGGTGTCCCGGCCGTCTAGAGGGGCTTTTTCATCCCCGTTACCAGCCCCTGGCCTCCCTCCTCGTCCCGCTGCCACCGCCGTCCCTCCAGCCTCCGTCTCCCGTTGCTCGGGGTCCCCGCGAGCCGGGCTGAGCCGGCGGGGTCTCGCGGGATCTAAAAGGGGTACTTGGTTTCCCTGTGCCCGCTTTGCTCCTGGCGCAGCCGGGCTCTTTCTGGGTCCCCCGCTGAGCCTGCTGGCGTGGGAGGAGAGGAGCGCGGCCGTAAAGCGGGGGAGAAAGCGGATACGGTGCGTGCGGAGCGCGCTCGGCGTGCGCCGAGGGACCCGACCAGCGCCGGAGCCAGCACAGAATAAAAGGGTGTGGGCCACGCGCTCGCAGCGGGGAAGGGAGGAGCGGGACCGCTGCGTGTTAGAAGGGCTCAGCCGGGTCCTGGAGCCGGGTGGGGGCCGCTGGGGACCCCCCTGCCCCCCAAACAGCACCGGGGCCTCGCGGCACGTGGGCATCCCAACACCGCCGCGAGCTCGAGGCGCTCTCGCTGCAAGCCCCAGCACGCCGGCACCTCTCCGAGGGATCTGCCAGAGCCTCACGCCCGCGTAAATCAACACCACGGCGTGGGTCGGCGCTGGCTGTGCCCCCCCCCCCGCCGTCCTCTCACCCCCCTCTCTCTTGCAGGGCAGCACGCGGAGCTGCGGGAGCCGGGAGCCCCGGGGAGCCGCCATGGCCGCCCGCCCGCCCAGCGCCGCGCCGAGGCCGCCCGCCGCCCCCTCGCCCCTCTGAGGCCATGGAGCTGCTGCGGGGCCGCGGCCGCTGCTGCCGCGGGGATTTCGGCTGGCCACGGGGACCCTCGGCGCGTTTGCCATGGTGACATGAAGCGGGCGGCGAGGGACGCCGGGCTGCTGGAGGGGAGAGAGCCTGCGCGCGCGCGGGCGCCCTGCTAGAAGTTTAATTTATTAGTAGTAGCATTACTCGATCTCGTTTTACCTTTTTTTTTGTGGTGGCGGTGTACGTCTCTTCCCCTCCCCTGGGGCTGGAGAGGGGAGGGGAGCGGGCCGGGGAGGGGGCCCCAACTCGCCCGTGGATGCAAGGATGACTGTGCTGGCGAGGGCCCGGAGGGGTATCCGCCACGTATCTCCCCAGGTCGTGCTGCTCCTGCTCTTCGCCTTCTGCCTGCTCAGTGTTTTCGTCTCGGCGTATTATTTATATGGCTGGAAACGGGGCTTGGAGCCCTCCGGGGACGTGCCGGGGCCGGACTGCGATGAACCCAAGGTCGCCCCTTCCCGCTTGCTCCCGCTGAAGGCCCTTAAGGTGGCCGATTCCTCCCGCACGGACCCCTTGGTGCTGGTGTTCGTGGAGAGCCTCTACTCCCAGCTGGGCCAGGAGATCGTGGCCATTTTGGAGTCGAGCCGCTTCAAGTACAGGACAGAGATCGCCCCGGGGAAGGGGGACATGCCCACGCTGACCGACAAGGACCGGGGACGCTTCGCGCTCATCATTTACGAGAACATCCTCAAGTACGTCAACCTGGACGCCTGGAACCGGGAGCTGCTGGACAAGTACTGCGTGGAGTACGGCGTGGGCATCATCGGCTTCTTCAAGGTACGGGGCTGAGCTGGTGTGGCAGGGGACAGGGCTCGAGGGGAGCCAGCGAGTGCGGCCACGGGTGTTGATTTCGGGATGAGTTTGGCCCGAGGCTGTCCCTCTGCAGGTTCTCCTCGACAATCCTGTCCTGTTCAGGCGCTGCGGGGGAATAGCAGGGGGTGGGAAGGGCAGGTTTGCAGGTGGTTGCAGGTGAGGGAGATAAGGGGGAAGGGACCTGGCAAGGGCCCAGGGTTGGGGCTGCACACCTAGGGTGGGCAGGAGCTGTTCCCGGAGGGGAGGTGAGCAGCCTCCTGCCCCCCGCAGAGCCAGGCCAGGCAGCGGGGCTGAGCTCAGCAGCGAGAAAAATAGAATAGAAAGAATAAAAAGCAAAGCTACGTGGCGCTTGGCTCTTCTTTAAATGCCCTTTTCCCCAGCCTCTCCGTCTCTGCCCTGTCTCATTTAGCCCGTCTCTCCCCTGGCAGGCCAACGAGAACAGCCTGCTGAGCGCGCAGCTGAAGGGCTTCCCCCTCTTCCTCCACTCCAACCTGGCGCTGAAGGACTGCAGCATCAACCCCAAGTCGCCCCTGCTGTACATCACGCGCCCCAGCGAGGTGGAGAAGGGCGTGCTGCCCGGCGAGGACTGGACCGTCTTCCAGTCCAACCACTCCACCTACGAGCCCGTCCTCCTGGCCAAGACCAAGTCGGCCGAGTCGATCCCGCACATGAGCGTGGACGCGGCGCTGCACACCACGGTGATGCAGGACCTGGGCCTCCACGACGGCATCCAGAGGGTGCTTTTTGGCAACAACCTCAGCTTCTGGCTGCACAAGCTGGTCTTCGTGGACGCCGTCTCCTTCCTGACGGGCAAGAGGCTCTCGCTGCCCCTCGACCGCTACATCCTGGTGGACATCGATGACATCTTCGTGGGCAAGGAGGGCACCCGCATGAAGGTGGAAGATGTCAAGGTGCCGCTGTTACGTCCTGGCTGGGCGGGCAGGGGCTGCGTGGGACTGGGGTGAGACCGGGAGCTTGCGCCTGGTCTGGGATGCTCCGGACTCCGGGGATGAGTTTTCCTGCCCTCAGAGCATCCTCTGCCCCAAGGCTGCTGCTGCAGCCTTCTCCAGAGCTTTCAGGGGCAAAGGTTCCTGCCCCGGCGTGTGCTTTGCTGCAGGTTTGGTGGTGAAGCTGTCCCCTGCTGCCGCTGGCTGAGGACGTTGTGCTCTCTGTCTCCCCCTCGCAGGCGCTGTTCGACACGCAGAACGAGCTGCGCACCCACATCCCAAACTTCACCTTCAACTTGGGATACTCAGGGAAATTCTTCCACACAGGTGAGGCGGGCGAGGGCGTTGCTTTGTGAATCCGGGGAAGGGAGAGGGGCTGCACGACACCACCCCTGCCCTGGCTGTGCTGCGAAGCCAGCAACCTGCCCAGGCAGCCGAGGTGAGGTCTCTGTGGGGCAGCTCCCGTCCAGGAACCTTTCCACTCCCTCGAGAGTACCCCTTGCGGCAGGCACCCCATGCTAGGACCTCACACCCATGCCCTACCTCTGTGTGGGCTGCTCACTGCCCTGTTTCAGGGTTCCCTTTAGCTCCACATACCCTGCAGTGACAGCAAGTGTCGTCCCCGCAGGTACTGACGCCGAGGACGAAGGCGACGACCTGCTGCTGTCCTACGTGAAGGAGTTCTGGTGGTTCCCGCACATGTGGAGCCACATGCAGCCCCACCTCTTCCACAACCAGTCGGTTCTGGCCGAGCAGATGACCTTAAACAAGAAATTCGCTGTCGTGAGTAAGATGCCGCCGGCGGGGGTGCTCGTGGGGTGGGGGGCGGGATGGGGCGAGGGGTTGCAAAGAGCTTTCGTAGGCTGAAGAATCCAAGGTGATGGCCTGACCCTCTGTAGTCCCTCGGCTGGGCCGTGGAGGTGTCCCTGTGTTGCTCAGCTCCGGCTGCGCGGCTGCAGCTGCGCCCGCGTGGCCAGCACCGCTGCCTGCCCTGGGGCAGCGTTAGTGGGAATGCAGAGATCAAACCCACAGCGCTACGGAGGGAAGCGGCCGCTTGGGTTTGGATCTTAACCAAGGCTGAGGTTTCTGTTCAGCGCGGTGTGGTTTGATGTTGCACTGACGCTGGCCCCTGTGGCATCCCGGAGCGGGGTCAGCGCGGCTGTGTCTGGGAGGCTTCGACTGCTGGCAACTCCCTCTGCAGGCCGACGTGTTGAGGGACTCGTTGGCTTTCTAAGGGCAGGCTCTGACCTTTGGCTTGCTTGGGGGTTGTCTGTCCTCTTGGAAAGTCCTTTATCAGGCCTGGATAAAGTCAACAGTGACACCAAGTCATGCTGTGATCAACTGATTTTCTCATGACTGTCTTCAATCCAAATCCAGTAAAGGCAGACCAAGTAATAATAAATTGGGTCCTATGGCCTGAGAGATGGCTCTTACAGCTAACCTGAATTCATTGTGTGTTAATTAGAGGTGCTTAAATAAAGAGAGGGACTGGACTGTCTCTACTTGCGCTGAAAGAGATGGGCAGGTGTCCAGCTTAAAATTTCCGAGTTGCTTTATATCTCCTGCTATAAACCAGCGCTACAGTCCTGTGTAGTTCTGGCTGCTCAGTCTTCCCTGACGAGCTTTGCTGGTGCTGGCTTCTTTGGTGCCAGCAGAAATGGCAGAGATGAGAATAGTCCAGGAGGAGCAAGTGTCCACCCAGCACGTCTGCTCCTGGACCCCCTTTTCTGGAGGCAGCCCTGGTTAAGAGAGGGTGCGCGGGTACAGTCCTGCCCTGCTCGCTCTCCAAGGCACAGACGGACTGTCTGTGGTTGGGGATGGGCAGTCCTTGGGGGGAGGTTGGTTTGAGCCGGGAGGCTGTGGTTCTGGGATCTCCCTGGTCACCCAGTCCCCGATCTGTTCCCTGCAGGAGCACGGCATCCCCACCGACATGGGGTACGCGGTGGCCCCCCACCACTCGGGTGTCTACCCCGTCCACGTGCAGTTGTACGAAGCCTGGAAGCAGGTTTGGTCGATCAAAGTCACGAGCACGGAGGAGTACCCCCACCTGAAACCTGCTCGCTATCGCCGTGGCTTCATCCACAACGGCATCATGGTAGGTGGCCAGGCTGTCTCTCTGATGCTTCTCGCCTCTGTCTCCACAGCCAAAATCTTGCTGTGTGGTTTCTGGGTGGCTCGGCTACTTCAGCCCCAGCCGGAGGAGACTGGTGATTTGAGGGGCTGCGTCCCCCTCCACATTTGCTAGCCCTGCACAGGGGAAGTTCCTGTGAGGACACTTTGTGGCTTCTCCATCTGTCCATCTCCATCCCTTGTGGGTAGCAGATTCACGTCAAGGGTGGTGACGGGCGGTGGAGCTGATCCTGACCTCTGAGGGATTGAGGATCCCTTTTGTAGTTTGGGAGGAGGAAGGGGATCCAGCCCTGGACTCCAGGAGGAGGCCGTGTGGCTGTTCCCTTGCCCTCCTCCACCTGCTCCAGACACGTCTTTCCCCCTCCCCAGGTCCTCCCCCGGCAAACCTGCGGCCTCTTTACGCACACCATCTTCTACAACGAATACCCCGGGGGCTCCAGTGAGCTGGACAAAATCATCAACGGGGGCGAACTGTTCCTGACGGTGCTCCTCAACCCCGTGAGTACTGCCGTCGGCCTGCCTGGGGACCGTGGCATTTCTGGCAGGGCCATCCCCTGGTGCTGCTGTAAGGCAATGTCCCCAACCAGCCCAGCCCGAGCGGGGCATCCTGCCTGTTTGTGCAGGGTGGGTGAGGCTCTGCTAACCCCTGCTCCACCCCCTCCTCTTCAGATCAGCATCTTCATGACCCATTTGTCCAACTACGGCAACGACCGCCTGGGCTTGTACACCTTCAAGCACCTGGTCCGCTTCCTCAACTCCTGGACCAACCTGAAGCTGCAGACGCTGCCGCCTGTGCAGCTGGCACAGAAATACTTCCAGATCTTCTCCGAGGAGAAGGATCCTCTGTGGCAGGTACGCCCTGTGCGAAGGGAACAGGGGGAGCAGCCCGGTTTGTTGCCCCGGGGAGAGGGAAATGGGGCATAGCTGACCTGATCTGTGCAGGAGGTTGTGCTGAATGGCCTCCTCAGGTTCCTCCCAACCTGCATTTTCCTGTGATCCCATGGATAAGTGGTTTTTCTGCCTCTTTGTGGTTCTGTGGGCAGTGCCAGGGCAGAATTTGACCTATATACCTGGAAATAACCCCAGTCCTTTGCCCTGCCCACTGAGCAGTGTAGCCTCCCTGCACATCTCTGGCAGCCGAGTAGCAGTGTAGGGTCCGTCCAGGCTGCCCCGTCTCTGATTCTCCTCCTCTGTGTTTCAGGATCCCTGTGAGGACAAGCGGCACAAAGACATTTGGTCCAAAGAAAAGACCTGTGACCGGTTCCCAAAGCTTCTCATCATCGGGCCTCAAAAAACAGGTACGTCCCTCTACCCTCCGTGCTGTGTGCATGTCGAGAGGCGTGCCAGGTTCCCTGCACCCCACGGCGAGCTCCGCGCAGCCCTGCTGACCCGAGTCAAAGCAGGGAGGGAGGTCTGGCCCAAGTCAGCTCTAGTTTTCTCTGTCTGAAGGAACAACTGCCCTTTATCTCTTCTTGGGGATGCACCCGGACCTGAGCAGCAACTACCCCAGCTCAGAGACCTTCGAGGAGATACAGTTCTTCAACGGACACAACTATCACAAGGGCATTGACTGGTAGGTCTGCCCGTGCTTCCCTGCCACGGGGGCAGAGCTGGGAGTGCGGGTCCCTTTGGGAGCGGGAGCATCGTGGCCCGAGGGTTTCCCATCACCCTCGCAGCTGCTGGGCTCTTGGCTGAGGAGCTGGGGGGGGAGCCCGGCTGCTGCAAGGTGGGATGGATCCCACGCAGCCCTGCCCCTTGCAGGGGCGAGCTCATACCAGCACCAGCTTTGCCTGGTGGTCAGAGACTGCCTCCTGCAAAGGGGCGTGCCTGGGGACATCTCACGGTGCCGACCTGCCTGCCTCACGCCATGCCTTCCCCCAGGTACATGGAGTTCTTCCCCATCCCCTCCAACACCACCTCCGATTTCTACTTTGAAAAAAGTGCCAACTACTTTGACTCAGAAGTTGCTCCCCGGCGAGCTGCGGCCCTGCTGTCCAAGGCCAAAGTGATCACGATCCTCATCAACCCTGCAGACCGAGCCTACTCCTGGTACCAGGTGAGCCGCCTGCCCCTGCCTCGCCCCCAGCTCCCCAGTGGGTCGGGAGCTTCGCTCTCCCAGCTCAGTGTGGGACGTGGGGTGGCTCCAGGATCCCTGATTTTTGGCACCAAGCTGAGCAAGAAGCTCAAGGGTGGTGAACGAGGAGCTGCAGCGCTTTGTGGGCAGCCTGGGATTTGCGTCCTGTCGGTGTTCCTTTGACTGCCCCAGGAACAAACCTGTCTTGCTCGTGTTTGACAGCACCAGCGAGCCCACGACGACCCGGTAGCCCTGAAGTACACCTTCCACGAGGTGATCACGGCCGGGTCTGAGGCTGCTGCGAAGCTCCGGGCCCTGCAGAACCGCTGCCTGGTGCCGGGCTGGTACGCCACGCACATCGAGCGCTGGCTCAACAGCTTCCACGCCAACCAGGTAGGAACGGCAGCCGCCAGCGTCACTGCAGCACTGGAGCAGGACAAAAATAGCAAGCCAAGCTGTTCCTGGCTTCGAGCTGCCCCCAAGGGTAATCGGGGCTAGATCCCGACCCTGCTGTGACCTGCATGGGGAGGGAGAGTGTGCTGCTGGCGGTGTACAGGCCACATCAGGCAACTCTGCTCAGCTCCTGAATGATTTTTCCATCATCGTTCAACCTTATGAAGCCTATTAGTTGTCTGGTTCTGGCATAATTGCTGTAATGTAATCCTGGCTGGCTGTGGGTTGGACAGCCCTGAGCTGAAGCTCTCATGTTGTCCTGGGTAGATCCTGGCTCTGACTTTTACTTGCGTTTAATTTTCCAACAGCCAAGGTAAGTGAACACTTGGACATGTTCACCCTTGGCATTCAAAAGGGGAGGCTGCGCAGACTCGTGGCAAATTTGGCTCTGAGGTGGCAAAACACTCAGCAAAGGCGTTGTTATGCCCCAGGAGAGCAGGGCTGGGAGCCAGCGGGAGGTGGAAACCTCACAGCCCTGCCTTCTTCCTCGCAGATTCTTGTCCTGGACGGCAAGCTGCTCCGAACAGAACCTGCCAAAGTGATGGAAACAGTCCAGAAGTTCCTCGGGGTGACCAACTTCATCGATTACCACAAAACCCTGGCGTAAGTCCCACCCCGAGCTTTCCCTTCCTTGGCCTGGAGAGAGAACCTGCTGTTCCCCAGGGTACAGAGCAGGGCATTGCTCCCATAACTTCGGGGAAACAGGAGCACAGAGCTGTCCCGGGGCAGCACCCGGCCCCTGGGAGCTCAGAGCAGAGCTGCCACTGGTTTTGATGCAAGCAGGGCCACCCCACTTGGCTCTTTTTATCCCTCCACTGCAGAGGGGATGGTGCTGTCACCCTGGACAGCCCAGGAGCAGCATCAGCTGAGAGCTGAGCTCAGGGTTGCATCCGCACCGCTTGTGTTGATGCCCCGGATGGCGTAGGTGCCTGTGTTGAGCCCTGGCTTCTCACGCTGTTGCTGAAAAGCTGCTTTTGGTGCTCACCATTTGGCACCTTCATGGGTGTCACCCCACTCTGAGCCTTTCAGACGTTAAAGTCCACCATAGGAAGCAGAAGCCTTCAGAGCTCCTAGAAAAAAACACTTAATTTGCCTCTGTGCTGGTCTTGCCTGCATGTGTGGCCACCCTGAGTTTGGGCCAAGGTTCTGCGGGGTACTGAGGGTGTCCGGGGCTGAAGGGCACAGAAAATACCAGCAAAAAGCCCACGCAGCTCCCGTGCTTCCTCGCAGCAGGGCAGCGTAAGTAATAAATGAATTTTGTCCGGCTGCTTATTGCGTGGCTGTACGGAAAACCTGTTGTGCAAGTTGGTCGTTAATGAGATGTTAGCTGGGCTGCTAATTAAAACGAGGCTCCAGAGCAGCACCCGGGCAGCGGGGCTTGCCAGCCAGCCTGCTCGCATGCCCCGGGGAAGCGCGCTGCGCGGGGGCTCTGGGTGGAGGCTGGGGCAGGGTGCCCAGGGTGAGGCAGAGCTCTCCGTTTGCAGGTTTGACCCAAAGAAAGGATTCTGGTGTCAGCTTCTGGAAGGAGGGAAAACCAAATGCCTGGGGAAGAGCAAAGGGAGGAAGTACCCCGAGATGGATTCGGATGTGAGTATGCAGAAAGCCTCCCGGGACGGTGGTTTTTGCTGGTGCTGTGTCCTAGACACAGAGCACTGCGGGGTGGGATCTGGGACAGGGCAGGGCTGAGCTGGGTGGCGGGGTCGGGTCTGGGTGCATCATCCTGTCCCGTTAACCCTCGTCTACGTTCTCCTCCCCTTGCAGTCGCGAGCCTTCCTGCGGGACTATTACAGGGACCATAACATCGAGCTCTCCAAGCTCCTGTACAAAATGGGGCAGACGCTGCCCACCTGGCTGCGGGAGGAGCTGCAGAGCACCAGGTAGCTGCTGCCCCCAGCACCAACACGTCCCTGAGCAATATCCAGCTGCGGCCTTCGAGGGGACGCCCGGAGCCCCCGGCAGCCACCGAGCAGGACGGCTGCACCGAAGGCTGCCTGGGCACTGGGCTCCTGTCCCAGCACTGCGACCTCTCCGCCTGCCCCGCATCCGTTTCCTTTTCTTTTTCTTCCTTTTTAATTCCTGGGCCTGTTGGTGAGGTCCTTTCCTGTCCCGCTCTGATGGGAGAAACTGGGAATTGGCACAAATTCTCTCTTTCTCTGCCCAAAACAGGCCCTAAGTCCCCTGGGCCTGCGAGTGGTGTCAGAGCTGTTCTGCGCCTCCTCGGTAGGTGACGGAGGAGCAACTCCGGGCGTGCTAGAGGTGACTTGTGCTGAGCTGGAGCAGAGGAGAGGAGCTGGTGGAGAGCCGACACATGAAGTGACCCTGCCCCTAACGGCAGGAAATGGGAGTTTTCTGGATTCCCCCCAAACCCAGCTCTAAAAACGGGAAGAAAGGCGTCTTTTTGTTTCCAAGACTCGGATGCTGTTCCGTTGGTCGTCTTCGTTTGTTTTCAGTCTCCTCCACCTCCTCCCGGTCTGTGAGCAGTGCGGTGGGACCGCTGTCGAGCAGAAAAAAGAGGCTGGGGTGCTCGCAGCCCCTGCCCTGCGATGTTTTACACGTGTGGTGGTTCCTGTGGTACAGCCCCGAGGCGCCCGGCGGCCTCCGACCTGCGCGGGTCCTCGGGACGGGGGCAGACTTTGAGATAACTTCAGTCAGAAGGATGCTGAGAACTTCGAACCTCTTGAATATTAAAAGCTAAAAGTATTTTAATAATGTCGGGGCGTGGGGGGGGGAGGGCTCGTTCCGTTCTCAGTTTGCAGGGTGTTGTTTTAATTCGGTGCCAGAATTTGTACCTAAACCCCGAGGGTTTCACGTGGTCTCTTTGGCTGTTACACGCGACGTGGACAAAGGTCCGGGGAGGGGGGCGAACTGGGGCAGGTTTCCCAAGCAGAGACGTGTCTTTGTATTGCAGTGGTGGAGTACAGGAGCCGCAGCCCCACTTCTGCCTCTCCCTCACTCCCTCTGTGTGCCTGGGTGTCTGCTGCCACCTTGCATCAGCGGGGTTTGCCAGCACGTCCCCGGCCCTGTCCCTGGCTGCCCTGGCAGTGAGCGTGCACCAGGCTGCGTGTGTATGAGTGTGTGTGTGAGTGTGTGTGAGTGTGAGTGTAGCAGTGCCAACACTGAGCCATGCTGGGTTGCTGTGGGGAAGGGCCCCAGTTTCCTCGTGGATGCTGCGGGATGCGTGTGCCAAAGGCTCGGGAAGGGCAGCCCTGGAGGTGGATGGGGTGGAGGGGGAGGACTTTGGTGCTGCGCAGCCCAGCGCTGCCTGGGCTCGGGGTGCAGCGACGGGCACCCCCTTCCCGCAGGGACCAAGGGGGCTGCGTGCCCCCACCCCCCCCCCCCGCAGCCACAGCAGCGCCGGAGGAGCAGCCGAAGGTACAGGAGAAGGAGATGGGGAGGAGGGAAGGATGCGTGCTTTCTCCAGCCCCAGGGACGTTTGGGGTCCCCAGGACAAAGTCGGGGTGCCCCTGGCTGCCCCCCTGCGGCTGGGGACCCGAGCCAGCCCCCGCCGTGCCCAGCACCCAGCAAAGTCCAGGCAGCGGAGGGGAGAGCAGCAGAACCGTGGGGCTCTTCCCCCCATTTCACTTTCTGGATGATGGAGCCCCGCTCCCCATGGGGCTTCCCACCCTTTTATTTTTGCATGAACCTCTGTAGGGCCCGGGGCCGCAGGGGCTGCCCTGCCCCTCTGCCCACCTCGGCTCCGTCCAAGCCCATCCCCGGGGTTGCGTTCAGGGCGTCCCAGTCACTGATGTAAGGTCCTGTTGAACTAACTGCTAATAAAACGGGGTTCGCTGGTTTTAGCTGCTGGTTTTGCCTGTTTTCCTGCTCTTCTGGCTGGAAGGAGACATCCTGCCCCGGTGCGCCCTGCTCCATCACTGCCCTGGGTGAGGGCAGGGCAGGGCGAGCTGTTTCGGGACACATCGTCCCCAAGGCACGGGACATCTCTGCTGGGGGGCTTCCATCTCTGCTGGGGGGTTTCCGTCTCTTCTGGGGGGCTTACATTTCTGCTGGGGGGCTTGCATCTCTGCTGGGGGCTCTCCGTGTGCCAGCGCTGGCAGGGGAGGACCAGCTGCATGCAAGGGGCTCTGTGCTCATTTCGGGAATTCCCACCGCTAACATCCCAGCCCTCCTGCGGAGGTAGCCAAGGTTGCACCAGCACCTGTCTGCCACCCTCCCCGAGCTCCTGGTTTCCAAAATTTCTGCAAAGAATTGGAGCTTTTGGGGGTGCTGGGCACCCCAGGCTTGGCAGCAGCACCACCAGTGTAGGGGCTGGGGGGAGGCGGGGGGAGCCGGGGCTGTGCTGGGACTCTCGGGGGCTCGTGTCCTTTTTTTTTTCCCCAAGCACAAGCAGGGAGGGAGCGAGGCCCTCATCCTCATTTTCCTTGAGGTCTGGGTCCCGTGGGTGCCCCCGGTGCTTGGACTGAGGCTGGGGGTGCTGGGGCGGGGGCACCCAGCCCCTTTTCAGCCTGGCCTCTGGGACTGTCCGGTTCCCATGGCACAGATCTGCTTCGGTGGCTTGTGGCCCTGGGCAGACCGAGGACTTGGGGAGGATTTGGGGAGGAAAGAGGTGGATGTGGGAGCAGCCTCGCAGCTCCATGCACGAGGTGGCAGCAGCCGTCTAGTGCTGGACGCGGCCGCGCTGCACAGCCTGCAGCGAGCACCCGCAGCCTTGTCCTGTTCCCCGGCCTCGTGTTCCCTGGGCTGGGGCCATACAGCCAGGCCAGGACCACCCAGTGCTCCCCCAGCTCCCAAACTGGGGCACAACCCAGTTTTTGGAGTGCTGACGATGCACGCACCGGGCAGAGATGGCTGAGGCAGCCCCTGGGCGCGGGGTAAGGCACAGCCTGCGGTGCCCCAAAACCCTGCCCCGGACCCCAAAGGGCCTGCCCCGCGCAGCACGGCTTCATGGCCATAAGTGCTGGGGCTGGGGCTTTGGGGGGCTCCATCTGGGGAGCCCCGCTGGCCTTTTTTCTGACAGAGCCAGCCCGCCTGGCTGCTGCCTTCCCCCTCCTTCCCGGCCCCTGCAGAAAGCTGGAGGAAACGAAGCCGGAGCCTAATTAATCCCAGCCGGGCAGCGGCGGGGTTTGTTTGAACCTGTCCGAGTGACAAACGATGTGCGGGGCCGGAGCGGAGGGGGCCGCTGCCTGCCCGGGGCTGCCCGCTTTACTTTAGGGTTTTAATTTTCAGCCGTGTCGGAGCAAATCCCAGCCACGTGCCCTGTGCCCGTTCCCTGGGGTTTTCTCCCCAGATCTCCCCAAAACGGAGCTGCCTGGGAGAAGGTGGCTCAGCCCCTGCCCCGTGTCCCATGTTGGCACGAAGCCCCCCTGTCCCCAGCCAGCCTGGGGACACGCAACCCCCCCGGCTCGGCCAGCCTGCTGCAGGTGGGACCAGCTGCTGCCCGGCTGCCCGGAGTTAATTGCTTGTTAATTAACGGGGTCAGGAGCACGGGGATGGGGTGGATGGGGCGCCTCCGGGCTCAGCTCCTTGCAGCAGCCCCAGCGTGCCGGTGAGGAGGAGGAGGGCAGCATGCAGGAGGAAGGCTCTGACCGCCCCGGCCCTTGGCACCGAGGGTGTTTTCCAGCTCCTGCGTCTGTGGAAAATGTGCAAACGAGGCAAAATCTGTGCCGGGCTGGGCAGGGGCCAGGGGCTGGAGCGGCTGGGGCCGGCGGGGCGCTGCGGGGAGAAGCGGGAGCCCCGGCCAGCGTTCTGGGGGGCCCAGCCCCGCTGCACCCGAGGCTGCTCCAGCTTCCCCCTGCGGGCACTTGCTGCATTTGGTGAGCCACTGCGGGCTGTGGTCCCTCCGTGAGGCCACCTTGAGCCGTGCCTGGCACATCTCCGTGTCCTGACGCATCCCGCGGCCGTGCCGTGGCACATCCCGCATCCTTCCCGGGTGCTCAGGGGCGCACAGGAGGATCCCTGCTGCAGCTGGGTGCAGGAGCGGTGCACACCAGCAGTGCCGGTGCCCCGCAACGCCGGCATGCGAAGCCGGGCACCCCACGGCCTCGGCAGAGCCGCGTCGGGGCCAGGCTCTGGCTGGGAGAACCGCAGTGCTCCCGCCGGGTCCGTGCTGCCGTTCTGGCCGCCGGGCTGCGCGCCGGGCCGGCCTGGCCAGGAGCGGGACTTGGCAGGAGGGGACGGAGGAGCGCGGCTCCAAAAGCTCCCTCAGAAGGTTCTCGAGGGGGAGCGGGAGCTGCAGGAAGAGAGAAAAGCCGCGAGATTCCCGGGTTTCTGCTGGGATCGCTCGGGGGGGGGATTAGAGGCCTGGCGAGGCGGATGATTTATGGCCCCCCGCTCCCCCATCTGCTACCAGAGAGCGCGGCTCAGCCACACAGCGCGCGGCCCCGGGAGGGAGTGCGTTAACGTCGTGCTCATAAATGAGGGAGTGGAGCGAAGTTCGCAGCTTCGCAGCCTCGCTTGATTTAGAAAAGCCCATAAACGTTTCTTGCCGAGCCCTGCCGGGGGGGTGAGGAGGAAGGAGGGGGCTGGAGATGGGCTTTGCAGCATCTCGAGCCCGGACAGGGGTGCAGGGGGCCGGGATGGATGTGCCGGTGTGCAAGCTTTTAAATCGAGCTTTACAGAGCCTTTGGTAGGTAGAAACGAGAGTGACTACGACCAAGACTCGGCCGCACGGTGGTTTTGTGCTGGAGAAGCCTGCCGGGGACCCTCCCACCCAGCCACCGACCTCGCGTTGCTGCGCCTCCGGAGCTACGTGGAAGCATCGAGCCGGGCAAGAGCAAACCTGCCCGGGCTGCAAACCCGCAGCGGGCAGAGCCACGGCAGCTGCTCCCTCACAGGGCGCAATAGGGGCGTGCTTGCACCCCGTAAATAACAGCAATCACCAATTGCTGGGGGGGCCGTTCGCTCCCTGGAGGAAGGCATCCCCGGGACCAGCTGGCTGGAGGTTACAACGCAATGACGTGAATGTTTCAGAACTGCGAAACAGCCACGGGCTCCCGGCCTCCAAAGCTCTTCCATTGAGGCTCTGCCTGCCTTTAGGGACCCGCGTGGAGCATCAGCTCCAGGGCAGCCCCGCTCTCAGCTCCACCCCAAAGCCTCCTGCAGGGCCCCGGGTCCCGTGCCCGGACCCGACCGTGCCGGGGAAGAAGCCGTCGGGAGGTGTCCTGTGCCTGGAGAGCTTTCCAGGGGACCTACAGTATAGCTGGGTTTGTTTAGAGAGGGTGATTAAAGAAGAGCCTCTCCTTGAACGAGAGCCATGCAAAATATTTCTGCTGATGTCCCGTGATTCGAAGTGACGTATTTACATTTTGCGATAAAACAAAGCCGAATCCTGGTATCTGAAAAATGTCAGCGGATTTTTTCTTAGGAGGTCATGTACCCCTCGGCTGCGAAGTCTCCAGAAAGCTTCTCGCACGCTGTGCATCTCCCTGTAAATATCTACGGGCCTTGCTCTGCAGAGACACGCTGTACATTAGGGGACATCTGTATAGGAACAAGCTATTTACAACGCCTCGGGCTGTAAATACGAATTGCCTGTTTAAATGTCACGCCAGAAAACGATGTGGAAGTAAAATAGGCTTTAAACGTCAAAGAATAAATGATAAAAATATGTTTCTTCCGTCCGGAAAAAAAAAAAGTCTGAGGACAAAGTCGCGTTAACCCAGCCTCCCAGTGGCTGCCCCTAACCCACCCTGTGAGCGGTTTGGATTTCCAGCAGCCTCGCGGGGAGGAGGGCGGTGCTGGGGCCGTGTCCCCCTGCCACCCAACGGCCCCCTGTCACCCCATGGCCCCTGTCACCCGGTGTCCCTGTGGGCAGCAGCCTTTCAGAGGGGTTTCAGAGCTCTGACTGGTGCTGCTATGTGTGCAGAAAAGAGCCCTGGGGGCTACGTCCTGCACCGCCAGCACAGGGCACGAGCAGATTAACTGGGGGCGAGGTGTCCCTGCGCCAGGTGCCGTGGGTGCTTGCTGCGTCTTCTGCAAGTCCTGCCCCCGCCTGCTGGCAAAGCTAAAGCCAGGAGTCTCCTGGCAGGTTCAGTGCCAGTGGAAAAAGATAAGGGCTGATAGGAGATGCTGGTTTAATAATTCAGGAAGGCAGCAGGGGAGCGCACGGCTCCCTGTGCCCGGCTGTCTGGTAGGAAGGGAACAATGCGGGGTCTGATCTGGTCACCCAGCCAACGCTGTCGGTTTTATTGCCTGCAGAACCAGACCCTGGGAGAAGCCCATCTCCTTCACCAGGGGCTGCTCGCATCCCCACTGCCTGCCCCCAAGGCTCGGCACTGCTCAGAGCATCCCGGAGCATCCCCGCGCGTCCCTCTCTGCCTCCTCCTCGGGACAGCATCCACGGCTCCTCGGCAGGGCACCCGGGGAGCAAGGGAGGAGAAAATCCAGCAAGAGGCAGGGCTGCCGAGCGGCACTTCCAGCTCTAGGTACAGGGAGGGGAATGTGAGAGGCTTTCCCGCTGTCGCACATCTGGGTTGAGTTTCCCCGCCAGTCCCTCCCCGCACACCGCGGGGGCTCGGAGAGCTGCGCCTGCCCGCGGGGCCCCATCCTGCCGGGAGGGGTGCCGGGGGACGTCCCCCCCGCCCTGCACAGCGGGCTCAGCACGGCTCAGCCCCCCCGGCCCCCCCAGCCCATCCCCGAAGCCAGACGCCCCCAGCCCTGCCCTGCAGACCACCCAGGTGCGCTCGGCTGCCGCGGCCAGCCCCCGCAGCGCTTAACCTCCAGCTGGGGGGGGGGACACACACGGACCCTCCGGCTCCTCGTCCCTCCCCATCACCACCACCCCACCCCGTCCCCCCAGCAGCCGTGCTGGGCTGGTTTCTCCCCGTTGCCCCTTTGAAGCCGGGCATCCCCTCCATGCTCCCCTACCCGGTGCCAACCCGGGCACCCCGCTGCCGGCCACAGTCCCGGCCACGTGCGAAGCCACAGCCAGGCACACGCTGTCCCCAGGGCCGCCAGGGGAGATGCTCCCACAGCCCTCCCCCCCGCCCCCCGTCCGTTCTGGTGGCAGGACCGCTGGGCTGAGCTGAGCAGGGGGACGATGCCGCCAGCAGCCCTGAGAGCCGGGCTGGCTCCCGGCCACCCTCCAGATGTTTCACCGGGGAGAGGCCCGGGCATCCAGCTCACGGCCCCTCGCCGCTCCCAAAAACCTCCCGCCTCCCCCTTATCCCTAGCAAAAAGGAGCGTGAGAGCGGGGACGTCAGTCCTGGAGCTGATGGGGCTGCCCAGGCACCTGCCCCCCAGCTCTCCGCAAACAGCCCCCGCTCCTGCGGCAGAAGCCCCTGGGTGCCGTGGGGGGGGGGGCTGGCTTCTCGCCCCCACCCCGTGCAGGTGAGTTGGGTGCCGTGGGTCCTGGTGGCCAGGACGGGCTGTGGGCGGCCCTGCGGCAGTGGGGAGGGGATATGGGACATATGGGATAGTGGGGGGAGCTGGACCCCACCTCGGGCTGCTGCTGGGGGTCTCTGCCCGGGGCCACACACAGCCCCGCGCGTGTTCCTCGGGGATGGGAGCAGAGCACCCAGCCTCCACATGCACACGCAGACCCAACACGATTCAAACGCCTCGGAATGAGCCAGAATAAATATTTTATGGTAAATTACCGAGGGCTAATAATTATAAAAATCTGTACTTATGACCTGGAGCCAGGGAATGCTTTCCAAGCAGCTGGTGGCCACATGAGCACCCCGCTCCCCAGCCGGGCTGCCGGCCCCCTCCTGCTCACGGCCCCCGTGGGGAGCAGCAAGGGGCACTGGGGGGGGTCTCTGAAGCCCCATAGTGGGGGTAGGGGTCTCCCCATGGCTGCCTCCATTATTTGGATCCCCTCGCCTTTGTCCCTATCTCTGGTCGGGGCTCTCTGAAGGAAGGGGGATTTGAGCAGCCTGGCCCATTCAGTGCTTCCCCTTCCCCCCAGCATTTTTCCCACCCTCCTTGCATGGATTCTGAGAAAAAGAGGACGGATTTCAGGATTTCAGGCCCGCGCCCGGCTCTGCCTCGCTCCACTCCTCCGGGCTGGCCACGGCCGATGACTCAGGCAGCAAGCAGCATCCGCAGCTCGGCCCCGCTTGGCTCCGCTCCTGCCCGGGACAACCTCGGCAGCAGCGGCGCTGGCCCTGGGCGCACACCCTGGGTGCTGCAGGCTCCTCCGTGCGAGGCACCCGCTGCTGGGGGGCTGCCTGGTCCCCCTGGCAGCTCAGAGCCTTTGTCCTAGGCTCCCCCAGTCCTCCCCATCCCCTGCCCCGCTGCAGGACCTGCGGGGGGCTCGGTGCTGCCCTGGGCTCAGCGCCTCCCTCTCTCATTCACCCAGCTCCCCCCCCCGCGCTGCTGCAGCCCTTGGCGAGCGCGGCGCTTGGCTCCCGGCGGTCAACAGGAAGCGGGAGATGGATTTCGCGCTAAACTCGGGCTTTTCCATAAACAGTCTGCGGGGCTGACCCGCGGCGGCGGGAGCAGCGCCGCGCCAGGGCCGGGGCTCGCATCTGGTTATCGCATTTTTGTGCTCTCGCTTCCTCCCCGCCTCGCCAGCGCGCACCCGGGGCCTCTGCGGCTCTCTTGCCCCGCTCGCCGGGGCTCCCCGTGCCCGTGCTCCCCGCCTGGGGCTGGCCCTCAACTGCTCCAACCCCACCAGCGCGAAGCCTCCAATTTCTCGGCAATCAGCACTTAAGAAAACACGAGCTGACCCTGAGAGGGGAGAGGGGACCGGGCGGCGGGGGGCAGCGCCGGGGGCTGCGCCTGCTTCCCATTAGCAGCGCCGTCCCAGCCTGGTGAGCTCCATTATTTCCCTGTAATGGGCCTGGCCATGAAAGAATTAGCTGCAGAGCATCCATCCGTCTGTCTGTCCATCCCTGTAGGTGCACGCCGTACCCATGCACCCGTACGGACCTTCCCGTGCACCGATTCCAGCCGGAGAGGTGACGTTGGGGCTGCCCCGTCCCCGTCCCCCCGTGGGACAGGCTGGCTGTGTTTTTGGGTGGTGGGGGGGTCAGGGCAGGCGCTGGGGTCCGCCAGCAGCGTGGGCTGTGTTTGCAGAGCCGAACAAAGGGGCTTTCTTCCAGCTCCAGCCTGGGGGGGGTGAGGACCGTCTGGAAGCGGAGCCGCCTGCGTCAGATGGCGGCGGGGCTGCAACGGAGCCCCCGGGAGCTGCCGGGAGCCACTGCAGGGCCTGGCGGGGACAAGGGCTGGGGACATTCGTGCCCTGAACCCCAGTGCCCCGGGGCTGGATGCTGGGTGCACGCATCCAAACGTGTCTCTGCACAGCCACCGTCCTTGTCCCTGGCGGAGAAACCTGCCCTGGGCACTGCCAGCCTGTGCCACGAGCCGAGCAGCCCCACCTTCGTGCCGTATCATTTTTCCATCTTTGACAGGCACAGAAGTGTCCCACCAAAAGGCAAGAGCTGGTGCGTGGACAGGTGGCAAAATGGAGGCTGGGGGACTTGGTAGCCCAATTTCACCCCGATTTCAGCAGGGCTGCGCCGACAGCAAGCGCCAGCCCCCGGCGGAGCGCTGGGCACTCAGCGGCCCCTCAGCAGCGCGCAGCAGCCGGCGGGGCCAAAACCCTCCAACAAAAGCCACTTGTGCGCCCCGCCACTACACAGGCTGCTCTGTGCGGCGGCACAGGCGTTTCTGGCATGTGCTCCGTGCAAGTTTTGGCACGGGAACGCACATCCTATTTCCACACGCCGGCCCTGCGAGCAGCGCGCTGCCCCGCGGAGAGGGGACGCGCAGCGCGGGGCCGGGAGGGACGCGGGGTGGTGGCACTTGTCGTGGCACGGCACGGCCCCGGCGGCTGCGCTGCTGGCATCTGGCCCTGCTGGGGCAGAGCTGGGCTTCGGGAGGGGGCTGGCACAGGGGGGTGCTCGTGCATGAGGACGCTGGGCTGCGTGGCGAAACAGAAGGGTTTGATTTTTTTATTTTTCATTGGGAGCGGCTTTTCTGATCTCTTGGAATAGAAAATGAAACATCACCAAAGGAACACAAAACAAAACTCAGCGCTAACCGTTCCTCCCCGCCCTGAAAAATTCCCTTCGCTGTCACATTTTTTTCTTGCGTGTTTGCTCTTCTGCCTCACCACGAAGCCGTGCCTCGCAGCCTCGGATGTGGCTGTGCTGTCCCCGGGCTGCCAGGCGGGGATGGCAGAGCCGCGGCCTCGCCGCTGGTGCCGGGAGGATGCTCTCTGACCAAGGACACGCAAGCACTCGGGGTGACGATGGTAATGTCGAGCGGTGATGTGGGTGAAGGCGAGGGCTGCCGGAGGTGCCACGCCACGTGCAGGGCTGTGGGACTGCCCGGTCACAGCCCCCTGGGGGGATCCAAGCACCAGCGGTGCCCCCACTGCAGGGGGCTGCAAGGCAGGGGCTGTTCCGGGGCTGGGTGCAGACAGGAGGGGGGCACCCATGGGTGCTGACACCACTCCCTGCCAGGAAGCCCTTGGGCAGCCGGGCCAAGGCACTGCCCCGTCTCGGCCGTTTCCCAGCTCGCCGCCAGCCCCAGCCCCGCCGATCAGAGGCGTTTCGCATTCCTCCCAGCGCCGAAGGGACATTTTATCAGCGGCTTTTTTTTTTTTTTTTTTTTCCTGCAGACTATTTTCTTTTCATGAAAACATTAAATGGTCCGAGAGATAAGGAGCAAATTTATAGCAGTTCACACCAAAGCGGCCAAGACACTGGCGAGGAAAAATGCCTTCCCCCCGCTGCCCGCCTCCCCGCGCGCGGTCCCCACCCCGGCCGCTTCCTCTCATTCTCTCCAAATTCTCGTGACTCCCACGACAAGCCCGGCTGCCCCGCTCCCGGCTCTTCCTGCCCGAGGCCCGGCTTGCAGCGAGGTCGCCCACCGAGCCCGTGGCCGTGGCATGGACTGGGTTGGGGTTTCTCACCCCGTGAGCTGCGTGAGCCTCGCACGGCCCCGGGGATGCTGGCGAGGAGCGCGTTGGGGCGATGCGGCTTTGGGCTAGGGGCACGCAGCCCGCATCCATCCCCTCACCTTGGAAAAAGCACCCGGGGCTTCAGGATCCTGCTGGTGCAAAGTCTGCCTAGCATTATAAACGAGTCTAAGATTGGGTTTGGGGGAGGATTTGGGGGCTCCCCGCGGTGGCGGTGCTGGCATTCGGGGTGGAGCCGGCCCTTCCCGTGCCGCATCCGATGGCGAGGGGCGAGCGCGGTCCTGGCGCAGCCGCTCCCCCCGAGCCCCCCCCTCGCCTGCCCCCATAAAGCTCCCCTTGTCCCGTCCCTGCCGCTGGGAGCCTGCTCAGCACAGCGGCCGGGCTCGCCGCGCTGCAATGTTTAACTTACCGAAATCTGCAATAAATTTTCCTAGCTGCCCCCAATCAGCCGGCCCCCTCACTCCGCCGCTGCAGGTTTACGAGCTCTGAAGAGCTGTAAAGGCCTTTTACGGGCTGTGTTTTTTATTTCAAATTAGAGTGTGACTGGATAAACACTGGACAAAGTGCCAATTTACCGTGGCTGCGCCGTGGCCGTGCGCCCGTGTCCTCTCCTGCCCGTGGGGTCGAAGCCGACGTCTCCTGTATGGGGAGGGATGTGCAACGCCAGGGACCACGGATGCCCTTGCACAAGTGGTGCCGCCCCGATTTAGGGGTGTTGTGGTCTGCCCCCATGTGCCACAGAGGGAGACCCAGCGAGGAGACCCAGCACAGATATTTTCCAGCCCTCCCGTGCCTGCTCACTGCTCTCAGGGACGGTCTCGTGTCTCAGGGAGGATGGGGCAAGCTGTCAGCCACAGCCCCACAGGACCCTGTGTCACTGCCGTGTCCCCAAGGCAGGGGGTGAGATGGGCGGGGGGGGGGGGGGTTGGGGGTCTCAGACCCCGTGGATCTCCTCCATCGCGGGGACACAGAGCATGTCCCTACAGCAGGGACATGGCCTTGAGATCGGGGGGGTTGGCTGCCCAAAGGCAAGCAGGGGGTGATGTAAGGCTGCGATTAGAGCCCCCCAACCCACCCCCCGAGGCAGGGGGAACGGGGGCCGGGGGCCGTCTGCTGCTGCCTCCAGCCGTGCCCCGGAGCTGAGCGCGGGGGCTGCGGGCGCTCGGAGCATATAGGTGGTTAATGCCTTCAGCATGTATGAAATATCCCATATGCTGGGAAACAAAAGGGGCTCTGTGCTATTAAAGTTTCATTTCCCCACTCCCCTCCTCCCGCCCCTCTCCCCCCTTTTCTCCCTGCCCTGCGCGGCGGCTGGAGGAGAGCGGGCGAGGAGAGCCGGGCGCTGCCGGCCCCCAGCTCCCGGCCAGGACCCAGGTACGGGGGGGGGGGGGGACACGGGCACGGCCCCCGGGCGGGGGGCACGGGGCTCTGGGTGGAGGGCAGAAGGGTTTGCTTCCCATGGGAGGACAGGGATGGGGCATTAGAGGAGTGCAGCGAGTCCAGGCATCACCGGGGGGGCCCTGGGCTCCCCTCTGGTACTCGGGGGGCACGGCGGTGTCACCGGGCGTGGGCATCAGGGACCCCCTGCACGGCCAGCACAGAGGGTCCCGTGCCTGGTCTGGGGCTGGGGACGGCGGTGGATGGAGGAGCTTTTGGCACCGCCACCGAGGTCCCTGTGATGTTTTCCCCACGACAGGGTCTCAGCCTGCCCCTCGGTCCCGCCCGGGATGCGGGGTCCCCCTGCCAGCACCAGCCTGGTGTTGGGGATTCGGAGGGGGAGCGGCCCCGGATGAGCCGTGTGCTGCCGTGGGTCCGTCTGCGCTGGAAGGGAGAGAGCAGGAGGGGAAAGGGGGGAGCGCAGCGCCCCGCGGGGGGATCGCAGCGGGCAGAGCCAGCCGGGGGGCAGCAGCCGTGTCCCCCCAGGAGCATCGGTGCCCCTCGGGCACAGCTCTTCCTCGCCGCCAGACCCCGGGGACGGGCAGGGGCTCTGCAGGGTTTGGCCCCAGCAGCTCCACCGCCCCCAGAGCCTCGCTGACCCCCTGGGCTCCCAAAGGGGTTAAGGGAGAGGAGGAAAAGCGGAGAAAGAAAAGGGGGCACCGGGACCGGGGGGGCTGTTTGCACTGGCTGGATGCGTCCTCGCCGTGGTTATTCCTACCGCACAGGCGGTTTTGCCAGAGCAAGAGCCCGACTGCTGAGCAGGCGCACACTCACTCACACACATGGGTGCTGTTTTTCTGCCCCTCACACACGCACAGCCCCGTCCTAAAACGCTTCCAGTTGTGCTCTGCAGCGTGCAGCATTGCACGGGGATGCTCCGGGGCGCGACGCTCCGGTGCTGGCGACAGCCCGAGGGTGGGCGCTCTGCTGCCTCCTGCTCCCACCCTGTCCTGCCCGGAGCCTTGGGAGGGAGCAAACCCCGTGTCCCAAGGCCACCAGCCCGCAGTGCCGCCGGGCCAAGGGCTGGGAACGTGCATGTGCTGCGCTTGGCTGCGTTCCTGGGCTGGGAAGAAAACATGGCCCCCCCTCCCCGCGGCGCCTTGTTTCCCATGGGCCGTCCCTGAGCGCTGCCCGGGGGGCTCAGAGGATCCCATGCTCAGTGCACTCGGTCCCTAAATTGCTAAAATGTCCTTTTTTCCTGGTCCTGGCTGTCCCCAGGCTCGTCCATGTGCATCTATCTGTCTTCATGGTCCTATCCTGCCTCCTGGGGGGGGGACAAAGCAAAGTGCTGTGGGTGCAGGAGCTGCTTCCCCTCTCCCAGCACCAAGCCCCTTCCCCACCCACCTCCCTCAGGCTGGGGGGGGCACAGTGGGACCAGCAGATGGGGCTTGAGCGGGGATGGGATGCCCCGTCCCTCCATCACCCCTGCTCCGAATGCACGGAGGTCGCCAAAACTGGCTTTTGGAGCCGCTGTGGGTTTTCCTGCTCGGTGAAAGGGCCGTGCTGCACGTCTGCAGGGGGAGGCTGCGCTCCCCGGGGCCAACAGGGCTGCACGGTGAGCCCTGGCTCCTTGCCACGGCCACCCTGGGGACCCTCCTGCATGCTGCCGGGGCTGGGCAGCGTGGTGAAGCTGAGCAGCAAAGCCAACGGCGAGAGCCCTGGCCCCTGGGGAGCCCCAGCCCCACCGCGCTCCCCTCCGTGCTGCTGGAGCGGGGCTGTGCCTAATTAGCGAGCGTTCGTCATCAGCCCAGCACACGCTCGGCAGCGAAAGGGGCGAAGGCTCCATCATGCCCGGCCCCCAGCCGTGGGTTTTTAGCTTTGGAAAGGCCAAGCTGCAGTCTCATCCTTGTCATCCCACGGCAACCCACCAGGGCTCCAGCCGACCACCCCGAGCGAGCCCCACGCAGCGGTGGCCGGGGGGGCCCCGAGGACGGCCACCCGCCTCGGTGGCACCGGGCTGGCGCAGGAGCCCTGCTTGTGGCACCCGAGGTCTCCAGCGCTCAGCAAACCTGGCGCTTCCCTCCCCGAAACCACCCTGAGAGTGCTCCCGGGCAGTTTTGACAGCTGGGGTGGGGCCGTCCTCACCTCCAGGAAGCTCAGGGGATAAAGCTGAGGTTCGGATCTGGCCTCGCAGGGTCCAAGATAAGCAAAGGGCAGGGCAGGCAGCGACCTGCCCCGCGCAGCGCTGAGCTGTGCAGCCCGGCACCGGGCGGATCCTGCCCTGCCCGCGGCCGTGACCGTGATGCTCAGCAGGGGACCACGGCTTCGGGTGGCCCTGGTAGGGAGGACAAGGAGTAGGAGGACCTCTGGACCCAGCCAGCACCCCCGGTAAGCACAGCTCCACCCGGATGCTGATCTTTGGCAGGTGCAAATCCCCGTGGAGCACGGCGCTTCCACGGGACCAGCACCCCACGAGCCCCGACCTCCCCCTGTCCCTCTCCCACTGCTCGGGGACGCTGGGGCCGGCGGGGGTTGCACGGGGACAGGCGCTCAGGAATGTTGTTTTTTCCACCCCGGTTTCCGTCAAGGTAGTAAATCAGCGCTGCGGAAGGCTTTCGTTTTCTCCCCGGCACGCTGCCGGCTCCGAGCTGCACCGGCACCGCTGCTGCCAGCTCCCCAGGCTGGGGATGTCCTCGGCCACGCTCAGGGGGTTTGCTCCAGGGCAGGATCTGTCCCGGCCCAGTGAGCAGACAGCCCGGGGACCTGTCGTGCCGAGGGAGCACCCTGGTGTCTCCAGGGCTTGGCTACATCCATCCCTTTGCCATCCCGGCCCCGCTCCGCCACGGATGGGTGTCGGGGTGGCACCGAGCTGGCCCCAGCCCGTGCAGCCTGCCAGGCGTGGGGACGCAGAGACGGGGTGCTGGGGGGGACAGGATGGTGCTGGCAGCTCTGCCGTGCCTGCGGGGACCGCGGGGTGATATTGGGTTGCAGCAGATGTGCTAGCAGCCGGGCACAGGGTGGCCCGGGCATGGCTCCAGATGCCGCTCAGTGACGGCACAGCACCACGGGGACGTCTCCGTGTCGGCTCCCTTAGAGAAACACGGGGGGGCTGCCACGTTTTTCCTTCTGGACACATCCGATCCTGGCGCTTAGCTGCAGAGGGACAGTGCCGCAGGGTCACCCAGCCCAGGGAGCTATGGGGTCGGGGCTTTTTGCTTCATGCCTCATGTCACCGCGTGAAAATGGTGCAGGATTCGTGCAGGGAGCAACCTGAGGGGGTTTGGGATGGGTGGTGGCAGGAGCAGAGCCCAGCGCCCCTGCCCCGGGGTCCCCACTGCAGGAATTTTGGTGTCAGAGGGGGAGATGCTGTGCCAAGCTCCCCCCACCCCACCCCGGGACATTCAGCTGCTGGCACCCAAAGGTGCAAAAGTCCCCAGATGGATGCGCTGCGCCCGGTCTATTTTGGAAAGGGAAGGCGCCGATCTTGTGACCGGAGCTGGGGACTGAAAGTCTGGGCAGCAGGGTCCTGCCTGAGTGACAGCGCCCCGCTGCCTGACCTCGGGGAAACCCGAGAGCCTTCACACCCCGTGTCCCCCCCCCGCCCCGTCCCACCCCCTGCCCGGGCGCATTTAAGGGTGATGGAAACCGAGCGGAGGGCAGCGATGTGGCTGGGGACACGGGGACAGAGCCTGGGGACGGTCACCCTGCCCCGCAGCATCCTTGTGGCCCTGCAGGTGGGGGCACCCCACTTTTATCCATCTAGTGCCCACGTGCGGTGCTGGGACAGGAGCACCCAGGTCACCGTGGCGCCCCGAGCCCCCCCGGCCAGGTTTTGGGGGGTCCCTGGGGAGCTGTGGGGGGGGTCCCTGGGGAGCTGTGGGCAGACGGAGCCGGGGGGGAGGCTTTCTGCAGGGCCCGCATCCCCGGGATTGGCAGCCCGAATGCCAGCAGCGCCTGCCAAGAATATTTGTGTGGGAGGTGGAAAGTTAACTTTAGTTTTCCTTCTTCAATGGGGGGGGGGGGGGGGCAGGCTGCGAGAGAGGCGGGCGGGGGGGCTGCACGTCAGACCCCAGCGAGTGGGCAGGGACAGATAGCAGAGAGCAAGAGGTCTTCCTGCCGCCAGATTTCAGCACTTGGCGAATTTGGGGAGATATATATATATATATATATATTATTTTTTTTACTCTTCCCTCCCTTGGCACCGCTTCGCAGCTCACACATTTCCTAGGAACACCGCAGCCCCCCCCCCCCCCCGGCCCAGGGGCAGCCCCCGCTTCTGCAGGCTGCTGCCTGGTGGGCTGGGAGCGAGCTGGGGGCCAGGTCCCTGAGCATCCCCTGCTGCCCTACAGGGGCACCCCAAAACGCCTCCCCGGCCCCGCTTTGGCACGGGTGGGCGCTCTCCCTACCCGTGTTGGTGGACGTGGTGGCTCTCCACAACTATTGGGGCTCCGAATTGCGTAAAGAGCAGGGTGAGATTCCCTTTTTTTGAACAGAAACACTGAAATTTACACCCCCACCCCTCCAGGGTCTCTTCGCAAATCCATGTTGAATGCTTGCAGGCCAAGCAAAGCAGGGGGAAGGATTTCAGAAGTGACAGAAGATTTCCTTTGGGCATTTTCCAAAAAATGCAGCATTTCACTTGGGAAATGCCCGAGAGCTTGGTTGAAATCCTCGCAGCCAAGCTTTCACTGCCTGCTTTTAAAATGGCCTGCCTTTTTTTTTCCTTTCTCTTTCCAAAATAACCTTGCTAGGAGCAGGAAAAGTTGTGCAGACGGGCTGTGCGACCCCGGCTGAGCCGAGCGTGCAGCGGTGACCCGATGCGTTTTTCTGCTCGTGGGGCCGAAAAATCCACGTAGCATTTCGGGGTGGGTTTGGGGTCGGGCAGAACCCTCCTTTCCTCCTGTTTTGCTGGGGGGTGGCTGCGCCGGGGACTCACCGCAGAGGAATTTCCCCGCGTATCCTGTCCCTGGAGCGCTGACATGCCCCGCTCCCGGCCGGGACCTCTCCCCTTGGTGCGTGCGTTCATCCCCCAGCCGTGTCGGTGCTCGGCAGGAGGAGAGGGAAGTGACTCTGCCTGCGCTTGTCCCGGAGCCGTGAGTCACTCAATGGTTAAACACAGCCCGGCTTTGTAAGCTGGGAACTGCGCTTTGCAGCAGGATGGAGACGGAGCCAGGGCTCCTGCGAACCTTGGGCAAGCACCAGCCTGGAGCCCTTCCTCCCCAAACCCTCCTGTCTGGGCAGACCCTGGCCCGACGGTGCCCCGGGTGGGGATGGATGGGTGAGGGTATGGGGCTGGTGCCCCCATCCCTTGCCTTGTGAACCCCCCGGCTGCACCCCAGTGCCCCAGCAGCGCTGACACTGCAGGCGCTTCACCACCGAGTGTGGTGAAAAGGGGCTGTGGGGTGAAGCAGGGGCACTTCCACATGTTAGGGAGCGTCCGCATCCTGGGGGGGCTTCCTCGCTGTGGGGCTGGAGCCCCGGCTGGGAGGTGAGGCCAGAGGAGCTCGGTGCAGGCACTCAGCGCTCCCCTTCCCTTTGCACAGGTCCTCGGACGCTGCTCCTCTGCCTGGCTGGAAAAGAGAAACTCCTGCAACCCCCCCCTTGGTGACATCTTGAAGACAGCTCCTCGGCTGGGAGCGCGCACCGGAGCTGGACACCAGATTTTGGGAAGCAGCCTGCCAGGTTTCGGAGAGCAGCCCACGGCCGCAGCAGCTCCCCTGGGTGCAGCACGGGAGCGAGGGGCTGATGCGTGGGGATCGCCTTGGGCTCCCCACGTGCCCGTGTCCCCCCTCGGACGGCGCTCACGCTGCAGGGGACGCTGCCCGAGCAGAGCCAGCCCTCGGACTATGAGCAGCGCCTTGGCTCTTTGTGGGCTTGAGAGGTCGCTGAGCACCGCTCCCCAAGGCTGTGAAGGCAGCCGGCAGGATGCTGACGGCACCGCTCGGGCAGCCCTGTGGCTGCGGGGTGCCCAAAGGGGACGCAGGTGACAGTTTGCAGGGGACGGGGACGAGAGGTGGCCAGGGCTGCCATCACCTCGGGGACCTGCCGGCCCCGGCCCCGCTGCAGGAGGGGCACACGGGGCTGCTGGCAGGGCAGGCGAGCAGCAGGGAGCCCCATGGGCTCGGCGGTGATGCCCCGGACCCCGAACTCACCGGAGGCAGCCTGGCCGTGGGGGCCGAGCACGCAGCCCCCCCCAAATACCCCGACTCCGCCCCGGAGCTGCTCCCCACTGCCGCCAGCCCCACGGCTGACCCCAGCCAGGAGTGGAGGGTGGTGAAGATCAAGAGAGTCCTCATCAATCCCGCCAGCGAGCCGAGGAAAGCGAGTAAGCAAAACCCCCTTCTGCCACCTTCTGCCCTCCCCCAAAAAAACCCGGTTATGGGACGGGGCTGGGGCTGCCCGGCCGGCGGTGGGGATGCCGGGCTCTTCCCACGCGGGATGGTGGGGACGCGTGGGCCTGAGGTCGCAGCCACCCCGCTGAGCCCTGGGACGTGTTCATTTTGAGATGATCTCCGTGGCCTCAAAACCCCGGAGGAATCTGCGGCTTCCCTCGGGAGCGGGGGGAGGCAGCGGGGGGGTTCCCACAGTCTCCGAGAGCTCTCCCACACCGTGAGCGGGGCACGGGGGTGCCACAGGGGGTCAGAGCCAGTTCCTGGGGCACCCCCCGGGACACGGGCGCCTCTCCCCAGCCAGGGAGGGGGCGGCCGAGCTGCCCTGTGAGCCCCTCGCCTGCCGGGGGGATGAGTCCGCACGGGTGCCTCTGCTGCGGGCCTCCGGGCCATCTCTATTCCAGGCCCTTGTTTAAAAATTAAGCACTGTATTTCAGGCTGGCTGTTCCCTGTTGCAGCCCAGCCCCGTGCTCCGGCCGCAGCCCCTCTCGTGTCCCCGGGGAGATGCTCCCAGGGGAGATGCTCCGGCAGGATCACACCCACCCTCCTGCAGGCTTGGGGCCCATTTTTAAGCCGTGCTTCCACCCCTCTGTCTATTTCTCTCCCAAGCAGCTGTTACCTCAGCTGCCGGGGCAGGTGTGTCGCCGTCCCACTGGGAATTGGGCTCGGGGGGGTTGTTTTCCCCAAGCAGCCCCCGAGCCCAGGGAGGGATGGCACCGGCCACTCTCATTTCATCCTCACCCTTTTCACAGGCTCAAAATGGACCTGGTTTCCCAAATCCATCCCCTGGCCTCCCTCCTTTCGGGGTGCCCCAGGCCCTCGAAGCCAGCACCCTGGGGACAGGACGAGGGCTTGCTGATGGGAACCTCGGCCCTGCTCCTGGAAATGCTGCTCCGGCGGCTCCTCCAACCGCGCCTGCGGCATTTCGGGGCCTGCCGAGCAGACCGGGCAGCCCCAGCCAGCCCTCCCGTTCCTCACCCCGCTCGGGACGGTAGACATGCAGCGGAAAAGGTCAGGCCTGCCGCTGTCCGGGCTCAGCATTTTCCTAGCCCAAGCTCCGATCCAGCAGTCCCGCTGCCAGGCTGGAATTTTAAAGTAACTCAGCAGGTTTGTTGGAAAGAGCGTGTCTGCCCCGCTTCCTCCTCCTCCGAGTGAGATCACCGCCGTCCGCTGCCTGTGTCGCCGTCAGACTTTCCAGAGCCGCCGGGCAGGATGTCACCGAGGGTCCCGAGCCCTGGCAGCAGCACCGGGGCTTCCCCGGAAAAATAACCCCGCAGGTCTGTAAGGGCAGGGCTGGCCGCAGAGCAGGGGCAGGACACCAAGCTGGTGGCTCCGGGGCTGTCCCTGCAGCGGGGCGTTTGCAAGAGCATCCCCAGGAGAGGTCAGGAGGTGCCTGCTTTGCTCCTTTTCCCCTTGTCTGGCATTCTTGGTGTCAATGAAGGACACTCAGGAGATCGGGGAGCACCCGTCCCCACCCAAATTCGTGCAGGGGATCCCCCGAGCGGTGCAGAGCCACCCGGCAGGGTGTGCGGCCCCGGCGGGTTGGCACCTCTCCGGGCGGCTGGGGAACACGGGGAGCCCCGGGTCGAGGCTCCGGCTGGGAGCTGCGGGAGGCAGGACTGGTTTCTCTGTCTGGTGTGCAAATAAACAGAAGGGTTTGCTCCCCGGGGGCTGCCAAGCTAGCGCCAGGCTCCCTCAAAAACCAGAAAAGCACAAAAAAAAAAAAAAAAAAAAAGAAAAAAGCAAAGATCGGCAGGGAGAAAGGAAATTAGAAAGGCAAAAAAATAAGGCCAGGAGCTCATCCTGCGGTGCAGACGGGTGCAGGAATTGATGTGTGGGGTGGTGCCATGGATCCCACTGGCAGGGGAGGTGGGGAGCGGGTCCCCAGGTGGTGACCGTCGTGCCGGGGGCTCTGCGGGTCTCAGCCTCGGGGTCCCGCTGTTGGGATCCTGAAGTCAGGATCCTGGGGAGGTGATGCCACTCCCGGGGGGCGATCCGCTGTCCCCCCTGCTCGCTCAGAGCTGTGGTGCCCCAGCACCGCCCGTTGTGGAGTGCTCTTCCCAGGGTGTCCCCAGGGAGGTGACACCGGGCTTGGGTTTTTGCCCGGTTCCAAGTGTCCTGGGGAAATTGGCTGCGAGGGGAGACCCTGCTGCCCTGCCTGGGTCTGAAACGGAGCGTGCTGCGGGTCCTGGTGGTGCTGGGGGGGCAAGGGGCAGGGGTAAGGGGGTGCTCAGGGCAATAAGGGGTTGCTCAGGTTGGGTAAGGGGATGCTCAGGGCAGTTAAGGGGGTGCTCAAATTGGGTAAGGGGGTGCTCAGGGCACTAGGGGATGCTCAGGATTGGGTAAGGGGATGCTCAGGCTGGGTAAGGGGTTGCTCAGGGTGGGATCAAGGGGACGCTCCGGCTGCTCTCACCCCCCCGGGGGGCTCAGGGCAGACCCAGCAGGGCAGGGTGTCACGGGGGGGTGCCATGGCGGCGGCAGGGCTGCCCGCAGCACCGGGAGCGGGGTCCCCATCCCTTCCCGTCCCGTCGGGTCTGCTCCCACCCGACCCGACCCGACCCGCTCCGTTGCACCGGGACGGGCACGGGCAGGGCCGGCGGGACCCACGGCAGCCCCGGCCCGCCCGGCCCCCGCCCGCCGCCCCCCCCCGGGCCCGCTCCGAGGGCGGAGCTGCCGCAACTTTCCTGCCCGCCGCCTCCTCCCCCGGTGCAGTCGGGCGGCGGCACCGGCACCGGCACCGCGGGTAGGGGGGGGGCGGCGGGCAGCGGCTGCCCCGGGGCGGGGGGGGACGGGAACCGGGCGGGGGGGACACGGGGGAACCGAGCTGGAGGGCAGGGGGTCGGGGGGGCTGGGGCAGGGACCGGGGTTACGGGGGGCGCACGGGGGGGTGGGGGGATTTGGGGGCGCCCGGGGGGGCGCAGGGGGCTGGGGGTGCATAAGGGGGTGGGGGGGTCCGGGGGTGCCCCCCGGGGGGCGCAGCGGGGTGAGGAGGGCTGCGTGGTCTGGTCTGCATGGGAAGGAGCCCCCCCGTGTCCGCCCCCGAGCTGCAGCGGGCACAGGGAAGGACACACACGGGGTGCCCACGGGGTGCCCCTGGCCCTGCTGCTGCGGGGGGTGGATGGATGGATGGCAGGGCTGCCCCGCTCCAGCCTCTTTTGGGAGAGCTGACAGCTTAATTTTGGCCGGCCGGGGGGAAATGCTTGCTCCACGTCTGTGCCAGCAGCAGCCTCTTCTTCCCCAGCGCGGATGCGAGCAGGGCTCGGGCTGCCCGCTGCATCCCCTCGGGTGGTGTGCCCTAAAAAAAAAAAAAAAAAAAAGCAAAAAAACCCACCCCACCCCCTTCTCCTTTTTCCCCTCCGCTGGGAGATGGGAGCCCCAGGACTCGCTGCTCGGAGACTTTGGGGCGATTTCAGGCAGAATCGGGGCGAGTTTGGGTGCCGAGGGCCAGGCAAAGCCGGGGCACGGCTGCGAGCCAGGAGGAGCGCGGGGCAGCGGGGAGGCAAAGAGCTCCAAATCCAGCAAAGCCCTCGCGAGCTGAGCGCAGGGAAAACTTGCAAGCGAATCGAATTTTCTCGCTGTGCCAGATTTTGTCGCTGGCAGAGGCACCCGCGAGGAGAGGCCCCGCGCTCTGCGCCCTGCCAGGCAGCGCAGGGCTGCTCCCACCACCGTGCTCGCTGCCCAAGCCGGGGGTTTTAGGGTCTGCCGGGGCCAGCACGGGTAAAAATCTTGATGGAGTTTTCATATCCGGGCTATAAAAGGGTTGGAAGCTGGGAACGAGGCAAAAAATTGTCATATTTTTATCCATGCATGTTAATTGTTCCTAGCTAGCCAGACTGCCTGCCTGTGCTACCCTTCTTGTTTTCCTAGCAGCAGATTATTTGGGATAACTCTGGGAGCTGGAGGGAAGAGCAGGCTTCAATGTGAGCGCGTTTGTGAGCCCTGCGAAAAGTCCTGCACAGCTGTAGTTGGGGCAGAAGGCCAGCTGGCTTCCCTGCCACAAAACCTGCTTACATTTCCTCGGTGTCCAAAGCCCTCAGCACTGGGGTGGAAACGCCGGGTGCCCCCTCCCCAGCACCGCCGGGGTGTGGGTGTGTTTTCAGGCTGGCCAAGGCGCCGTGGTGTTGGGGCGGCTGAGCACCCAAACCAGGAGCAGGACAGAGCCCACGTGGAAGTGTCTGGAGTCAGGTGCCAGCGCAGAGTCCCAGGTTTCGTGTTTCCACTCGGGTACCTCGTGGCTTCTCCCTACGAGGACGTCTCACCAGCACCCGGTGCTCGTGGCCATCCGGACCTGCCAGGTGACAGCTCCCAGGTCACTATTTTTCTTCCCAAGATTGCTGTGTAATTCTCTGGTTTGGGGCTCGTTCACGGCACGGCGGAGCTGAGTATGTTGCACTTTGGCCTGGGAGGCATTTTCTTTTGGGGTTTCCCGTTGTGAGGCCACACCTGGCCTGAGCAGAGCTGCTGTGAGACCCCTCGTCAGCACCAGCAACTTCAGCTCAGTCTGTCAGCTTGGAGAGTCCTGGGGCATCTCCCCTCCCTGCAATCCAGGGCCAGGTCCTTGTCTTATTCCAGCTCTCGGGGTTGATGTCGGGGTAGGACAGGCTGCGTTCAGGGTGTGAGACATCCTTCAGCATCCTTTGGGGTCGGATGGCAACCCCAGCCTTTGCTGGATGCCTTTCAGATGCTCCCCAGTAGCCCTGCGAGGGGGGCCCCATCCTTTGCGTGGAAAGCTGAGCTAGAAAGATTTTTCTATTCCCATCTGGCCAGGAAGGGAGAACAACAAAAATGCCTTTCATCGCCCTCATCACCCTCACTCCGGAGGAGAGAGCAGAGTAGTGGTGCGGGACAGCCGACAGCTCGGGGAGAAGCTGGGAAGCCCGGCACCTTGGGGCTGCTGCTGGAACTCACTCCTGGGGCGGCTGGAGACCTTAGGAGCAAGTACCTAGATAGGTATATAGATAGAGCTATAGGCTGTGCTGGCCCCAGATGAAGTGCTTGGTGCTGAAACGATGCTCAGGGTGCTCATGGGGCTGCAGGCCGGCTGCTCATGCATGCCAGGGAGCATCTCACCTCCTGCCCCGGCATCCCAGCACCGCGGGGTTCGGGGATGTCCCCAAAGCGGTGGCAGAGCGCTGGCAGAGCTGGATTCATTGTTCTTGGAAGAAGCCGGGACATTTGGGGATGGGAGACGTTTCCTTCCTGAGAGGCAGCCCGCTGGCGAGCCGGTGAGCGGCGTGGGAAGGAAGGAAGGGAGAGGGGAAGAGCGCGACAAGAGCCACTCACCCTTTGGACCCGAGCTTTGGACGAGGCTCCCGTGCGTGGCCGGAAGCCTGTTTCCAGCACCGTGCGAGCCTCGGATGCCCTTGGCTGTACGGGGTTTTGCTTTCACCTCTTCTCCACGCTGCCCAGGCTCCCTGCAGCCCCACGCTCCTCCTTGCAGCTCCTGGACGTTTGCGGCGCGTTGAGCTCCGTCTGCCCGGAGCATGGGGCCATCAGCGGCTCTCAGGGCTGGTGGGGAAGGATGGAGCCAGGAGCAGGGGCTGCAGGAGCAGTCAGCTCAGGCTGGAGGCAGGAGGTGGCCCCTGGCCTTCACCTGGGGGGCTGGGGTGCTGTCCGTCTGTCCATCCGTCCGTCTGCCTGGCCATGTGCTGCATGTGCGGGGCGGTGCAGGCGGGAGTGACCGCAGCTCACAGCAGCCTCGGCCCCTCTTGGTTCCTCCGGGCTGCCCGAGGCTCCAGTGCTCTCCATCAAAGCGGGCTGAGAAGAGCAATCGCTGCTCCCTTGCAGAGCCAGGGATTTGCTCCCAACAGCTCAGGCAGAGGAGCCCTGGCACAGCTCCTGCCTCGGGGCCCTGGGAGCTGGGGGCAGATCCCGGGGGCAGATCCCAGGGGCAGATCCCGGGGGCAGATCCCCGCTCTGGTTGGCAGCACGGGGTGCGGGGGCTCTGCCGGCAGCTGGTCCAAGTGGGAAATCTCTGTCCCAGGGCTGAGTCATCCCTCCAGCGTGGAGGACACCCCCGAGGCCCCTCGGTTGCTGCTAAAAGGCAGTAGCGAGAGCGAGAGGCTCCAAAATGGCTCTGCAGAGAGCTCTGCTTCTTAGGCGGCCTCGGCCTCCAAGGGAGCGGGGATGCTGGGGTCGGAGCACGAAATTCGCAGACATCTGGAGCCTGCGGCTTGTTTCTCAACAGCTTGCCGGCCCCGTTTCCCCGCCGCCCCGCAGATAAACACGGCGAGGGCGAGCGGCGGAGCGGGACCCGCGGTGCTGGCCGCCCTCCAGCCAGCCCGGCCTCGCCGCCTGCCGGAGGAAGCCGCTTCCCCGCTCTGTGCCGCCGCCAAGGCAAATAGAAAAGTTGCCTTAAAACAATGCCGGCTGCGGGAGGGAGAGGGTTTGGATGCCAGCATCGCTGCTGCAGACGGGCTCATCGCTTCCAAGAGAGTTTCCACTGGCGTTTCTCCCTCCTCTCCCCTTGGCCTGGCTAAAACCCACCCGCTGTCGGGCCGCCCGAAAGCTTGGTCCTCCTTCCTCCTCCTCCTCCTCTTCCTCCTCCTCCTCCTCCTCTCCAGCCCCTTCCTCCGCACCGGCTGGGGGCTGAGCTATTTCTGGAGAGCATCGAGCTCTGCTCTGAGATGAAGGGCAGGGACTCGCACCCCCCTCAGGGGGTTGGTGGCCGGGCACTGCGTGCTGGCCCGTGCGGGGCTCGGTGACTTGCAGGAGTCCCCTGGCACCTGGGAAATGTGGTACGAGAGGGAGGGCTCTGCCGGAGCTGCCCAGGCTGGGTCTCCTTTCATCCTGCTGCAGCCAAAAGCAGGTCGAGATGCTGTGAGCTTCCATAAAGATGTGGCATGCGAGGGATAGGTGCTGCTTTCGGGATGTTTTAGAGGTGTTGGAAAGCCACCAGCGAGGGCTGGATGTGGGTGAATTCCCTAGGTTGGAGGGGGCGGTGCCACCCATGGGCACCATGGCATGGGGACACCAAGGCCGGGCAGCGGCTCCCCGCGGTGGCGGCACCATCCTGCACGCCTGAGAGGTGCTGGTGCTGGGACCGGCTGTGGTCCTGTGCCGGGGGTGGCAAGGGGAGGCAGGAGGGATGCAGGGCGAGGAAGAGGAGATGCCCAGCCCGGAGAAGCCTTCTCGCTTCACCACGAGCTCTCTGGAAGGATTTGGCTTAGTCACTCATCCCTTCCCTCGCTGGTAGGCTGAACCACTGCTTAAAATATCCTGGAAGGCTCCCAAGCGGCACAGAAGGCAAGAAAATGAAAAACACATGAAGGGAAAGGGGAGTGGACGCTGCCTGCGCCCAGAGGAGCTGGGCTCGGGGCAGGCAGCCCCGGCCACCCACCTCCATCCCCTGGACGGGGCTGGATCAGGGCGCCCGTGGCTGCGGTGCCGGGCACAGGGGGAGCAGGGGAGGGAGCCCACGGAGAGGAGGCTGGGGGCTGCCCCGGTCCCACTGCAGCGGGATTTGGTCCAAATGTTTAGGGTGGGATCTCCTGGGTGCTGGCAGTGGCCTCGGAGGGGCTGGGGACGCCCGGTGGCACGGCCCTTCCCCGGGCAGACGTGCGCGGCCGCGGGCGTTTCAGGGCGCGCTGGTAGGAAATGGCTCACCCCGAGAAAATGCCTTCCCGGCAGCTCCACATCCTTTCGGTGTCTGGGAAGGGCTTTCACCCTGACCTTTTGGCCAGCGCTCGAGAAGCCCAGCGGCTCTCAAAGGGGCTTTCAGCAGGTTTAGCAGGCGCTCGGCTGGCTGTTTTTAGCACTTTTATAGGCTCCAAAGGAATGAGGTTGGCGCGTAGCTGCGGGCTGTGTCTGACGGGTCAGGCTGTGCACAGCTTCTGTCGGCTGCTGCCATCTCGTGTTGCTCCACCAATAAGTCCTGGGCTGGACACCAGCCCCGTGGCGAGGTGATGGGGGCTGATGCTGCCCCGCTGGGTTCGTTCTCCTTCTTGCACGGGGCTGTGCACCGGGATTTGGGAGAGGGGCTCGGGGGGACACATGCTGGCCCCTTCCCTGCCCCATGCGTGTTGGAGCCAGGGGCTGAAACCCTGTGAGCTGCAACCTGAAACCTCCTGAAGCCTTTGGAGAAATTCCTTTCCCATACGGTCACTGCGATCAGCGCACAGAGCCCTGCAAGATAAACTGTCCTGCGGCCGGCGGGGCTCGGGGACGCGTTGGCCTCTGCTTCACTCGTCCTTGTTCAGTGGGAGCAATGGCCAGGGCAGCCCAGCAGTGGATGACTTCAGGGCTTCAGGGGTTATTTCCAGCAGGAACAAGTCTCTGCTCCCATAGGCAGCGCGCCCCAGCTGAAATAAGGCTCTGAAATAAGGAGGTGGGGCAGGGTTCTGCGTGCCCCCACGCTTTGGTGGCTTTGGGAACACACCGCCATGCAGAGCTGCAGCCCAGCACCTCGGGCAGGGGCTGTGCTGGGGGCGGGGGGGAGACCCCCGTTACCCCTGGGCTTTGGTCCCCCCTTCCAACCCCAGCCCTGCGCATCCCTCCTGCTGCAGCCCCCAGCTGCCGGTGAGGGGCTGGGGATCCCGGGAGAACCTCAAGGAGAGGCTGCAGGTGCTGCAGGGGGTGCCGAGCCCCGCTAACCCCCCCCTCTCCTCTCTCCCCAGGTCTCTCCCGCAGCTCCAGCCTCTCGGAGAAGGAGCTGAAGGAGGCGAGGGCGCGGAGCCGCAGGATCGTGGCGCAGCTCACCACGGCGCCCGGCCCCAGCTCCAAGGGCGTGCTGCTCTTCCACCGCCGCAAGCAGCGCGTCGACGGGCTCACCGGCACCGGCGCGGGGCATGGCACGGGGCTGCCGCTGAGCCCGGCGCCTCGGCAAGGAGCCATGGAGGAGGGCGAGGGGCACGGCACCCGGGGGACACCGCCGGAGCCTGCTGATGACCAGCAGGTCCCGCTGAGCATCTACCTGAAGGAGAACATGGCACCGGCCGCCACCAATGGCCTGCACGAGAGGGAGCGGGCAGAGGGAGAAGTAGGGAAGCTCGGGGGGATGCAGGATGGCATTGGGGTGAGCGTGGCTGCTCCCGTTCCACCGCAGAACGTGCACGTCCCCGAGCAGAAGAACGGCGAGGTGCCCAGTGCGCCCATGGGGGCAGGTAGCACGCCCATGGGGACAGCCAGCGTGACCATAGGGACAGGGAATGCACCTGTGGGGACGGCCAGCATAACCATGGGGACAGGTAACACACCTGTGGGGACGGCCAGCGTGACCATGGGGACAGGCAACGCAGCTGTGGAGATGCCCAGTGTGCCCATGGGGACAGCCAACACACCGATGGGGACGGCAAACGCACCCATGGGGACAGCCAGCGTGCCCATGGGGATGCCAAGTGAGCCCATGGGGATGCCCAGCGCACCCGTGGGGACAGCCAGCTCACCCATGGGGACAGCCAGCGCACCCATGGGGACAGCCACCCCAGCTGGGCAGGCGCAGAACGGCGCACGGAGCAGGCAGTACTACGAGGTCCACCTCACCCTGGCCAAGCCCAAGCCTGTGAAGAACCGGACGGCCAGGCCGTTCGGCACCCAGAAGGCCACGACACCAAGCCAGGGGCCGAGCCAGCCCCCCGAGCGAGCCCCCGCTGCCGCCGAGCTGCCCCCTCCGCCCACCTATGCGGAGACGCTGGGCAGCCCCCCGCCGCTCAGCAGGGTCCGCTCGCCCCCTGCCTACTCGGCCCTGTACCCCCCTGTGGAGCAGAAGGTGCTGCAGAGCCCCGTCCACGGGGTTGGGGCAGTGCCCCCTCTGCCCAAAACGGGCATCCTGGAGGAGTCGGCGGCCCGCAGGGCCCACAAGAAGTCCATGTTCACCTTCGTCGAGAAGCCGAAGCTGGGCCCCAACCCTGACCTGCTGGATTTGGTGCAGAGCGCGGACATCAGGAAGAAGCAGAAGGAGCACGGGGAGCCCGGTGCCGAGGACGAGCCCTTCGCCCTGGGGGCAGAAGCCTCCAACTTCGTCCCCAGCAGCGCAGCCAGGGGCGGGCAGCACCTCCCGCCGGCCGACGATGCTCCGGCGTGGTCGTCCTGCCTCAAGTCCCCCACCATCCAGCCGAAGCCGAAGCCGCAGCCCAGCCACAACCTCACCGAAGCCAGAGGGAAGGGAGCCGAGCTCTTCGCCCGCAGGCAGTCCCGCATGGAGAAGTTCATCATCGAGGCTCCCTCCCAGCCCGACCTGCTCCGCTCCCCGTCGCCCACCATGTCCCTGCCTCCCTCCTGGAAGTACGATGCCAACGCTTGCCTGTCACCCATGGTCTCCAGGCACCCCGTCAAGAGTCCCTGCAGGCCCTCCAAAACCCCCCCGGCGTCTCTTTACGGCAGCGCCCTGACGGAGAACGAGGTCTCCCAGAAGGAGCTGGAGATCTCCAAGCACCAGCCCTACCAGCTCCAGTCTTCGCTCTTCATCCTCTCCCCATCCAAAGGGCCGCCGAGGTCCGTGCCCCGGGAGGTGCCACCGCCCAGACCCTCCCTCCCCGACGCCTACCCCTGCCCTCAGCGAACGTCCTGCCCGACCTCTCCGTTGCCTCCTTCCCCCGTTTGGCACCCTCCTGCGGTGCCCGGGGCCGGCGGGGCGGCCTCCAGCCCCTTCCCCAGTGCCACCGGGGCTCTGCCCCTGCCTCCGGGCAGCCACCCTGCTCCCGGAGCCCCGGCGGAGCTGCTGCTGGCCTCGCCGTGCCGCCGAGTGAAGGGGGGCTTCCAGGCGCCCCGACCCTCCTACTCCACCAGGAACGCGGGGATCGAGCCGCAGGTGTGGAAACCTTCCTTTTACTACAAGTAGCGGGGGCGGAGAGAACACGGAGCGGGTTTTAGGCTCCCCTCCGCCGGCCGAGTCCTCTCTGATTGCTCACGGGTGTGCAAAAGGCTGAACCGACCCAAAAAAAGGGGGAAAAAAAAAAGAAAAAAAGAAGTAGCTCAACGGCTTCCAGGGCAGTGCAGGGAGTGAGAGGACGTGGTGCTGAGCCCCTCCGTGTGCCAGGAGCCACGTGTTTGTGCTGAGCGGGTCTGGGGGCGTAAAGCACACGGACCCCCAAGTGGTAACAGGAGCCCGGCCGCCCCGCGGTGCCTCCGGTGCTTTCTCTCTTCTCTTGCCTGGAAACTTTCTGGAGCATCACAGCTCTGCCTCCGTCTCTTTTCTCGCCTCCTGCATTTCCAGCCCCGTCCGTCCTGCCGCAGCCCCTCCGGCCCGCCGGCTCCCAGCCGCCTCGTACCAAAGCCTGGCCGCGGGGACGCGCCGCCTTCCCACCTCACTGTGCCTGCTCCTGTCTCTTCTGCTGCTCTTTAGGGACTTGTTTGCTCCCACGCTGCGGAGGACAGCCACCACCTCCCCGGGGAAGAGACCGCAGGGCTGGGGACACCGCGGGGGTCCCTGTCCCTCCCGGCGCCCCCTCGTCTCTCCGCAGCCCCGACCTGCGGTCAGGTGCGGGGGGTGAGGTATGGTAGGACCCATCGGTGGGTGGGACTGATCCTGCTCTTCTCTAAGCTCTTTGTCTGGGAGCAGCTCCCTGGGCAGGCAGAGACACTGACCTGCTGGAGCTGGTGCTGAGCAAGGCGGGCGTAGCGGGGGGACGAGGGATGGGCACGGGCAGGGCTCGGCGCTGGCGGTCTGGAGGCAGTTTCCACGGCTGCAGCAGCACGTGCGGGATGCTCCTGGCTCACCCTGGGAGCAGAGGTGCCCCTCGCCCAGATTCTGGCTTCCTCTGCAGTGGGAAAAATCGACCAGGGCAGGGATGTGCCCTCGGGGACGGGGAGCTGCCTGCGCAGCGCTCCGTGAGCCCCTCGCTCCTGCTGCTCTCTGCATTAATGAGTTGCCTTTCGACTGTGCTTTTATTTCTCCTGCCTTTTCCCCCCCTCTTTCTGAATACACTCACGTGCACTGTCAGACTGTCTCTTCTCTTTCCTGCTGCCTCGGGAGGAGCTGCGGGGCGGCGAAGCCTCGCCGTGCTTGGCACCAGGGGCTCGGACCCCCAGCACCCTCAGGGGGCTCTGTGCCATCAGCACATAGTGAGAGATCCTGGCTCATATTTTGGGGCAAGGATGATGAAGCACACCCTCGGGGGGGGGGGGGGGGGGGGGGGGGGGGTTGTTAATGGCGCCATATACCCAGGCAGGGACACAAGCCTTATTGCAGGGATTTAACCCTGCCCCAGCACTGCGGAGCAGGGGGATGCGCCCATGTACCCGCACCTGCCCGGAGTGTTCCTTCGCTCTCCAGGGCTTGAAAAATGATCAGTGGTGGTGGTGGGGCATCAGAGCTGGTGCCCTCTTGCCCCTTTTTCTCCAGCACGGATGCTCTGTCCCCTTCTCCCCCCGGTGGGGCCGCTAACCTGCTCTCTGTCCCCTCCAGGACAGGCGGCCGTCCCTCCCCGCCTCGCCCACCTGGACGCCCCGGTCTGCGCGGCGCCAGGGCAGCCTGGACGGCTGGGCCAGCCCGGCCTCGGTGCCCGAGCTGGACGAGGGCCCCCCCAGGTCCCCGCCGTGGAGCGAGCGGTCGCTGTCCCCGCTGCAGCAGGACGCCGACCCCCGGGCCAGCCGGCAGATGCAAGCGCGGCTCGCCAGGAACATCATCAACGCTGCCCGCAGGAAGAGCTCCTCGCCCAAAGCCGTGGGGACGGAGGGCTCCCGGCCCTTCACCCCCCCGGCCACCAGCCCCCGGGCCGTGGGGTCCCCCAGCTTGCCACGATCCCCCCGGCCGGAGGGGTGCAGAGCCCCGGCCCCGCAGGCTGCCACCTCCGCCTGCAGCGTGCTGGCCGCACCGGGCAGCCCCTCGCCCACCTACAAGAGCCCCCTGCCATCGCCCCGGGTGGACGGGTCCCGCTCCTGTGCCTCCCCCGGGGTGTCCCGAGCCACCTGGGCAGAGGGACGCCGGCTCCTGCTGTCACCTGGCGCTGCCGGGCCGTCCCCGACCCCCAAGAGCCCCCTGCCATCGCCGGTGGTGGGCGCGCGGTCCCCCGCCAAGCGCTACAGCTCCCGGTCCCCGACGGACTCGGACGTCTCCCTCGACTCCGAAGACTCGGGGGCCAAGAGCCCGGGCATCCACAGCTTCAACCTGTGTCCCCGCGGCTGGACCGGGAGCCTGCGGCTGAAGCCGGGGGGGCTGCCTTCGGGGGCCCCCTGCACCTCCTAGAGCAGCCAGCCCCGGCCACGCCGCACCGCCAGCCCCCTGTGGTGCCACCCGAGGGTGGCAAGGGGCGAGGGACGGTGCCCCCGCAGCGGGTCCCCAGGCAGGGAGAGGCACGGACGAGGGCTGGGGATGCGCGGAGCGTCCCCGTCCCCATCGGCGTGCCGCCGGGGTCAGCTGCCTCCCACCTGCCCGCGGTCCCATGGCCCAGCTCTATTTTTACCAGCCTAACCTTTCGGGGCAGGACTGCGTGGTCAGCAGGGAGAGCAGGGCAGCTGGCGGGGGGGGGACACAGCCCCTGGACGTCCCCTGTGCCCGGCGCCCCCCAGCTCCGGTTTCCCGGGGTGGCCCTGGCAGCGCTGGCACCCGCGGGGTCACCGCGCGCCCCTCGGGTGGGTACCGTGGCCGGGACACCCTGCCCCAGCAGGGTCTGACCCTGCGGGTCCGGCTGGTTTCAGCCGAAACCAGATCTCGAGGAGGAAAAGTTCATGTTTTGTTCCCCCGATCCCCAAATCCTGCTCGCTTTTCTTTCAACCTTTGACCCTTTCTCCATGGAATTCCCCCCCAGATTCTTCCCCAGTGACGATGAAGAGAGCCAAAGTTATTTATTGCCATGCCGAGGGGCCCGTGGGCAGGTTACCTCCCACTGCGCCCGGGCAAAGAGAGGGCCAGCGCCACCCCCAGCACTGTCACTGTCCCCAGCACTGTCGCTGTCCCCAGCCCCGGGCTCACCCCATCCCCACCCTGCGGGACCGAGGGACCTGGCAGGGGCAGAGGGCACAGTGACAGGGGGGCTGTGGGGGTCAGAAGGAAGCGGTACAGGTTGCAGAGGGTTTGAGGGAGGTCTCGGTGCGGGAGGTGTTGCTGAGAGGGTCTCGGGGACAGGTCGGGGGCTCCCTGCATGGGGCAGAGCTCGAGGGCACAGTGCTGGCGGGTGGGTGCTCAGGGTGATGGGGGGGGAGGGCAGCAGGGTAGGCACGGTTACGTGGCAGAGCCCGGGGAGGGCAATAACGGGCCCCCACAGTGCTTCCCCCCCGAGTAGGAGCCGGTCTGGGGTGCTGGGAGATGCCAAGGCAGTGACCCTCCACAGCCCCTCGCCCAGGGGGGGTGCGGCGTGCACGAGGGCTGTTGGGGCACGGCCCCAGGTCACCCCATCCCTTCCCCTGGGGCACGCCGTGGGGGCAACCCCGTCCCTGGTCCCTGCCCCTCCGCCCCCCAGGAGCTGCCCTTCCCCACCGCCTTCGCCACCCAGTTGTGTACCCAGCTCAGCAATAAAGGGCCGTTATCCCACCCGTTATCCCACCGCCTGCCTGCCTGCCTGCCTCCCTCCCGCCCCGAGGGGCCCCGACACGTGCGGCCACCTCCTGCTGCCGCTGCACAGCCCCATTTGGTGCTGGGGTGACACCGTCCTGGTCCCCAAGGAACAGCCCCACTCGGTGCCGGGGTCACACCACGGCGGTCCCCAAGGGTGAGCCCTGCTCCGCCCCCTTTCTCAGCCAGAAATAACTGCTGTCCTGCCGCCGGACCTTGGCACCCCGTCCGGAGCCCAGCACGGCTCGGGGCGAGCAGCGCAGAGCCCCAGGTGCTGCGCAGAGCCAGCTGGGGCCACCAAAGGCTGGTGGCTGGAGCCAGGCTGTGTCCTCGTCCCCAGCGCAGCCAGAGAGCATCGCCGGTATCTCAAGGAGCCCCCCGGGCAGGTAGGGGGGGGCGAGGTCCCAAACTTGGGTCAGCGGGTGGGGGGGTGCACGGGGCGTGGGGACAGCCCAGCCGTGGGGTCTCCCATGGGACAGGAGAGGCACAGAGGGAGCGGGGAGGGGGGGTTGAGAGAAGGGGTGAGCGGGTCCTGGGCTCTCCAGGCGAGGATGGGAGATATTGGACCCAGAGCTGGCGAGGAGCCCTGCGCCAGGCACCGCGCAGCCCCAGCCCTGGGGGTCCCTGTGCTGCCCGGGGCTTTTAGGGAAGGTGACAGCTTTAGTCTGAGCCAAGAGATGTGGGATGCACCAAGCCACAGCCCCTCTCCTTGCTGCTTTGCCGAGCTTCGTGTTCTGGCCGCTGCAGGTGCATTTTGGGCTGGCAGCACAGGGGGGGCACCTCCATCCTGCCCCTGAGGCGAGGAGCTGGGAGCTGAGGAGCCCGGCCCCGCTGCTCCTCCCGGTGCCCCCCAGCCCCACCAGGGGGGACAGGCGGTGGCCCCGCGCCCCGGCTCACCCCGCTGCCTGGGCTGGGCTGGCCCTGCAGGGTCGGGGCTGCAGCTCCTGCACCGCTTGGGCCAGCGGCTGAAAATAGCTCTGCTGAGTCGGTGGTGCTGGTGCGGGGGCTGTCAGCACCTCTGCTCGTCCGGCCGGCCGTGGGTGCTGCTCCGAGCGGGGCTCGGCCCCGGGGACACCGCTCGCTGCAGGCAGGGACGATGCTGGGGGCATTTTCTGCCCTAAAGAACGGCAAAGAGGGAAGATGACGGGCACGGGGTGGTGCCGAGCTTCCCGAGGGGCTCTGGTGGGGGTGAGATGAGAGGGTGACAACAGCAAAGGTGGGCTGGGGGACACGGAGCGCGAGCACCCCAAGGCGCTGTGCACACAAACACGGCTCTGCTCCCACCCACGGGTTAACGGGGGGCACCCCCGGGCCCTGCACATCCCCAGGGGCTGCTGTGGGGAGCCCCCAAGCACCCGAGGCAGGGAAGAGAGGTGACCCCAGGCACTGCTGCCAGGTGGGGACAGCCTGGCAGCCCCTGTGGCACACCGGGGACTGGCGTGTCCCCGTGCCCAGCCATCACCCGCGGCCACCTCTCTTGCAGCCGGCCAGGAGCCGTCCCCACCCCGTAGCCCTGCCCCAGGAGCGTGGCAGCGGGCGATGACCATCATGAAACCAGACCCTGGAGATGGTAAGCGGGGGGGGGGGGTGCACAGGGAATGCCACCAAACCGTGCGAGGGGCCCCCCAGCAGCTATCCCATCCTCTCCCCTGGTGTCCCCAGCACCCCAGCTGGACCTGGGCAAGAAGGTGAGCACGCCGCAGGACGTGATGCTGGAGGAGCTCTCCCTGAGCACCAACCGCGGCTCCCAGCTCTTCCAGCAGCGGCAGAGGCGGATGCAGCGCTTCGTCTTCGAGCACCCCAGCGGCTACAGGAAGGTGGGAGCCCAGCTCCGGGCAGGACGGTGTCCCTGGGCTCTCGCAGCCTTTGCAGGGAATCCCTTCCTTGCAGGGCTCCAGCGGAGCAGCCACGCTCGGTGCCTACGCTGAGGCTAAGGGAGAGGAGAGGGGACGGCTCGGCAGAGCGCGGGGCGAGCACCAAGGGGGTGCCTCCTGCCCCCTGCGCCCCCACCGACCCCTCTCCTCCCCCCCTCGCAGCTCCCAGCGCCGGGTGGCTCGCACGGCACCGGGAAAGCCGGGCTGGAGGGGACGGCGAACGAGTGGTCGGTGGGTACCTGGGGAGGCAGCAGCTCCCCCTGCTCAGCAGGACAGGGCTCCTGCCCGCACCCTGCCAGCTCAGGTGCTGAGCCCCGAGCCTTCCCCCCGCAGGCTGGGGACGCCGAGGGCCAGCAGAGCTTCCACTCGGAGCTGCACGTGGCAGCGTCGCCCCAGGGCGGCCCTCCTGAGGTGCCCAAGAAGTCGGAGAAAGCCCTGCAGATGGGCAGAGTCCTCAACCCAGACAATCTGGCCCCAGGTAAGCGCTCGCACCCCGAAGGCAACCCCGCTGCGATCGCCGTGCAGTGCCACAGGGACCCCCGGGAGCCCCCAGGTCTGGCTCTGGGAGGAGGCGATGCGAGTGTTGGGCTCGCACCCTGCTCCCACCCTGGGGCGGAGGGGCTTCTCCTCGTCCCTGCGATCCCAAAAGCCCTGGAGGTTACGGGACCAAGAGGGAGGCAGCCCTGCCGCACGGCCTCCTTGGATCTGGGGATGTATGAACACAGCTGCTCTTACACACACATAACCCCCCCGCCCGGCTCGCCCTGCAGCAGCAAACGCCGCCTCTCCCCCCTCGCAGGGTACTCAGGGCCCCTCAGAGAAGTGCCCCCGGAGAAGTTCAACGTCACCGCCATCCCCAAGGGCTACCGCTCCCCGTGGCAGGGGCTCCTCGGCGACAAGGACAAGGCTGCGGGCAGAGAGAACCAGCTGCCCATGAAACCCTCGTACGGGGAGTTCATCAGCTTCAACAGGTGAGGCTGGCCGAGGCGCGGGTGTCACCATCCATCTGTCCGTCCGTCCGTCCGTCCGTCGGCCACCTCCAGCCTCGGCTCCGCCACTGGCTCACGCGGCCTTAAGGACTTGATCCCCCTGGGATCTGAATTCCCAGCTGAATTCCCCTCACTGGCGTGGGGAGCTCCTTCCCGGGGAAGCAATCACCGATGCTCCCCGCCAGGATCAGCTCAGGGCTGGGCGGAGGAGTGGCAGAGGCAGTGCCAACCTCTCTCCTAATTCCCCAAGGTATCCGAGCAGCTGCTGGAAGCGCGGGGGTACGAGGTTAATCTCCCCACAAGGTGCTAAGAGGTCACCAGATCCCTTCCAAACGCGTGCTTGGGATTGAAGGCTCCAGGCCCGCTTCTGGTGGCTGGGCCTGGCGAGCTCCGCGTCCCGCGGCTGCTTCCAGCCAAGCACGGCTGCTGGGCCTCCTGCGTGCCCCCAAATTACGTGGGGGGTCAAGGTTAGGGACGTGGAATGGACACTGCCGAGGAAAAATGCCTCTCAGGAAAGGTGTTTGGTGGGGATTCAGATGGCGGAGGCGGTACCAGCAACCCAGGGTAGAGATGAGAATTGAGCTTTTAAGCTGAGCATCGTCTCAGGGAACGTGTGAACCGAGCTCTTGTCTCTGCTCCTCGCTGAAAGCCTCCTTCACGAGGATGAAGGTACGTAGGCAAGCTGTGAGGGCCCCAAATCCCACCGGAGTTCCCTGCTGGGACCCAGCTCTGCTCCTCCAGCAGACCGCACTGCGGCCTCACCACGGATTTAAGTCGCGGGGGACATCGCTGCTGTGCTTTGAAAGCTTGGCACCGCCTCCACGTTTCCTCTCCACGCCTCTGAAAGCTTGACAGAGCGCTGGTCTGTACTGGTCAGTACTGGAGCAGAGCTGAGGGGGAGGAAACCCAGCGGGCAGCCAAGGGAAAGCGAGCTGAGGGAGAGCAAGGAGAAGCCGAGGGGCTGCGAGAGCTCTCCCCTCAGCACCCCTCCCCAGTTAGCCGTCCCCGGCACCCCGCTGCAGCGACGTCGGAGGAGCTGCTGCAGGCGGAGCCCAAGGAGCTGCTGCAGACGCCCGGCTCTTTGCTTTCAGCATTTATCCGTTTCCTGCCTCGGCATTTATTTGCGGGCAGGGACCGAAGCAAGGGCATGTTTTGAATAATGCTTTACCCTGTGCCGTTTCTCCCCTCTCACACGCTGCCTTTCTATTTAAAGGCCTGAACTGTTATTTAATACAGATGGATGCTAATTTAACACCAAGCCTCTTGCCACCTCCTCTAATTCTTCACTGAGGCATGAAGATTCAGGCAGCCAATCTGCTTTTAACTGGGCTTTTCATGATCTTCCAAGCTGTTGGCTTTTAAATCACTTCTCAGTTCATCAAATACCAAACGGCAGAAAAACACGCTTTTTGGAACAGCTCGGCTAGCGAGAAGCCAGCAGCCTTGCCTAAAGCTAGGCGAACCCCAGCACAGCCCGCGTGTGTCACAGGGCAAGGCAAAGTTCACCATCTCAACAGCAACCGCACTGAGGCAGTCTGATTTATTCCCAGCTTTAAAAATTCGGGCTGTGATGCAGAGACCTTCGGCCGGCTCGCTAAGGTGCGCTACTTTAGGAGAGAGCGAGAACAAAGCTTTGAAAACGCCTGTCTTTTCCCAGAAGGGAGGCTGTTTCTGGAACAAACCCCTCTCCTTTACCTCTCCCCCCCTTATTTCTCCCTAGGACACTGTTGCAAAACAGTGCCACATTACTCATGCTGGAGCAGCGCTTCCCAAAGCAAACATTCCCAGCTCTGCCTCGTTGATAGGTCCAAAACCAACATTCCCGGCGTTCGGGGAGCTGGCGCTCTCTTCCCCGGTCCCTCTGCACATTTCTCCAGGAAGGGATGACAGCTCTTGCCCCCGCACTGCTCCTCCTCTTAGTCAGAGTTGGAGAAGCTGTCCCAAAAGGCCGGCTGGAACGAGGGCCAGGAGAAAGACATTTGCCTGCACATGTGCTAGAGCAATCAGGAGGCAGCAGGAGGAGCCCCGGCCCCTGCACAACACGTTATCCGCAGACAAGTCACTGCCTAGGGACCGGTGGGTTCATCACCACCACCTGCTCCCTTAATCTAAGCCTTCTCACGTCTCTGGCTGGTGGTAGAGCCCGTGGCAACAGGCCGTGGTGAAGCAGCAGCACGCTTCCCCCCTCCCCGTACAGCCACGGGCACTCACGCACCAAGAACCACTGCCCAGGCCTGCCAAAGCTCGAGCTGAAGTGTGCTCCGTGCAAGGGAAGCACCTTGCCGGGCCAGCAGAGATTGTAAAAGCATCCTGGGGAGGAAAAGAAGGGGGTGGTCATTTGCTAAAGGTGGGGCTCCTTGAGTTAAAAGGTCCAGACCTGCTTTTTTCACCTTCGCACCACCACAGCCTCTCTGTGACGTGCTAAGTTCACTTTTCTTGCGCTGCAGGACTCCCACCCCGTTTGACAGAGCAGTGCTCAGCGACCTCTTCTACGTGCCTGCCGCCGAGCTGGACAACCTGAGCGGTCTGGAGCTGATTTCCCAGAGGCCCAACTTCAACAGAGTACCGCAGGGCTGGGCGCGGGTCCTCCCGGAGAGCGACGAGCTGTAGCACCCCCGCTCCCTTCCCCATCGCCACGGATGCTTTTCTCGCTAGACTCAACCGTACTTTGCACAGCAGGGGAGAGGGGAGTAAGTGTTCTCGCCTAGCGTTTCGGGAAAGCTAAGCCAGAGGTCTCGGCTCGTCGTCCTTTTCCACGGGATTTGAACAAGCTCAAGCCTGGGACCATTCTGAGTTCCCCTCATACCAGCCGCTGTCACAAGGGCATTTAGCGCTAAGCTAAGCAGCCACGTTCTCATCGCTCACGCAAGGAGATCCCCGTAGGCTCCCATAACCATCACCCCATGACACGCCCCGTACAGGCTGTCGTCCCCCCCCCCCCCCCCCCCCGCGTCATGGGGCACGGCGGCACTACCGGCCGCAAGGCACCGAGCGGTCCCGCCGCTGCTCCGCTGGCACACACCCTGCTCCGACAGGTGGTGGGGAGAAATTCCAGCCGAAGGACAGCAAAAGGAGGCGAGGACTGCAGAACACCAGCAGGACGCGCAACCAGAGGCACTGGAATGTTAAAAGCGGTGACCTCAGGCTTGGCCGGACAGCACGAAGGATGAGCTGGTCACCCGCCTGCTTACCACACAGCACGACCCCGACACGGGAGGGGAACGCTGGGAGCTGGAACCTTGTGCCACTTTTTCCATGAGCTGCTGGCTAGCACGTGGCAGCTGTTATTTTGCCCTTCCTACCTGCACGCCTTGCTTGAACATCTCAGCCCTTTGATCCTCCTACGCCAGGTTTGCTTCATACAGCCGGCCGATAAGGATCGGGCCCCGCCTGGGACAGATGCGCGGCAAAACTGCGCCAGTCTGGGGTGTCTGAAAGAAACTGCCGGGGTGTTCGGGTAACTTCAACATCAGTGGGAAGGAAAAGCAGTGCAGTCATGTCCCTAGAGTAAGCGTGGACTTCTTAAATGCAAACATTAGCAGTGAGAATTTGACTACGCTTTTTTTCTCCCAGCATTGGCAGCCGGTGGGACATGCAGCCAACACCAGTTCTTAGGAGAGACACCAAAAACTTACAAAAAGCCCTGCCACCCGCCAACCAAAACCTCTAACATAACACACGCTTTCTACAACTGCTTTTGTCAAGTTCTTAACGTCACCCTTATTTAGTCCTGTGAAACCAGGAGCACTGGGATAAAAGCATTTTTTTCCACCGCAGTGGTTAAACCAGGCAAGTAAATTTTGTGGTAACAATGCAGTTAACAGCTGCCTTGCTTATAAAGCGCATTCTAATACTGTGCAGACGTGCAGAGAAAATCCCAGGCAGGGATTCTGCTGCGACAACACACCATTCGGGCAGGAAACGTGCATTTCTCTGCTCTTCCCGCAGAAGCACGAGGGGATAAGCAAACGTAAAGAATAAAGGTCTAGTCCTCTAACATTAAAAATTTGTGATGTACGACTGCTGTCCTGTTCTAAACCCACCTCTCTTCCCTCTGTCCATCAGCGGGACACACGTACCCCTGGGGAACCTGGCTGGAAAACAAATAAATTGCTATAATGTACACCTTGTTTGCATTCAAGATCTGTCTGCAGTGCCCACGGGCCCACTGGAGCCTCGGGGACAGCAGCAGCACGCAGCACAGCCCTCCTGATCCCCCAGCGTGCCTCAGCCTCCCCTAACACCGCCTGGGATGTCTCTTACCTGACAAAAACTAAACTAACCACCTGAGCCCACAGCTCAGCCCTTCCTCCAGGGAAGGCCAGCTTGTGCTGCAGCCGCGCCCCTGGGGCCACGCCAGCACTGGCAGCATCACGCACGCCTTTGGTGGCAGCATCGGTGGGACCCGCTGGCATCGCGCAGGTCAGCGCAAGGAACCAGAACGGGACCCACTGTCACAGCCCACTCCTCGCCCCGGCTTTGGCAGCAGCCGAATCAATCAAAGCCCTCAGACGCCCTGCTCCAGGAAGCGGGGTCTAAGCAAAGTGTTGAAAAACTCATGTATTTAATGTATTTTTTTCAAACAAGCGAAGGAGTCTTCAGAACAGGTCCCGTCATGTTTTGCTTTACAGAAAGATGCCCACAGATCAGTTACATGAAAGCAGCAGACATACAGGTATCTTAAAATCCTCTGGCCACGTGCCCACACACCTTATTCAACGGCAGGCTCCATGCAGTTGCTCCTAGACAAATGCTACAGTTGGAGCACAGAAAGAAAAGTTTCACGTCTTATTAAATCAGAAAGATGTTGGATCCATCTCAGAGTTTAAGAAGAGACCGTATCCAAACGCCTTGAAAGCCCTGATCGTGTCCTGTAAATACGCAGGACGAGTCTGCAGCTGTACTGTGCTGCTGACAGCTGCGGGGGGGCACACGAGCACCTTCTGGGGAGCGTCACCGGGTTAGAACTGCTAACCTGTCACTCCAGGTCACGCCTGCATCACCAGGGGGCTGCTTGCACAACCCAACTTTTCTTGCTCGGGACACGCGGGATTAGAAGTGAAGCACCAGAAAGTTTCTTTCCGTTAAAAGTTTTTAAAAAGTAGGGGAAAAAAATTCTGTGGCGCTGGTAAGGTAAAGCCATGGGTTTGGCACACGTGACAAGCTTGTTTTTCTGCTCTTATTCAGTCCTGGCTCGATACCACAAGATTAATACGTCATTAGAGTAACAAGTCATTGGCTACTTGACACAGAGAAGTCTCTCGTTACACTTAAATAGTCCACAGTGCTCAGCCTGAGGATATCAAACGGGCTTGAAGAGGGTTTGGTTTTTGTTTTTCCAGAAGTTTATTTCAAAAGTGTGCAAATGGGATACACTACGAGCACTGTAATTCTGGTACACCTGATCCACAGACCCCCCTGCCAGCCCTTCTTGTCTGCCCCCCACCCCCCGATACTAAACGAAAGACCTGGGCTGTATCAGCGATCCGATAGCTAACGGTGACACAGAGCTCAGCTTGCCCAGCGTCTGCAAGCAGGGAAATAAGGCTTCTCTAGCTCACCCACAGCTCAACATACGGCACTACCATGGTAACTAGAAAATAACATTTACTTAAACGACGAGGGTGACACGATGTGCTAGGGGCTGCTGTGCTTTCCCGCGTGGGCGCCCATCCTCTGGGGATCTTGAGACGGGTAGTGAATGGGGCCTGGCGCTCTCATGAAGGGAGGCGGTGGCCCCATGGCGTGGAACATGTGTGGTCCAAAACCTGCAGAAAGAGTTGTCACGTTCAGACACAGCAAGAGAACAAACAACGCGTGTGTACTGCTGTTTGAAACCGCCAACAGAGAACGCTTGGCCACCAGCTGCACCTCAGAGAGGTGCCCATCTCCCGCGATTCCTCAAATTCCTTCCTCTCTTCCCAGTAAAACTGGGAGCAATCCTTACCCAACACGCATTCCTAGTCACAGATAAAAGCTGGTGGGGGACTGCCATGGGTGTCTGTAATGCCAATCTAAGTGATTTCTACTCAGCTGTGGAGCAACCAAAGAGTCTGACATCCCACAAAAAGACCTTCAGACAGATGCATGTACACAAACGCAGGCTTGCGTTCAACCAGCTGCGGAAATACCCTCTGAAGTTCAGGTCAGTGCAGCATTTACGCAGCCAGCAAATGCCCCAGGTAGGTCTGAATACCCGTAACAGGGATCTCTAACGTGCCTCAACATTTGCAAGTGAATTACCTACCACAACAGGCAGCTCAGTTTAATCAAACTGTGCTGACAGCTCCTCTTATATCATCGTTTCAGACCGTCTCATCAGGAAAATCAATACAGGGTATCCATCAGTGCTACAGTTAAGCTGAGCAAGGAGGAGCAGACCTCCAGCCCGCTGCGCTGGAACACCAATTTAGAAACCCTCAGTCAAAGAGGACAAACAAGTACCTGGAGGTGGTGGCGGAGCAATGCCAGGAGGTGGTGGCAAGGCGATGTTAACCACAGCTGGAGGGCCACTTGGAGGTAGGTTGAAGTAATTTGCAGAAGCCTCCTCTTCTGCAGCTGGGGGAGGTGGGAGAGCTGCAGGAAAAGAAACAAAACCATACTGTGGTTATGGAAAATCTAATCTCTCAGTCAAGAAATGCAGACACATCTGCCTCCAAGGAGGAGGCACAACCAATTCTTCCACAAGGGCAAACTGCTGCTACTATCACACATTCGAGGTGGAGCAAGAAGTAGGACTGCACCAACCTGCGGAACGCTCCCCATTTTACTCCATCAGAAACCAGCTTGGCTTTTTCCTTCACACGACACTCAATGAATTACAAAACGTTAACCAAGGCTTGAACAGCGTGGGTTGCCAGTACCTTGGACCTGAGTAGCGTTAATTAATTCAGCTTTAACTTTTCACTCATCACATGACAACCTTTCTTTTCAGCAAGAATTTGCTTCTAGACAAAGCTCGTTTCCCGTGCCAGGTTTTATCTGCTGCAAACCCACAGTCAGGAACTGCTCTGGGCTCTCCAGTGCCTCTGGTGTCCTGAACTTAAAATGTTCTCGGAGGTTGAACTCCAGCCTTTCTCGTGGAAGCAGGTCAGCATGAAACGCTTCAGAGAAGAAAACTACTCCCTTACCTCCGGGAAGCCCTGGAACTGGTTCCAGCTTTATCCCAGATTCTGTAGTACCTTCTTTGTCCTTCTCTTTTCCTCTTGCTGCCTGAGACCTAAAGAACAGACAAAAATTTGAGAACAAGGATAAGAAAAGGCAGAACAAACAGATATTTATACTGCTGTGGTTCCACATCATCTAATCTAGATCCATTGCTTCAGGCCAAGGATGAAAAAGTCACTCCCGAAGACAGCTGACACAAAGTATGCAAATAACGTTCACAAGAGCTGAACTGAAGCAGAACTATGAAACTCATCCATGACCCTCAACTAACACAACCCTTACACAATTTGTGCCACATCCAGCCCAGATCCCACTACTGGAAGAAAAAGAGACTGCAAGAGAACCCCAACTGTGTATCGACTCATTGCCTACTTCAGCTTAACATCCAATCCAGCTCCTCAGGGCTGCATAAACTGAACGAAGACCCACAAAAAATGAACTCCATTTAAGAATCGAGCCCCTGAAGACAGTACTGACAGGGCATCTGAGAAAGAGGTTACGTGTGTGCATGCCACCCACCCCACTCACCTGCCCCATTTGACATTGAGCCGGCGGCCGTTGACGATGAGTTTGTTGAAGGATTTCTCAGCAGCCACTTCTGCAGCTTGCCGGGTGGCAAACTGGATGAAAGCACACTGTTGTCTCTGCACCACAGTTATCGTTCGAATTTCCCCAAACTGGTAGAAGTGATTTCTGTGTGGAAAAACATGCATATGAAATCCCGCTCCTCCTTGCCGCAGGGTAAGATTTTATGTGATGAAACAGATATGATCGCATCCTTTCTCTTCCCCGTCACCACTTCAGAACAACCACTACAAATCAAGTCTCTTGGCTCCTGTGTGTCATTATGCAGCAATAAAATCACTGCAGCAGCTTTTCTCAGCAGCTAGCTAGACAGAAGGTATGGGACCTTGTTGTAAAAAGCATATCAGTACCCCCAAGAGCCCCGAAGAATGACTCATCTGTAAGAATTCTCTCTTAATCAAAGCATTTGAAGCACGCCTGTTTATCTGTTCTCCAACAAGCTGGCACTCCTCTGTACCTGCCCACCAACCGGTTCCCCGTTAAGGAACACTGGAAGCCGGTATTTTTTTTTCCTTGTAAGACAGATTCCCTCCCTTGAAGACGAGCAGCAACCAAAGCACCAACTACAAAGGCAAGCGCAACACAGCTGCACCAACACACCTGAGATCTGATTCAGTGATAGTATCTCCAAGCCCTCCAACATACAGCGTAGTAATGGTCTTGTCATCAGGAGGGTCCAGTCGAGGCATGGTCGATGCTCGTTTCAGCAGCTTATCAGCCACAGGATCGTTAATTCCGTAGTAACGATCTTTGATGTTCTGATCAGCCAGGGGATCATCCGGATCTGTAGGTTTCTCATGTCTAAGGTTCAGCAAACAAAGCGTTTCGTAACGCCAGTCACAGCTGCATCGGGTTAAAGGGACTACAACTGCTCCTTTCCCCTCTAAGGACAGTCTGGTTGTTTATAACTTTGTTCACATGAACAGGCCAAAAGGCAACAAAAAGCCCCAAGAACTTAGACTGCGGCTAACAACGTGCTACAGGCAGGGCTGCCTTCAGCTCTGAATGAATGGCACTTCTGCCTGCCGAGCACTCAGTACCACAACACACAAGAGCTGGATTTCAAACGGCCTCTTGTTCAAATCCAAAGACCTCTGACGGAGGGGACTGACGCCACGAAGGGAAGAAATGAACTACGCAAGACAAGAGCTGCACTCACTGCTTTGGGCAAACACTACAAAACCACGCAGCAAATGCCTCAGCACCGAGCCTGTCACAACAAAGATCCATTCAGTGGTGCTGCACGCCGGCTCACTTCAGGTTTCACACTGACCCCAGTCACTGCATCGTGTCTCCTCCCCACTGCAACATTTCCTGTTCCTCAGTCCCGAGGGGGAAAACGTATCCGGCCACAGGGAACAAATTAAGTGTTGGAAATGTATGTGTACCTGTAAGGACACTCTTCTCCTCGCTTGCACTCTCCTTTTACCCAGAAGGAACAGATGTGAGGACGGTTACGTTTGTAGTAAGGCGTGGTCCGAGCCAGCTTCAGCAGCATGTCACTGGTGGAAGTAGCTTTTCCTAGCGCGCCCACTGGTCTGGTGCCGTCAGAGTTGGCTATCTACGCAGAAGTTAAAACGCAAATGATTTGCTGAGAGCTGTTACGATATTACACGTGGTATGATATAAAAGTACTGGAAAATAAGGCAAAGAATCAAAGGAAGCACATGATTTTAAGATGACTTGGGTCATTCTTTTCCAGAGAAAGTGCATTTGGCCCCTTCCCTCCCTTGTACACATCCACACAAACAGAGCACGATTAAACTACACTTTCTTACCTCACGTTCCATGTTCTGGGTGTAATACTCTTTATTGACATCAGATTTAGGCATTTCGTCCTTAAGGGAGAGTCCCGCATCCCGGACTTGGATAGGCAAACCTAGAATTGAACAAGCAAAACATCCCTAGGAAGCACAAACCGAAAGAACAAAAAATAGTTCTCGCACCCTGCAGTAGCCGGAGATAACTTATCTACTGCCCAGGTACACCAAGCCGTCCCCGAATCTTGGGAGACCTGATCATCGAGACTTGTTCTTCTCCAAGTCTGTCTGCAGACAGACAACCACGCCAATTTCATGCGCACATTTAAAGCCATTTCACCAACTTTCATTTCAGAGGCAAGCAGAACTGCTTCTTCTCTTAGTTAATGCTTTTTGGTACGCACCATACTCCAGGTCAAGCAGGCAGGTTTGACAGACGTTCTTCAGCTTGCTGCACGTCTGGCACACTTCTGTTTTCTTGAAACGCATACGAACACCAGGGCACCAGCGGAACACTGTGAAGGGCCTGGCACAAATCTGAAAGGCAGAAAGTCAGCAACTGAATCACAAAGCACTGAACTTACCGTTCGGGGTCTTGCGTTATTAAAGACAAATTGGCAATTATTTGTAAATTGAGCAGTCAACGAAATAGCAGCAAGCCCAGTGAGAGGCTACAGGACCTTTGGTCCAGATAAAAACCACCGCCCTCTGTTATCTGCAGGAAAGATGCATCTGCACCTGATGCACGCACAGTTTGAGGAAGGAAAGCACGATTTCACCACAAACCTTCTCCCCACCTCAGGTGACAACTGATAAAAGAAGCAGGGACGGACCTTAACTTCCCTCAAGTCATGACAACATTAAATATTTCTGTCCCTCTCAGAAGTAAACCTGGGTTATTTCTAACAGTAATCTCTAGCTGGCCAAGAATAACACGTTCACAGCAAACCCTAAACTCCAGTTGTTTATCCAGCGTTTAACAATAAAAAGAAACTTGCAACAGAAAGTACTGAACATCTTGAATGTCGCAATACCTTTATTTAAAGTACGATGATATCAGCAAAACCTAAAGATTCCGATAAACACGAGCAAACCCTAGGTCTGTCTGACCAACGATTTTACTGTTACAAGAACAAGCATCTCACAAAGCAGCCTGCTGACCGACCTGAAGTGCTAGGCAGTTACGTACGCGTTAAGATGTTAACCCAGATAAGCGCTTTCCTGAAGGCAGCAGATATTTTATAACATTGGAACGTATCGCTCCTAGACGCGCTTCAAAAGACAACAAACATACCTTGCATTCCTTTCCATACTTCTCTTTGGTCTGAAACATAATCAAAATCAAAAAAGAAAACGCAGAATATCATTAACTTGACAAAAAACACGTCACAGTTACGGCACAGCGTCCTCTTCCTTACATACTGCACCTAGGCTCACCCACCCCCGTGTTCTGTGCTTAACTGGAATCTTCCTTGGTTGGTGAACAGGACAAAAATAATCCTAAGGAACTCTCAGCCCATTTTAGAATCACTCATTTAAACGAAGTACGATGAGCCTCACTTCATGTACTCGGAGAGGTGCAAATGAAACGGAATATTAATAGTTATTTTTCAAACCAAGGTGATGTAATCACATAAACCGAGTACACGAAAACAAACCGTTTCTGAAACTTCGTTTCTATCAGCAATAAAATTATGTTTCTTAAAAACACTGTAATAGCTCTCAGCAAAATTTGTGGAAAGAGAACGTGAAGGAGAGGATCCAAACATTCATCCTCGGTACCTGGACCGAGCACAGAGGAAAGCGGCACAGCACGGCCTGACTCATCCTGAGCGGCCAGAACCAAGGTCAACAAACAAGGATTTCAATTACCGCCAGGATGCCTTACTAAGGCTGCCGTAGCTTATTGTCAGGGGTACATATCCTGCACATCGCAAGCTGCGCTGACCTATTTAACGCTCCAGCAGCTCCCCGCTCCCACAGCACACAATTTCCCGGCACCGAGGCTCTGTTTTCTGGCGTTTCCTGCCATCTGGCCGTCAGGCTGCCATCTTCCTCTCCTTTTTGCCTAGCTTATTCCTACACCCTGTGCCTACCGCCCCGACATGACACACCAACAAAGGTACGAACCAAACCCTGCTGCGCACAACCAGCTAATGGGGAGCGCGCGCACAGCTCAGCACCCCCTGTATCCCTGCTTGTTTTATGCCTCAGAACCGAGGAGTCCCAGGGCAGGCGTCCGTCACCCAGCACAGGGCTGCGCGCTCACGCAGGCACGTACCATGCGGATGTACGGGTTCTCTCCGAGACATGTCTGGCACAGAATAGGGAAGTCCTGAACGGAGCGGGAAGAAAGAAAAAGTGGAATTAGCAATGAAATCACCACGGCAGCACTTGAATCACCTCCTGTACTAACGCACCTGACCGTAACCCACCCGGGTGCTGGGAGGACACAGAAAGGCCTCCCTCGGGAAGAGCCCCTGGGCCAGCCACGAGCCCCCACCCGAGCCCCTCTGGTGAAAGACCCGCGGCACGCTGGCTGCTCCCGATTTCACTTGTGAGGAACATCCCGGGGATTTCCTCAGGGCGGCGAGCTGTGGAGCTAATTTATTTGCCATTGCAAGGGCGAGAGGCGCAGCAGCCGCAGCGTACGACAGCCGCACGTCCCCTAGGGCCTGACCCTTGGTTCCCCCAGCTCCTCGCGGGCTGAGCACACGGGATCCCGCCCTCCGCGACGCCCGTTACCACGCCCTATAAACGCGCTTTTATCTGACCAACCTTTTATTTCTTTTGCCCCTTTTTTCCCCCTTTTCCTCTTTTTCCCCTCCTTCCCTCCCGACGGGGTGCCCGTCGCTCCTTGCTTTTGCCCGTTCCGCCCCGCTGTTCCCAGCCGCCCTCCCCATTTTAGGCACAGCGCGGCCTTTGTTGCCCCCCACCCCCCTCACCCCCACCGCGCTCAGGGCGGCTCCGCCGCCCCGGCCCCACCCCGGGCTCTCAGAACGGGCCCGGCCCCGGCCCCCCCCAGCCTCCGGAGCCCCCCCGGGGTCGCGGCCCTCACGGCGTCCTCCCAGTTCTGCCGGTTGTACGTGTTGGAGCCCAGCGACGTCGACATGGCGGCCCCCGCGCCGCCCCGCCTCGGGCCCGGCCTGCGGCGGAGGCGGAAGAGGCGTCACTTCCGGCGGCGGCGGGAAGGGGGGGGGGGAACGAGGGGGAGGGCGCTGTGGGCGGGGCCAACCAGAGCTGGGGGGCGGAACCATTGGGGGCGGGGGGGGAGCGTGGACGGAACCATTGGGATGGGAGGGGGGGGAACCACGGGGAACGGGGTGGGCGAAACCACGGGGGGCGGGGGGGGGAACTTGGGGACGAAACCACTGGGAAGGGAGGGGGAGAAACCATTGGGAACGGGGGGGGGGCGAAACCATTTGGACGGGGAGGCGGGGGGGAGCGTGGACGAACCCATTGGGAACGGGAGGGGAGAACCCACTGGGAAGGGGCGGGGGGGGGGGGGGGAACCACTTTGAGCATCTCTGCATTTACTTTGATCGTTACTTGCCACTGAAATCACAGGAGGCCGAGCGCAGGTTGCTTTATTACCACACAAGTCAAGCAGTAGGGCACGGGGTGCCCGTCGCGGGGTAAGAGCTCGCGCAGGAGCAGGGACGGACGGAGGACGGACAGAGGGACAGAGGGACAGAGGGACAGAGGGACAGAGGGACAGAGGGACAGAGGGCGGACAGCCGGACGCAGCGAGCCCCTGCCCAGCCCCCGCAGGGGGGCACAGGCCCACCGAGCCGGGCCAAGCGCTCAGAGAACCGCGAATCAACAGAGGCGCCTCGGTCAGACCGAGGGGCACGGAGCCCCCGAGCGGCGCTGACGGCCCCGGGGGGGGCCCCGCCAACCTCAGCGGCACCCCCAGGGGAGGCGAACCGGGGCTCGGGGGCTCCCCCAGCCCCTACCTCGTCCCCAGGAGGCCGTTTCCAGGAGTTAGAGGGGGTAGCGTTGGGGTTAGGCTGCCTGCGGCCGAGAAGTCCCGGCCGCGGCTCGAGCGCTTCGCTCCGTGGAAAGGCAGAAGAGCAGCGGACGCTGGCGCTACACGTTAATAAACACAAACCACGGTTAAAGGCATGCTGTACGGCTGCGGGCAACCCGCGCCAGGTTGTGAAGGGGATGCCTCGCCGCTCCGAGGGGCGTCGCAGGACCGAGCTGTAAGGCGCGCTGCCCGCCAAGGCAGAGCTCTCGCTTTGGGGGGGACGCAGCGTCATTCCTCCCTCCCGCACAGGGGATGCGAAACCCCAGGCTGGCAGAGCCACGTCACGAGCGTCTTTTGAGCAGCTAAGCTGTAGCTGGCTGACAGGCACCCCTTTCCCCCCCAGCCACCACGTCAAAGCCCATCAGAAAAGGGTCGCGAAGGTAACCATCTCAACTGGGACTGAAACTGGAGGCTCCCGAGGAGGAGCGCTCTCACCCACCTGCACTGCGCTGCTGCAGCTAGCTGCTGCTCAGTATCCTGGATACGCTGCTCTTAATTACTGTTTGCAGCAGGGACTGCAGCCAAGTTCCGCCGCAGACAAATGATCTTTTCCCAGCGGTGCAGTGTGCGCTAGCCACAGTACAATGGTCCTTCCTCCTTTACACCCCCCCCCCAACTGGAAAAAGACAAAGCACGAACTTGGACAACCTCCGCAGTTCCTTTTTGTACACCGGACCTAACTTTAACCGTCCACATTTAGTACTCTTCACTTGCTACCTCTTTTAACACACATCTATTAACACCACGACCGCCAGGCAGCCTCTCAGGACCGCTACTGCCTCAGCAAAGAGACGCAGCAGGATCTGCTTTCCCAGCTTGTAATAATCTATCATGCTACCACACCCAGCTTGCAACACAACGGGCTTACAGCGCAGTTGGTCACCACTCAAATCCACGAACACTACAGTATACTACATTTTGAGTTTAAGGGCAAACTGATCATCTCCTCTGTGAAAAGATGTATCACCCTGGCTAAGGAAGCTACATATGCCAGAGTCTTTTCACAAAAACAGAAGGGCTTCACGTCCGAGTGCTCCACGGTTACTTGAGGTATCCTACTAGGAAGCGGAAAAAGAAAAGAAAGCAGCATGCTGCTGGCAACAGCCTTGCCAAAACGCAGCAGACCTTGCCACCTCCTAACATGTTTGTTCGAGAAGGGCACAATTCTGTGTGAGGTGAGACATTCACTATCAAGTACGTAACACTAGGTTTGTGGGCTGGCACGAAGAATAAAACAATACGGGTTCTTTTTTTTTGTTGACAAAGCCAAATTCAGCCAGGAGTAGTGCGAATCTGGAGAAAGCTAGCTCTTTCTGTGTGCTGAAACACGTGCTGCGAGTTAAACTAGCCTGTGGCAGCGTAGGGAAGCAGAGCGTTAGTTAGTGGGCACTACGATAAGAAGAGAACAAATCATCCCGAAGCACAGCACCCCCACCCCGCAGCCTCCTCCTCGCGGCCTGGCTGGGGCGCGCGGCGCACACCCCCACGTCACAAAGGAGCGCTGACGGAAGGTTTCACCAGGGTGCACTCGTTCACTGACAGTCCGTCCTGCGGCCAGCCACTGGGACACCAGTCGGGAGCTTTTACGGGAGCACTGGACCGAGGCTGAGCTCGACGTGGTGGGTGAGCCAGATGACCTCGGAGATCTGATCGCCTTCCTCGCTGGGCCGGATCGGAGCAGCAAGGTTTTTAAACTCGTGCTTCATCTTAAAGCTCACGGTCACTTCGCCCTCCTCTTTCTGTGGGGTGACCTTGATGAAAACTCCTACCTTGTTGGCTTTTCTGAAGGCAATAATGCTGCAAGGCAGAAAACAAAAGAACTGGGTCAGCCGAGTTCTCAAACAATTGTTCGGAGACTTAATTCTGGTGCCGTGTAAGAGGGACGCTCAGTTTACAGCCCGCAGGCTGCACGTGCCCTGCCAGAACAGTTCTCCTGGTGTGTAGCTTACTCCCCGTTGCTCTTCTTCCAGGAGACGGCAGCCCCTCCTGCCCCGTGATCAGGATGTGGTACCCCCTTCACGCTGACAGCTGCTGACAAACCCACCACACAGAACCGGCCTGCTTCGGCCACAGGAGTTACGCGCCCAGCCGTGCAACAGGGAGAGGCCGTAATATTTGGCTCAAGTTGCTCCATAAGAGCCTGCAGAGCATATTTGGCTTTGAAGGCTGGAGGTACCTCAGTTGCACACCCTGCTGCGGAGTTCTGGGCACTCCCGTGAACCCTCTGCTTGCAAAGGAGAGGATTACAAAGTATTCCCAGAGAGAATCAGTACCACCACCTGTAACTCAACTGCCGTCACAGCACACTTGCCTTAGAGGGATCAAACATCTCCTCAATAGTCCAAACCACAAACAGAAGAGATTTGCACTGCTGATCTCCGACCAAAACATATGGTCAATATAAAGAAAAGTACCGAAGAGAGATGAGAGCAAATTACTTGGTTAAAGTGCCAAGTATTTAAGGGATAGGACGCCCACAGAACAGACAGCACTCACTCAGGGTCATCCTGGAAGTCTTGAGGCTCTGCCAGCTCATCATACTCTGCTGCAGCATCCTTGCCAGCCAGAATAAGCTCCTTGGGAGGAACTGCCACCTGAAACGAAACAAAGAGAAGCAGCCCTTTAGTACTCACCACCTACCCTACGAGCAGGATAGAGCATTCCCCTTCTGCGGTCTGCTTTACTATGGCTTAACAGAAGTGATTCATCCTTGGCTTTCCTCTCTAATAGTGCCTAGTTACCACTCTGCCTGGGAAGTTGTCTATTTCTCCCTTGGGCTCTGGATCTCAGTGAACAGACACCATTTTAAAATACATTATGAGCTGACGCTTATGTTGGTGATGGTCATTTAAGCCTCCAGGGAAGAAAATCAGGAGGGCACAATACCTTGGCAGTGCTGTTGATGTTGTCCGGGTCTCCCTCCTCACACTCCAGCAGGGTGACGTGCGTGATGTTCTCCACCGGATTGGTCAAAGTCAGAAGAACTTGGCTTTCCTGGAAAGATTCAAGAATCCCAGGTCAAGACGCAATTGTTCTAAAAGTCATCTTTACTGTGAGCACCTCCTCATCCTGTGACTGATAAACACCTTCAAAAACTGTCTCCCGTACTCAAAGGACTGAAAGCGAAGAGCCCCGTTCTGTAAGAAGGGTGGCAATGTCACGCAGCACTCTTTTTTAATAGCAGAAATGTATGTCTTTGGATCTAGCCCAGATACCAACCCCACACCTTTTATTCATCAGATATTATCGTGTACTTGCAATGCCAGACATCGCACCGCACTGTAATCTACTCACGCAGAGTGGCAAGTACACGCAGTGTTATTCTGACCACTCCCTTAAACCCTGCGCCCTGTCTGCAACGAGCAGAGCCTTCAGGAAACATTCATCACACCCTGTAAGCTCCCAAAAAGATCCCACACGCACACCTCTCAGCTGTGACTCACCCTAAAATGTTTCTGGAAAAAAAAAAGCACTGACCTTCATGTAGCGCAGGTTGGGAATGGACATGATTCTCACTTCAGGGATATAGTTCCTACAAGGAGGACGAAGCAAATGATCACAGCGAACTGTGCAGCTGTATACAACCTCGGTACGTAGTCACGGGCATCCAGCTAGACATGCTCAACACCACAAGAGTTTAGCTTACATTAAACAGATAAATAAAGTGCCCTTTTGCTACATAAGGCTAATCCTTCTAACCCCTGCTACCACATGGGGCTGGAACAGCACGCCGTGCCTTCCTTCAAACTGAAGTCTTCAGCGGATCATGAAGCAATGTTACTGAAGATTTACCCAGATACACACAAAAAGTGACTACGTCATTGTAAGAAATGACGCAATCAATCACACAAGAGGTCAAATCAAAAGCACAAAAGAAATGGAAATACAAGGCTTTAACTAAGTATCGGTAGGCAGTTGTTTCCCCCAGCCCCTGTATCTTACTTACACAGCAACCAGCTGGATCTTGAATTTGATAGACGTTGGATTGAATTCTGGTTTGCTCAGGTTATGCTCACATTTCTGGAAGCAAAGATATTTTAGTAAACACCAGAAAACAGCGTGCAGTCACAAACTGATGAATCAGAGCTGCAGGCACAGTGCCACCAGCCACAGCATTACCCCTCTAGCACAGCGCACACGAAAGCTGTCTTGGGGTGCGCAAAGTCAGACTGGTGTCAAGTTATTGGTATCTTGAAAACGTCATACCGGCAAAACTAGTGCAATCTCAGAAACACGAGATTGAGAGCCAGGATGAAAAATACTCAGACACTCACTGAACGCAGCAGGAAGAAGGCACAAATAACTGCAGCCCTTTGACTTATGCTCCAGAATCCATTAAATAGCCAACAGCTGCAACCCAAGACTGATCTGCTCGTAGACTACTCTTCCAATACAGTCCCAGCCTGACAGTAATTATTTCTGAGAAAATAATCTGCGTTTGCAAAGCATTTTGCATCTTAAATACTTACAATAATGTCGCTGTTAGCCTGGGAACTAGATAAATATCCCTATTCCACTGAAAAAGCAAGCAGCTTTTTGAAGATGATGTAGCAAGTCAAAGGCAGAACTTGGATTTAATTCTTGCTTGCCTTCACTTTACAGCTCTCTGCTTTTCCACTCTTTCTGCCTTAATCCTAGGGGCAGCTTCAGCACTCTACGCTGCCTTTCACTAACGTGTCGCTTACTGACTTGATTTTTGTCTTTAATAATAACAGACTTTTATAATGCCAACTGTACTGGCTGCCTTCTGTAATTCCTCTGCTAGGCAGAGCGCACAGACCCTTCTGCAAATCCACCTTTCTGTCTCTCTCTCTCTTTGACAACAGGGCTACCCCCTCACATTTGTCATCACGTCAGAGATGTGACAGTCTCCCTTATAACTGGTAACAGCACCGAGAGAATGTGCTGGAGAACTTGGAACAACCAGAAGCATTTGAGCAGTTTCTTCTAAAACGGAATACAGGGCCCATTTCCCCACGATCCAATTTCTGTGAGCCTAGAAGCGCCGTTTTGTATTTAGCCACCTACCCGACAGCGCAGCGAACGTTTGATCAGGAGATGCTTGTGACGTGGGTAGAGCTGGGAAGCACAGATCGGCTGGAAATCGGGCTGCAGCAAACGCTGATGCAGGGTCGTCACTGGGTGCACAACAGGAAACAAACCAAATTCATGTCTTACCCAGGCACTGGAACTCAAGCCAGATTGTAAGCGTGTGCTGTGCTAACTGCAAGTGTGCAGCGCGCTGTGCAGAAATTTAATTTCACCCGCACCCACTAATTCAGAAGCCACTGGTAACTGTCACTGTTCCTGGCAGCGAATGAACGGGAGGGTAAGAGGTGTAAAAGGGCTGCCCTGACCGGGCACGGTAACATTTGTACAATACCAGTGCCAACCCAGGAGAAACAAGAAACCGTGATCTGTTTTTGAAGCGCAGCTGAGACGGCAGCAGTATTTTATTGTCATCTAGAAAATAAGTTATGCTTTTGCAAAGGGCAAATCAGTTTCCATAGCTTTGTTACTGTCACGGCTGGGCACTGCACAAGTAGAACATTCAGCTTCTCAGCAAGGAGCTTGCATAATTCAGACTCATGCAAAGAATTAGTGACTACATAGCTCCTAAGGCAAGGAACCACAGTGGCCAAACTCTCCGTGGGTTTCTCCCCAAAACCAGGCTCCTCGTGAATATCCCAGTGCCTAACAGGCAGCGAGCCACCTGGCAGCCTCCCTGCCAGGGACCCACTGCAAGTTGTCTTCTGCACCAGCACCTTATTTTCACAACGCTGACAGAGTCTTACGAAAAAGACGATCTGCCTCTCTCCAAAAAGCTTTCATGAACTAATATTGGTGGACTCTGTGGTCCCACAGAACTACTGAGGAAACCCGACCTGCTTAAAGCCACCTCAGCGGGAAGCCCACATTGCTTCCTGTACCCACTGTTTTATCCCATTCACTCCCCAGTTTTCTGGGCCAATTTACAATATTTGCTGATTAAATCATGAGCCAACTAAAGCGTACGCAAGCTGTTCCAAGCTGATGTCAAAATAGTGCACAATTGTTACTGAACAGGCCAATTAAAGTGCCAACTCCCCAGCAGCACAACCACTTCCTTATTTCCTGCTAGTATTTGAAGAACGTCAGCCCTTTTCTCCATCCAAATGTTGACATTTTGCAAGCAGAGAAACTAAGACCAGCAAAGAAATGGAACAATAGTAAAGAGGCCTGATGTTTTTGGCTCTGAGCTTTCCACGTATAATACGAAGCTGGGCTGCAATCAAAATTATCATTTGAAAGGTCCAAAAAGAAAAAAAAAAAAATCACACCATTTCAACGACAACGTAAAAATTACTAAAACCTTGGAGCACTTGGAACTCTACCGGCAAGTTTCCAAGCACCGCCCATGTTATAAAATGGAATGGCAAAAGCGACAGAATATTAAGGTATTACCCTCTGTCAGATTGATTGGTCTGGTGTAGTAATCCTCAGGAAGAGGTTCCACTTCTTCCACTGCATCAGCTGGCTCAATCTTGATCTCCTTTTGGTCTTCTCCTTCTTTCAGACTGACGCAAAATAAGGGAAAGTTTGGTCAGAGAGAACACCTCCTATCCTACACCTCCTATCCTTCCCCAAAAAAGTAACCCCAACCCAGAAACTCACGAGAGTCCAGCGAGAGCGCTGATCGGAGCGCCGGGCCTCTGGCGTTGAAGCCTGGTTCCCAGGCCATATTTGTCCTACAGGAAAAAAAGCGCTGTCAGAAAAAAGGTCTGCTTCCTGCCAGGACAAAAAGACCTACTGCAAACTCACCCTCTAAAACTGCATGACAAGCATAGGGGAACAAGCAAATTAAAGCAAAAAGGGAAAGGTATTCAAGGTCTCTTGAGATCGTTTTTCCTGCTCAAGCTGTTAGTAAGGAGAAAATCACCACTACACTGCAGATTGGAAGAGACAGGTGTGTGTGTACCGCCTATAAAGTTTTTGTTTCTTCCCTTAACTACCAGCCTGCACTGCCGACATGTTCTCTGTACTGAGCAACTGCACGTCAGGTAGTGCAGAATGAGAGTTCAACTGCCTAAAAACTGGGTAGACATGGGTTTGTGTCCATCTGAGGTGCTCTGCGGCACTCCTAGAAGCAGCCGGAGCGCTCAGCTTCCTACGAGCCTTGTTACCTGTAGGCCTGACTCTCTCACAAGGCACCACCAGTTGGCAGGAACAGTTGAGCTACTCCCCAGCTTTCTACAGCCGAAAAGCACACAAGACGTTTGGAAGCAATCTTCCTTCCGGGCAGAGCTGGAAATCCAATTCTCACCAAATGAGAAATGTGAGCGTCAGCCTACCCTGGTGATTCTTCAAGGCTCAGAAGACTGATGTTAGTGAAATTCCCCTCCGGCAGATGAGATGGCTGCGTCTTGGCCAGGCTTTGTGAAGGAATGCTTTTAAAACGTATGCTACTTACCCAAAGGCGCTGCCTGCTTCTAAATTAGTAAGCGGTACTTTTTGTAACACGTTACCCTCTAACTAGTTAGCCTTCGGGTGCCTTTGTTCTAGGCACGTCCAAGTCAGAGGCCCTGAGGACAGGTGACGAGCAGGATACGTTACTGCCCTTCAGTTGGTACCGTGAGAGCTTTAACACCAGCAGAAACCGGGAAAAGACTTACCACTACGTGTATAGTGTGTTGCTGTGGAGAGCCCCCAAAATAGCAGCAGGTAGCAACGGAGACAAAAAATGCAGCCATAAGACACAAGCAAGGGCACAGAGCAGGCACAGTTAATTGAGAAGTAGCAAGCATACGCAGTCACCTGGCTGAACAAAGTAAGCATTTACCTGGCAGTTACAATAAACAAGTTATTCAGGCCACAATCGAGTGTTAAAGTTCAGTTCAGTTGAGATTTCACGCAGCAAAGCGCAGGACAATCCTGATCTGTTACTGAGCAGTGCTATGAAACTGTCCTGAGAGCTACCACCGGTATCAAGGGTGCAGTTGTGCTGCATTTCACTGCTGGGTAACGTATTCCCTCACGTGGCAGCTACAAACCCTTCTGGCGCTACCAGAGAGGACTATTAAGAGAGTGAGGCAATGCAATACACAACGATGCGTGCAAAACTACTCGTCCCCAAAGAAACCCGAGTGCCCTAGCGTATTTTCTTCATGTTCTCAATTAGGAAAAAAAAACAAAAGCAGAGCAGCCCTATCGTGCTACCACTCATCTAATTTTCCAAGCTGCTGCTGCTGCGCGTCGCTTCTCCTGTGCTGACAGCACGGTGCTCGCAGCTCACCGAGAAGGCCAGCGGCATGTAGTTTCGGCGTCGCACCAGCTTCTTGCGGTCCCGCTCGATCTTCTCCTTCTGAGCCAGCTGCTGGTAGTACTCCACCAGCTTGTTAATCTGGAGGGATCAGGAGGAACAGATACACGGTGAAAGGGGAACAAATGCCAGACCAGCTGCAGAAGCCGGCGTGTCTTAATATTTCTTAATCCACGCTGCAGTTCACAAACTGATGCTCCTTTGGGAATGAGGCCCGTCAGAGAACAGCACCTTAGTCTGATTTTGCAGTTAGGTAACTGAGGCTTTGTTCACACATTTGCCACGACCGGACAGCATGATGTCGTGTGGTCATTAAAAGAGCAGTTTGGTTTAGTGCTGCAATCAGCATCTCCCCACCCAGAGGCTGATTTATGTTTAGTGCAGAGCCCTAACTGGTGACAAGGAAAGGTCACAGAGGTGCAATTCTGTTTTCCAGATCCTATAAGCACTGTCAATAAGAAAACAAGTTCTATTCATGTGAAGAAAGCCCACCAAGCATACTGAATGATAGTAACTGGACGTAAGCCCCTTTTAGATTCAAGCCTTTTCTTCTCCCAAAGCAGCCTGCACATTTTTGAACTTGATTGCAGTAGGAATTTTAAATGGAGACCAGTAAAGCAAAATCTGATGTGCTCTGTCACAGGTTAGCAGCACTCTCCCTTAGCTAGCAGCCTTCCCCACATTTTCCCAATTCCCCACGACATACAGACACAACACGCTCATTAGTTTCATTTTAACAGTGCTGCTAGACATGATGCTTGCAACCGAGTTTCTTCTGAACAAGCAATTTCATACCATGACATCCATGGAAGAGCCTCTCAGAGGCCTTCCTTCCACTGAATTCAGTCAAGACAGAGATCATGAGCTGGACCTGGCATCCGAAGAATTATATAGGTGCAGAAAAAGCAACTAAGAGGGCTCGGCACCTCTAACAGCTCTTTCTAGCTGACGCCACCTCAGCCTAAGCATGGCCTTCTCCTTCACTCACTCACCCTCTGCGTGTGGGGATTCTCCGGTTCCTGCCAGCCACCACTAGCTGCATGAGAAAGAGAAAGAACAAAGTCCTCAGGAGAAGATTTCTTGATTCCACACAGAAATCACCAACACCCAACTGCCTTGGACCTAGTAATGAAATATGACTTTCCCTATGCTCACTACACTTAACGTTACAATTCTTCAAGTTCATACCTGCCTAACTATATACCTCCGAAAGCTTTTCCCAGGCAGGTTTGGGTTGAAGTCACTTGCCCAGCTTTTATATTGCGTTTTTATACAACTGCTGCTTGAGAGATACTCAGAACAGCACCCGGCAGTGACAGATGCTTTCTCCATGCCTTACACATCAAGAAATAGATAAAAGCTTTGTTCCAGTGCTGTCATTAAGAGGAAAAAATGAAGCGTGCCCCCGAAATAAGCCTAAGCAAACAAAAGTGACAGAAAATAAACTAGATTTCTATGCTGTTAGACCAAGCAACTTCAAAGACTCTGAAGGCATACGAGCAAGCTCTCCAGATTGGGGAGAGCCGACCAACTGACAGAGCCCCGTGTTTTACAGCTTCCTCGCTAGTCAGGCAACGTGAGCCTGGAAGCAGGCCAGATGTTACACTCACTCAGCTCTGCAGTCAAGACTTCACAGACAAGTCATTTTCCTGTGAATTCCCCAACTGTGACTCAAAACCTAGACAAATATTAAATTTATCATACAGCCAGAAACCACCTTTGATTATCTTTTAACTTCCGAAAGACACTGGACTCCTGCTGTTAGCCTCGTGTCTTTGCCTGTCACTTACCAACAGACTTATCTGCCATGCCCACATCCCGGGAAGTCCAGCGGCAAAAGCCACAGGCCAGGTAATACGCTTTCTTCATTGTAGTTTTGGCTGGGTCATCGGGGAGCGGAGCAGGAATACTGGTGGCCCGGGTAGAAAGGGTGTGCATGCAGCAGGGGCAGTCAAAGCAGTTGGCACACCTGGGAAGAGGAAAGCCTACATATGAGAGTGATCTGGCAAGGTCCAAATGCAGCCCACAGGCACAGGAAAATGCTTTCAACATGCAAATCATGATTAAAATAATAAATCTTCTCATCTAACACAGCAGTACTAGAGGAAGGGAGGAGTTCGGAGTCCATGTAAGAATGGCAGCAATGAGAAACGCTGGGTGATACAACGCTTCTCTTTGTGGTTTGAGAGCAGGTCACCAAAAGAAGGAGAACATCAAGAGTACATGGCACATCACAGAAGGACACTTATTCCTCTAACTGACTAAAATGTGGTAAGTGATGTGATTTCTGAGGAGAGTTTCGAGTACACGGGTTCACAACGTAAGGAAGAGGCCGGCCCTGAGGAGAAACCACCCTTACCTATTCTTTTTCAGCTTGGCTTCGGCCGAGGGCATGTTTTCCAGGCAGCTGGGGCAGTAGTGCGAGTCCACCTGAGGAAGAGCACAGGCACATCGCAGCGCGCGGGCGTTTAACGAGGCTCTGGGTCAGGCATCGGGCCGGCGATATTTGTGGTGACTCGGATCGCCCCTCTCAGCCCCAGCTGATGCAACCGACATCAGCCCCTCTCAGCCCAAACTGCTGTTTAGTACCATTAGCAGGGAGGCTCCTCAAAGCAAGGTGCTTAAACCAAACGTGAAGGGGCGGGCGCGGCCTGACAGGGGCCTTCCTTGGCCCCCAGGGGCTGCCTGGGCCGGCACAGGGGCTCCGTGAGGCGTTTCCCCTTTATTTTTGCCATTACTGCGGCAGCAGGCTTTATTAAACCATTTTCCCTTTATTTTTCACAGTTATCAGGTCCTTGGTCACCCACCGGGCCAAACCCCACACATTTCACAAGCGCCTCACGCCTGCCCCCGGGCTAATTTAATTAGAATTAATTAACGTTGCGACAATTAGCTAAGAGCAGACGACGAGACCCCCCCCGCCCCGTCACACCCCGACCCCCCTCAGGCACTGCCCCTCCCGCAGCTCCCGCCCCCCCCCGCCCGCCTCCACCAATCACAGCCCTCTCCGCGCAGACTGACGCGAGCGCACAGCCAATCCAGCGCCAGGTCCCTCCCCCTCCCGCACCCACCGCTCCCCGCGCTGCGCCCGCCCCCCGAGCCGCGCCGCCAGCCAATGGCGAGGCGGGATGACGAAGAGCGACGGGCGAGGCAGCCAACGGGTGCGCGCGGAGGGCAGCGGCGCGGCCGGGCCGGCGTTACCTCGTGCGAGACGCACTCGAGGGAGCGGAGCTCGCTGCAGTAGCGGCAGAAGTACAGCTGCGGCAGCGGCGCCCGCAGCTCCTTCTCGCCGCGCACCAGGTACAGCACCCGCTCCGACTGCAGCAGCGACGCCATCTTGCCGGGGGGCCGGCCGCCGCCGCCGCGCGCCGCGCCGCCGCGCCGACGTCACCGCGCCGCCGCGCGCGCGCGCGCGAGCGCGAGGGACACGTCACCGCCCCGCCCCGCCCCGCCCCGCCCCCCTGCGGGGGTGGGGGCCACGTGACCAGCGGGGGGTTAACCCCTGCGGTGCCGCGGGGGAGTGGGGGGCGGTGCGCGAGGGGGGTGTGCAACGTGCGAGGGGTTGCGCAAGGGTTTGTGCGAGGGTTTCGGCTGTATCCCAGCTGTGCCAGCCCGTGGGCACCACCAGTGCGGTGTGCAAGGGCTTGTGCAACGTGCAAGGGTCTGTGCAAGGGTCTGTGCAAGGATTTGTACAGTATGCAATGATTTATGCAAGGGTCTGTGCAACGTGCAAGGGTATGTGCAGCGTGCAATGGTCCGTGCACGGATTTATGCAGTGTTCAGGGGTTTATGCAAGGGTCTTTGCAACGTGCAATGATTTATGCAAGAGTATGTGCAGCGTGTAAGGGTCTGTGCAATGTGCAATGGTTTATGCAAGGGTTTGTGTGGCGTGCAATAGTCTGTGCATGGATTTATGCAGTGCACAAGGTTTTACGCAAGGGTCTTTGCAATGCGCAATGCTTTAGGCAAGGGCTTGTGCAGTGTCCAATGATTTATGCAAGAGTTTGTGCAGCGTGCGAGGGTCTGTGCAACGTGCAACGGTTTATGCAAGGGTCTGTGCAGCACGCAAGGGTCTGTGCAAGGGTCTGTGCAGCGTGCAATGCCCGTGCAGTGGCCGCGCATCACCTGCGTGCCTCGTGCAGCATTGCAATGGCCGTGCACTGCTGTCAGGCGCACGCCTGCCCAAGCAGGACCTGGTGGCACAGGGCACGCGCAGGTAGCGGTGTCCCCACCTGCCCCGTGGGGTCCGCGTGGGCGCTGCGGGGCACAGCACTGTCGGTGGGGAGGAGCAGAGCGGCGGGGCCCCCCCCGGCTGTGCCCACGGCCGGCTCCCGCGTCGCTCGGCTGTCCCCGGGGCTGCACGAGGGTGCCCGTGTGCTGCCGTCCCTTGGGGCCGCTCCGTGCTAGGACGTGAGGGCGACAAAACCAAACCAGACAAAAAGCAGCAGCCCCGTCTCGTGGGGGGCTGCCGAAAAAACCCCCAGCACTCGCCGAGCGCTCGGAGGGCAGAACGCGCGTCGCGGCTCGGCTCCCGGGAACCCCACCGAGGCTCCCTGCGCGGTGTCCTGCAGCGTCACCCCCCCGCCGCAGCCCCGTCCCCAGCCTCTGCCTCCCCGTGCGGCTCCGGAGGAAAGCCGCGAGGCTTCCTCCGCCTGCCGATAAGGCCCCCGCCGGCTTTATCTGACGGCAGCAGCCGGCACCGGCCGATGCTCCGCGCCCTCCTGCCCCGGCTGCTGAGCGCACGTGGGGCCTCTCCTGCTGCGTGGTGCTGGGCAGGGCGGCGCTCAGCCGCAGGACGTCCGGTGCTGTGTCTGGCCCTGCACCTACCCCTGCAACTGTCCCCGTGTCAGTCCCCGTGTCTGTCCCCGTGTCTGTCCCCGTGTCTGTCCCCGTGTCAGTCCCCACGTCTGCCCCGTGTCCAGCCCCACATCCAGGCTCGTGTCTGTCCCCGCATCCCTCCCCACGTCTGTCCCCGCGGCTGTCCCCCCTCCTGTCCCCACATCCATCCCGGTGTCCACCCCGCACCCCCCGGCGGGTGCTGACCCCGGCCCCCCAGCTTCGGCTCCCCCCGGCCCCCCCCGTGCTCCCCCTGCCCTCCCTTCCCCTCCTCTCCTCCCTGTCCCTGCCCTCCCTCGCCCGGCCCCATCCCTTCCCCTTCCCTTCCCCTCCCCGCCCCGTCCCTCCCCCTGCAGCCGCCCCGGGACCGGGCAGGGGCACGGGGCAGGACGGGACGCGACCGCTCCCGGCCGCAGGTGAGGGTCCGGCACCGGCCCCGGGGGCTCCGGGCACCGGGGGGGGCTTCGCGCATCGTCCCCGCGGGGCCGCGGGACAGCCCGGTGCTGCTGAACCCCCCCCCCCCCCCCCCAAAACGCGTGTCCCCGGGGGCACCCCCAGCACGGCGGGGGCAGATCCGGATTGTTCCCCCCGGGGATGGGATGGGGGCTGGGGCTCGGATGGGGGCTGGGGTGGATGGGGCTGGGGTGGGTGGTGATGAGTCTGGGATGGGTGGGGGCTGGGGTGGGGGCTGGGGCTGGGATGGGTGGGTGGTGCTGGGGTGGGTGATGATGGGGCTGCGATGGATGGGGCTGCGATGGATGGGTGCTGGGGCGGGTGCTGGGGCTGGGGTGGGTGCTGAGCCTGGGATGGATGGGCACTGGGGCTGGGATGGGTGGTGCTGGGGCTCGGATGGGTGCTGGGGCTCGGATGGGTGCTGGGGCTGGGAGGGATGGTGCTGGGATGGGTGCTGGGGCTGGGAGTGCAGCCCACACGCGCTCCAACCCCGAGCCCCCACTCGGGGGGTGGGGGGAGTGGCACCACCCCGATGCCCTCCATGCCCCGGTGCCCTCCCCATTAGCGAGCCGTGCTGCTAATTAAGCCATCGCTAATTAAGCCATCGGCTGCGTGACTCAGCGGGGAGCTGCGGGAGGGGCCGGGAGGTGCGGGGGTGCTGTGCCGGGGGGGTTTGGGGGCCGCTCGGGGTGCCTGAAGCAGCCACTGCCCCCCGGGAGGCTTCGTCCTGACCTCGTCCATCCCCTGAGCCCGGGCACCCGCTGCTGGGGCTGGGCTGGGGCAGTGCCCTGGGGGCAGCGGTGGGACGCCCGCCTGCCTTCATCAGCTCCTTTAATTGCAGCAGCAATTAGCTGGGAACTCGCTTGCTTTTTTTTTTTTCTTTTTTTTTCTTTTTTTTTTTTTCTTCCCCTGGGCTTTCATCCAGCCGCATCAGAGCGCGCCATAAATCCCGATCTTCCTGGAGGAGCTTCGGCCGAGGCTTTGTGCTCTCCAAGGAGCCGAGGCTGGACGTGATGTCCCCGGGCAGAGCCACGGGGTGCTGAGCGCCCTGGGGGGGGCCCCTGGCTGCCCTGCGGATCGGGGAGGGGGCAGCCCGGTCACCCCCCTCCCCCCGCCGCACCTCCCTTTCAGGATGGACCCCCACGACCCCACCGCCCTCCCCAAGCACATCCTGGACATCTGGGTCATCGTCCTGATCATCCTGGCCACCGTCCTCGTCATGACGGCCCTGGTGCTCTGCCCGGCCACCGCCGTCATCGTCTATCGGGTGCGGACTCACCCCACGCGCAACAGCATCGTGTGAGCCTTTGGGGGGCGGGGTGGGGCACCCCCAGGGCTGGGCACGAGAAGATGGGGGCAGGAGCCGGGCTGAAGGCACCGAGCGCCCCGGGAGCAGCAGGGAGGCTGTGCCCCGGAGATGTGTGACTGTGGGGACGTGGAGATGACGCCTGGACGGAAACAACTCGGTCCCGTGGTGCTGAGCTCGCCTTTGCTGGTGACCCCGTCCCCTCGCAGCAGCGTTATCCCCCGTCGGGACCCTCCCTGGCATCGGCAATGACCCTAAATGCCCAGCAAAGCTGCTCCCTCCTGGGAGTCCCAGCTCTCGGGGCGCTTGGAAAAGAAGAGCGGAAGCAAGGCGACGGATGCGGCTTCTGGTTGAGCATCCAGAGACTCTGCTAAAGAGTTGGTGAAAGCGCCCGTCCCAGCTGCAGGGCAGAACAGCAGCTGGCACCAGCTTTCCCACGTCCCAGGTATCAGCCGAAACCGCAGGAGAACTCCGTGGGGCGCTTGGGTCCTCCGCATCTCATGGGGTTGAGGAGCGTGGGCAGCCCGTGCCCGCATGCCCCTCGCCTGCCCCGCTCTCCCCGTGGCACAGGCAGCAAAGGGGGCTCCTGCCCAGGCCCAGACCAGGGCCTGAAAAGCTCTCGGACTGCTAGAAAATAAACAGGACTTCACTCCGCGCGTGCGTCGTGCAGCTCTGTGCGCGCTGCGCTTGGTGTCCGGGCGCACCGCGGGGTCCCCTGGGTCCTGAATCCTGAGCCCGGGGGCTTTCTGGCGGTGCTGAGCGCGGTGCGGGGCCGGGGCCGCGTTTCTCGGGCGTGGGCGACCTGCGTCGCTGCCCCCCCGCGGGCGCCCCGGCTCGCCCGCAGCCCTGCGCGTGGCAGGAGCCCCGCGGCACCCGGCGTCCCGGTGACTCGACGCCAGCGAGGTCGCGAGCCCCGGGATGGATCAGGCTGGGATGCGGGAAACGCGCCGGTGGCGCTGGTGGGAAGCGGGTTAAACCCTGGTTTCACAGCTGAGGAGTCAGCCCCTTGGTTGCTGAAGGCTGGAAACGGGGCCGGGGGGGGGAAGGAGCCGCTCAGGGAGCCCGGCGTGGGGACACGGGCCCTGGGGAGTTTTTGTTCCCGGCTCTGCCATCCCCTCCCCTCTGGAGTCGCAGCGCTCGAGGTTACACCCGGAGTTATTTGTCCGACACCCGGCGCTGGCTGTCCTTTGTTCCTCCCTTCTCCCTCCCTCGCTGGCACACGCGGTGCCGGCAGCTGGAGGCGATGACGCCGGGTCCGAGCAGCCCCCGCTCTGCGTCCCCCCCTGCTCCCCGTCCCACCCGGGCTGCCAGCAGCCTCGGCGGCCCCGCAGGGAAATCCGCGGCGGCGGCACGGGCGCAGCTTCCAGGAACCGGCGCCGAGCAGCTTCGCTGCGAGAGGAAGAGGCAAAGCCACGAGTCTGGCTGCGGGTGGCGAGGGAAGCCTGGCCGGGGGGGCGAAACGCTGCCGAGGAAAAGCCTGCGCAGCCCCCGCAGCCCTTTCTGGGGTCATTTCCAGCTCCCCGAGCCCCTTTTCTCCGGGGCGGTCTGGGGTGCGTGCGAGGTTGCCTTTCGTGGTGGGAGTTTTCTGGGAAGCATCGCAAACGTTTCCAGGAAAGGCACTGAGAAGGAGGCTTTGTTAACAGCAACAAGGCAAGGAGCCACTCGGAACAAAACGGCAACAGAGGGGAGGGCGAGGGGGGAGCCGAGACATTTTTGAGGCGTGACAAGGGGGGACTGGGCTCAGGCTGCTGCACGCTTGGAAATTCCTCCTCCCGAGGGCGAGCAAGATAAGCAAATCCTCCCGGGGCCCTCGCTCGGAGCAGCGCCCGAGGTCGCAGGCAGCCTGCGCGTGGTGTTTTGCAGGAGAAAAAATGCCTTCTGCTGCCCAAAGGGAGCCGGTGGCTCACGACGTGTACACCGAGGGGGGGTCGGTGCAGGTGCCGGAGCACGCCGGGGGGGGAGGCTGCCGGCCCCAGGGCCGTGGAGGCTGCTTGCGGCGAGGTGCTGACGCAGGATGTTGTTTTTCAGCTCGCTTCCGAGCGGTGACGAGAGCCGCAGCGAGCACAAAAGCAGCCGGCTCGCCTGCCCGGCTCGTGCGTAACGCTGCCCAGCGGCACCGCGGAGGTGGGGGCTCCCTGGGAGGGTCCTGGGGGGCTCCGGCAGCAGCCCCCCCGTGCTAACCCCAGCTTTTCCAGCCTGTCCCTGCAGGTCCCAGGCAAATGGGGAGGGAAGGGGACAGGGTTTGCGCAGCCATAAGAGGTTTGATAAGGTATTTCCAGAGGAGAGCAGGAGCCGACCCCGAGCATCTTGGCCCCGGGGGCAGAGGCAGCGTTGCCTGCAGCAGCTGCTGGCGCAGGACCCAAACGGAAACCCTACGGCCCCACAGGGAGGCTCACGGGGTACCCAAGCCGCCCTCCGTGCTCCTGGCTGCAGCGGAGCCTCCAGGAGCAAACAGCGGAGTCCTCGCGCCCCGTGGGCTCGCCGTTCCCCCGCTTTGGGAAAGAACAAACCCCAGCTGGGGGCGGCGTGGCCTGGGGGCTCCTTTGGCCAGAGGGAGATGGGGAGCGGCCAGAGGTCACCTGCATCCCCTTCGCTGCCCGGCCCGGCCTCTCTCCCATCAGAGCTTGTTTTGCTTTTGCCTCCCGTTGCACACCTAGAACAAAAGTTCAGAGGTTGCCCCGGGATTGACGCTGCGCCAGTGCCACGCGCCGGCTCCCAGGCTGTGTCCAGGACGCACAGGGGACCCCCCCCCCCGCCTTGCTGCGGAGAAGGGACAAGCACTGCCAGGGGACGCGGGTTTGGAGGTGATGGGCTGCAGAGCACCTGGTGCTGTGCTGCACGCCCGAGCGATGGCAGGCAGGATGCTGCTGGCCCTTGGGGAGGCGGCGGTGACGGAGGCTGGAAGCGCCGCTGGCCTCCAGCCTCAGCCCCCTGCCAAACATCTGCAGCAGGCAGGGGCTGGCTCCAGCCCGGCTCCGGAGGAAAAACATCCGAGGAGGGAGGTTCACGTGCGGTCAGCCCGCTCCGTGCTCCCTCCGCTCGGGGGGGATTGGCCCCTTGAGCTTGTGGGGATTTGGGGCTGACGTGCCCAGGGTCCCGCCGGACCTGGTGGCAGGGCTGGGGGCCCGCTGACTGTGGCTCGTTAGATCCTTCCCCATCCCCTAGCCCTCTCTCCGCGGAGGCTGGTTCAGCGCCAGGACCCAAGGAGCAATTTATTTTTATTTTGGTTTCGGAAAAAAAAAAAAAAAGCAGTTCGGGAGCAGGTCAGCCTTTCCGTGCGCGTGGAGGCGATTAGGGATGTGTGGAGGGGCCACGGCCGCGCCGTGCCACGGCTGGGTGCAGCCCTCCTCTGGCCCCAAGTCCCTGGGAACGACAGGAAAGCTACCAAAACCCCACATGGGCAATTAGGGCGTGGAAGAGGAGTGGGAGGCTCTTCCTGTGGTGGGAAATAGTGGGGAGGGGGCACAGCCCCGAGCAGCTCCGTGTGCCCAGGGTGCACAGCGCCGTGCTGGGCACGCTCCGGTCCCTGCCGGCTGCGGGACGTGAGCGACGTGTCAGCCCCGAGCTGCAACCCCACCGTCCCAAACGCCCCCCCCGAGCCCAGGAGGTGGGAGGGGAGGGTCGAGCCTGCTTACTCTGGCTCCCACAACCTCTTTGGTTTTGGCGAGGAGCCGCCTCGCGCCGCCCACGGCCACAGCTGCGAGGGGTGAGCGGAGCATCCCGAGCACCCCGTGCCACGGGAGCTGTGGCCAGCACGTCGCTCGGGGCTCTGAGCGCTCCCCAGGCAGCGGCTGAGCGTTGCAGAGGATTTTGTCTCCCACCCTGCAGTCTGCTGCCCGAGCCAGGAATCTCCATCCGGGGGCGGAGAGGTCAAAAAGGCACTTTTATTTTTTGCTCTTGTTTGTGTGGAGCGGGAGGACCGCCCTGCAGCGCTCCGGGAGAAGCTCTAGGGAAGGGCTAAGCCGCTTCTCCATAGCGGTGCTGGCTCAAAGCTTTGGGAACTGCCACCCATGACAGAGGGACCCGCAGTGACTGCCCCACGGCCTGGCTCTGGGGTCCCCTCCATCCGGAGGCACCGCTCCCTCGTGCGGGGAGGGGACCCTGCGCCGGCTGTCCCCTGCCGCGGGCATGCCCCGTCCCCTCTTGTCCCTAGTAAGGACCGGAGGTTCAGTGCTCTGCAGCCCTATTTCCCCGATTTATTAAGCAAGCCCAGCTGCTTTCCATCAGCAACGTGTCCCTGCCTGCGGCATTTCCCCTCGCTGGCCTCGAGAAGCCCCCAGGGCCGCTCACCCCGGCACAGTGAGCGTCCCTGCTGCTCCCTCCCGCACCAGCATTGGCCCAACAACTGCCCCTAAACCTCAAACCGCTGCCGGTGGGTGCCAAGCGCAGCCCCCCGGGTGCCCCTTTCCACATCCCAGCTCCTCCGTGCACCCAAGCCCCTGCCCAGCTCCGTGGGTTTGCAGCCAGCCTGTCCCAGCACGTCCCGTTCCTGCCTTCGCCCGTGGGACGCGGATTGCTCCCAGCCTCCCCCGAGGCTGTGGCCTCGCCACCCTTCCCCGGAGGCTGCTGTGACAGCGAGGTCCTTGACAAAGCCTTGGCAGGGCTGGCCCTGCTTTCTAGCAAAGACAAACTCCCATGCTGGTGCTGGCAGCGGGCTGTTTGGGGTCCCCCGGGGCTCTCCCGCTGCCACCCTTTGCCCCAGGCCGGTCGCCCCCTGACCGCAGCCTCACCCCAGCTCCCCTCCGGCCGCTCAGTCCTCCCATTAACTTATTTTAAGGGGCTTAAGGGAACTTACACCTCACCACGGATATTTCCTTGGAGCCAGCCCAGGATAAATGTTTGCATTCCCCGGTTATGCAAGCAGGGCCCTGGAAATTCCTCTCCCTGGGGACGATAAGGGCTAAGGGACCGCCGCGCCCTGCCCTCGGCCGGTGAGCACAGCATCGCACCGGGGGCACTGCGGGGCAAAGCCCCCCCAGCCCCGGGGTGGCTTTTAGGAAAAATGGGAAAGCCTCATTTGCTCTGGCTGCAAACTCGAAGCTCGATTGATGCTTCTTCACCCCGGAGCAGCACGGCCGCGGGGGGAGAGGGCACTGGAGCTGGGGGGGGGACCCCACGGACCCCTGCCCAGCCTCCCGAGGGATGCTGACGGAGGGATGTTCGTGGGGGGACGTTCGTGGAGGGATGCTGATGGGGCAGTTCGGTGCTCAGCTCCCAGCACCCCGTCCCCACCCGGGGGTGGCAGCAGGCTGTCACCTCAGCCCGGCGACCCCCACCCGGCACCCCTTCGCTTTCCGCCCCGCAGCGCGTTGCTCCCACGAAACCCAAACCCCGCGCCACGAAAGTGCCACCCTGGCCCCGCCACCTTCTCCCCCTTACCAAAAAAAAAAAAAAAAAAAAAAAAAAAACCCTTAAAAAATCGCCCCCCCGGGGCCCGGGGCGGGGGCGCTTTGCGCAGCGGCCGCCCCAGGGCGCACACGGTTAACGCGCGGCCCCGTCCCTCCCGGCGGGGATTGGCTCCGCGGGGCGGCCCCGCCGCTATTTCCCCGTCGCCACCGGGCTGGGAGAGGGCAGAAGGCGGCGAGGCTGAGCCCCTCCGTGCCGTGCTTCCCCGGGGGGGGTTGCCCGCGACCGCCCCCGCCATGGGGAGCTGGTGCCGGGGAGCTTGGATTTTGTCCCTCGTCTTGGCCGGGTTCGCGCAGCCGGGGCAGAGCCAGGAGAGGGAGAAGGTACGGGGGGGGTGGGTGGGTGGGGGGGGGGGGCGTCCCCCTCCCCGCCACGGGGACCGCGGGGATGGTGGCGTGGGGTCGGGGAGAGCAGCGGGGGGGGGAGCCTCGTGTGCTGCCGGGGCGCGGAGCGGAGCAGGATCGGGCCCCACGGAGGCAGAGCCCCCCTCCCCGTGACTCTCCGTCCTGCCAGCTCCCAAAATAGCCCCCGGGTGCCACTTGGGTGCCTGGCTCCTGCCACGGGAAGGGGAGGTGCCCCCCCCCACCCCCCCGGTTAACCCCTGCTGCTCCTTCCTCGCACTTCCCCGCGGGGGCCTGATCCTGCCCCGCTCCGCCCGGTGCCGGGTGCGCAGCGACGCGGCCAGCCCTTGCGGGGCCGTTTTCCTCCGGGTTCTGGCACGCTCGGGCCGCTTGCTGGCCTCTCGCCTTCCTGAGAGATCCCGGCCGGGAAAACATCCCTGCCGAGCCCTGGCCCCGCCGCGTGAGCGTGCACCTATTTGCACGCGCGTGTGCGTAAAGCTGCCCGGCTCCCCGCCGCGACCTGGGCGCACCGCAGCCAGCCCTGCGCCCGGGTGGCAGGAGAGGTGACGGTGACCGTGACAGCCACCGCCCCTGCCCCGTGGGTGCGGGTGGCCGTGGGACACCCCCGTCCCGCTCCCCGTCCCGCAGGTGAAATGCTATGACTCGGTGCGGGGCACCATCTACGACTACGGGGCCCTGACCATCGACGGGGACGAGTACATCCCCTTCAGGAAGTACGCGGGGAAGATGGTGCTCTTCGTCAACGTGGCCACCTACTGAGGGCTGACCCTGCAGTACCTCGGTAAGGAGGGGACGGCCCCGGGGGGTCCCTGGGGAAGGGGGGACGCTGCGCCCAGCAGCAGCAGGATCCTGGCTCCCGGCCCCGCTAACCCAGCCCCGGCTCTGCTTGCGCGCAGAACTGAATGCACTACAAAATGAGCTGGGGCCCTACGGGCTCGTGGTCCTGGGCTTCCCCTCCAACCAATTCGGGAAGCAGGAGCCTGGCCAGAACTCCGAGATCCTCCCGGCGCTGAAGTGAGTACCGCGGGGGTGCTGCGAGCCCCCCAGCCTGGCGATGAGGGTTGGGGGGCCCCTGCTGTGGGTGAGACGCGGGTCACCTCCTGCTGTCCCCTGCAGATACGTCCGGCCAGGAGGCGGCTTCGTCCCCAACTTCCAGCTCTTCCAGAAAGGGGATGTGAACGGGGCCAAGGAGCAGAAGGTCTACAGCTTCCTGAAGGTGGGTGCCGTGCCAAGGGGGGGGGGGCAGCACCCAGCTTGCTTTTTTTTTTTAGGGGGGGACGAGGCACTGACCTGTCACCCCCGCCTTGCAGAACTCCTGCCCACCGGTGGCGGAGGAGTTCGGGAACCCCAAGAACCTCTTCTGGGAGCCCCTGCGGAACCACGACATCAAGTGGAACTTCGAGAAGTTCCTGGTGGGCCCCGACGGCGTGCCCGTCATGCGCTGGTACCACCGCGCCAACATCGCCACCGTGAAGAACGACATCATCGCCTACATGCGGCAGCAGCGGGGCCACTAGGGCCGGCGGCACCGGCGTGGAGCGGGTCACCCCAAGATGCCCTCTCCCCCCTGGAGATCCGCCCCCATGCTGCATCACCGTCCCTCTCCCCAAGGACCAGTCCCACCGCGTCCTTCCCACCTCCACCCCTGCTGGTGACCCCCCCCCCAGGCCAGCAGCTCACCCCCCCGCTCAGCGGGCGCAGGGGCCGCCCCCCCCGGGGGCAGAAGATCGCATCTCCATGAAGGCCTGGCCCGAAAGCCCCCGGCGTGGGGCGGGCCTGGCCTGATCCTGCCCGGGCGCGGAGCAGCTCTTCAGTGCATTCAGGCTGCCCGCGGTGCCGCGCAGGGACGCGCTCCTCTCCCAGCCCGGGGCGCCGGCCCCTGTGCTCCCCCCCCCCTAGAAATGCCAAATAAAGGCTCTGCAAACGCGCAGCCCTGCTTCTGCAACAGGGGTGGGGGGCACCGAGGTGGGGACAAAGGGGGGGGGACACAGGAGTCACCTACCTCGGCTATGGGGCAGGGGACAAGCCAAGGATGGGGGGCACCCTCTCCAGGCGGGGATGACAACTGCAGCCACCCCCGGCTGGAAAACCTCCCGGCGTTTATTACGGCTGACAGCAATCACGGATTTATCATCCCGGCTCCTAACGCTTGGCGGCAGAGCCCCCGGCCGTGCCAAGCCCAGCCTCCGGTGGTGCCAGGCTGGGGCTAGGGCAAAGCGAGGGGAGCGCTGATCAGGTTTCAGTCCAGAGCGAAGAAGGGAAAAACCACGGGCAAAAGCAGGCAGGAGGAGCGCTGCTGCGAGCTGTAAGCAGCACCCAGGTCCTGGAGAAAAGCACGCGCCGGCTGCATGGCTCCTGCTGGCTCGCACGTGACAGTGACGCTTGCAGGCTCGGTTTTATTTTTTCCCCCTCCAGGCTTGTTTTCCTGGAGCGAGCTCGAGTTGGAGCAGCTGGCCCCGGCCGCAGAGCCGCAGGGAGCGGGGGGACGCAGGGGACACGGGGCTGAGCAGGCAGAGCAGGCGCTCAGATAAATAAATACTGGGTTGCTTGTGCAGCGATTCGGTTCCTGTTTTGCTCTGGACACGTGGCTACATCGGAACAAATCTGGAAAAACAGTCTAGACAACTCCCACCTCGAGCATTTACACCGAGGCTCTTCCGGAGAAAGCACTCTTTCAGGAAGAAAACAAAGAGATTCAGCTTAGCTTCGGTCCTTAAATAAATACGACGACACCAACCACCCTCGGCCCGGCTGTTCGCCTGGGGGCGCGGGCTCTCCCAGCGCCAGGAGAGGACCCGCCGGCGGAGATGCTCCTCATGGGGAGGAGGCGAAGCTCCTGGACCATGGGAAGCTCCTGGGCAGCGCCGGCTCCTCTTCCCGAAGACGTGGCCCCGCTCGCCCAGCCGGGCAGCGGCCGTACGGGGACGGCCACGCCACCCGCCGGCCCTCCGGCACCGCGGGGCTCTCCGGCCCCGGGCGCGCATCCAGCGCGTGGCTCCGCACAGGGCAAACGGCCGGAGGAAGGTCCTAGATCTATGTACACGGGCACACACACACATCCTACTTCCTTCTGCTGCTAGCCTGTGGCACGGCGACGGCGCTCCTGGGCGTTACGGCAATCCGGGGCCTGCCTGTTCTGAGACATGAGACACCAGCACGGCCTCAGCACCGCTCCTCGGCCACCGCGTCTGGCTCTGGGACGGGGGGCAGGAGTGCAGGGCCCCAGCCCACGGCCGTTCCCACTCTCCCCTTTGAGCACCCAGTGCCGTAAACCCCAGGGCTGCTCGGGGTCCAGCGCCTGCAGACGTTTCCAGCACTGCTGCAAGCCCCTCGTGTTTGGGGTCTTCAGGGAAGGGGATGAGGCAGGGGGACGGAGCGGGGACCGACCCCATGGCCGGGCTGGGCGCTGCACGCAGCAGCATCGCTGCCCACCTCCTCACATCAGTGGGGGCTGAGGGGAAAGCACTGCCCGAAAACCCGTCCCATCCCTCCCCTGCACGTGTGCTGCCTGGGGCTCTGGGGCTGCAGAATGAGCCTTACCCAAATCCTTGGGGACCGGTTTCACCCCAGGCATGGCCGGGGCGTTCTGGCTCCGGGACATGGCGCAGGACGGGCGCCAGGGGTATTCTGGCTGCAAGAGCAGATGGAAACAGAACCGGTGAGTGACCAGGCCCGTACGGCACGAGGCTGCAACCCCCAAACCCGCTCGCAGGGGACTTTGTGCTCCCCGTTGTGCCGCCGTGGGTAGGCAGACGCTCACCGGGGGGAAATGGTGGAAGTTCTGTCCCGGCGCGTGCTCGCCCGGCATTGCCGGCGGGTATCGGATCTGCTGCCACTCGTCGAAGCCGTGGTAGACGGGGTGAGGCACGGGGGGGCTGTACCGGTACTGGTACATGGGGCAGGCAGGGCCCAGCGGCCCCGGCAGCGGCTCGGGGTGCAGCCGCTCTCCAGAAGCCTGCGAGGAGCCGGGGGAGATGCTGAGAGCCCGAGGGCAGCCCACCCACACCAAGCACCGGCCCCCAGCTCCCCTGCCCCGGGGCCAGGAAGGGTTCTTCCCTCGTCCCACCTGTTTGTGCTGCTTCAGCATCTTCTTCAGCTTCTCCTTCTCCTCCTTCTCCCTCTGGCAGTCGTCCTTGGAGGCGCGCAGCTGGGGGCGAGGGGACAGGTTAGTGCAGAGCCCACCCTGATGCTCAGTGCCCCGCAGGACTCCTGCACCAGTCTCCCCAAACCAGACCTCCAGGAGACGAGCAAGAGGAAGATATTTGAGAGGAGATAGCCCCAAAGCCCTCCCCATGGGCTCGACCACGTCAGGCTCACTGTGGATAGCTGCTGACACCTTTCAAAGACACCTTCCTGTGCCGGGCTGGACGGGTGCATAGTGTCACCCATCCGCGTAAATGTCAGCTCGCCCCATCTGGCTCTGGCAGGGACAAGTGGCAGCAAAAGCTCTGGCCCCTCTGTCCCTCCTCATCTCCTGCTCTGAGGTGGGCACGGTGACCTCCATGCTGATGGGGACGAGCATCTCTGACTTGCCCCCAAAGGACCCAGCGCTGCTCACCTGGCTGTTGGAGACCACCAGCTGCTTCTGCAGCTTCTCCAGCTGCTGCTTCAGCTCCTCCTTCTCCTCGTTCATCCTCTCCCTGTCGCTCCGCTCCCGCTGGAAGTCTTCCTCGAAAATCTTCACCTGGCGGAAGGCAGGGCTGGGTGGGTGCCTGGCTCACCCCGAGGCGGGCACCGCTGCTGCGTTATCACTCTCCGACCCCACCAGCTGCACCAAGCCCCCGGCACGCGCGTCCAGCAAAGGAGTGGAGGATGCTGAGCTCCTCAGCACCACGGCACAGGCGCTGTGCTCCCAGCCCCACCACGCTCCCCGCTCCCGTCCTACCTGCTGCTTGAGCAGCTCGTTCTGGGTCAGCAGCTCCTGCTGCGGCACCTTCCCGGCCGGCTCCAGGGTGCCGGCGAAGATGGGCGGTGGGGAGGCTTGGACGTTCAGGGCCTCCTCTAGTGCCTGGCGAGGGAGAGGAGGGACACAGAGGGCGTTAGAGGGGGTGACATCTCTGGGGGGCCGTGGGAAGGGGGTATAGCTGGGAAAGAGCACGAAGGACTACAGATAGCCCCACTCCCTGGGGAGCCCGGAGGGATGGGGTGGGCATCGCCTGACGCTGCCACCCCCAGGAAGAGGGCAAGCACGGGGCAGGAGGCATCTCCTTCCATGGCTCCTGGGCAAGGAGCTGGGCTCGAAGGGGCTGAACACGATCAGCTTTGGATGTGAGGGAGGAGAAGAGGCTGGGTGGGCAGCACAGAAGCCATTTTCCAGGGTCGTGCCCTGGCCCCCACCTTGTTCAGCCGCTGGATCTCCCTCTCCTGGTACTCCCTCTGCCTGGTGACCGGCGCCAGCTGCTCCTGCAGGAACCGCATCCTCTGCTGCAGGTCCCGCACCTCCATGGCCAGCCTGTCCTTCTCCGCCTGCGGGGATAGGGTCAGTCAGGGGAGGGCGATGGGGCCGGCAGCTTCCCACCGCCCGACCCTGGGGACTCGCCTCCTCCGTTTCGATGCGGGATTTGGCCAGGAGCAGCTTGCGGTCGAAGTCCCGCTGCTTCTGCTCCCGCTCCGCCTCCATCTCGGTCAGCGCCCGCCGGGCCTCGGCCAGCTCCTGGTGCACGTCTGTCATCTGCCGGCAGGGAACAGGGACATTGGGGCCACCTGGAGCCGAGCAAGGCACAGCCCCAAGCCCCTTCCTCACACTGGGTCTCCTCCGAGCACCCTCTGTGCCCGGCAGAGGCGTGCGCCCTGAGCACGCAGCCCCAAGCCCTACCTTCTGCTCGTACTTCTGCTTCATGGCTCGGAAGTGCTGGTCCCACTGCTTGTTCACCTCCAGCAGCTGCGGGCAGAGAGCGCCGGCTTAGCAGGGGCCCAGCACGCAACCCCACAGCCCAAACCCACCCCGATCCTCCGTGCCGCTGCCTCCGTGCCAGCCCCATCCTCACCTCCCTGCGCTGGTGCTCCAGGATCTTCACCTTCTTCTCCTTGGCCTCCAGGTCTCCTCTGCCCAGCGCCTTCTCCGCTCCTGCCCCGCTCTGCTGTGGGTGCACACACGGGGCTTTTGCAAGCCATTTTCCTTCCCACGGCCACCCCTTCCCTAAAGGCCCTGAGAAGGTGCTCCAGTCATACTGGGACAAACTGGAGAGAGCCCAGATGAGGTGGGGGACATCTGCCTGTGTGTCGGCTGGCTCCCTGCTCCCTCCCCGGCCCCTCCGAGGACAACGCTGCCCCCGTACCTGCTGCTGCTCGGCAGCTTCCCTCTTCGCACTTTCCTGGTTGCTCAGCGTCACCATCCTCCGCAGCTCCTGGTTCTCACACCTGCAGGCAGAGACCCCCGGGTCAGTGGGGAGAAACCCCTGGGGCGGCCCCATCCCCTCGCTGCCGGCCACCCTCACCTGAGCTTCTCCAGGGCCTGGTTCCTCTGCTCCAGGTCCCTCTCCAGCTTGGTTCGCAGCTCCTTGTTCTCAGTGTGCAGCGTCTCACACAGCGTCTGCGGGGTCAATGCCAGCAGTGTGAGGACCCCCCCGGCACCACCGCACACAAACACCCTCCTTTTACCAAGGCTGCCAGCCCCGAGAGCCTCCCTGGGTGCCCACCAAGCCCCCAGCACGAAAACCCCCTTCATTCCAAGCCGTAGGTGGTGCCCACCTTGGGGACTTGCTCCACAGGGGGTTTGGTTTAAAAAAAGGGGGAACGAAAAACCAAAAACCCAAATGGCCAGCGCTGACTCACCTGCAGGAACGACGTTCTCTGCTCGTTCTTGTGCACCTTGGAGGCCAGGCGCTTGAGCTCGGAGGCCATGTAGCCCATGCGCACGAAGACCTGGTCCTTGCTGGCCTCCTGGGCGCAGCCGCTCAGCGTGCTCTCCAGCTGCTGCAGCTGCGGCAGCAGGTTGGCGTCCTCGGTGGGCAGCGGCTCCAAGTCCTGGGCAGGGAAGGGGATGAATTAGGGTCAGAGGGGTTCAAGGAGCATCGCAGAGCCCCTCCTGTTGGGCACTTCTGCCTCCCGCAGCGCCCGGCTGCGCCTCAGCCCCGCTCCTGGCTGCTTGCTCACACGTCCGCTCCCTCTGATGGCATCTGTGCCCGCAGGCAGCGCCACCCTCGCTGCGCCCCAAAGACACCTTCCCTGAACCTACCGGTCGTGCTCCTCTGACCCCACGCTTCTTTGCCACCCATGAAGGAAGCGAGGTGCAGAGGGCAGCACTGCAAGCACTCAGGCTGTGGAAACACCCAGGTTTCAGCTCTCCAAAACTGCCAAGGACAGAGGCACTGCAACAACCCTCAGTGCGCTAAAAAAACTGCGTTGGCTTTACGAAGGTTTGATGCCCAGCCCCTGGGTACGGCTGCCCCAAGCCCTGGGGTGGAAGGGGAATTTCTCTAACAGCTTGCCAGCCCCTCGATTCCTGCCACCCTTGCCAATCCACGCTCCTCGATGGTAAAGGAGCCACCTCCAGCCCATAACCCCTTCTCTTTCTGAAGCTGCCTCCTCCCGGCCTGCAGAGCCTTCTCCCCGCTGCGCTGCTGGCTCAGGACACCTTACCCCAGCCTGCTCCTTCCCCTCGTCCCCCAGCATGGCTCTGAAGCTCCCCTGCTTGCCACGGCACCGCGCGGTGTGCGGGACACTTAACAGAGGCTGGGGGAGCCGGGGTCGGGCACACCCTCGGGCGTCACGGCACACCCCTACCTACGCACGCGGGGCGTCCCCAAGGGGCTCGCCCTCCCTGCTCGTGCCTGCTGCCCTCCTGCATCGCCTGGGAGACCCGCGGCGGCGCCGGCACAACACAGCCCGGCCCTGGCTGCCTCCCAGGCGGGGACACGCTGGCACACCTCCGCCCGCGGCGCTCCCAGCCCCGCTGACTCACCGGCCACCCTCGGGAACTCCCTGGGCATCCCCGGCGGCCCCTCCTGCCCCAGCGCCCTGTACCTGGGGTAACAGCCCCGAAACTGCCACGGGAGGGTGTGCGGCGTGGCGGGGACCCAACCCGCGGGTGTGCGCCGGGGGGTCCGACGAGACCCCAGCCTGGCAAACGGGGATGTGCAAGGACAGCGTGTCCCCGAACATTTGTCCCCTTGGTACTGCCATAGGGGCTGCGATGGCTGGAGTCACCGTCCCTGCTCCTGTCCCTCCCAGCACACCCAAAAAGCTGGAGCAGATGAGGGGACAGTGACAGCCTGGGGACATTCAGGCGGCAGCAAACAGCAGGAACAGAGCTGGTGCCCCCGCCTGCTGTGGGACTGGGAGGGGAGTGTCAGGGCATCCCCACAGCTCACCAGGCCATCACAGCCCTTCCTGTCCCTGTCACAGCGCCCGGACACACCGGTGTCCCCAGATGCCTGGGGCACGGATGCCTTTCCCCCAGCCCCCTGCACACAGTGGGACGGAGCGAGGTGCGGGGAGCACAGCCCCGGGGCCGCGCGGATCCCCCCCGCCCACGACCGGCCAGGTCCCAGCCCCGGGCCCACTCACTCACCGCTCTCCCGCTGTCCTGGGGGAAGCCCTGCGCTTCCACGGCCACGATCTCAAACTCCGACGAGGAGCCCTGCAACAGGAGGCAGCCAGGTCAGGTCCCACAGGGAGCGGCAGCCCCCACGCTGCCACCAGACGGAGCATCTCCCCTCCACACATCCCCCGCGAGCTCGCGCTTCCACCACTCACACTCGGAGATTTCCGCGCTTCTGCCTCCGGCTGGGCGCTGCCTGGGGGGGCCAGGGTGCAGCTGGGCTTGGGGCCGGCGGCTGCGAGAGGGGAGAAGAGAGATCCGTGAGCGCTTTGGAGAGCTTTGGGATGCAGAGAGCAGGGCCTGTGAGCTCAGGCACGAATGCAGCTTCCCCTTGGCAGCAGGGATGGGACAGACATCTCCCAAATTCCAGGGGCAGGGACGCCAGGCAAAGCTGCAGAGGTTTTCCTGCTGGCTTTTGCCCTCGGCAGGCCGAACCCACTGGAGCTGGATCTAGCAGGACCTTGTCACCCCTGCCACTTCTTATCGCTCAGAACTGCCGTGCTTCAGGCAGCCCGACCCCAGTGCCAACAGAAACACTCGGCTGCAGCGGCTCTCCGCCAGGGCTCCCCCCAGCTCCCAGGAAAGGAGGCTCCTGGCCGAGCTCAGCCTTGCCAACAGGCTCCAGAGACGAGAGGGCTGCAGGCTGGAGCTGCCTCGGCTTTCCCTACTACAGCTGACCCCATGCAACAGAGCCCGGGCACGGCTAAGGAGCCAGGGCAGCCGTGAGCAAACTCTGTGTTATGGTGGGATGAAGCCAGGTTGGGTTGTTTAACAGAGAGGCGAGCGCCCCTGCACCGACCCTCAGGAAAATCCCCTTCACATCCCCTCCCCTGCCCCGAGCTGTCAGCCTAGCCCTGCCCGCCGAGCCTCCCACCTCCTACCTCCGCTTTCCACCAGCTCCTCCAAGGCAGACGAGCCCATCAGCATTTTGTTGTCCTTCACGAGGTCCTCTGCCTTCTGCCGCAGCTTGGACGCCTCCACCTGGGACTCCTCCAGCAGCTCTCCTGGGGGGCAGCGGCAGGATGCTCACCCGGTGCTCACCCCCCTTCCCCGGGGACCTGCGCTGCCGCGGCCTCAGCCACGAGCCCCAAACCCCCCGTTTGGGTGCAGGAGCGCCCAGCACGGTCCTTTTTCATCCAGAAACTACTCTTTCACACCAAACCCCGTGGCAAAGCTCTATCTGTGGCTCACTGGCTGCAGAACTGGTGGCAGGAGGCACCCCCAGAGGTCTCCCTCCACCTCCCACGGGAGCCGAATTTAAGCCTGGGCAGGGCACGGTCGAGGCTGCAGGTCTGGGGTCTGGCAGCGCAATCCCCTCCCACCCCAGCGCGTCCCCGTCCCAGGCAGGGCCACGGCAGTCGTGGGGATCACGAGGGAGGTGGAAATTCGGCTGCAGAAGCAGGACTCGAAAGCGGAAGCTGGGTCACGACACCGAAAGCAAAACCCGGGGCGGGTGGGGGAAGGCGGCCGAGGAGGAGAAAGGGGGTGGCACCGCCGGGCTGGGGCGTTCCAGCACCGGCACATCCCGGCTGCTGTGCCCCTCATCCCACTGCAAAGCGCCCCAGGAGCTCGGCAAAGGTCCCGGCTCCTCTGCGTGCTCTCGTGGAAAAGCCCTGGCTCTGGGCACCCTTCTTAAAGAGGGCCAGGGAACGGGTGCGGGCTGCGAGGCTGGGGCTGCCCAGCAGCCAAACCTCGTCCGCCGGCCGCGCGGCAGTTCCCGACAGAATTACCGATAGACTTTATCCCCTGCATCTTCTCCTTCAGCCGGGCGTTCTCCTCCATCAGCCGCTCGAAAGCCGCGGACCCATTCTCCTCCGTGCCCCCGCCGGGGTCGTAGATGCGGTAGGGGCCTCTCCCTTCCATGTCTGCCATTTAACCGCCGACCTCCCGGCCGGGCATCCCTGCGGGGATGAGCACGGCGTCACCTCCATCCACCCCACGGGTCCCCGGTCCCCACCGCGGCGGCGCGGCGAGCACAGGTGAAGGCATTTCCCTCTGAGGGCTCTGCTCACGCCGGCCCCACGTGGGTGAACGTGCCGGGCTGAGTCACGGCCATGAGAGCTGTCACGAGAGCGGGCATCACCAGCGGTCCCCGGGGAGGCGGCAGCCACCCGCATCCCCGTGGGGACGGAGACCCAGGGGTTCCTGCCCAGCCTCGGGCATCCCCGCGGCCGGGAGGATGCTCCTTTTCATTCAGGAGCCTCTGAGAAGGATCTGGGGTTAGGTTTTGGTTTTCTTGCTGAACGCTTTTTCCTACCGAGCGCGAAAGGGATGGGATCTTAAACTGAAGTCACAATTTCCTCCTGTGCAGCAGGGCAAACAAACACTGAATCGAACCAACACACCCAGCCTGCCAACATCTTACTGGAAAGCCCCTCAAACAAAGAGTTCTGCAAATATTTCTCACCAAAAACAGAGCTGAGAGGGGAAGAGAGGGAAAAACAAAACAAAACAAACAACAAACCGCCAAATCCTTCCACTCTGCTCCCAAGCGCCGCACGCGTTGCAAATGAAAACAGAGGGCACGGGGTGAGGAGCAGCCCTGCGGTGCCGTGGGCTGAGCCTCCAGCAGCCAGGACACGCTCTGCCCTCAGCTTTAGCCGGAGAAACCAGGTCCCCACGGAACAGGTTCCCGAAACAGGGTACCCAGAGGTAACCAGGTCAGCGCCGGGCCGGGAGCAAGGCACGAGGGGAGGGAACACCCGCGCGCAGCGCAGGATTTGCTCGGTTAATGCCTTGCGCGTGTGGGTGTCCCAGCGAAACTCCTCGCTTCGTGGGAGCAGGTTCCCACTCCCCGGGGTGGCGAAGCTGCTGCTGGGATCACAGCCCCCCTTGCCAAAACAAGCCCCCCGGTGCCTGCCGGTGCCGGTGCCAGGGGCGGTTCAGCACCCAGGAGGGCGACGGGGACACGGGGCAAACCCCACAGCGCTCCCCGAGCGCCCGTCCCCCAGCCGAGGCGGCTCGGGAATGGGAAAGGCTCAAGGGGGGGGGGGGGGGGGAGTTTTGGGAGGGAAAGCCCACCCCCGAAACCGTCTCGACCTCAGGCTAGCGCCCGTGCCAGGCGCGATCCGGGCCGGCTAACCTGCCGCCGCGGGGACTTCCCGGCTGACAGCCGCCACCTGGCAGCACCCGCAGCAATTAAACACCCGCCTCCTCGGGAGGTAATTACGCACGGCATGGTCGGGAGCCTGCCTTGGGAACGGCACCTCCTGGCCTCGGCGGAAGGCACGTCTGCTCGCCAGCGGGTCTGCGCCGGGGGCTATAGCACAGGGTAGGTGGCACAGCTCGCGCGGGGGGTCTCGTCCTGCCGAAAGGGGGGCCCGGGGCAGCGGGGGACGGCGGCTTCTCGGCCGCAGCCCCTGGCAGGCCGAGGGATGGCTATTTCTGGAGGAGGCGAGCAGCTGGCAGGAAGCTGACGAAGAAGCGGGGCAGTTTCTGTGCCGCCGGCTCCCGGGGCCATCGGGCAGCTGAAGTGCCGCCGCAGCGCCACCGCAGCCTCGTGAAATGTCCCCGTCCCCCCGCCCAGGGATGCACGCAGGTGAGGGGGGCTCGTGAAACGTGACAGGGGGACGCACACAACACCCAGGGAGGTGGCAGCACGTCCGCCGCAGGGAGGCGTCACTGCGGGTGTCACTGCGAGGGGGACGGGGACAGCGGCACGGGCAGGGCTGGGGACCCGCAGCCACCTCACACCCGCGCCAGCCGCACCCGCGTCTCACCACGATCAGACTGGACGAAGCCGGAAAAAGGCTCCAGCCTCCGCTAGTTCCCAACTCTCGGGGTTTTATCGCAGATTTCTCTACCCAAGGGCTGTGGATTACCCCCACAAGAGAGGATTCAGCAGCGAGCAAGGCGCAGGCAGCACGGAGCATCGTGGCAGCACCTGAGCCTGGCTTGGTGGGGCACGGGGTCGAGGAGCAGCCCAATTTCTGCACGCAAGCCCTAGGACAGAGCTGCCACCCTTGGGACAGGAACACGGACCAGGTCACAGCTCCCAGGCCTGGTGTCAGAGTTTCCTTTTTCTCTTAAAGGGTTGGGAGCGCCGAAACGTGAGATTTGCAACGAAAACCTCCCATTTCACCAAGAACGGGGGAGGAGAGAGAACAACGGACGTTCACCGGCACTCCCCAGCCCCACGGCTAACCCAGGCAAAGGCTGCCGGGTTTCGGGTGGCTTGGCTGGGTTTTTTTTCTGAGTAAAACCACTCAGGTCCTCCCAGTGACTCCTCGCCGGTCACAAGACGCTCACGGAGGAGGGAGGCAGAAAACCCTTCGGCGGCGGCACCGGGCGAGGCTGCGAGACGCCGCGGTCACCGCCGGCAGCTCGGTGTTTGCTGCCCGTGGGCGGGTGCTGGGTGCAAGAAGCGGGGCAGCCAGCCCTTTGGGTAGTAAATTTTTACGACAGCTCAGCAGGAGGAGAGAATGACAGAGCGAGTGGGCAGGGGAGACTCCCAGGAGGAGATGAAAACAGCCCGGTATTTAAATAGCTTGCGAGCAGAGCCGGCACCGCAGCCGTGGGACGCTGCGAGGTCCCCACCCGACACAAAACTCGTCCCCTCTGCGATGTCCCCGTGCTGGGGGGGGGGGGGCGCGAGGCTGGCAAAGCTCCCCCCGTGATGCAGAGCGGGGCTTTCCTCGCCCCGGCGCGCCCTGTTCCTGGGAAGTCTCCTCCCCAGCGGGAACGCACGGGGGGAAAGTAAATCCCTGCACATTTACAGCATCACCTTCCTCGGCAGGGCTGAGGGTCCTCGGCATCCCTCAGAGCTCAGGCGGGTGCTGCGGAGGTGGTTTTATCTGAACGTTTTGCTGGAAATCAGCAAAATGCCACAGCCCCAAGCCCAGCCTCTTATCGTCTCCAGCTCCAGCAGCTCCAAGGACAGACATCCCCCGGGCCGGTCTCGCTCGCAGGGAAGCAGGAGCAGAGCTGGCTTTAGGAGGAAGCAACGAGGAGAGCTCCCGGGCACTGCGCTGCGGGTAACAGGAGGAAAGCAGGTGCTGCAGGACTCCTGGAGGCAGGTCCCCGAAGGGAAAGCTCTGAACCCCCGCCTGAAGCATCCCTTCTTCCAGCCTGGCAGGGCGGGAGGGCGAGAGCAGCCCCATCCGAACCGCAGCGGGCGTTACAGACGTGTCGGGAGCAGCTCAGCTGGGGCGACCCGCACTGAAACTAGCGCCAGGGGAGAGCCGAGCGGCGGGAGACCGCGGCCAAGTTACCGCTGCCACCCAAACCCTGCGGGCTGCCGTTCAAAAAGGAGCCCTGCAGCGCTACGGGGGGGGCACGGCTCGGCTTCCTCCACCCACGAGGGTGTCGTACCTGCCGCTGGCAGGCAACAGCCCGCACCCCGCGCTAAAAAGCTCTGCTGTCGTGCACAGGGCAGACCAAAAGGGCGGCAGAGGGTTTCTTGCGGGGCCAGGAAGGATGCCAAAGGACGCAAAAGCACCTCTCCTTCTCTCACCGCTTACGTTGCCGTGCCACGGGCACGGCTCTCAAGGACGCACCTCGCTGGAGCCTTCCCGTCTCCGGAATTTGCCCCGGTGCTCAAAGTCCCTCCTCGCTGCCCAGCCGTCTTTCCTGGAGGTGGCAAATAAAATCTGCGCTTTGGAAGAGGCAGCAGAGCCCTTCTTGCTTGCCCAAGAGGACGGAAGCAGCGAGCTAAAGGGAAAAAGTCGCACTTGGCCCCGTATCGGGTGCAACCACACAACGGGGTGCTGAGGAGGGGACGCAGCCGCTGGTCCCCACCGAGCCCGATCTCACCCAGAGGGGAGCTGGCACGCAGCACCCTTTTTCTTCCACCCCCAGTGGCGGCCACAACCTGGAATAAAGCTGGGAACGCGAACCGCGCCCCCAGGCCAAGCTGCTGACCCCCGGCTAGGGGGTACCGTCCCTCCCGCAGTGCCTTACAACCAGAGCACCCTACAAGGGCGGCGTGCCCGCCCTCGCACCTACAAACCCCAAAGTCGGGGTGTTCGTGGCGTGGCAGCCATGCACGAGCAGAGCAGAGCGAGGGCCTCCCAGTGCCAGGCTGGAAGCAACACCGATGGGCAGAGGCGAACGGCACCGAGCGGAGGCTCTGCAGAGACCGGAGCCCGGGGCCACACGGACCCCTCCCGGCACCACCGGGCTCCCGGCAGAGCCTGTGGGGGACCCAGGGGTGCTCCCACCCCAAAAAGGCGACCCCAAGCCCGGCAGCAGCCCGGAGCAGCCCTACGGGCCCGGGAAAGCCCGGGGTTGTGTAACCCAAAGCCAGGGGAGGAGCGAGCCCCGTGCCCTGCGCCACGGGGTGACGCCGAGCCGGCGGCCGGACGCCCCGAACCCCCCGGGGGGGTTCCGGTGGCCGGGACGGTGACCGTCAGCGCATTTTGGGGCCCTCCCGTCCCCTCCCCGCCCCGCCGCGACCACCGGTGCGAGGGGCACCGACGGCGTCCCAGCAAGGGGAAACTGAGGCACGGCAACACCACGCGCCCGTTCCCGAGGCGAAATCCCTCACCGGGACGTCCCCCGCCGGTGGTCCCGGTGACAGCCACCCCCGCTGCTGGGGTGGGGACGGGCCCACGGAGCCCAGCGGGGCACCGCCAGCACCCCGGGGGTCACAGCGGGGCGGCACGGCGCGGCACGGCACGGCACGGCACGGCAGCTCCCCCCGCCTCCTCCCCGCACCGAGCCCGGTGCGGCCCCGCTCCCCGCCGGTACCGGGCGCCGCCGGCCTGGCAGCGGGAGGGGGTGCGGGGGGCAAGGGCAGCACGGCCGGGGCCGCTGCGAGCCCACCTGCTGCCGGCGGGGCTGGGGCCGGTCCCGGTGCTGGTCCCGGTGCTGGTCCCGGTGCCGCCTCCGGCTCCGTCCCGGTCCCGATTCGCGGTCCCGGCTCCGCTCCCGGCCCTGGTCCCGCTGCCGGACCCGGACCCGGTGCCGGTCCCGGCGCCCCCAGCCCGGCCGGAAGCGGGGCGGAAGCGTCAGCTCCGCCCCCCGGGAATTTCCCAGCTTGACCGACAGGCTCCGCAGCCAATAGGAGCGGGCGGCGAGGCTATAAAAGGGGCGGGCCGTGGCGGCTCAGGGCAGTGCGCGCTGTAATGGCGGCCGGTGGGGCCCAGAGGGGCATGGGGAGCTGTGTGAACCGCCGCTCTTTTTTTTTTTTTTTTTTTTTTTCTCTTTATCGTGAGGGGGGGCAGCAGGCCTGCGGCTATGGGCAGCCTCCCCTGCCTTACAGCCACGCAAAATGGCCGGGCCCCTCCCGTGCGGGCGGCCCCCTCCTGGTGGGAAGCCCCCTGAGACCCCGCTGTGGTGGTTTGGGGTCCTGAGGGGGGAGAGCTGATGTGAGGAGAAAAAAGGGGGCTCTGCGGGAACCCCAGGCTGTTCTGTCGGTGTGGGTGCTGGGGGACAAAGGGAGCTTTCCTCATAAGCAGCTGGGGCAGGGAGAATTCCCCGCTGGCTCTAATTACAGGGGAACAATTATAACCTCCAGCTGCAGTGCCCATTACCAACAATCCTCTCTCTATATTGCTTATCGCATGTTTACGAGCAGCAGGAATGGGCCAGAGGAGCAGGAGCCGTGGGGAACGCCTTCTGGCCCCTGTGGTTCTCTGGAACTCACTCAGACGCTACCTGCCTTCCTTTCCTGCCCCGCTTTTGCCACAAGGGTATTCAAAAATAAAAATAAAAAAGCGAAGAAGCCCCGCAGTAAGCAGAGGTGCTGCTTGCTCGTTGCCTGTACCCTCGCGTTTCTTCCTTTCTGTATACGGTTGCTGTTCTCGGCGGGGTGGCCTTTGCTGGGGCTCGTGCTGTCTCCAGCTGTCCCAGCCCTTTTCTCTACTCACTTCCATTGTTCCTTGGTAATTTGAGGTTTTGGGGTGCTGTCTGAGTTATAAAGCTTTTTAAAAAACAGATTCCTTTCTCTGTGTGTTCTTCCATCCAAGCAGGACGTCGCCCTTGAAGCCCTGCTGGGGCATGAGCCAGCTCGGCAGGTGCTGGCACCCCGTGGTGCTGGTTGGGGTGCTCGTGCCATGGGGACGGGGCAGGGAGGTTTGGCTGTGCTCCTGAGCCAGGCACCCCTGAACAGGCAACATCTCCCCGATTCTTCCCCAGATTGCTTGTTTTACCCCAGCGGCCCCATCTTGTTCTGTAAACCCCCTGAAAACCCGGCTTCAGAGCTAAACGCAATCCCGTGCACCCAGAAAGCATCATATTTATATTTCCCTCCTGCGAAAAATAGCCGAACCCAGTTCAATTCCTACGAGAGCAGAAGGGGTGGCCCGGGGTTGATCTGCAGAGCTTTGGGGCTGGTGGCTGAAAAACTTCTTGCGATCCCCCCTGCTCCGTCCCCGTTGCCCACCGAACAAAGCTGCGCGCTACTCACCCGGCCGGGCGCGGAGGGGCTCGGGGGGGACTCGAGCCCTTTGGTGCAGGCGCTCTCCGTCTGCGATCCCCAACTGCAGGAGCCCGGCCCAGCTGAGTTTACTTTTAGGCATGGAGAAGGGGAATTCCCCATGATGGAGGCCCCAGACAGCCTCTGCGTGGTTTTGATAGGCAGCCAGGCACCGCTTAAAGGGCTCTCCTGTGCCATTCCTCCCAGCCGAGGGGTGCGAAGGATTAGTCAGCGAGCGGAGGCAGGGAGGGGGCTGCCATGGAGGCTGTGATTCATGTAGGGACTGCTGGAGGAGCTGGTTACATCACTCAGGTTGCCTGTGTCTGAGCGACTGCAGGTTTGCAAACGCTTGGTGCTTCTCCCCGAGGAACCTGCTGCGTCTTGCAAGAGGTGCCGTCATTGTCCCATGTGTGTTCCTGTCCCCTTTTTGGCCATCCAAAACAGGAGGATGCTTCTTCATGGGACAGCAAGGAAGAGCTGTCCGTGCTGGTGAAGCCAGGCAGGTGTGCCAGACCTGCAGGCAGTCCACAGGGACCGTGCACCGAGGTGATCAGAACTAAAGCTGGAGCTGGAATAAACACCAAAGGCTTAAATGTTTATCTAAGAGAGGCTGAACCCAGCTGCTGAGCTCCTCACCCATGGTCCCGAGTTACCCCTGAAAGCACGGGGGAACTGACGTCTCCAACAGGGACGTGCACGGCAGATTCCTCCTGCAATAGGGCCAGGAGGATGGGGGACCCTGCTCTGCCCACTCAAATAGCTCTTCACTTTCCCCGTTTGCTCTCTCTATTCCCGCCCTAGGTCACCCTCGGGCTGGCCCCAACGCTGGGACAAATTTCCCCCTGAGCAGTGACCAGAGCGGGGCTGGCTGGCAGCAGAGCGTTCTCGTCCTGGTGGTTCTTCCTCATTCCTCCGGTCCCTCCGTGCTCACGGGGCTCACCTGACGGCAGCCGTGATTCACAGGAGTGCAGGAGCAGCTCTGAAGATGAGTTCACAGCTGCCGTTTTTACCCACTAGGGTTTTTTTAGGGAGCCTCAGCCTCGTTCACGTGAGGGCAGTGTCATTGCTTCTGTGGTTACTGCTGTGCCAGCCCGTGCTGCGGCAGGCAGGGTGAGAGGGGTGCAGCCTGTCGGAGCTCTCCTCCTGCCCTCTGCTTATTTCACGATTGCGTTCCCTTTGGGTTCGCCCTCCTCAGGTGTAAGAAAGTGCACGTCTGGCCGTGCAAACCCCAAGTGGCAGCGACCAGCAGCCCGCAGCACCCAAGAAATCCTCCTGGCCTAAATGCTGCCAGGCGAACTGAGTGCATTCACCCCATGGAGACGACGGGACTGGGTGTCCCGGGTGGCCGTGCCGGGGGCTGCTGCAGCTGGTGGGCACAGTCGGATCTCTGCAGAGCCCCGGGACCCCTTGTGGGTTAGATCTGCCTTATGGGATCCCTTATGGGTTTAGGTCCGCACGAGGCTGCGGGTGCTGCGGGTCGATGCCCGTGGGCAGCAGCAGTGGGGTTTTGCTGGGGGCCGCTGCCGGCACCGCGCTGACCTGCCGCATCCCGGTACCCTGCCGGGGGAAGGAAAGCAGAAGGACGATGATGACGCTGCAAGAGCACGGGGAGGAAGCTCCGGCCGCAGCAGGGGATTTCCAGAACACTGTGATCTGCTGCCTATGCAAATCAGGAACTCGAATTAACCTGGTGGGACGGGAGGGCCAGGGAGAGGGGTGCTGAGCGAGGCTGGGGCGGTGGGCTGCCGGGAGAGGGAAGGAGAGAGGATGGAAGGACTCGGGGTGGGCATAAGGTTGGTGGAAGGATGGCGCAGGGAGATGCTGGGGAGGGCTCCTGCTCCTCCAGGCCTCCCGCAGCCCCCCGCCTTCACGGGCATCGGGGCTGCCCAGTGGCTTCCCATGGATGTCAGGCTGCTGTCACCTGCCTCGTTTTGCCCTCTTGCTGGATGAGAGCTCCCTTCTGCCTCCACCTCTGGCAGGCCCAGCGCCACTCCTGGTGCAGGAGATCTCCCCACCTCCGTCCTTCCCCTGCCCAGGACACCGGAGGTTGTGGACACGCCGAGAGCTTCCAGGAGCCAGGCCCCAGGAGCGCTGGAAGATTGTTTTGCGTGCTTTAAGCTTCCAATTATTCGGAATCCCAACTTCATTGTTTAACAAAGGGGATTTTCCCCTCTTCCTCTCTCCCCAGGCCGTGTCCCATCCAGTTGCAACGCCTGACAAATGAGCTTGTCACCGTGCCCTGGACAGCCAGCTGCACGGCCGGCAGCGCGTACATCGCTCAGCCAGCCTCAGCTCACCGTGGGGAGCACCATCGAGCAGCACGCAGATGTGCGGGCAGCACCGCTTCCTCCTCCTTTGGCTCAGGAAGAAGAAAAGCCGGAGGAATAACTCACAGGACTCGAGGGCCCGGCTGGGTTTCCCCCCTGCGGAGGACGGGGAGCACGGTGGGTGAAAATTGGGAGCATCTCGCTGGGATTGCAGCGTCCGTGTGTCTGCCCCTCGCAGGCTCCGGTACCAAAGAGGATCTGGAGCTGACTCAGAGGCAAGGATCCGACCCTCTGCACACAGAACCAGGGCTCGTGGGGTTTTTCAGATGTCGCAACCTGTGAAACCTAGCGTTGGCCGTGTCTGGAAGTGAGCCCCTGCCCGCGGCGTTGCTGGGCAGTGCGCACGGCAGCTGGGGCAGGGCTGCGAGTCCCTCGCCCCGCAGCTGCATCTCTGCAGCAGCCCCAAATGCCTGCGGCGGGGGTGGCCGGGGGGGGGACCTGCCTCTGGGCCGTGCCCTGCTCACAGCCTTCCTGCTTTGTTCCCTTCTCCAGGCCCGTCATTTTGTCCTTGCCTTCCCTTTCGCCGCCTTTCCCGAACTGCCAGCCCTTTTGTTCCCATTTTACCATTTGCCATCGGCCTCAGTGGAGAGGATCGGATCCCACGGGTGGAGAGGAGATGTTCGTGGAGAGCAACAAGGGGGTGTTTTCCCTGGAGAACCGGGGTGCTGCAGGGCCGAAGCTGCCACGTCTGAAGGCTCTGTGACCTGCCCTGTATAGGGGCTTGTCGTGGGCAAAACAGTCCCAGTTTGGGAAATTTTTACTTAATTAAAGGTATTGCCAATTAATACACATTTTTAGTCAGCAGTCTGTGTATTAAACAAACTATAACAATGGAACAAGCATTCTGCCCTCCCTAGTCTTAGTTTCCCTTGTTCCAGGTTCCACTCGATCCGTCCCAAAGGCTGTTTCTGGCTGCCTCCTCTCTGTGCTTCTTACTGGGTTTCTCCCCCTCCTGTGCGCTTCTCAGTGTCCCCACCTCGGTGCTGGTCCCCCCCAGCCGCGGTCCCTCAGGGATGTCACCCACGGCGTGTCCCACGTGTGAGCACATCTCCAGCTCCCGTCTCCTGCCCCATCTCCGCCCCACGTCTCCTCCAGCATCGCTGTTCAGGATCGCAGCTCGGCAGGGACCGCCGCTCCCGCACGGGCAGGCACCAGGCTCCCGCAGGACTTTTGTTCTGTTGGTGGCAGGAGCTGCATTTACTGAGCCCCACAGCGCCAAACGGCAGCTGGCTGCCGTCACCAGCCTCTGGGAGAAAGCACCAGGGGTGAGAAAGGTGGGGAAAACGCCCCAGCTGCAGGATACATCCCAGTGCTTGTGCTTCCCCAGCACCTCGCCCTCCTCGTGGTGCCCCGCCACGGGCAGCTCTTTGCAGAGCTCAGTCCCGGTGGCAGGGACCCTTGCGCTTAGCCAGGGTGTTAATTATGCTCGGGCACTTGCAGCAATTAAAACGTTGCTGGCTGTTCTCTGCCCTGGCTGTAATAACAGCTGCTGGAGCCGGGTCGCTGCGGCGCTGGGCGCAGGAGGCAAGACAAAGGGTTTTCGGCAGCAGGGCTTGCCAGGAGAGCTCTTCCAGAGCAGGGAGTTCCTCCGAGGAGGAAATCCCATCTCACTCTCCCTCCCTGTCCCCAAACACGCCGTGACTCCGGTATCTTGCTGTCCTTGCCGGAGCAGCAGCGGGTGCCAGGGGAATTCCTGGCGCGGGGGGAGCGGGCTGCCCGGGTCAGACGGGCTTCCTGGCGGGGGGCTGGCGGGGACGTGGCCCCCGGGGGGCTTCTGGGGATCCAAGAGGCTGTGAGCGATGGAGTCACCCGTCACGGGTTTATAGCACAGCCAGGAAGGGGGTGCAGGGGCCAGCAGAGCTCCGAGGACACTGCAGCAGCTCCCAGCTGCGGGGACGGAGCCTGGATGGGACCAGCTCTGCTCCCCGCGGTCCCTCTCCGGCAGGATTGCACCATTACGGTGCTGCACCCCAGGAAGAGCTGGGGAGATGAAGATCGGGGTTATATCCTCCCTTCAAAGCATCTCCGTGCTCTGCTCGAAGCCTTTGCAGCAGCTCCCCAGCAAAACACGAGCTGCTGCGGGGGTGGGCGCGCTGGGGGGCTTATCTCTACCCGCGGGTGCAGGGAAGATCGAGGAGCCCAAACCTCTATCAGAGGGCAAAAACGCCTCAGTGGGGTTGTTCACCCGTGAGAAAAGCATGTTTGTCGCAAGGGGATGTTTTACAGGAAGGCACCAAGGGAACGCTCAGCGCAACAGCCCCAAACCAAGGCCTTTCAGCTTCTGCGGTTTGTCTCTACATGTTGCTGCCTCTCGACCTCGTCGGGGGTTTGAAGTGCTGTAACAGTGCTGCATTATTATTCCTAGTGCTGCTTTGATATTTTGAAGGCGAACCTTTCCTCAGCGGGCTGTTTTGAGGAAAATGCGGGTATTTAAGGCTTTTTGTTCTGACTTGGAAACAATTGAAAGTGCTGGAATTTCCCACTTTTGGAAATTCCAGTTCTTTCCTCCTGGGAGCCCGGGGAAGCGCAAACATAAACTGTTTGGGGGTGTAGCCTTTGTGGCCTGTGTGCTTCGACTGCCTCTGTGGCAACTTGAAAGCACAGGAAACCGTCTGCGAGGATGAGTGGATGCCATCGAGTCTGATTTCTATCTCTGGTTTATAAAAGCCTCATCCGCACGAGAGCCAGCCTCTGACCGCAGCCTGGAGGGGAGCGGCACGAAACCTGCCAGGGGCTTTCAGAGGCACGGCCTGGAGCTCTCGGGGACAGCCCTGCTGGCAGCCCCAGGCACGTTTCCAGCCCCTGTGCCTGGCCTGGTGCTGCTCAGGGGGTTTCAGGGATCCTGGTCCCCCCTCCCCAGCTCTGCCTGCGGGAGCGCGGAGCTGCTGGGACCCCGCACGGGCCCCGTCCCACCCAAACCTGCCCCAACAGAGGGGCTGCTCTCACCCCCCGCTCAGCAACAGTAAGGTTTTATTCACGAGACCGAAAACCGTCTTGCCCCCGCGGGTAAATATTCCTGGGTTAAGTGGCACGTTTGGGTACGAATCATTTTGCACCGAGACAGACGGTGACACCCCCCCCCCCCCCCCGAGGCTCCCCTCCCTGCCGCCCCCCTGCTTGCGATGCGGTGCCGCTCGAGGTGAGGGGTGCTCCGAGGGGTCCCCAGCGGCCCCCGAAGCCCCCGAAGCTGCAGTGAGGCCCAGGCGGTGGCTGTGTGCGTGCTGCTGGCTCAGACAAAGTCGGGGCTGGCGCGGCCGCCTAGTCCTCCCCGCCGCACAGGGCCAGCAGAGCCATGCGGTAGTCGCCGGAGGTGTCCTTCTGCGGGAGGCAGAGCCGGCTCAGCACCACGACCGCTGGTCCTGGAGCCTCGGATCAGGGCTCGGGGTCCAGGCCGGACAAGGTGCTGAGCCGGAGAGGGAATTCCCTGTCCCCTCACCTCGATCATATGGTGCAGCGATTTGTCGAACAGGTCCACGAACTCGCCCCGGATGTTGAGCAGGTCGATCTCGCTTCTGGAGATCATGATCCGGGTCAGGGTCCTCTCGTCAGTGCCGGCACCCTGCGGAGAGGAGCTCAAACAGATAACCCCAAAACCCACCGTCCGGGACCCTCGCGGCACCTCCAGCACAGCCCGAGTTGGGGCTGTCCCCTTGGAGATGTGCTGCTGGCACGGCACGAGCTGCCCTGTCCCCCATTTATCCAGAAAAATGACGTAGAATCGGTTTGAGCTCAGCCCTGCTCCCCGGGGACAGCTGGAGGCCAAGCCCCATTGCTGCTGGGGGGTTAACTCAGAGCCCCAAAGGCCCTATAGCCCCCTCCCTCTGTGTGGGAGCCCGCACGCACCTTCATGGACTTGTAGAGCTTGTCGGCGAAGAAGGCCGGCTTGTTCTTCACGCTGCGCACTGCAACACAGAGCGGGGACGGGGTGGGCTCGGGGCACCCCGGGGACACGTCCCAGCCGGGAGCTGCGCCCCTCCTCGGTACGGGGGCACGGGCACGGCCCCGTAAGATGCCCGATAAACGCCCTGACCCCATGCCGTGCCGGGAGCCTCTATGGTCCCAAAGGAGCAGCAGGGACGTGCCGCTTCGTTGGCTTGGCAGGGGCAGGCCAGGGGGCTGCTGCCCCGTGCCCGTCACTGACCGATGGCCACGAAGGCGTCCCTCACGTCCCCTGACATCCGCTTCTTGATGGCGTGCTCCACGTCGTGGTTGGTCATTTTGATGAACTCCTGAAACACTACGGGGGGAAAAGAGGGGCGTCACCGCCGAGCCGCTCGTCCCAGCCCCAGCGCTCCCGGGGGACCCGAGCCCCAAACGTGGAGGTTTTTGGACCACGCGGGTTTGGGTGACCTCAACCAGCCACCCCAAACGTGAGGTTGTGCCTTGTCCTCCCACCGCCTTGCCCCCATCATCCATGGGGACACGGGGACATCCAGCCCAGCACCCAGGGTCCGGTGGTGCTGAGCGCGGCGGCCCTACCTCTGCGCAGGTGGGGGTAGCTGCGGGTGCAGAGGATGCTGAGGAAGCGGGTCTCCAGGGAGTCGCTGGAGTCGTTGCTGGAGACGTCGGCAAGTTTCTGGGAGAGGAATCAATAGTGAGGCGGAGGGACAAGGGAATGGGTGTAAGGGACAGGGGAAGGGACGTCAGGCAGCTCCTCCCGGGACAGCCAGTCCTGAGTGGGGTGGGTGGCCTCTTACGGGCTGGGAAACTGCTTTTCTGGGGACCTAAATGGCATTTTCTGTGCATGGACGTGAAGGTGTGAAGCTGCACAACCAGACTATCTCGGAGAAAAGACGGTGTTCTCCGGGTTTTATGAAAAAGATATGGAATGCCCATACTTAGGGCATTCTTTCATCTGTTGAGGAGGACGTTTGGGGTGCCCAGTGCTGCGCAGGGAATTCAGAGCTGCAGGGGCACCAGCCCCGTGCTGCCAGCGTGCTGCTCCCCCAGCCCCGCACCCAGGGACCGCGGCATCCCCCCAGACATGCGCAAGGCAAAGGGCAGGCACTCACCAGGGTCTCAGCAACAACCTGGTGGAGAGAGAGAGAGAGACAGGAAGACAACAGGGTCAGAAGGTGCTGCACAACCTTTAACCTCCCCTGACAGCGGGGGAATTCTAGCAAAAGCCCCTAAAATGACCTCTCCACGGCTCCCCTGCTTCCCCAGGGGTCAGCCTGATCTTAGGAGCCACCCGTGTCCTCCTCTGGGTCAGTGCCAGCACCGCTGGCTGTCAGGAGGGGGGGTTTGGCCATGCAGGGTGAGCCCCCCACCCCTGGGGCTCGGGTACCGGCCCGATGCTCCTTGGGGAGCATCCTTGTGTGGCCCCAGTGCTGCGGCCAACGGGGCCCTATGGGAACACTGCCTGGGACAGGGCTGGCTGAAAACAACCACGACCTGGTTCCCACCAGCCTGCCCGGGGTGGCTTTGCCAGGAAAATACCACTTGGGGCTGGGACAGCTGCTGCCCGGCTGACTTCTCCCTGTGCGTGTCGTTCCTGGCTCTCTCTTCCTCTGCAGCGCATGCAGCGCATGCAGCGCATGCAGCCAGCAAAGCACCGCTCCCTCTGCCGGCAGCGGCCCCGCTCAGCACCATGCTGCGGGGTGCACGGGGCAGGACCGGATGGTGAGGGCTGAGGGGTCGGGGAAAGGTGCCCGGGGTGGTGGGAGGGTGGTGGGAGGGTGGCCCCGGGGCTGGCCCCCGCTCTGAGGCACGGAGGAGCCATGCTCGCCCCAGAAAGGGGCCCCCTTGGTCCCCTCCCCGTCCTTCGTCGCATGCCAAAGGAAACCAAAGCAGAGCAAAGCAGGGGAAGCACCCGGCCCCCGTCCTGCCGTGGAGCCGGGAGGCAGCCCCAGGGAGCAGGATGCGGTCAGGGCTCTCCTGGGACCGGGAGCTGAGCCAGGCAACGGGGCCAGCACCCCACTTCTGGTGCCTCAGTCCTCTCCAGTCCTGGCGCACTCAGCCCAGGACGTGACGGTTTGCGGGTTGAAGTGAAAAGCAGCTTGAGCTGCGAGGGTGCCCCACGCACAGCACAGACGTGGGTGCCTCCTGCAGGCCAGCCCAAGGCTGCCTCTGAAGCTGAAGTCCCAGATTTTAGCACTGCTGGGTGCTGCCAGCCCCACAAGCAGCTGACCCAGCACACGAAGCGGTGCAGCCCCCGGTTTTGATCCCCCTGGGGCTGCTTTGCAGGCTCCACACGTGCAGGGGGCAGCGGGAATGAATCCTGAGAGCTTTCCCTGCCGGGGTGTCCCTTCTCCTGGCATTTCTCCCCGCAGCTCGCAGAGCCCCTACCCCCGGCACCGTGTGTGCTGCCCTGGGGATGCAATATGCTCGGGGTTTGGGGCGCAGCCTGGAAGCTCCTTACCTTGGCATCTTCGTGTGCCTGGGTGAGGTTCTCCGGCCCATCATCGCGGTTGCCCTGTGGTTGGATACAGATATCACGGAGAGGACATCTGGGAAGTGCCCAAGACCACGGCAGCGCAGCGCTCCCATGCTCTGTCTTCTCCAAACCACGTCCCCCAAACCCACCCCGCAGCACGGAGGGGACCACCCCCAGCGGGAGACCCCCCCCGTACCAGAGCCAGGGAGACGAGAATCCTCTTGAAATGTCCCGACGTGTCGGAGCTCAGGTCGTCCTCCAGGCGCTTGTGGTAGGCTGCGGACAGGGGGGACAGCTGAGCCCTGCACCCCGGCTGCGGCTCCACCGCCCACCAAATCACAGGACGGGTTTGAGGGCTCCACGCAGTCCGTGCCCCTCGGTGCTCCCCGCGCTCCCTCCCGCGCCGTACCCTGCTGGTACGCCTCGTTGATAGCCCTGATCTCCTGGTTGTTCCGCGTGGCCATGATCTCGATGAGGACGCCCTCGTCTGTGCCGGCCCCCTGGAAGAGAGCGGTGGGGTGGGATGGAGGGGTGGGATGGAGGGGTGCTGCGGGGTGCCAGGGCTGCGTGGGGACACCGCGGCATCGCCCCGATGGTGCCCCACAAGGATGAGCTGCTCCAACCCCAGTGCCACAGCGTGCTGAAAGTCCACATCCAATGGCCCCATTGCCCCTACCCTGGCTTAGCCATGGGGACGCTCTGCAAAGCAGCGTGACACTTCCTGCTGCATGGGCTGTTGTACAAAGGACTGCAAAGCAGCCCCGCTGGGCTCCCAGCAGCTTTATTATCCTGGCCATGCAGCAAAAGCTGCTCTATCTGGGCACGCTGAAGCCGCTCGCCTCGGTCCGACAGTTACCTCCACCGCCTTCCTCAGCTGCTTGGCGTCGTACTGCGCCGGCGTCAGCATGAGCCCCAGGATCAGCTTGGCCAAGCTGCCCGACAGCTCCGATTTCAGGTCCGCCATCAGGTCCTGCAAAGGCATTTGGGTGTTTCACAGCCCCGCTCCTTCTGCAGGGACAGACCGAGGCGACAGCAGGGAGAACAGCGGGGAGAGAAGCAGAGAGGTGGGAGGCTTCTGGGAAGACCTTGGGGCTGTTTAAGGTCACATTCGGGCGGGGGTTCTGGGGACATCCAGGATCTGGAGGCCTCCAGTATGGGGAAATAAAGTGGGAAGGGATGTTGCCTTGGGCTGCTGGTGCACCCAAAGCGGGAGGCTGCTCTGAAAACCTCATTCTGCCACGGGGGAGTCATTGCGGGGCACAGCAGGGCCGCCCACCATGTCTCCGGCGGGATTTCTTTCAGCGAGGGAAAGATGTCGGAGAGGGAAGGACGCGGGCAGTGGGGTGGGAGAGGGGCCAGCAGTACCCTGCCGTAGTGAGCCTTGTAAGCCTTAATGATCTGCTGCCTCTGGGCGTTGCTCCTTTTCGTGACCACGTCGATGATGGCCCCTTCATCGGTGCCTGCAAGGACAGCAGCCAGAGCTGCAGCCCCGAGGCAAGAACCGGGCACACCGCCACCCCCTCTGCAAACAGGGGCATGGGGAAAGGGCAGCTCCCGCAGCTCCTTATCCCCCCAGGGCTTTTCTGCAGCCCTACGTGGGTTTTCTCCCCCGCTCCGATCTGTCGGGGAGCATCTCCCCGTGGTGCCAGCAGAAGGGCTGGTGCACGGCCCCCGCTTACCCAGCCCCTTCATCGCCTTCCGCAGCACCTGCGCGTCGCCGTCGTCGTTGAAGCCCGCCGCGGGCTGCACGGTGCCTTGGAGCTGCAGGGGCACAGAGGGGTCGGGGGCTGCCCCGAGCCAGCGGGGTGGTGGCAGGGAGGGACAGACAGAGGGACAGTGCCGCCCGGCGAGGCGATGCGCAAGCAGGTGGTGGGTTAGTGCAAGCACCTGGGGCTGGGTGAGGACGTCCCCGCCACCCGGGCACCCCTTCCATCGAAGGGCACGCCACAGCCAGGCCAGCAGAGGGTGGGGAGGAGGCTGCGGGCAGTCCCCGGAGTCCCGCAGTGCTGCTCGGTGCCGTGCCCGCCTCCCCTAGTGCTGAGGCAGCTCGGTGGGAGCTGGGTGCGTCAGCTGAGAGCCAGGAGAGGGCGCGGGAAGGGTTCCAGCTCGTGCCTTGTGGCTGCGCCCTCCTGCGTCCCAGCTACCCTGCCGTGGGGTGGGTGCCCGGGGTGCATCACGCAGACATGCGGGACCCGCCGCCCCGGCAAGAGAGGCTTCAGAAAGAGGAGTTAGTGGAGCCTGCAGCGGTGCAGAGGCCGGCCAGCCTCCAAGGCTTACACCACGCCGACCTCATGCCCCGAAACCGAAGAGCCAGCAGTGTTGAGAGAAGGCGCAGAGCGAGAGGCAGGGAGCGGGGTGGCCGTGCCCCGCGGCGCAGAGGAGCGGCCGGGTCCCAAGCTGGCGGCGAGCGGAGGGGGCGCGGGGGGTGTCTGGGGGTGCTGACCTTGACTTTGGCCAACGCGCTGTGCTCCCACATCTGGTAGGCCACCTGCGCCGCCTCGGGGAAGAACTCACCCGCGGCACTGCAAGGGGAGGGCAAGGACGGATGGGCAGTGAGCTGCGCCCCGCCGAGCGGCCGCCCCATCCCCAGCAGCCCTGACCGAGAAGGGTTTTGCACCCGCCGGGTGCTGGGCACGGGGGGGACCGACCACGGCACCGCGGCTGGCATCGTGCGCCCAGCCATGACCCAGCCGTGCCGGCACGTGCTCTGCCAGGGTCCGGACCGGAGGTTTGTCCCGTGGGGACAAGGAGGGGTGGGCAAGGGGTGACGGGAGGTCTTACTCATCGTCCCCTCCGCACAGCTTCAGCAGCGCCTTCTTGTACTCCCCGGAGGTGTCCTCCTGGAAAGGGGCAGAGGTGGAGAAGGGTGCGTGGCAGGGACGCGCCGTGGGCACGGGATGGTGCCATGGGAAGGACACGGCGAGAAAGGGAGAAAGGGGCTCCCCCAGCTGCCTCCTCCCAGCTGGAGCCCCAGCACCGGGGCTGGGGAGGGGGCTCAGCCCGTCCCCATGCTCAGTGTGGGGAGGGAGGCGGCGCCAGCAGCCTCTCGGAGGGAGGCCGGGAAGCGCCGAGCCTCACCTTTATCATGTTGTAGAGAGACTTCTCGTACTTGGTCCTGAACACCTCCCGGATGTCCAGCATGTCGATCTCGCTGCGGGACACCATGATGCGGATCAGCGTGTTGTCCCTCGTGCCCAGCCCCTGCAAGGGAGGATCCCCAGCGTCAAGCCCCAGAACAGCAAACCTGCTCGGTCCTGCCAGGAAGGGGGCTTGGGGAGGATGCTCGGATTTGGGGCGCTATCGGATTTGCCCTCAGCCCAAGGTTTGAACGTATGAGTCCTTTAGAGGGAAGAGCAGAGACCCCAGGACACACAGGTCCTGTGCGCAGCATGGCGAGGGGAGCTTTCCCTCTGGGGCTGGGACGAGGCACCCACCTTCATGGCCTTGTAGAGCCTCTCAGCAAAGTACTCCGCTGTGCTCCTGATGCACTTCACTGCAGGGGAAACGGGCAAAGTGAGGGGAGGGACACCAGCAGCCTGCCCTGCCCCGGCCCCTGGCTTTGCCAGCACCCCTGCCCACTGTCCAGCATAGTCCAACGACAGTACACCTGCCCCCCGGCCAGCACCCCCGCACCGACGTACCCACTGCCAGCATCAGCTTTTCGAAGTCTCCGGAGAGCTCTCCCTTGATGCTCCTCTCGATTGGCTTCCCCGAAATCTTCAGGTACTCGTTAAAGACTGCGGGACGAGAGCAGACAAAGCCTGCAGCTGAGCCCTTTGGGGACTGCCAGCAGCGGGGCCAGCATCCCCTTGGGGCACACGGGCAGGGTGTCCCGGTGGCTTGGGTGTCCCCCCCTCTCAGCCCAGCCCCACGAGCCCTTGTGGGGCACGCAGGACACCCCAGCAGATGACAGAGCCCAGGGGACCAGGCGGGTGGCCTTGGCAGGGGAAGGAGCCCAGGCCCTGCAGGAGGAGGTGCTCACCCATGCGGAGGTGCTGCTTGCTCCGCCGGCCCAGGATGTAGATGAACTGCGCCTCGTCCGTGCCCCATTTCAGCTCACCGGCTTCCAGCAGGTCCTTGTGGGATGGGGAAGGGGGCAGAAAGGGATGGAGAGGGATGGAGAGGGGATGGAGAGGACCTGAGTCAGGGCGCTGCTCGCACAGGGCTCTGCCCCTGCTGCCCACCGCCCTTTGCAGCCCAAGCTCTGGGTCGTGCAGTGCCACCAGCCCCATCCCTGCCCAGATGGCACCCGCGAAGCCTCACCTTGGCATCCTGCTCCACCAGGTCCTCGCTCACCACGTCGTCCTCCTCCCTGGTGCCCTGCGGGACAGCCACGGGCTCAGCCCTGCCGGGCTCGGGCCCCGGCTGTCGGCAGGGACCGGACAGACGGACATACCTGGAGCAGAACCACGAGCATCTTCTTGAAGTGTCCCGACGTGTCTCCGACGATGTCGGCCTCCAGGTCTCTCTCGTAGGCTGGTGGAAGAGGGAGAGGTCAGGGCTCGGGGAGCCGGATCCCCTTAACTCTGCCCCCAGGGGACATGAGGCAGCCCCTGCCCTTCCCCAGCCCTCACCGTCCTTGTAGGCGGCCACCAGGTCGTGGATCTCCTGGTTGGTGCGGGAGGCGAGGATCTCGATCAGGCACTTCTCGTCCGTGCCGAGGCCCTGCGGGCAGAGACGCAGCCCTGTGAGCTGCAGGACAAGCTGGGGATCCTCAGAGGGGGTCCCGGGGGGCTGCCCTCCCCTTACCCCGATGGCATCTTTAATCTCCTTGGCATCACTGTAGGCTGGGGGCCGCATCAGGCTCACGATCAGCCGCTCAAACTTGCCCGTCAGCTCGTACTTGAGGTCTGCGATGAGGTCCTGGAGGAGGATGAGGATGAGGATGAGGAGGAGGAAGGGGCTGGGACCCCTTTTGCTCCGCAGCAGAGGAGCATCTCCCAGCGGGGCCATGGCTCATTGGTGCCAGCCCCTGCAGCCCACCTCTGGGGCATGGATTTGGGATGGTTCCTGCCGTTACCTTCCCGTAGAGGGACTTGTAGGCCTGGCAGATCTCCACGCGCTGCTTGTTGCTCCGGGATGTGATGAGGTCGAGGATGGCCTCCTTGTCACTGCCTGCGGGGGACAGAAGGCTGGTTGGTTGCCTTCGGCCCCACGGCTGGCTCTCACCCCCTCTGGGCTCAACATCACGGTCCCGCCGTGCCCAAACCTGCTCCTGGCTGGGGCAGGAGGAGAAGCAGAGCCAAGGGGCAGCACCAGGAGGAAGAGGAGGGGGAGCCGGGGGTCCTGGCACGCTGCTAAAACAGGCAGCTGGCAGGGGATGCGCGGCAGGACGCCCAGCCGTGCAAGGGTCAATGGGGAACGGGGGGCATCGGGGTGGCCCCGGGGTGACAGGCTTGAGGAGCATCCATACCAAATCCCTTCATGGCATTGTACAGGGCCTCTGCGTCCTGGCTGGCATCGAAACCTGGGAACTCCTTCACCGAGCCCCTGTAGACCTGGAGAGAGGAGGCGAGCAGATGCGGGGGGAAGGAGCACGCCGCGGCCCCGTGCCCGTCCCGCGGGAGGGGAAGGGTGAGTGCAGGACGGAGCCGTGGGCGGCAGCGGGGCGAGATCAGCTCCCGTTTGGGGTATGAGGAGGCAGAGCTCAGCCTCGGACACAAACACTCATTATTCTTTTCAGCTGCTCCCTGCTCGCTATCTGCGCCGCCTGAGCTGTGTCCCAGGCCTGCAGAGCGTGACCTCCCCGCTCCTATCTCGCTGGCACGGCTCCGTTTGCCCTTTGTGCTCACGTTGAAGCCAAACACACCCTCCCCGGCCACAACAACGGGGCCGGGCGCTTTGAGAGCAGCCTCCTCCAGCTCCCCGGGCTCCCAGCTCTCTGGGGTCAGCTCGGGGGTTGGTGGAACAGAGGGGGGACCCCAGGGAGATGCCCTGAATGCAGGGACCGGGGCCAGCCCCCCGCAACGCAGCCACGAGGAATTAGTGGTGGCAGACTCAAAGCAAACGGGAGGAAGTCATTCCTCCACCACCCGTTGTGAGCAAGGAAACCCTCAGGACGATGAGGATGCCCAGGCTCCGCATGGGGTCTGGGCGATGAGACAGATTTACAGGCACAAAATCCTCACAAGCTGCTAAACAGAAAGCCCCGAGAAGCAGCAGAGCTACAAACAGCCCGTCTGAGGGCACGCTCCCACGGGGTCCGGGCCTGTCCAAGGGGCTGGGACATGGGGAGAAACTTTCCCTGGAGCCTCAGAGATCCTCTGGGCTGCCATGACCTGGTTCTGCCTGGCTGCTCCTCCAGGCACCGAGCCCTTCTGCACAACGGGATTGAGACCCAACCAAACAGAGACCTCGCGGAAGAGCGGGGACCAGGTTTTCCCTCCCCAGCTCGGCTTTGTCCTGGGGAATTCATTCACCCTGGCAGATCACGGCACCAGGCCCTGCACGAGATCAGAGTCTGGTGGAAGCAGATGTGAAACCAGCCCAGCCCCGCGTCGTGGCTCAGCAGAGGGAACCAGACACGTCCCTGCTGGACACCGGCGGCGGGGAGAGCCGAGCAGAAATCCCCTGGTGGGAATCCCTGCAGGGGGGCAGGAGGGGGGCCGGTGTCCCTGACCCAGGGGGTGCCTCCGGGAATGAACCCGAGGGGTGGGCACGGGGCAGCCCCAGCGCTGCAGCCCTGCTGCGCATCGCAGGCAGGACCTCGAGGAAGCAGCCTGCCTCTGTTTTCCTGGCACTATTTTCCGGGCTCGTCACCCTCCCGGGAGGTGCTGCCAGCGCCGGTGTCCCGTGTGGCAGGGAGCAGGCCAGCTGTCCTTGGGGGAGGCGTGCAGGCATGGGGACGGATTGTGTTGCAGGAGATTTACTGGAGGGCTGCATTTAGCCCCGCTTCCCGTCAGCTCCCAGACCTTCCCGGCTCAGCGTGAGCCGCTGCCCACAGACGGGGCGTTGATAAGGATTTGCAAGGCAGTTGATAAGGATTTGCAAGGCAAAGGAGGCGCCTGGAGGCAATAAGGAGGGGACAAGGGTGGCCAGAGGGTGCCGGGGTCTCACGGGGGGGGGGGGGGGGGGGGTGATGGAGAGCTGGCGGGCAGGTTTTGGCTGTGGTTGGGTGGAGGGGAGGAGCAGGGCTGCAGCCCTGCCTGGTGAGCAACCGGAGCGTGAGCTGGGGTGAGGGAAACTGAGGCAGGAGCCGAGCGCTGGGCATCACCCCCTGCACGCTCGTGGGAACGGGCCCCGGGAGGTGCAGAAGCATTACTCAGCAGGGAAGCAGCACCCTGACGTTGCGCCCTCCTCACGCCTCCATCCCTTCCATCCCCCTGCTTCAGCGGCTCGGGGCCCCCCACGTCCCCTCCTCCAGCCTCTGACTCATCCCAGCCTGCCTCCAGCCTGCCCGGGACCTCGGAGCTAAAAATAATCCAGGCTGGGGCCGAGCAGGCGCAGGCAAAATTCCCGGCGTGGCTTCGCTCCCACCCCGCAGCACGGCTCCGCGGGCTCTGGACCACCCCGGGGGCGATGCTCACCCGCACCGTGCCTCGGTTTCCCCGCCTCCATCCCCTCATCAGCCGGGGGGGAAGCTGTGGCAATTGCACTGGGGGCAATAACCGTGTGTTTTCTCAAGGGAACCGGGAGCTGGTGACAGCTGCCCAGCTGGGACTTCCCTCCCACGCCGGGATGCTTCCTGGCTGCTGGGGGCACCTGCCTGGGCAGCTGCTGCCTCGCTCAGCCCCACGCCTGGAGGGGGGCGAAACCCCCCCGGGCTGAAGGGTTTGCAGCAGGCTGGGACACGAACGGGATTTCTCCCCGGCTGAAGCCCAAATCCCAGCGCGATGCCTGTTCCCCTCCCCGTCCCACAGCCCCGTTTCTCTCTCCCGTCCCACTGTGGCCCCAAAGGGATTTTTTTTGCTCCTGGCTGCCCCCCACCAGCCTCCCCCATCCGTACCTTTCCTTTGGGTGCCATGGCTCGCCGGGCTGGGGATCACAGGACCGAGGGCACGGAGGAGCTGCAGGAGGGAGGAGAAAAGCAGATGTGAGCCAAAGCATCCCCTCACACCCTGCTGCGGGGCCCAGCTGGGGGCAGCTCCCATCCTGGGCACCAAGAGCTGGGCGTCCCCATCCCCTGGGACAGGGACGGGGCTCCCCAGATGTGACCTGCAATGAGCAGAACCGAGCTCCTTCTGCACCTGGCAGCGAGTCAGGGACCCCACGGGCTGGGGACAGCAGAGACGTGCCCCCGCGCAGCTTCCTGCCGGCTCAGAGACAAACCGGGAGGGGAAGAAAGCGCTGAATAAGTGGAAATGGGCCGAGCATCCTCTGCAGGGTCCGTGCTGCAGCGCTGACCTCGCTGCACACCACCGTGCTCCCTGGCTCCTGGGGTCCCACCCTGCAGCCCCCCAAATCCTGGGGCCATCCTGGCTCCGGATACCGCTGGGGAGACCCCTCCGGGGCCAGGTAGCACCCGCTGGCTTTGTCTGGGTTTCCATGCACCGAATCAAGGCTGCCATCGGCCCGACGTGCAGAGCGGAGCCCAGGAAATGCGGCTCAGTTTCTAGGGTAACCGGCGGCTTGTTTTCTACAAGCGGTGCCATTTATAGCCGCCGGCCACCTCGGTGCGTCCCCACCCCCGGGGAGAAAGTCCCCAGGCAGCAGGGTTTGCTCCGAGAAAGCTGGCGGAAGGAGAGAAGCAGCTGGAAAATGGAGGGTGGCTGTGAATGAGTCCCCGAACGTCATCCGAGCCGCTCAGCGCCTCCGGCCCCGAGCGCCGTCCCCCTTCCAGCTCCAGCCAGCGCCCGGCCTCCCCCCTCGACACGTTGCAAGGAAGCACAAGGCGCAGCGGGGCCTCTCCGGGAGGATTTCTGGATTTTCTGCTGGGGAGCAACCAGGGGAAAGCACCAGAACTTCCCCAGCTTCACCCCATGTGAGAGCCGGGACCGGGAGCACCCGAGGCGGGCGAGCTGGTGCCGCAGGGCACCTCCTGCCCCGCACATTTCTGCAGGCATCTGGCTGAGCGCAGGAAGTTTTGCAGAAGACCAGAGCTGCCTCCACCTCCCCGCTGCCCTTCCCTTTTCAGCTGGGGAAGCCGCGCACCTCGGCTGTCCTTCCGTGGTAGCTGGGGCTCGGGGAGCCCCCCGCACGCCCAGCAGGGCTGCAGTGCGCCGGGCGGCTGGGTGGGTGCCAGGGAGCCCAGCCCCAGGCCCGCGCACCCTTTCGTGCCCCTGTGCTGCTGCAGACATGAGAACCGTAGATTCTAACCTGCGAATGATGCAGATTCTCATGAGAGAAAGCCCTGCAGCGCAGCCCCCCTGCCTTTTTCCCCTTCATGCTGCGTGCAGCAGCGGGGCTGAGCCCTTCCGGCTCATCTCAGCAGCGGCGGAGGATCCCCTGCCACACCCAGCCCCTGCAGCGCCCCTGTCCCCTGCTCGTGACACTGCTGCGGGGACTCCCCGTGAGGCTGGCACCTACAGGGACCCAGGGAATGGCCCTGGCTGGGTCTGGGTGCCCCTGGACAAAAAGCCCCGAAGGATGCACGCCCCACCCGTGGCACTCCCCGCTTCCCAGCCGCTCTCAGCCCTTTGCAGAGCGAGCAGCCTTTCCCCCCAAACCCTCTTTTTTTCCCCCAAGCCCTCTTTTTTCCCCAAAAAAAGCTTGCACCCCACTGCATCTGGCTGGATCCTGCCATACCCCTCACCCTGGTGGCCTCACAGGGGCTTTGAGCCGGGGGCCCCCATCCCAGGAGCCCGGTACCAATTTGGCACGGCCACCGCCGCGCCGCTAGCGCAATGGAGGCCGCGGCACGCCCAGCACCCCGCTTGGCCGGCCCGCGGGGCAGAAACGGAGCTCTGCAGGGCTAAAAGCAGCTGCCCCCGTCCTCCCCCCGAGGCAAGGGAGGTCCCCGACATCCCCTGCCCCACCCCAGCGCCAAAAACCCCCCTGCGCTTTTAGCGCGTTCGTGGCGGTGCACGGTGCGTTTCCCCGTGCAGAACTTCACTGGTGACCAAAATCGGGCTTTTTTCCCATGGGACTGGTGGCTCCAGCATGGTGACGGGCACCGCTGTGGGTGCTGCAGCACCGGGAGCAGACAAAGCCGCATCCCCGGCTGGCCGGGACACACCCATGGGCCCCGAACCCGCAGCAGCGGCAGCGCCCCCAAAATCCCCTTTCTGCAGCACGGCCCCAGGCTTTTATTAAAAAGAAATGATTTTTAAATAATAAGGAAACTAAAAAAGGGGGCTGGGTGCCCACCTGCCCTGCAGCCGCCCCTCGGAGGGACCCTCCGCTCGCGTTGCGCACCCTCAGCCAAGGCTGCCTGCCTTCCTTCCTTCCTTCCTCCCCTCTCCCCCCACTGCGGTCGCTTTGCCCACCAGCTCGGCCCCTTGCACGCCTCAGCCCCTTGCACACCAGTGCACACTCACGAGTGCTTCCAAGGCCTGCGGGGTACGGCGGCGGGACCAGCCACCCGCTGCACGCTCCTGGTGCTCCCGTGGCCGTGCGCTCGCCCTTGCCGTGCAGCTGCTTCCTCCCCTCGGCACAACGTCACCACGAGCCCTCCAGTCCCCGCCTGCCGTGGGCCCCGGGGTCAGAGCCGTGCTCCCACCCTCGCCGAGCCGACCGCCACGCCAACCCCGGCCCCGTGGTTTTGGGTGCCCGCGGTGCGGGGGGACGGGGGTAAGAGACCCCCCCGGTGCGCGCGGGGGGCTGCGTGCCAAGCGCGGTGACACGCACGGCGCAAGGTGACAGCAGGGATTGCATTTCAGCTGCGGAAACGTCATCGCCCCCATTTTCCTGGCTAATGCTGGGGGATGGGGGACACTGCTACCTGGTCCCGCTGCCAGCCACCTCCACCACTCGCCCCCTTTCCCTGGGGGAGCATCCATCCCTGCCGCCCCCCTGCAAAAGCCGAGGGAGGCTTTGCCCCCCTCCGGGACCCTCTCAGGGGGCAGGCGCTGAGCAAGGAGCACCCACGGGGCAGGAGCTGGATGGTGCAGGGAGCTGGGGAGCGGCGCTCAGCACAGCCCAGCACCGGGGGTGCGTATTTCCCCAAATTTCCCTCCCGTGCCGCAGTCACAGAGATCAGACCTTGCAGCAGAGCTGCGGGTGCAGATGCAGGCTGGGCAGCACCGCGCTGCTCCTGGCAGCCCCCGCTCCCTCCCACCTTCCCCAGCCAGCACCGAGGCTGCAGCAGGGCTGGAGGAGCTGGCAGGGCACCTGCAGGCTCTGATGTCCCTGGTGTGACACCAGCAGGAGCAGAAGAAAGCTGGGACCCCCCCCCCAAAATGTGTGGGGCAGCAGCTGCTGGCTCTCAGCCGAGCCCCTTTGGTTCCTGCTGGCTGCAGCATCGCGGGGGGCTGCAGGGCACCTGCACTGCTCAGCCCGGCTTGGGAGGGGGGTGCTGGGCTCCAGGGACCCCAGGTATGGTGTGGATCCCAGGTACAGTGTGAGACGCCACAGGGCTGTGTCCCCGCCCCGCTGGAGGCACCCCGCAGGGCAGAGCCCTCGGTGGGCAGCCAGCCCTGGCTGCTCCCTCCTGCCCTGCTGTTCCCCTGGGGGCAATGCTCCCTGGGGTGGCGTTGGTGGCCAGAGACCTCCCTCATGTGAGGCTGCGTGGGTGACAAGCACGGCTTTGTTTGCCCTGTGGCACAGGACAACAGCCCTGCTCTCCTCCTGGTGCTGCTGGCCGCAGCGTGCTGGGTGCCCAGGGGGTGTGCTGGGGATGTGGGGCTGCCTCTGGCAGCAGGACAACCTCGCGCTTAGGGCATGCACCCGTGCTTTCGGTGCTCAAGGTCATTTCTTGCTTTACTCCCTCAGCACTGATATATTTTTTTTTTTTCTGTTACCAGCTTTCACAGCACCTGAAGGTTGGAGGATTTACTGCACAGCACCACAGCCCACCTATAATAACCTGAGAATTTTTTGCCCCGGAATACAGCACCATAGACAACACCCAAAATAAACCTAAATTAGTTTTTTCACCCCCAAAACATCAACTTCTAACCTCTCTTCAGAGCTCAGGCTTGGTACTCCTCTCCCAAGAGGCTAGGGCACAGCCAGGTCATGCCACACCACCCCACAGCCTCCCCCTGCTGCAACACCTCTACATAAGGGCCATGTTGGGGCCCGAGGGCACTAATATAACTCACTGGTCCTGAGCAGCCTCACCTGGCCCCCACCCACACAGCCCTGGGGGCCCATTTAAGTCTAGCCTCAGGCTGGGCCCAGGGTTTGTTGGGGCTGTGCCCTGCCTGGTGGGGCTGGGGTCACCTCTGGTGCCCCCATGAAGAAGCTGCTAACTCTTGCTGCCCTGTGCTACACGCTGGCTGCGTTTCTGCTCCGTTTTGCTTGTATTTCCCTCAAATCTGCTCCACAGGTTGGGCTGGGGGCTCCTGGTGTGGGGTAAGAGAGGAAGGGGGCTAGAGGGAGGGATTTCTACCTGCACCAGCAGCCTGGAAGCATTAATTAAATCCCCTCAAATGATGTCCTGGGGCTATTAGCATTGCGTGCTCTTGTGTATGATCTGGAAGGTGCTGTGGGAAGCATATTTCTGCATAGATTTCCCTCTGTGCTACTGCAGCAGTGGTCAGCGGAGGGCAGGGGTGGTGGGTGGGGGCAGGGGAGGGCCGGGAGGCTCCCCGAGGGATTTAAGAGGCTCCCAAAGGGATTTAAGCACGAGGGGCAAGTGGGGAGGCTGCTGGGGCTGATGCTCCTTCCTCTCCGGTGTGCAGCTGCAGAGGTTTGCCTAAAGCACTGCCAGGGTAAGTAGCATGTCTTGCCAGGAAGGTCCTGATTTTTTTAGTGATTTTGATTTTTTTTTTATTTTTTTTTAAAATCATGGTAAAATGTTCCCAGTGGGATTTGCGGTGTGCAGTGGGGGAGTGCTGCAGGGGCGGGGGGGGCATGCAGCCGTTCTGCATTCTCTCCAGCCCCTGGAGCCCCCGCTGCTGTCCCTGGGGGCTGGGGCTCCCCTCAGTGCCCCCGGGGCTGGGAGCTGCTGCAGAGCTGCCCCTGTCCCCTTGGGGATCCCCATCATGGTGGGAACTGCATAGGTGCTGGGGTGGTGCTGGGTTTCCAGCCGGGTTCCTGGCCCCGTAAATAGCAGACTATGGGACTTGAAGCACGCAGCGTGGGCTCTGCCCTGCTGTCCCCGCTTCGGGCCTTTGGCCAAAGTCAGCTGCCGCCGGTGCCCGGTGGTGGCCACGCTGGTGTCCGCGGGGGCCGCAGGTGGGCGAGCAGCTGGGCTGGCCGCTAACCTCGAGCAGGGCTTGGAGGATGTCCTCCTTCGGCAGGACAGCCAAGAGCCCCTATCCCCCCAGCATGAAATGGTGTACAAATAGTAAAAAGTGTAAAACATCTGAGGGTAAAACCCGTGGGGGAAGCCAAGCAGGGCCAGGGAATCCCAAGGAGCTGGGAGTTTCCTTCGAAGAGGAGATGCTTGGAGACCCAGAGGGGGGTGTCGGGGGTTGCAGGGTGAAAATATGTTCTGCAAAGAAGGAAATCCTGGCTGGGGGTGAGGTCCCTTGGCCTCAGCGTTGTCCCTGGCACCAGCATCTCCAGCTCACCAAGGTGCTGAGCGCGGAGGCAGAGGGACCCGGGTGGCAGAGGTGGGGAATCAGCATGGGTTTCCCATGGGGACACAGGTTGGGGAGCATGGTGCTGAGCAGCGCACGCCGAGCTCCCTCCTGCCCTCTCCTGACAGCCCCGCAGCTGGCTGCATGCCTGGCGCCTGAGGAAACCTCTCCCTCCTTCTGCTTCCCATGCTGGCTAGAATGAAAAGCCAAACCCGCTGCGGTGAGCCTCCAGCTCCCATCCTTTTGTCCCTTGTCACCCCGGGGAGCTGCTCCCTAAGGCGCTGTCCCGGTGCCCCCCCAGCCCTGCTGCTCGGCGGGGCGAGCGGTGCCTGCGGGGCCGGCTGCCTCGCTGCCCTGCCTCTGCTCGGGGTCCTGGCGGCAGCTCTGCTCATCTGGAGGCAGCCTCAGAGCCCCCGAGAGGGCGTCCTTCATGGTGAGCGAGGAGCTTCGTGGCAGAAGGACCCCGGGGGTGGAGAGGGGGCGAGCCCCGTGGGGAAGGGGCTGTGTTGTGTCGGCTTCGGGTCAGCCAGGGCTTTGCTGCATCCCCATTTAATAAAGCACGGCCGGAGGCGTCTGACAGCTCACGGGGTTTTCCATGGGGACTGTGAGGGCTTGGTTTCTTCCCCCCGCATCCTGCAGGTCAGATAGCGGGCTCCTATCTGTGCCCGAACCAGAGCGCTTCAGTAAAAGAGACAACAGGTCCTGTTACCCTTGGGCAGGCTTTGTGGGGGTTTACTGCCCCCCTCCCCGAATCCTGCAGCACCTCCTGCCCAGATATACCCAAAACCAAACCACCCCCACGGGCACCCCTCAACCAACCCCCCTCCCCACCGTGGGCACCCACCTCCACGGCCAGGAGCCTCGGCTCAGCTCCCACGGCCGGGCTGCCTCTGGCCTGCTGGCAACCTGCTGCGAGCAGAGGGAGCCCGGCCGGGCTGCGAGCCCGGGGCCAGCCCGCGGAGCTGTGCCCGGTGGCCGCAGGTCCCCTGCGTGCCCCCCCCTGCCGCCCCTCGGCCTCGCCGCCGACTGCTGCCTGCTGGCACGGCTCCGCGCGGCCTCCTGCCTGCCCTGCCTGCTCTGCACGGCCCTCGGCGAGTCCCGCGGCCTGAGGAGCAAGCTCTTGGGGTCAAGCACCTGTGTGTCTGCTCACCACGGAGTGGAGCTGGGTGGATGGATGGGGAGACGCCTGGTTTTGATGTGTGTGCGTGTGGGTGGTGGTGGGAGCACCCCGTCCTCTGACATGAGGCCCAAAGCAACAGGAAAGGGCGAGCACGGTGGTTTGGGGGAGAGAGCAGTGACCCCACCACCCTGCTGCACTTTTTCCCAGGTTTCCTTGTTTACTTTGCCTACGGGATCCGTCACAGTGCCGAGAGCCAGCAGCCCCGGGAGCTGTGTTGGGGGACAGGTCCGGGGGTGCGGTGCCCGTGCGCCCAGCACCAGTTGGAGGGGACGTGCCGGTGCCCCCCACCCGGCTCCCTCCGCCTCGTGTGCCCAGGGGCTGCTCCCCCTCGGCAGCCTCAACCCTCACGGCGAGCCCCTGCCCAAGGAGGTTTGCTTGGAGAAGATAAAGCGGCTGAGTGTTTTGGCTGGTCTTTGTAGGTTTTTGTCTTCGAATCCTCCCTGGTGCCACCCATCCCCAGCTGCGCAGTGCAGAGGGGAGGCTCCTCATGCTGTGCCCCGGCTGGTTTTGGCACAGCAGGGTGACCCGCCTGTCCCGAGGCCACTGTGCAAGGCTGGGGACTGTCCCCCCACCAGCTGGGGTCCTGCTGTCCCCCAGGGCTGCGGGGAGCTGTGGGGACGCAGAGCGGGCACGCGGGGGTTGGTTCTGCCTTCCTGGCTGCCTCCTTTCCCCGACCCCGATAAGATCGGCACAAAGGACGGAAATGTCTGCTGAAACGCTGAGATGCCTGCTGCAGCTCGTGGGCTGGGGGCGGGGGCACCCAAACCAGAGAAACAGGGGAAGGAGCCAGAAAAGGGGGCCCAGCAGTGGGGGGCTTCCTATGGGGCCGCGGCTCCCACCCTACAAGCGGAACACGGGGCCCTGCCGCACGATGCTACCCGAAACACCAAAATCTCCAAAAACCACCAACGCTGGGTTCTTGAGGCTGCTGCTTCTTGTAGACTTGTAATCGTTACAGCCAGTAGCACATGGGCCTGGTGCACGCACACACGCACACCAACACACACACACACACGCACCTCGGCTACACAGCCCCAGGGAAGGGCCGCTTTTCCCAGGGGAAAGTGCTCGTGTGCATCCAGCCCGTACCCGTGTCCCTCCTGTGCGCCGCGACCCCACAGCCGTGCTGGAGGCATTTCCCCCATGGGGGAGGACGCTCTGCTCCCCAGCTGTGCACCTCCGGGCACGCAGCCTCTGCCCGGCCTCAGGGGGGGTGATGGGGCTGGCTGGTGGGCAGCGGGGACAGGGAGGGCTTGGCTTTGGCGTGGCGGTGAGCGGGGACGTGCCTGAGCCGTGGGGCTGTGGGATGGAGCTGGAGGAGGCAGCGGGGAGAGGGGGACGCGGTGGGAGCCCTGCCCCGTGGATGGGGACAGCTCTGGGCTCCCTGGGCACGGCCCCCCCAGTGCCTGTCCCACCTCCAGCACCGGTGCTGGGTGTGCTCGGAGCCAAGCGCGGGGTCGGATCCAGCCCAATGTAGGTCCGTGTGCCCTGGCCGGCCCCTTTAACCCCCCAAAAGCCCCATGGCCTTACACCAGAGGCAGGGGTGTGGGCACGGCGCGGTGCAGGGCCCCCCTGCGGCACAGGGAGGGCGCAGGCTGGGGAAAGGCAGGCGTGGGCATCCCATGAAGTGCTCCATCGCCCCGTGCAGGGGGCCACCGCGGGGACACGGCCACCCCGAGGGCCAGCCCCGGGAGCGGAAGCGCTCGTGACGGCATCTCCGGGCCCCGTGCCCGGAGGAGAGCCCGGCCAGCCCGTCGTCGGTGCTACGTGGCGATGAGGGGCACGTCTCCAGCAGCGATGGGGAAGGGGGAGCCGTCCCCCCCGTTGAGCACGCGGTACAGCAGCTCCTCCTTCTCGCGGCGAGCCTGCTCCCGCAGCTGCGACTCCTTCTCCAGCGCCCCGCGGGCGGCCAGCAGCTCCTCCGAGAGCTGCCTGCGGGCAAACAGCGGCGCTGCCGCACGCACGGCCCCGCTGCTGCCACCTCTGCCCATATCGTGGGTGCTGCGCTCGGCCGAGGAGCCGCTGGGCACGCGGGATGAGCCCGCGATGAGCACCTACCTCGTCATCACCAGGTGGTTCTGGGTGCGCACCTGCAGGTCCTCGTTCTCCTGCTGCAGGGTTTTCACCTTCTCCTCCAGCAGCAGGTTCCTCTCCGCCTGCAAGGGGAGCGTGGGGGTGAGGAGGGGGCTGGGAATGCCCACGGCCAGCTCCTCGTGCCTCCGAGCCCCCCGACGCCCCATCCACTGGGGAGCCATCTCGATGGCGGCGCGGTGGCTTTGCCTGCTGTGCCCACGTCCCCTCCACACTCCAAGGGAGGAACCGGGCTCCATCCAGCTCCACCTCAGCTGCAGTTTCCGGACAGTACTCGGGTGTGGAGGAGAGATGGAGAGAGCAAAACCCACCCGCACCCCTCTCCGAACCCACCACGGTCTCCAGGTTCAGCAGCTTCTTGTCCAGGCCGTGGATGTGCTCGTTCTTCATCTCGATGACAAAGTGCAGGCTCTCCAGCTCCTGCTCCCAGAACGGGCTGGGGCTCCCGTGCTCCTGGAGGGGATGAAGGGGGGGTCAGCAGCCACAGCAGGGTGGGCGCGCGGGGCCACCGTGTCCCCCCCTTGGCTCAGCTAGCCATGGCCCGGGATGGGTTTGAACCCCTGGTGCACCAGGCTTTGCCCGTGGCTTGTGCTCAAGGGACCCAAGCAGCCCCCACACCTCCCAGGGACGGGGTTTTACTCATCCCTTCAGCTGACCCCCCCGGCTCCATCCCGTGCACCCGCTGTCGGGGTCCATCGGAGAAGCTCTGGGCCAAGCCCTGGGGGCAGGACGCCTCCCAGACACTAACGTGACCCCGCGCAGCCCGCAGAGCCGCCGGTCCCGCGCTTCCCCGCACCTCGATGTGCTTCTTGTAGTCTCTGCTCAGCAGCGATTCCTCCACCCGCTTCATCCTCTCCTGGAAGGACTTCAGCTGGGACCTCAGCGCCTCCACCGTCTCCTGGCAGCCGGGGAAGAAGCGGGACGGGGGGTGTCTGGGTTTCCTGCCCGAGCAGGGGCACTCCGATAACCCCAGGGCTGGGCCAGGTCTCTGTGGCATGCTGGGGACCCTGTGGTGGTCCTCCGTGGGCACCCCGTCCCCGGGGATTTCTCCCTGGGTACCTGTAAGGCCTCCTGGGACCTGTGGTGGGACTCCGCCAGCAGCAGCTTCTCCTGCTCGTGCGCTCTCCGGAGCTCTGCGGGGGGACACATGCCCAGTGTCACCGGCACGAGGACACGCACAGCGAGCCCGGCCCGAGCCCTGCGGTGCCGTGGCACCGGGTGGTGGCACCCCCGTGTCCCACAGCCCCACGGGAGCTGGAGGGGCCGCGGCAGTGCCAGGGGGCTGCGGGAGCATCGCTCTCCCCAGGGGCCGGCGCGCACCTTGCAGGGTCTCCTCGTGCTCTCTCCGCAGGGCATCGAACCGCTCCGAGAGCTGCTCCTTCAGCTCCACGTCTTTTCCCTTTTCCACCTGGGAGATGACAGACCCTGAGCGTCCCACGGGGCAGGAGGGGTGCCAGGTCCGTGTCCCGAATGTCCCCGCTGGCTGAGCATTCCCCACCCCACTGCGCCCCGCCAGCACCTGCCTTCCCGACCCACCTGGGTGCTGACACCTCGGGGTCCCTCGGCCTCTGTCCCCGGGGCTCCCCGCAGCCTCTCCTCCTCCTCCTCATGTCCTCGGAGCAGTTGTGCAGCCTCCGTGCCCTGCTCGTCCCGCAGCGCTGCCTTCTCCTGCCCAGCTCCATGCTGTAGGGCGGCGTTGGCTGCAACACAAACGGGGCTGAAACGGGGCCGGCCGCATCCTGCTCACCGTGCTGCTTCGGTGTCCTGGCAGCACGGCGGCCTGGGGCCAGCCCCTCTCTTCTTCTCCACTGGACAAAAACCTGCCTCCCGCCCTGTCAGTGCAAATTAGCGCTGATTGGGATAGTGTTGGCAGGCTGCGAGGCCTCCTGCCCCAGGAATGACCCAGCTGCCCCTGATGATGGGATGCCATCACTGTTGTCTCTTCCCTCCCTTATCGTGTGCCCAAGCCAGAGCCATCACCCTCGGGCACAGCCGCCAGGGGCTGTTTTATTGCTTTTAGGGCATCGCATGGAGCCAGGGCATTGGGGGAGGCCAGTTTCCTTCTCACCGTTCTCTGTCTTCAAAGCTGTGAGCTCCTGGGAAGCCGGTCTCTGCTGGGCTTTCAGCTGTCTCTGGCAGAGAAAGACAAGGTGCCGGTGCAAAACACGCTGGGGCAGAAAACTTTTTGGCAGGGGAGAGCAGGCAGCACTTTGGCTGCTTTTCTGCCCTCTTCCTGCCCCGTCCCTGCTCTCCTGGGATGCTCGGGGCCAGCCCTGGGTGCTGTGCAGCACCCCAAGCGCACCGTGCTGCCGGGCTTTAAACCTCGCCTCGACACAGCACGTGCCGGAGCGAGAAAGGAAAGGCAGCAATAAATCAGAGGCAGTCGGGGCAGTGGCAGGGCTGCCTGCAGGCAGGGGCTGGCGGCGGGCGCAGGCGCTGACCTCGGGGCGCACGATGTGCTGCTGGCCCCGGGGCGCTCCTGCGGGGCCGCCACGGCCCAGAGCCGGAGCCCCGAGCTGCCTTCCAGCCCTGCGGGGGTCCCGTGTGGTCACTTGGGGTCGGAGGAGGGAGCAGAGCCAGGAGATTGATGTGTTTTTATCCGCTGCTGAAAGGGAGAAGCAAAGCTCGCCGGCTCTCGCAGCTCTGCCTCCCCGGCGCGGGGCGAACCCAGCCCTGGTGCCATCGCCCTGGATTTGGGCAGGGCTGCGGGCTGCTCCCCAGCCCCTGGCAAAGCAACCCTTAAACACGCTGACCCTAACGACCCACCCGTCCCAGCCTGCAGCCTGCGGGTGCCCAGGACCCCAAAGGCAAAGCAGATCAGGGAGCTGGAGGCGTGCTGCCTCTCCTCCCGGCGGCCCCCCTTGCGAAGCCGCAGGGAAGCGCGGCTGCCAGACAGAGCAGGGGAACTCCGAGCCTCTGCGAAGCCGCGGCTCTGTCTTCCCTTCTATGGCGCTGGTGGACGCGGCGCTGAGCCCGGCCCAGGCGGCGGGGCGAGGAGGTACGGGGAGGTCGGGGTGCGCGGCGCTCCTGCTCCGTGCGAGCCCCGGGGGGACGCCCAGAGCGGGCTGCTCCCGGTAATGGTGCAAATGGTGCTCCACGTGTAACGGTGATAATGGTGCCAATGTCACCGCCACGTGTCATGGTGTCCCGATGGCTGTGGGGGCCTCTGAGGTGCTGATGTGCATCCCTCTACGATTTAACCCACCCCGTGTCCCGTGCTGGGGTTTGGAGTTTGGCAGGGGGTGGATGGATGAGAGGCTGGGGCTCTGCGAGCCTGGGGGCACCGCAGGAACCTCAGAAGCCCCCTCAGGAACCTCAGAAGCCCCCTCAGAGCCTTCACTGTGACCAAGCAAAGGCTGCGCTGGAGGACTGTCCTCCCACACGCCCCTGAAGGATTTTTGGATGATCTGGGAGCGGGATGCAGGTGCCTCCTGCAGGAGCAGCCCCCAAAGACCTGCGGAGGTGATGCCCAGGGACAAGGAGCCCTGGGCACCCCCAGCTCTGCACAGGCAACGTCCCCAGCACGGATCCGGGGCACTTTTCCCCTCTTCCCATGCCCTACATCCAGCAGGAGTCTCAGAGCCCCTCTGCAGTTCAAGAGGTTTGATTTTAAACTGCATCAAGCTCAGAAATGGAGCGAGAGGTATGCCAGCACCGAGAGACAGATCTGAATGCTTTCCGGGAGGCTACAAGTGACGGCACCCTTCCTACCTCTAGGAACAAACTGTTTTGGGGTCACTTCATCAGGATTTCGACCCGAACCCTGGTCACCTCGAAGCGTGGGGACTGCACCACACGGCTGTGGAGGCTCCGGGCAGCTGCGGGTCAGCTGCAGCCTCTGCTTCGGCTTTTCGTGCGAGGTGGCTTTCTGCACTGTATTTTTCTTCCCCTTTTCCTGTTTTACATGCGCATTAGGCAATCAAACTATGCAACCTTACCGACAACAAATGAAATCACAAAGAGGCAGGAAACGGGCATTTAAATCCCAAACGGGCCCCTAGGTTAGCGGTTTTGCTTTGTGGCCGTGGTGCAGAGCAGGGGCAGGATTTGGGCAACGTCCCCACAGCCTCCCCGGGTCCCAGCAGATGCTCGGTGCTGCCCGGCTCTGCGGGACCTGCCTTCCTCTCCCTGCTGCTGCTCTGTCCCCTGCCAGGGCCGTGTGACAGGCTGACTGTCACCTCCGTACACAAACCACTCGTGCCGCCGACAGCCCCGAGCTCTGCATTCGGGCTTTCTCTCCCTGGCTCCTGCGGCTACATATAGCTCCCCTATCTCCAAAACAAACCCACCCCGGCCCTGGAAAGCGTCCAAGCCCCAACCCCAAACTTTCTCGAGGCCGAAAAGCAAGCGGCGACCGTGCACGGAGAGAGCCAGGAGGGGAAGGGGCCCTGAGAACGGGCCCTGGCCGCAGCACCTGTGCCCACGCCGCCTTATCACCCGCTGCCGGCGATGCCGATGCCGGGAAGGACGCGGCTGCCAAGCTGCCTCCCCCGGGGCTCCTGGTATGCCGGCCGCCCACCGCAACCGGCCCCGCACCCGCTCCCCAAGGTCACCTCCGCCGTGGGACCGGTCACATCCCCACCGTGTCCCCATGGTCCTCCAGGACCCCCCTGGGGTTTCTGGGGTCCCCCCTCCCCAAGCAGCCCCGAGGGATGTGCTCCATGGGCAGGGGGAGGTCTCGCACCCCACGTGTCGGTGCCCTGGGCATGAGAGCACGGGCAGCAGTGGCTCCGTGCCCTTCTTTACCCTTTTTGGCCATAAAGGGGGTTTTTGGTGCCGCTTTCGGGATTAACTTGCAACTCAGTCATAGCAGCAGGGATGTTGTGCGGGGTGCGAAGGGCGGCAAGCAGCACGGCGGGGCCGAGCTGAGAGCTGAGAGCGCGAGAGCGCAGGAAGGGAGGCGCCTGCAGACTGCCTTCAAATTTCCGCATTTCGGTAAACGTGCGGCTCTCAGCACCTGGGGCCTCTGGGCTGTTATTTCTCCCTGCCCCGTGCCCCCTTCTTGCAAGCTCTCGGAGTCTCAAAGCGGCCCAGAAGCGTCTGATCTCATGACACAGAGGAGGGCGTTTTTTTTCCATGATACAGAGAAGCAGCCGAGCTGGCGAGTGCTGTAAATAAAGACACTTGCTGGCTCCGGGTGTGCGCAAGCCCCGAGCCTGCTCCCCCCGCACATCCCAGCAGCGGGTCGGGTTTGGGCTGCGTGTTCCTGCTGCCCCCCGTGCAAGGGGCTCCCCGTGCAAGGGGCTCCCCGTGCAAGGGGCACGCCGGCACCGCGGGGCTCCTCCAACGTCCTTCCTGCCCCACCAGCCTCCCGCCACCACAACCCACGGGAGCGGTGCGCGCAGCACGTCCGACTTCACAAACAACCCCGAGGCCAACGGGGTCACGTCAAAAAAAGAGATAGCAATTAGGTGCGGATAATTTCTGGGGTTTAACCTGCAGAAGCCCTCTTTGGTGCAGAGCAATGCACTGCGGGGGACTCGAAGCGTTCCCCTGCACGAGTGTCACTTGTGGCACAAGGGGGGCATGGCAAAGGGGGAGACCCAGCTTTTGGGGTGGGGGGGATGCTGTGGGGACAGCAGAGGTCCAGCTGGGGGAACCCATCCCCATCCTACACGGGACAAGCATTTCCAAGGGGCATTACCACCCCGCACGCCTCACCGCCTTCAGGACGGCTTCCACGTGGTGCGGGGGCTCTCCCGGAGGGGTGCGGCAGGACAGGTGGCTGCTCCCCCCGCCGTGCCCGGTGCCCCCACCACCACCACACCGGGGGGGCTCACACACAGCGGGGGGACAGCCCCGCTGCTCCACTCCGCTCTGCTCCAACCAGGCAGGGGGGGACCCGGGCGGGGAGCCCCCTGCGAAACACCGGTGCCCTCCACCCAAGAAGTGCACGCGGGGCTCCACGCACGCCCCAACCCCATGCAAAACCCCAGCCACACACAAAGCCCTGACCCCACGCAAAACCCCTGAACCCACGTGAAGATGCAGCTCCACGCAAACCCCGACCCCACGCGAAATCCGGACCCCACGAGAAACCCTGACCCCACGCAAAGCCCGGCCCCCGAGCAAAGCCAGACCCCGAGCAAACCCTAACCCCACGCCCCCTCTGTCCCACCCGAGCCCGTCCCCACGCCGGACACCCCCCGCCCCCCCGCAGCCCTACCTTGCCACCGGCGGGGCAGCAGCGCAGGGCGCTGCCCGTGCAGCCCATGGAGCCCCCGGCCGGAGCCGCTCAGCCTCGGGGCGCGGGGCGCTGCATCCCCCCCCCGGCCAGCGGCTTCCGCCGGGGCTGTCCCAGCAGAGAAGAAGAAAAAAAAAAATAAATTAATAAAAAATAATTAAAAAAAAAAAATAAATCCCCGAGGCTGCTCGCAGGCAGCGCCGGGAGAGGGTGCTCTGCACCCCCGAGCAGCGGGCAGGGCTCCCCCCGCCCCGCTCCGCTGCCTGCCCGCCCCCGGGGCTGGCCCTGGGTGCGCATCTCTGGGATGCTCCGAGATGAGGGGGGGGGGCCTGCAGCGGGGGGGTTTGTCCCTGTGAGCCCCCCCACCCTGGGAAAAAGGGCTGAGGGGTGAAGGCGGCGCCCGTGCCGGCTTTTGCCGTCGCCCCGGGAAGTTTTGGCTCGTGGGGGGGTGGTTGTGGGGAGGCGCTGTTTTTTTGGGGGGGGTTGCTGCTGGCAGCTGTGCTGGAGGGAGGGGGCTTTTGGGGTTGTTCATGCGGACTGGGCTCCCCCCCCCTGCTGAGCACCCCGAAGTGCCCCGAGTGTTGGGTCTGGAGGCAGGGTGCCCTTTCCTGGGTGGAAATCCCGTGGTGTGGAAAAGGGTCCTGAGCAGGGAGGGAGACACGTGGGTTTGAAGGTGTCCTGTCTAAAAACTGGGGGCAAAGAAGGCAGGTTCCTCCACGTGTTTGGGTTGTGGTGATTTTTTAAAAATGCTATAAAATAGCAAACATTTCTAAAAGAGAACACATCCTGACCTTAAAAAAAAAAGAAAAAAAAAAAAGTAAAAAAAAAAAGAAAAAAAAAAGAAAACAACTCTGCCACCCAGCACCGCCGTAAAAAGTGTTTCAACCTGGTCACAAGGCTGTGCCCGAATGGAAACACCGCCAGTTTTTGTCAACAAGTTTCTATTCTGACATTTTCCAACTTTCCCCTGGGAGAAGTCCAAGCAGCCCGCGGCTGGGCGGGTGGCAGGGTGCCACCGGGGAGGCGCCGAGGTGCGCGGCTGCTCCGTCACCCGCGGCTCGGAGGTGGTGCTGCTGCCCCGAGCTGCTGGGGTGACACCGGGATGGGGACGGGGACACCCCCACTTCCCAGGGAACTTGTGAAATGCCTCTGGGATGGGAGGGTGGGGACTGGTGGGACCGGCTGCCTTGCGTCCTCTTGGGTAGGTGCTGCAGGACCTGGGAGAAGTGCCGTGAGTCACGGCGGCTTCCTGGCGTCGGCTGCTCCGGCTCGGAACCACGGCGAGCGTCGCTGCGCTTATCTCCCCCAGCACCACGCACGGGGCAAGCCTCCTTCCCCAGCACTTGGCTGCCAGGCCGAGCAGATCCTTTCCGGGATAAAAGGCTCCTCGCCGCACGGAGCTGGTCTCCACCTCTCCAGGGTTAATTAAAAATCCTGGGCCAGATCTCGGAGGCTGAAGGCACACGCGCAGGCAAGCGCAGAAGCGCACGCATATTTTGGGGCTGAACTCACGCTGCTGGTGCCGTGGCTGCGACGAAACAACTGCGTGCACAGCTGAGGAGCGTCCAGCTGGCATCACGTCTTGCTGGTGGGCAAATCTCCAGCGGTGTGCACGCGTGCTCGTGGTGATTTGGGGTCGTAGTGGGGTGCAGATGGGAGGCACTGAGATGCCCCACAAAGCCTGGCTCTGGATTCCTCCGGTTCATCCCCAACACTGCCTGCTGCCTGTGCTGCCCCCAGATCTCCTGCTTTAGCTTGATTTTACCCATTTCTCGGTTTCTCCAATCTTTCCTGGGTGGGCTGCGCAGGATGCGCCCCGCTGGAGAGATTTCCCCTACCAGCCCTGCTGATGTGCTTCTCTCCTCTGCCCCAGTGCATCGATAATCTGCTCCCTTTGCAGGGTAGTGGTTAAACAGCCGGAAACTTTAATGCCCAGCTGCTTCCGAGCGAAGCAGGGGCTCTCCATGGGGAGAGGACCAGGACATGGCCATGTGGTTTTTCCCCTTCTCCCGAGAAAGCATCTGGGCAGTGCTGAGGAGTGTGGGGCACCGGGCACACACGGGCCGGTGTCTGCAAACCACGCTGGAGATGCAGGGGACCATGGCAGAGGGGATTTCTGCCTGCACAAACACAGGAAAGCAGAAGCAGTGCACGGCCAACACACCCGGGGCGACTTCGTCTTGTTTTGAAGTTTGCCTCGAAGTCTTCTCACTGAGCAAGTCTTTGGGACTCCCGTTAAGCACCCCCAGGCTGTGCCACCTGTGTCCCCCTGCCCCTGCCCGCAGCCTGCCTGGGGGGTGACGTGCCAGCACCTCCAGCCCCCGTGGCGTGGGGAAAGAGCAGGATGTGAATCAGAGCAGCTGTGGGGCTGTTCTCAGCCTGGATGGCAGTGCAGGGGGGTGAGAGCTGCTGCCAGGTGGGAAGGCACACGGAGGATTTTGCAGGGGGGAATTGGGGTTGCGCTGGCCCCTCCAGCCTTGCCCCATCCCAGGGGTGGCCGCGGATTTCTGCCAGGATTTTGGAGGTGGCAGGGATGCTGCGATCTCCCCAGGTTCCCAGGAACGACAGCGACTGGAGACACCCCAAGGGTTTTGCCCGGAAAAGCGATCCCAGGAGGGTTTATCTCGTGCTCTGCTGAATTGCCCTGAGTAGGGTGGCAGCTGACCCAGCAGAGTTAATTTGTACCGATGGCGCTTTGAAGTGTTTGCCAAAGCTGATGGATAAGAGAAGTATTTGTGCAAGCTGGTCAAGTGTCTCTCTCCCTCCAGCTGCAGCTGGTGAGGACTGGGCAGGATGGGGAGGTAGCGGGGGGGGTTGGTGCACGGGGGGTTCCTCCTGGGGCTGGACCCCTGCACCACCTGGGTGCCCCATGGGCACAGGTACCTGGTGCGGTCGTTCATTGCCTTTTTCCCCTTTCCTGCTTTTTTTTTTTTTTTTCCTCCAGAAGCCAACACTCCTGGAAAAAAAGAAAGAAGGAAAGAAGGGAAGACGGAAAGACAGACAGAAGGAAAGAGAGGGAGGAAGGGAAAAAAGAGATTTAGCGGCGAGGAGCCAGTGATGCCCAGCAGGCACAGGGGGATGGAGCGAGGGGGCTCAGTGGCTGCAGCCTTTGGCCCCCATTTTGTTTGCTCTCAGACTGCTTTTGTAAAGGAGACGCGAAGTCGCTAGCCTTGTCACTTATCTTCACGGCTGCTTTTCTTCTATGCAAATCAAAGGCGTTGAGCCAGATCCGCGGAGACCTCGTGACTTGGGCGCAGCTTGGGTGGGGGAGCTCGGAGAGCTGTGTGAGATGGGAAGGATCTCGTGTGTGCTGGGGCCAAAAAAGCCTCTCGGGCTCCTTTGGTGGCCTCCACACATGGAGGACGAGTGGTGATTTCCAGTCATTCCTGCCTCTGCGATCTTCCAGACAAAAAAAGGTGGTTAACCTGCCATCACAGTATGTTCCATACCGGTACATTCAATTTCAATTTTTATTTTTTAATTTTAATTTTAATTTTAATTTTATTTTATTTTTACACTGAAAAAAGCCATGTGGAAAGGATGGGGATGGAGGACTGAAACCCTCACCCACGCTGGTGGCGAGGCCACCGAAGGGCATGGTGCTGGGTGCCTGCGCCCCTCCCCACGCATCTCCATGCCCGTTCTCCAAGCCCCCGCAGTGAAACCAATCCCGGGGAAAACTTTCCGCCCTGCTCCCGGGCAGGAGGAGGCCCTGCAGGAATGGGGGCTATTTATTCTTCGCCCTTAAGCCCCGGCAGGGGGATCAGGGGCACAGTTGTCGCTGGGGGCAGCACCCGTCCCAGCCCCTGCCCGATCCCACGTCCTTCTGCATGCTCCCGGCCGGCCGTGCTGCTAAATAAGGATGAAAAGCTAAAAATAGAGCTCCGGCAGGGCTGGAGGAGCCGGGCCACCCATCCCAGGGCCGGGAACCATACGGGGAGCTTGGCCGGCATCTACACGCGATGGGAGGAAAGCCTGAGACCTGCCCCGCTCGTGTCCCCTCCTGCTGTCCCCTGGGGCTGGTGGGGAACGACCCCAAACTGGGGCTGGGCAGGGGCACCCGAATGGGGGAGGATGGGACGGGGGGGGGGGGGCGTAAAATGGTGAAATGGGGGGGGTGGGCGGTGGGCAGTGGGGTGCTGGGGCAAACTGGGTTCCCCCACCCTGCTGCAGCACGCGCGGCATGGAGCTGGGTCTCAGGTTGCTCCAGCTGCTGTGTGTCCTTGTGCGGAGCAAGGTGGGGCACGGGGGGGGGCACGTACAGACCCTGTGCATGCTTGCAGATGTCTCGGCCAGCCCGAGCGGGGCTGGAGATGGGGGGTGGGAGATGGGGAGATGCTTTGTCCGACGCTGGGTGCTGTGGGTGCCCAGGTACGGTGTGGGCACCTCGGTGTCCCTGCCCTGGCAGCCCCCCCCGTGCTGGTGAAGGGCGAGCCGCGGGTGCTTGGGAAGGCGCCGCTTCCCGTCCTGCATCCCTGCAGCTCCAGCCCCGTGCTTCGTGGGAAAAAAATCAAAGAAAAAAACAAATAATCACAAGGGATGAAAGAAAAAAAAAAAAAAAAGGAGGATGGGAAAGTCTGTGAGCATGCACAAGCGGAGGGAGGGGAATCAGGAGATGGGCTGGGCGTGCAGCTAGCAGGGTGCAGCCCCGGTGCACAGCGCGTCCTGGTCCCCCGGCCTCCCCGCTGCCAGCCCAGGCCCAGCGAGCTCCAGCAAACCTCCTCGCGTCCTCCGGCCAGCCTCGCCTCTCGCATCTCCCTCCCCGCCGCCCGTCCCCGATTTCGGAGCAGCTGCCTTGCTGCGGAGCCGCCGTGGCCATGCCGGCAGCGGGGCTGGTGCTGGCGCTCTGCGCCCTGCTGCAGCTGTGCCCGGCCGCCCTCGGCGGCTTGCGGCCGCAGCTCCTGGTGGAGGGGAGCGGCTCCAGGAGGCTGAGCAAGGTGAGAGACTCCCCAGCCTTCCTGCCCGCTCCCCTGGCTGCAGGGAAGGGGGCCCGGGGGGCTGGGGGGGGGGGGGCTTTGTGGGGGAGCTGAGGGCGGTGTGGTCGGCCGGGAGGGCTCTCACCACGCTGCGGGGTTTTGCAAGACAGCAAATGTGTTTTCTGCCCCTGCCCAACCGCCCCGGGCAATGCCCGGTGTCACCGAGCAGGGCTGGGGGCGAGGCGGGACCCCACGAACCCCACCGCAGCTTTGGGCACACGGCTGCAGACTGGAGGTCGGGATCCTCCCGTCTCTGAGCGGCCAGGAATTTCGGTTTGGACAAATCCCTTGGACAGGAGAAGCCCGGCGGCCTCCTTTCGGCCGGCCGGGTGCTCGGCGCAGCCTCGGCGTTATTCCTCCCCTCCGTGCGCTCTCCCACGCAGCGCCAGGCAGGTGGATCAACCCTCGCCGATCAAAACACAGAGAGAAGACACCCTGGCAGCTCTGGGGAACCTCCGCGTGACTTTCACGTGCTGTGGAAGGAAACCTTTTATTTTTTTCCAGTGAATCTGATGTTGCCTGGGGCGGGGGGGAGAGCAGGTCACGACGGCCGGACAGGGCTCTGCGAAGGGGCAGGGGGCGCACAGCCGCACGCACCCACGCTCCAACGTCCCCCTTCCTCCTCACCTCTGGGCCCTCAGCCCCACGGGCACGGGGCCGCCGGGGCTCCGAGCTCTTGCAAAAGACCAGGACGTGTTGCCCGTGCCCTGGCTTGCCCTGCGCCCAGCTGGGGCTGCTCCCCGCGTGGGCAGCGCCGCCGCCGGGGCGGGCACCGGGGCGCGCAGCCGCCGCCGCTTGCAGGGCAGCTCCAGCCAAACCTGCTCGTGCTGCACGGCCCCGGCATCCTCCCGCCTCAGATTTTGGGTTTTTTTATCTGTGGTTGAAGCACCCCGCCTGCTCTGGCTGCTTCCACCTGCTCGCCCAGTCCCAGAGGCAGAGGCTGCCCAAGGGCTGATGGATGTGAGCCGGCGCATCCAGCGGGGCCAGGCTGCCACCACCGCTGGCGCCGAGGGATCGTTCTGCTCCACGCTGTGGTTTGGGAGCAAAGGGTGCTGCCAGCCCTCGGTGCTGGCTTTTCCAACTGCTGGGACACGGGGGAAACATCAGAGGGCTGAGCCTGGCCTTCCCCATGAGCCCAGGGTGCTGAGCAGGGCGAGGAGGAGCAGCGCCGGAGCATCGAGGTTTCCTGGCCACACTGCAGGCACGACCCCGTTCCCCCCTCCCAAACCCCCAGCAAATGGTCCAGGACACACAAACAATGTCCCCCCATCCGTGTGACATCCCCTGCGTGTGCCTGGCATCCCCTGCACGTGGGTTTCCCTTATCCCACCCGGCCCAGCCGCTTGCCAGGCTCCTCCAGACGTTCCCCCAGGCCAGGTCCCCCAGCTGGCTCAGCGCCCGCCCCGCGAGGTGTCTGGAGGAGTGGAAAGGAGCACGGAGGCTGATGAGTCAGGCTCGTCTGCCTCTCCCGAGCACCAGGGACTGGGGAAATATTAAACCACGTTTGAAGTGCAAAGCGAGAGCCGATTTCCCAGGGCAAGGCCGGGAGCTGCCCCGGCCCGAGCACCGACTGTGCACCGAGCAGCTCCGGCCACCGCCAGCCCACACCACCAGCCCGCTTCCTCTCACCTTCCCTTTCACAACCCTTGCTCTGCGGTACTGAAACCGGCGTGAAAAATGTTTTTCACCTTGTTTGCACACCAGGTGTTCCAAGGCTGACCTGGCCGGTGCGGAGATGGCAGCCTGGGAACGCAGTTTGGGGGGAAAATGTACACGAAATGGGGTGTTGTAATTGCTTTCCGATGGGGAGATCCTGAAATGCCCTGGGACTCGTGGGGTTGGGAGTCTGAGAGAGGAGGGGGAGTAAGGGTTTGGCTTTTGAGGGGGGGCTGAAGGTCATTTTCTGCCTGTCTGTGGGCAGGTGTGGTGGGGGACCAGCCCTGGGGAAGCCCGCTGCAAACCCAGGGCAAGGCTGACCCGGGACCTGACTCTTCTCGCCCCCGGTGCCGCAGGTTGGGGGCTTCTCCTGGGAGAACTGCGGTGAGGGGAAGGATCCCGTCGTGCTCCAGAGCCTCTCTGTGGCGCCCGACCCCATCAGCATCCCGGGGAACCTGCGCATCAGCGCGGCCGTGAACGGGAACAAGGCCATGGCCTCCCCTCTGAAGGTGGGTGCTGGGACGAGGGCGGGCGGGGAGCCCCACGAAACCACCAGGAGCCAGAAAATGGCCAGAAATCAGATGCCGTTTGCGGGGATCGGGCACAGAGCGGTGCTGGGCTGAACGTCCCCAGCCGTGCCCCAGGTGGATGGGCAGCCTGGGATGCGTCTCACGTCCCGGGGATGTACCAACCAGGGAGAAAACAAAGCGCAAAGTGCCCTGGGCGTTTCCAGCCTTGCAGCACTTATTTCGCAGTGGCCAGACCCGGCTGCTCCATCCCGGGACGTGCCCCGGCCAGCCCGGCCGTGCTGCAGCACTTTTGGGGGACTTTGGGGGATGAGAGCAAACACGTCCATGACGGCTTTCTGCCCAAGGTCAGCAGCAGCGGCACTGCGGTGCCTGCCGGGGGCCGGGCTGTGGGGCAAGGTGCCGTGTCCTCTCCCGGCCAGGTGGTTTGGGGCAGCGAGGAGGGGAAGCAGCGGGTGCACGCAGAGCTCGGAGGAAAGGGGTGAGGTTGAGCCTGGGGGAAGGGAAACCTGTGGGAGGAGAGGAACCGAAAGCAGAAGGAGGAAGGAGGGAGGAGGCCAAGGAGATGAGGGCCTGTGCTGGACCCGCAGACGTCCCGGAGGGTTTCTAGAGTGAGAGGTAGCTCTGGGTGCCCGTGCTGGTTGTACTGGTGCCATACACCTTTTCTTCCAGACGGTGCTGGTGGTGGAGAAGGCTCTGGGCGACCTCTGGATCCAGCTGCCCTGCATCGACCAGCTGGGCAGCTGCACCTACGACGACATCTGCACCATCCTCGACACCCTCATCCCGCCCGGCACCCCCTGCCCGGAGCCGCTGCTCACCTACGGCATCCCCTGCCACTGCCCCTTCAAAGCGGTACGGCCCGCGGGCGGGCGGCGAGGCTGCCACGGTGCCCCTGGGTGGTCTCAGGGGGGTGACGGGGGGCTCGGGGGGGTCCTGCTTACACATCTCCCCTCTCCGCAGGGCTCCTACTCCCTGCCGGCTAGCGACTTCGCCCTGCCCGACGTCGAGCTGCCCTCCTGGATGACCAACGGCAACTACCGCGTGCGGGCGGTCGTCAGCAGCAAAGGAGAGGAGCTCGCCTGCGTCAAGCTGGGTTTCTCCCTGCAGTCCCAGTGAGGGGCAGGGGAGGGCCGTCCCTCTTCTCCCCGCCACCTTTTTTCCTCATCTCATCCTGTCCAGTTGCATCTCATCCCATCCAACCTCATCCATCCCATCCCATCCCATCCCATCCCATCCCATCCCACCCCACCCCACCCCACATCCGTCCCTGCCTCTGCTGCCCTGTCTGCACCCCCCCCCCCCCAACCGCCGTGTCCCTCCTTGTGGTCCCAAACTAACACTTGAAGCAGGAGGAGAGAAAAGCTTTGGGCGGGCTCAGGAGCTTTCCCCAGCCCTGTCCCCGCAGGGAGAGTGACACCGCTGCCAGGAGGAGGCACCCCCATACACCTGCCCCATTTCCCCCCTCTCATGCTAAACACAGAAGGTCCCCCGTGGCTGTCCCTCCGTCCCCAACCCCACCACCCATGTCCCCAGCCCAGAACAGGGTAGCTTTGGAGCCTACCCCCCAGCCTGATGGTGGAGCTTGGGGGTAGCTGTTTTTTTACCTGCTTGCCCTTTTTTTAAACTTTTCTTAATCTCACCAGGGGAATTTTAGACAAAAAAAAAAAAAACATTCCAGGGAAAAGCAATATTTCTTGAAGCAGCCCAAGGAAAGGAGGGAGCATGTGGGGAGTGCCGGGGGCAGGCTGGAGGGATGCAGGGTGAGCTGTGCTGGCTGTCCCCACCTCTGGCTGGAGCACAGACGGGGCCGTTTCACAGAAGTGTCCCCAGAGCAGCTGCAGGAGGCCTGTCCCCAGCACGGCAGCTCAGGTGTGCCCTTGGTGCAGCCCCATCCTGGGCATGGGGCCAGCTCGGAGACACGAGGCCCCCGTGAGGACACCTCCCCGTGCACCTGCCTGTGACAAAACGAGCACAAAAAGGGGGAGAGCCCCAAACCCCAGCCAGACGTTGCCTGTCACAAGGCACCAGGCGGCTCGTGCCGCTCCCAGCAGCCGGGGAGGTGGCTGGCCGTGGGCCACGGTTGCTCCCGATTGCTCCGGGTGGGACGCGGCTGTGACACGCAGCCTGGCCGAGGACAAGTCCTGGTCATCTCATTTTGCCCCTGGGACCGAGCCGAGGCAGGATGCTGCACCCAGCGTGGCGCTAACTGGGACTGCACCACCAAGACCAGCAGCCTGGTCATGTCTGGGGGCCCTTCAGCTGCAGCCTGGGGGTTGGTGGTGCAGATAGGGACTGGGCTGAGCGGGCAGCATCCGTCCTGCTGCAGCTACACTGCCCGTGAGCACTGCCTGACCCTGTTCTGACACCAGCCACGTCCCCGCAGCCCAGAGGTGCCGGTGACCCCCTCACCCCCATCTGTCCCCCCCTCGCTGGCGTTCCGTGGCTGCTGCCGGTCCCCCAAGCACTTTAACGCCCTGACCACGGTACGGCTGCCTTGGCAGAGCCTGCAGGAGGTGCTTCGCCGTCCCGATGTGCTCCCACCTCCTCCCCGTGCCCTGACCTCGCCCCGCTGCAGGTGCCGCTGCGGATCGCTGTGCCCGCAGCCCCGCTAACCCCCCCACCCGCTCCCTGCTCACGGCGCCCCGGCGCCGGGCGGGTGCCGGGCCCTTAATAAACGTTCGTACGAGGACGCGGAGCTGCAGCCTGGTGGCGCTGGGGGGGCTCGGGGCGGGCTGGGAGCTGCTGCCCCCGCCGGGTCGCGATCGGCGCTGCGGGGCCGCCGCCACCGCACGGCCCCGGCTCCCGCCGCGTTTTCCCGCGGTGCCGCCGCCAGGGCGCGCCACCGCGCCAGGCCACGCCCACCGCCACGCCCCCTTTGCCGCCCAGTGGCCACGCCCACTTGCCCGCACCTCGTGGCCACGCCCCTCGCCTTCACTGCCCTCCTTGCGCAGGCGCGGCGGCAGGCCGGCCGGGCGGCGCGGTCAGCTGAGCGGGGTGTCACGTGACTGCGCGGCCCAGGGAGCGCGCCCGGCCGGGGCCGCTGCGGCGGGGGGCGGCGGCGAGGTGCGGGGGTACGGGGGTATAGGGGGTGTACGGGGTGTACGGGGTATAGGGGGTGTACGGGGGGTGTGGGGTACATGGGGTATATAGGATATGTGGGGTACGGGCGGTACATGGGGTATATGGGATGTGGGGTGTATGGGATACATGGGGTATATGGGGTGGGGGGTGTATGGGATATATGGGGTACATGGGGTGTGGGGTACATGGGATATATGAGGTATATGGGATGTGGGGTATATGGGCTGGGGGGTATATGGGGTAATGGGGTGTGGGGTATATGGGGTACAGGGGATACATGGGGTATATGAAATATATGGGGTGTGGGGTGTATGGGGTATATGGGGTACAGGAGGTACATGGGGTATATGAAGTATATGGCGTACATGGGGTATATGGGGTGTGGGGTACATGGGATATGTGAGGTATATGGGGTGTGGGGTATATGGGGTACGGGCGGTACATGGGGTATATGGGATGTGGGGTATATGGGATACATGGGGTATATGGGGTGGGGGGTGTATGGGATATATGGGGTACATGGGGTGTGAGGTACATGGGATATATGAGGTATATGGGATGTGGGGTACATGGGCTGGGGGTATATGGGGTAATGGGGTGGGGGGTATATGGGATATATGGGGTATATGGGGTGTGGGGTATATGGGGTACAGGGGATACATGGGGTATATGAAATATATGGGGTGTGGGGTGTATGGGATATATGGGGTATATGGGGTGTGGGGTATATGGGGTGTGGGGTACATGGGATATGTGAGGTATATGGGGTACAGGGGATACATGGGGTATATGAGGTATATGGGGTGTGGGGTGTATGGGATATATGGGGTACAGGGGGTATATGGGGTGTGTAGGGTACATGGGGTGTGTGGGGTGTGGGGGGGCACCCTGCAGGGGCAGCTCTAGGGGACGGGGGTGCTGGCAGCCTGTGGGGCGCTTGGGGGTGCGGTGCGGGGGCTGTATGGGGTGCATGGGGTGGGTGGGGTGCATGGGATGGGGCGCGGTGCACAGGGCGCACGGAGTGCGTGGGGTGCATGGGTTGCGATGCGTGGGGTGCAGTGTGGGGGCTGTACGGGTTGTATGGGGTGCAGTGTGTGGGGTGCGTGCGGTGCGGTGCGTGGGGCACGTTCAGAAGGGCATCACGGCGGTGGCAGCGCCCCGCTGAGTCCCACCGCGATGGGCTGCAGGCAGCAGCGTGCTAAAATCCGTGGCTGGGACGCGCCGAGTTCCCGTTTCGTCCCGTTTGGCGAAGGCTTTTCCCGGGGGCTGCGTGTCCTGCCCGGGGTGCGGGATGTCGGGGACAAGGGGCTGGCAGCGCCCCTGCCTCTGCCTCTGCTTCGTGAGCCGCAGCAGGGCCGCTCGTGTGCGTGGGGGGGAACGCACGCGTGAAGGTGGCTGGGGATTCGGGGTCGGGGTGGTGCCCGGCTCCGGGCTCCGCTCCCCGTAGCGGTGAGGGCCCCGCGTGCTGGGTTCGGCTGCCTCGGTGCCCGGCAGCAGCCCTGGCTGCTCGGCGGAGCCTCCGGCGTCCCTGCCCTGCCCGATGACGAACGGCTTCTGCAGCTCGCCCTGTGTAAACTGCCGCCGCGGCTCTCCCAGCTCCCTGCCTGCCCGCTGGCTTTGTGAGCGGCTCAGCCGGCTCCGGGCACGGTTACGTGGCCGGGCTGCGAGCGGCGAGGCTGGGCGGGGGTGATTTCTGCGCTGCCCTCAGCCTGGGAGCGCGGCTGGCCCGGCTCTGCAGGCTGCTCTTGCACCACGCTGCCGTAGCTGCAGGAGGCGAAGCGGCGACGCTGCAGCCCGTTGAACCTCTCCGGAGCAGCGTGGCCAGCTGGGATGCGGAACAGACGTGGGGTCTGCGTTGAGTAAACGCCCTGGGTCCCCGCTTCCCCGCTGTCAGGGCTGCCTGCGGCTCCGGACCTCTTCCCTTGGCTCAGGGCCGGCTGCTCGCGTGACCCGGGGGCGCGTGCGGAGCCGCCCCGCAGGAAGCGGAGCCCGGCTGCGGCGCCTCTGCCGCTTCCGCTCGGGGGTGGGACGGGGCAGGCAGGGCTCGTCCTGTCTGGGGACCCTGGGGTGGCCCTGGTGGCACCCAGCGGGAGCCCTGCGGAGGCACCGAGTCAGCGGGCTGCGGGGCAGGAGGCTGGCCCTGCTGCGGCACGTGCTCGCCCGTCGCCGTCACCTTTCGCCTGGGGACGAGCGGTGCCTGCGCATCCCCGGAGCATCCTCCTGAAGGGTCGTCCAGGCAGGGGCTGCAGCGGAGCGGCCGCGGGAGGGGAAGGAAGAAGAAAAATCCTGCACGCGGAGGCAGAAACGGAGGCAGGAGGGAGGTCGGGAGGCCTCGGCAATGCTGGGCTGGGTATGGGAGGTGGCAGGGAGCGGTGGCTCTGTGGGGACAGCGCTCGGTGTCTGCGTCTGGTGAGCTGGAGCGACGGCCAGCAGCTGTAGGGTTACCTCTTTTATGAGATTTTTGTCTTTCCCTGCCTTAAGGATGAGGTGGAGACTGTGCTCAGGTCTCTCCTGCAGCCCTGTCCTCCTCCCCTGTTGCTGCTCCCGTGGATTATCGTGGGTGGGAGCGGAGCCGGGTGCGTGGCGCGGTTCCCCGGTGGCGCTCGGTTTCCTTGCGGGCCTTTGCGCAAACACGGGAGGAGGTTTCAGCTGAAAGCGGGTGCTGCCCTGGGGCTCCCGCTGTCTTCTCCGAGCTCTGGGAGCTCGCCACTGGCTTTGCCCTTCCCTCGGACGTTCGCTGGTGTCTTAAGAGGAAGCGAGTGCTGGGTTGGGAGCGGGCTGTGCAAGGTCAGCAGCAGCTCCTTGGGGTGCGTGCAGGAGTTAAAGCAGCCCGTGGCTCGTCAGCTGAAGCCGAGGGGCAGGAGCTCCGTTCGTGGGGCTTGAAGGACTTTGTGGGGCCTGCAGGAGCTGGGTTTGGGCTGGAGCGAGCGCGCTGGGCTGCGCTGGGCAGCCCCTTGGTCCCGTGGGTGCGTCCATGTCTCCGAAACCTTTGGGGTGAGCGGTGTGCTGTCTGCATGGGGACTGTGCCCCAGCCTGGTGGAGCACAATCAAATTTTTGACTTGTAACTATCAAAAAATCTAAAAAAGCACGTTAGGAAACTTTTCTTTTCCTGGTGAGAGCAAGGGACACCCACGCGGGTGTGCCCGAAACGGGGACACCAGCCCGGAGGAAGAGCCGGGGGGGGGGGGCAACGTGCCCTGGGTCCTTGACCTCGGGGCACGGCGGCTGGCTGATTGCTGGGGCGGGCAGGCTGCCCTATAAAAGCCCTGCGGGAGCGCTGCCTCCGGCACTAGCAGCCCGTCCCTCCCTGCCATGGCTGATGCCAAGGAGCCCGGGCCGGGGGCGGTGGAGCTGGGCTCCCCTCCTGCCCCTGACGCGGCTCCGTCCCCAGGGACCATGTCCACGCGGCGCCTGCGCAGCGAGGACTACAACGACTACAGCTCCACGGACGTCACGCCGGAGGGGAGCCCGCCCGGGGGCATCAACGGCTTCGCGCACCCCGAGTCCTACCAGCGCTTCGGGGAGACCAACGGCACCACGTGAGTGCCTCCTCCTGCCCTCCTGGGCTTTCTCCGGCACCCGGGGGTGGAGGGGAACAACCGGTGGCTCCGTGCTGCTGTGCCGGAGGGTGGCGGTGGGGCCGTGGTTTGGTGGATTTGGGGGATCCCTCGGGGTGGCGGGGGCTGCTGGGACTGAGCAGGCAGCTGCCCGGCGTGGTTTGGCTCCCCGGTGATGCTGGGCTCGCTGCCTGTGGGATTTCACGTGCTGGGTTTTGCCTGGAAGCTGGTTTTGCAGACGTCCACCCAAAAGCTGTTTGTGAACTAAAAGACTGAAGTCTTCACCTCCAGTCCTCCCCAGCTCCTTCCGTTCCAGTTGGGTTTGGTGGATAGGGTCTGGGCCTTGTGCACGTTTGCCCCAGCTTCGCGGAGCAGCATTTGGCCCCCAGACAGGCCCGAGGGCCGTGTCTGTGCGCTCTGGGTGCGTGCTTCTGCCCCGGCGTGATCTCGGCGTCTCCCATCCCTCAGGTGGTACCAGACCCTGATCCACCTCCTGAAGGGGAACATCGGCACGGGGCTGCTGGGGCTGCCTCTGGCTCTGAAGAATGCCGGCATCCTGGTAAGGCAGCAGCTCGCAGCCTGTACGGCCTCTGTGCCCTCTTGATGTGACGCCCGTGGGCCCCGGGTACGCAGCACGCACGTAACGAGCCCCTCGGCCATCGGTCCGGTCCTGTGCTGTGGGGCCACGGAGTTTTTCCCTCTGCAAGGCTTCCCCTGGTGGCTCTGGCCGTGTCGAGATCAGGGGGTGCTCTGGTTCCTCCCGCCTGGGTTTCGCCTGGGCTCGGGTACCAGGTGCTGTCTGCACGTAAGCCCCATCCTGCGGCTCTGCCTTCGGCCGTCAGAGTGCAGCCTTCCCCCTCTCTTCCCCGGCAGCTGGGTCCTCTGAGCCTGCTGGTGATGGGCGTCGTGGCCGTGCACTGCATGAGCATCCTGGTGAAATGCGCCCATCACTTCTGCTACAGGTAAGGAACAGCTCCTGCGGCTCTCCCAGCCCTCCCACCAGCCCCTGTCAGTTTTCTGAAGCTTCCCAGTGGCAAGTTGCCCATGACAAAGCCTCAGCCGGGCCCCTTCTGGGGCTTCATTCACCAACTATTTCCCCGTTAATGCCACTGTTTGCCATGGGAGCCAGCAGATGGGGCTGATGCCTCTCCTCTCTCTCTGTGCCGGGCAGATTCCAGAAGCAGTTTGTGGACTACGGAGGTGCCGTGATGTACGGGCTGGAGTCCACCCCCAGCGCCTGGCTGCGGACACACGCCGTCTGGGGAAGGTACCTGACCCCCCGGGCAGGGCGCTCGGCTGCTGGGGTGGAGGAGCCGGCCGGTCCCGGGGCTGTGCTGGCAGACCGGGGCCAGGGACGCAAAATGGTATTGGGGTCACCAAATGGTGTTCGGTCACCTGCCCCCAGTGCTCGGTGTCCCCCCCTGGAAGGTAACGCTGGGGATATTTGATTTAGCGCTGTCCCCAGTCGGATGAGTCCCAAGGGATGTGGCCTTGCTTCAGCGTGGTACTGGTGGGCTGGGAGAAGTGGCTGCAGCGTGACGAGGGGGTAAATAACGCCCACAGCACGACTGCCTCACCTCGGTAGTCACCGAAGGGACCTCCTGGCACTGGGGAGCATCTTCCTGGGGCTGGTCCTGACCCCGTTGAGGGGCTGGGAGGGGGGACTGGAGAGCCTGAGGCCTGCGAGGTTAGAGGGAGATAGAATGCTCTTCTTCCAGTCATCGAGGACAAGTGACCTGCACGTCTCGGCCTCCGAGGAAAGGAGCATCACCGCCATGTTCGAGGCGAGCCCCCAGGCAGGCCACATGCGCTCCTATTTCCAGGTTACATCTCTAACAAGTGGTCTTCTCTCTTTCCTAGGCGTGTGGTGGGGCTCTTCCTGATCCTCACTCAGCTGGGTTTCTGCTGCGTGTACTTCGTCTTCCTGGCGGACAACCTGAGGCAGGTGAGGCTTGCTCCTGCTCTGTGAGCAGGCGGGGAGAGGCCCCCCAACTTGGCTGGGTGGCGTGGAGGAGCCTGGGCTGTGCCTAGCTCCCGTGTCCCAGCCCTGTCCTTCACAAAAAGTCTGGTTTCTGGGGCTGCAGCTGCTCAGGAAGGTACGAGTCCTGTGTCCGGGTGTTTTGGAGGGCGCCATCTGCCTGAGGGTCCTTGTTTGCTCCCCGTGAAGAGGTGTCGGAGCTGCCTGTGTTGGCCAGGAGAAGCTGAGGCCCGTTCCTGGGGAGGGAAGGCAGGAATGGGGTGAAAGAGGAGGAATTGTGCCTTCGGTGTCGTGCCCAGCTCGGCTAATTGGTTTATTGATACCCTGTGAGCGAGCAGTGTGTGATGGCCACTGGGACCTGGCGTGAACCTCTCCACTCCCTCGCTCGGTCCGGTTTGCATTCCAGTTTTTTGCCTCATCCCACGGCTCTGGAGGTTAATTACATGGTGTAGCGAAGAGTTTCCTTCTGCCGGGCGTCGAGAGGAAAATAAACAGAAACCCTTAGCCTGCCTGGCTGCCGGGCTGTAAGAAGCTGGCAGCAGGTCCGTGCCTTGCGGATGCTGCTGAGCACTGTTCCCCCTGCATGCTCCGATTCTGCTCTTGCAGTAGCAGTCTGGTCCCTACCACCGTGGCAGTGCCTGTTGTTAACCCTTCTCTGTTGGTTGCTTTGGGTTCATTTTTTGATTTTTTTTTCGAGTGGAGAGAGGGGAATGTTGCTCGTTTCTGTTTGTGGCGGGGAGCAGTGCGTTAGGCAGGGAGCGAGGGTGCAGGTGGTAGCTCAGGCACGGTGCCTCCGTGCTGGGCAGAGCTTTGGTTTGGAAAACTGCTTTGGAGCAACAGGGATCTGCTTCAAAACCACTTGAAGACCTGCATTGCTTTGATTTGAATCAATTAGCTGCCTCTGAAAATGAGTTGGGGTGGTCATCCCAGCCACCTGGGGTGGGCTGCTGAGATCCGCGGCTGTCAGACCACGATGGGGTTCCCGGAGCATCCCTCTGCTTCCCCAGGTCGTGTCCGCTGCCAACGGCACCACCACCGACTGCCACTCGAACCGGACGGTGGCCCTGACCCCCACCATGGACTCCCGGCTCTACATGCTCTCCCTGCTGCCTTTTGTGGTGCTGCTGTCGTTCATCCAGAACCTCAAGGTCCTGTCCATCTTCTCCATGCTGGCCAACGTGGCCATGCTGGTCAGCCTTGTGGTCATCTACCAGTACATCGTCAGGGTACGTGCGCTGTTGCTGCGGTTCCCTGGGGTTTACGGGGTGGTGGGGTTGTGGTGGCGTGTGGTGAGGGTGGAGCGGGGCTGTGTGGCGCTGGTCCTGCGGGCATGGTGGTTGCCCTCTGCCCCGTGGGGCCGTGACGGGGAGCTGTGGGTACGGGCTGCATCCTCCCTGCCTCTCAACTCGGTGTGGGCTTTTTTTTCCAGGACATTCCCGATCCCAGCAACCTGCCCCTGGTAGCAGCCTGGAAGACCTACCCTCTGTTTTTTGGCACGGCCATCTTTGCTTTTGAAGGCATCGGGGTGGTAAGTCTCGGCGTGTGGCAGCGGGGCTGCCTGCACGGGAGGCTCAGCCTGCGCTCGGGCTTGCTGCGGGACCCTGTCCGCATTGCAGCTGTATTTGCAACTGAGCTTCCCTGACAGCAGCCCGAGCTCTGGATGATGCCGTTCGCTCCAGGCTATCTCTTGGAGCTCGTGTCTCAGCCTTCGTTGCTTCCACCTGAGGCTGGAGGAGCACAAGCTCCGAACCTCAGGAGGCTGGTTGCTGCTTTGAAGGGGGCTAGGCTGGGCTCTCCTGGGAGCTTCACTTAGCTCTGCTGGCTGACCTGTGCTGCAGGAGGCATCCTGGCTCTTGTTCCAGGCTGAATCCTGAAGCGGGGGGCCGAAAAGCATGGCACGGTAAAATGTCGTCCGCTCCTCCCCACCGTGCTGGGAGGCAGCGTGACTTCCCTTCAGCAGCCACACGGCACGAGCCTGCTGCGGAGCTGGATTTACGTGTGCCTCCCGTACGAGGTGCTGGAAATAGAGCAGTTGCGGAGAAGGCTGGGTGGGTGGAAGGCTTAATGGCTCGCTGAGATGCTGTGGGTTGTTTCCGGGAGCTCCCTTCAAAGGAGAAAAAAAATGTTTTCATCTCTTAATATAAGCTGGCTATGTAAACACGGGGCTGGAGCGTGCCAAATCCATTCCAGGAGTAGTATTTACAGAATGCTCTGCCCAGGACAGAGATCTCTTGCTGGCAGTGAGGCGCACGCTCTTTCTTCCTTGCACAGCTTGGAGGTGGGGAAGCAAATAAAAGCTATTCTGGTCTTGCCACTGTCTCTCCTTGAAATCACCACCACCCAAGGACAGCTATAAAAATGTTTGCTGAAATTCTTGAAGCAAGTACTGGTAAAGATGGGGCATTGTCCCTGCTCCTTTTTTCTCCTCTGTTTTTTTTTTTTTTTATTGTCCTACCTGTTTGAAACCTGTCTGTACAAACTTTAAGGGAGAGGAAAAAGTGTCACAGCCTTTCCAGTGTCTGCTGGGGAAAATAAGATAAGGGATCAGGACAGGCCCATCCCAGCGGGTACGGCCGTGCCGCTTTGGGGTGCGGGGTGGGCAGCATCGCCCTGAGGTGCTGGGCTCCCGTGGCGAGGCACACGGTCCCTTTGCTGGGGACTCACCATGCCAAGCCCAGAAGTCTCAAATTTGAGCAGAGGGTCACGTTTCCAGTGCAGCAGGTTTCCAGCTGGGGTCTCCAGGCTCGGTGCAGAGGTGCTGTGCTCAGCCGTGGGGCTGGGGGTGCAGAGGAATGGGGGAAAATTGCTGCTTCATCCTCCTCCTCCTCTCCCAGGTGCTGCCTCTGGAAAACAAGATGAAGAACCCCCGGCAGTTCCCGCTGATACTCTACGTGGGGATGACGATTGTCACCGTCCTGTACATCAGCCTGAGCGTGCTGGGGTACCTGCGCTTCGGGGCGAGCATCCAGGCCAGCATCACGCTCAACCTGCCCAACTGCTGGTGAGTCCCCGCGGGGGGCCGGGGGGCCAGGGAGCAGCCATCCCGGCTGGGGATGGCACCCCTTGGGTCACCTCATCTGGGGGAGTTGGGGAGGGCCAAAACTGGCCAGAGAATCTAGTCGAGACGTTGAATACAGCCCCTGGGTGGCTGTACCAGGTGATCTGTGGAGAGCACCAAACCACTTCTCTTCCCCAAATGAAGCACGTGGGAAAACTAAACCCAAAGCTGGGAGCTCCCGGTGTGGGTGAGACGTGGTGGTTTTGCCCATGGGCTGTGTTTCCCTGTTTGCAGCCCCGGAGCTCGAACTCCCACTCCAAGCTCTGCACCCAAGCACCTCAAAGCTCATCACGAGCTGGGGCTTTGTACGCGGATGCTGTGGCCGTGAGGGTGCCCCTTCCCTTAGGGGCCGAATTCTGCAGCTCCTCCAACCTGCCTGTCCTGCAAAGCCTCTCGTACGGCTCTGGCAGCTCGCACCAGCGCCAGCCACCGAGATGAGTTAGGAAATGGGGGGGGTAAAGATGTGGGACTTGTGGGAACTGCACACAAGTGTCAGGGCAAACTCCTTTGCCTCACCTTCTCTGGTTCCTCGTGCTGGCTTTCACCTCCCTTGGCCACTAATGCCCCCGGGGTTAGGTGGTGCTCGGTGCAGCGGCTCCGTATCCATCCTGGAGGAGAAATACCAGCAGCTTCTCTTGCCTTTGTGACGAGAAGCGTGGAGGCTCTTTGGCATGCAGATGTTGGGAATAAAGGCCTTTCCCAGCTTGCTCCGCTTGGGAATATTTGAGAAGGTCTTGCAAAACCCCATCTCTGTTATTTCTCACCACACGCTGCCCTGGGGCCTCTGCCTGGCAGGCAGGGAGGAGGCTGCAGAGAAGCTCGTGTCCTCCGTGTGCCGCAGAGGTGCCGCTTGCCCAAACGCATCTCTGTGTGTTGGTGCGGAGCTGGGGCTGAGGTTTGGTCTGGATGCCATGAGGCTTCTTGGAAAGCTGTCCTGTGGCAAAATGGTTTCTCGGGATGCTACCAGGCTGGTTAGGATGGCTGTGAAGTTTAAAAAGTTTCTCTTTGAAGTCTTCGCTGGCTTTAAATCCGTCAAGAGACCGAAGTGAGAATTTAAACAGAAGTGCCTGTCCCCTTCCCCAGCCCTGTCCTCTGTTCGGTCAGCAGCTGCTCGGTGCTGTGCTCTGTGACTTGCTGCCTCCTCCCCACAGCCCAGGCAGATTTGGGCAGGACTCAGATTTTTGAGTCACTGCTCGATTTCCACATCCTGGCCTTCTAATGCTGCACAGGCGTGGGTCTGGGGCAAGCAAGATCCTATATCAAATGCGTGTTTCTAGGAGTATCTTTCCGTCAAAGTGGTTTTCTTGGGGGGGAGGCACGTAGGGAGAGCAGAAGAAGGGAAGCAGGGCACAGGGAAGCCCTGGAACATGGCAGGGCTGCCCCTGGGGAAGGAGTGCTGCGGTCTGTTGTGACTCAGAGCATGAAACACTTCAGTCATCGTACCCGTTTCTTCCTGGCAAAACATTTGATGGAGGCTGTAAACACTGAACTTGGAAATGCGTTATCTGTCTTGTTAAAATAAGGGCTGGGAAACTCAGGCTAAAGCCTTGAACGCTGTTTTCACCTGCATGCCTTACCCCATGGGTGATGGTTGAAGGCCTGCTCTTGACATGGGTGTTCTGCCAGTTCTGCTTTGCCAGCGGGTTTTCTTCCCAGCAGTAAAAAGGCGCCGGGCTGCAGCAGCTGGTCAGAAGGGCTGCGGGTGAGAAATCACGGGGCTTGCCTGCAGCGTGGGAGACAGGGCAGGGATCGTGGAGGAGATGCTGCAGCCTTGCTCCCCTGTAGCCGTCGCCTGGAGGTCTCTAGGAACATGTTTGCTGAGCCTGTTGGCAGTCGTTGAGATAGGGGATGACTAAGGACTTTTCCAGCCTCGTTTCTCTACGACCGCAGCTTCCTCGAGCGAGGAGTGTGTCGGTTCCCGGTGCCCAGGTCTAACCACAGCCTCCCTGAAACACTGTGCTGCTCTGCAGAAATCCTTCCTCGCAGCCTAGCAAGGTTGCCTCACCCCACCATCTGAAAAGGGAAGAAGCCCTGCAGCCAGGGGGGGGATGCTCGGTTGCGTACGGCCGGTTGGAGGTGTGTAATGGCAGAGCTTACTGTCAGAGGAGGGTTTCCCATTTCTTGCTGAAATATCTCAGGGCACAGCTTGTCAGGATGACCTGGTGTGGCTCTCCTGGGCAAGCAGGTGGCTCTCCAGGTGGAGAAGCAGTGCCTCTCCAGAGCCCACTTGCACCTGAGTTTTCTGTGGGTCAAGGCTAGCCCTAGAGCTCTTCCTCTTCTTGGTATTTAAGCTGCCCTTTGAGCTCGGTGTCCTGGCTCCTGATCTGTGCAGGATCAGGACCCAGCCTTACTTGGTGCCTTTTTTTAATAACATCTCTTAAAAATGGATTGCCTTAGAGCGCTTTATTGCTTTACAATGTTCACTTCTTGAGAACGCAGCTATGGGATGTGCAGAGCATGGGATGCGTGGCTCAAGGCTACCGTGCACTCAAGTCGTGCGTGGTGCATGCTTGGCCAAGTGGGTGCCCTCTGCACTCTTCTGATAGCTTCGCTTTGTTTGCCTATAGAATCGCAGGATAATTTGGTTTGTGGAGGGTATCGTGAGGTCAGTGGGTCCAACCACCTACTCAAAGCACAGTCAACGTAAATTTTGAATGTCAGTAGGGATGGAGAGTCCCCACCTCTCTGGGGCCATGTTCTGGTGCTGAGCCACCCCGTTGGGCTGCAGCTCTGTCTTGCTGCCTCTGGTACCTCTGCTGTGCAGCTCAGAAGAGCCTGGCTTTGCCTTTTCCATGCTCTCCCATCAGGTAGCTGAAGGCAGTAATAATATCCTCCTTAACCTTCTCTTCATGCTGAACGAACACAGGTCTCAGCCTCTCCTTACACGTCATGTGCTCCAGCCCCAGCTACCTCAGTAGCCTCCCCTCAGCTTGTTCTGGTAGCTTCGTGTCTGTCTCGTCCTGGGGGACTGGACACAGTGCTCCAGCTGCAGCTTTACAAGCCCCGATTCCTGCTTGGTCAGCATGTCTTGACTCAGGGAACAGGTAGGGCTGTAGGTGATGTAACCAGATATCGCTCCTCTTTTACAGAGTCTTGTTCTGGCTGCCGGGAAGCTCAGGGCAGAGACGGGAGGGAGGTGGCTCTTTGGCTCTCCTGCAGCCACACTTGCCCCCTGCTGCATTATGCAGCATTATGAAAACAGCTGCTCCGTAGTTCTATGGAGGAGATTGAGCTGCAGGTGGAAGTGGTGATGTGTGCATTGCATTTGCTTTGTAAGCCCAGACTTATGCTGGCAGTGCAGTCCTCCCCCTCTACTCAGCAGTAACTGAAATCAGTGAAATATTCATGGCTGGAGCTGATAAGCCTCTCAGAAGGTGTTCTTTATCTCCCGTCTTAAGGCAGAGAATAAATTCCCCCTGGCTGTAAACAGGGAAAAGAGCTTTTTCCCTTTCTTCAGCTCAGAAGCAGGATTTCGCTAGTGAAGTTCAAGGGGGCCATCGCCTCTGGGGATGGGTGATAGAAGGAACTTCATTCTGGGTCACCGACCGAGAGTCGGGGTTGCAGTTTGCAGGCAGTATCAGTGCTATCTGCCATGTCTCCGGTGAGGACTGTTTCCTAACACTTGAGTATCTGTGTTAGGAAATGCTTGTCCATGCCTGGCAATCAGGAAGAAGGCCACCCTGTGGCACTGCAGACCTTGCAGTGTCATCCTGGTCAAGTGGAGAGGGCAGCACGGAGCCTGTATCACTCCGTTAAGTGGTGACATACCTGGAAGGTGTGTTACGTGGTGTGGTCAATGGCAGTGCTGCACACAGGAGCATCTACAGAAGTAGACGGGTGCCTTGACGTGTCAAGGGGCAAGTTAGGCTCCTATACCGTGGGCAGAGACATGTTGGCCATCCCTGTGCCTTTGTTTTATTTTTTGAAGTGGCCCTTCACATCTGTGCCCAGGACGTTTTTCAAGGGGAAGCAACGCTTGAGGCTGCTGGCCTGCTGTTTCCTTACGCAAAGCCAGGGCTGAAACCCCTAATTAGGTATGGGCTTGGAGGTTCTGCTATCTCTGGCACAAGAAGTGTCTCCGTGGAATGAATGCATCACCCTTAATTTGTTGGGAGGGTGTTTAGAGGAAGAGACAGCTAGGACACAACTCCTTGGCAGAGTGCTCCTGCTCTGCTTTTTGCTGTTGATGCCACGGGGGTTGGAACAAGAGCGAATCTCACTGGTCCCCTCCTTCTCGTTTGCAGGTTATACCAAGCTGTCAAGCTGCTCTTCTCCTTTGGGATTTTCTTCACGTACGCTGTGCAGTTCTACGTGCCCGCCGAGATCATCATCCCTCCCCTCGTCGCCCGGGTGTCAGAGCGCTGGGGCTGGGTGGTCAACCTACTCCTCAGGGTGGCCCTGGTTAGCGTGACCTGTGAGTAGAAAGCAGCCTGTCTGAGAGCCTTCGTCCCTCTGCGTGGGAGCGGTCTTCTCTGCAGAGGGGTGGCGAATGTCCAAATTAATTTAGAGGAGCTATATAGTCCCATTGAGCTTTATATGACACGTCCCAGCAGCTGGTCTGGTGTGTGGGCAGCCCAGACCGGAGCCTGCTGGACCTTTGGAAGGGTGTGGAGCTGGCAGGAGACTTACCAAGCCCCACGTGCTGGCTGAACCAGCACGGCTTGGAAGTGCCTTCTGCTCCTCTAGCTTTGAGTTGAGATCTTGGAAGGTTTTTCCTGGTGTTCTGGCCAGATCTAGAGATGTCATTCCTTCTGGGATGCCTCTTTGAATCTTCTAGCTTCTCTGGGGCCTGTAGGCTTCTCCCTGCAGAATGATGCACAGCTTTTGGGGCAGTGCCAGTGCACAGTCTGACATTGCTTGTTGATCTGCCACAGTTGTGGGAGGGCAGTGTTTGGACCTGGCTGGTTTGGGAACCCTGGAGATGGCTTTTAAGATCTGTAAGTTTTCAGAGATGTTTCAGCCTCCTGGAGGGCTGTAATGTGCCCCGACTCTGAGTCTGCAGCGCTGAGGTGCAGCCCAATGCTTTCTGCAGAAGTCATTGTGTGCAGCTGCCCCTATGCTTTTAAAGTTCAGCTGAATACATGATTTTAGCAGGTTGGGAAGGAGGTTTGACCTATCTGCCTTCTTAAGGGAGAAAATATGAGCTGGGAACGATAGGTGTGTGGAAACTTAAGGGGCACTAGGTCACTGAAGTACAGGATTATCTGATTTTTGGCTGACTTTGATTCCTGCAGGCTAAATGCTTGCTGTTCTCAGCACAGTTGAGATGCTTGACTGAGCTTCCAGGCGTCATCCACCAAAAAAAGAGCATTTCTGTGCAGCGTGATGCTGCTGATGCACCGGAGTTGAGCACCGGAGACCTGGCCCCGCGTTCCAGTGGCTCCGGTTTGGGCTTGAGCAGGGCGTGGTACTAACTGGGGGGTGGGGGAGCTGCCTGAGAGCAGGGTGCTGCTGCTTTCCGAAATCTTAGTCATAGAATATCCCAAGTTGGAAGGGACCCACAAGGATCACTGAGTCCAACTCCTGGATCCACACAGGACCACCCCAAAATCAGACCGTGTGTCTGAGAGTGGTGTTCAAACACTCCTTGAACGCCAGCAGACTCAGGGCTGTGACCACATCCCTGGGGAGCCTGTCCCAGTGCCCGACCACCCTCTGGGTGCAGAACCTTTCCCTACCACCCAGCCTGACCCTCCCCTGTCCCAGCTCCATGCCGTTCCCTCAGGTCCTGTCGCTGTCCCCAGAGAGCAGAGCTCAGCGCCTGCCCCTCCGCTCCCCTCGTGAGGGAGCTGCAGGCCGCCATGAGGCCTCCCCTCAGCCTGCTCTGCTCTGGGCTGAACAAACCAAGCAACTTCAGTGCCTCCTCACACATCTTCCCCTCCAGACCCTTCCCCATGTTTGTAGCCCTCCTTTGGATGCTCTCTAATAGCTTTCTGTCCTTTTTATACTGTGGTGCCCAAAGCAGCACGCAGTGCTGGAGGTGAGGCCGCAGCAGGCCGAGCAGGGTGGGACAACCCCTTCCCTTGACCCACCAGCAGGGCCCTGCCTGATGCACCCAGGGTACAGCTGGCCCTTTGGGCTGCCAGGGCACACTGCTGACTCGTATCCAACTTGCCATCAACCAAAACCCCCAGATTCTCCAGCCTCTTGTCCCCCAGTCTCCGTACAGCCAGGGTTGCCCCAGGCCGAGCCATGCTGGTGGCGGCCGGAGCTGGGTTGGGGCACAGAAAGCAGCAGGGCTGTGCTGGGCGAGGGGCAGGCGCCTCCCCCGGTCCCTTAATTGCTCAAAGCTCATTTTGAGAAGAGCCACCTTTGATCTTTTTGCCTTTCATTTCCTCAAGAAAGGGAGGAGGAAAACCTCTTCATGTCCAGCTGGAGAGCAAGAGCGGGGGCTATTTATTCTGCCATCTCCTCCCCTTGCATGGGAAGAGCTGGAGCCAGCACAAAGTGGGGCCAAAGTGCCTGCAGCGAGCGTTTGATCTTGTGTACTATCCCTCCAGCGTGGTGAGGGATGAAATCCCGCTGTGCTCCAGCTCCCCAGCGCTGGTGGTCGAGCTCGGGGCCGCCTGCGGGTGTTGGGGTGTGCCTGGCCAGGGGAGCGGAGGGTTCAGCGGGTTTAGGCAACAGCAGCAGTAGTGCCCCCCCATTTGGGGTGGGGAGGCAGCTGGGCGTTGGTAGAGGGATGCTGGTTGCTTTGTACCTCCTCCCCTTATCTTTCCCCATAAGAAATCGCTGTGGCTGTTGGCGAGGATAAAAGCAATTAGGGGGGCTGCATAAATATTCATCATGTGAGCGTGTGGCCGCAGAACAAGCCCGCATCATGGCTTTTGGCTTCCAAAGAGAGGATGCACTTTGGTGTATGGGTGTCTTTCAAGCTTCAACTTCAAAACCAGCACACTTAAAAACCCTTTGAATTAATATCTGTGGAAAGCGTGACCGTTGCCCCTGGAGGCTGAGGGCTGCAGCTGGTACTTCAGCTCTGCCTGTTGTGGAGGTGCATTAATCGTGTTTGCTTTGAGCCCAGAGAGTGGGGTGGGGTGGGCTGAGGATGCTGTTAGCGGCCGGCTGCTGGAGCAGGGATGTTCCTGGTGGCAGGGACCCTCCTGTCCTGTGTCCCCTTGGAGCTCTGTCCATCCAGCTCACCCCTGAATTCACTCCGCTTGGGGCAGCTCGGAAGGGCCCGATGCAGTGCGACCACAAATCCACCATCTAGGCTCTTGGAGAGCATTTTGGGGCAAGCCCGAAAGGTTCGAAATGCCCAGCAGAGGGCATTGCCCAGACATTCCCTTATTTCTGCCTCAGGTCTTGGTGGTGCTGGCATCGAGCTGTTGTGTGCGGAAGCACTGCTGTGCCTGGCACAGGGCTGGAGGAGCTGGCTTTCCCTGGAGCTGGGTGCGCTGGTGGGAGCTGCCACTTGCCTGCTGACCCCCCTGAAAATGCAGCATGCCCCAGTGATTCTGTTAGAGACCTGCTGGCTGCTTTGTTTCCATGTCTGGGGTGTGAGGAGCCCTGATACAACCCATCTCCCCTGCGGCTGTAGCTGCCACAGGTCTAAGGTCTCCTTAGTCTAAGCAATAAATCAACCTATTTCTTTTTGTCGTTCTGATTAAGTGCTGAAGCCTGCTTTTCTTGCAGAGGATGCTCTTCTGTCATGCAAAGCTCTGGCTGCCTTTTCCTGAGGACTTGGTTTGACCAGAAAGCAGTAGCAATGCGCTCAAGTACAGAGCTTGCCCGCAGGCATTGCTCCCAGCTGCAGAATGGGACCTTGCCCACTCTTTATTTTATATGCTCTACCCAAAGCCTACTGCTGCGGTACCCGGGTGCTCTGCCAAGTCCTTCTGCACTTTTCCCGGTGAGGCAGGCTGCGAATGCCGTTGGTGGCTCTGGGTTTTGTGGGCCATGGCACCAGGAGGAGCCTGGAGCTGCTGTGGTGGTGGTGGTTGGAAGGAGAAGGCACCGTCCCCATTCCTCCACCTGCCCTGAGCACGAGGAGAGGGAGCACGAACGTGCGGGGGTTTGCAGCCGCTAATTGGAAGCTGGAAGAAGTCTCCCAGGGGGATTTTCCTTGGCTGCAGTTTTTATGGGACAAATGTTGCCCCTCCAGGCTGTGCTGTAGGTGCTCCGGGGGTGGAGAGGTTCTAAACGCTTGCAAACCACACGGATTTATTCAGGGGTGGGGGGATGCGGCTTTTTCCTGCCGCCTTCTGCTTTAGTGGGTTTTCTGAGGCTTTACAGCTCCCCAGGTGCGAGGCAGAGACCTGGGAGGTGCGGGGGAGCGAGTGCTGGCTCTCCTGATGGGGCTGGGGATTCTTCTGCAAGCAGCATCCATTTGCTGGGGTATCTCTTCAAAGTTCAGTGTGTGAGAAGGGCAGAGGTATCATGCAGGTAACAGCATCCCTGCAACGGCTTTGCTTGCTTTGATTGGGGTAAAAGAGGGGTGGTTTGGAGCCGGCCGTGCTCCCTTCACACCTCACTAACCGTCCTGTCCACTGCTTCCCCAGGCGTGCTGGCCATCCTCATCCCGCGCCTGGACCTTGTCATCTCGCTGGTGGGCTCCGTCAGCAGCAGCGCCCTGGCTCTCATCTTCCCCCCGCTGCTGGAGATCGCCACGTACTACGTGGAGGGCATGCACCCCCTGGTCATCGCCAAGGACGTGGCCATCAGCCTCATCGGCTTCGTGGGCTTCGTGGTGGGGACGTACGAGGCGCTGGTGGAGCTGGCTACGCCCGCTGCCGTTATCAATGCCACCAGCGTCTTGGTGCAGTGACGGTCCCCCTGGCCCCTCTGAGTGCTCTGCTGGGGGCACGAGGGCCAGGTGCTGCTGGGGATGCTCTCCCTTCTCTCCTGCAAATCCCGGTGGGTTTGGGACGGGCCTATCTGGCTGGGGAGGAGGGATCTGGCCCTGGCTGGGGCAGTGCCTGCCTCGGGGGCAGGTGACACAGCAAAGCAAGCCCCCTCGGCACTCCTGTAAATAGGCATTTTGGGAGGGGGAGGAATCCTGGGCATGTAGATTTTATTTTTATTTTTTTAAATCCCAACCTTTCCGTATTTCCCCCATCCTTTCAGTCAGGGTGGGGAACAGGGACTGCTCTTCTCCGTGCCAGTTTTCTTTTTCTCCCTTTTCCCACCCCTCAGCACTTTATTTTGTGGCAACAGAGAGACCTCAGCTCAGGTTGGAGAGCGTGGAGCTGCCTCCTTGCCCCGGCCCTGTGGGGGTGGAGAGCAGCATCTGAGGTGTGGAGCATCCCAGGGCCAGTGTGGGAGCCCCCAACTCTCCCACGATGGCACCCCTGGGTGCGAGCATCGCCGGTGGGCACAGGCTCCTGCTGTGCCCCCGCTCTGTTTCCAGCCCTCTCTGGCACCGAACAGAGAGGGCTGGCATGGAAGGGTTTTGTTCTGTTTCCTAGCGCACATGTCCCACGCACGGTTTTTCGGAAGCATTAGGATTTCAGGTGTGCAGAGCCCTCTCTGCACTGCCAAGCTCTGCCAGGGGGCCGCGGTGTCCCTGGGGCTCCGCGTGCTGCCCGCGCCGCAGAAACCCAGCGCCTTGTTTACAGTGCCCGAGCTGGCCCCGGTGCGCTCCGGCTGCCTCCGCAGTCCCTCACTGAATGTCAAATCCCAAAAAAAAGAAAAACAGCGTGGGTTTTTCCCCCCTCTTCCCTCCTGGTCCTACTCCCTCCCTGGTGGCATCCTCTGCTGCAGCTCCCGTGCCCAGGAGGAGGCGGCTCACTGGTGCTTCTCCCTCTGCTCCTCTTGCTGCTTGCGTTGTGGCCGGTGCACGGGCTGCACCTGGCTCTGTCCTGCCACGCTGCTGCTTTCCTTCCTCTCGGGGGGGGGCCAGTCTCTTCCCTGGAGCGTTTCCTTGCCTTTCTGCTGCTTTTTATTTTTTTTTGGGGTGGGGGGTGGGGGGTGCAGATGAGAGCAAATGCATTCTCCATCGGATGTCTCTTCCTAGTGGTGCAAAGTGATGTTGGCTGAGCTGTCCCTCTGGGGTCCCTTGTCTGGGCTCGACTCCTCCCTGCTGACAGCATCTCCCAGAGGCTGGGAGCCTTCAGCACCGTGTGCCCTGCAACCACCTCCCCGGGGCTGGGAGAAGGCAGGAGGAGAAATGCATTGCCAGCAGGCTGTGTTTGTTCATCCTCCATGGATGGTGAGCAGGACATGGGGTTACTTCTGGCATTTGAGCCGCTTCCAGGAGGGGAAGGCTGTGCAGAGCAGCGTGTGTGCAGCTTGCAGGAGCTCCAGGGCACCCCGCAGGTGGGAAAAGTGCAATATCCGTGTCCTTTGCTGTGTAGTGACCCCAGCTCTGCCTCTTCCCGGGCTGGTACCAGCGCTGGTGCTGTGCAGGGAGGGTTGGGCAGGGCTCGGCCATGAGGCTAGTGCACCTGGGTTGGGTTTGGGTGCAGAAGTGTCACCCTCCCTGGCAGGGGACATCTGCTACGTGCCCCCAGGGCGCTGGGGGTACTTCTGCAGCATTAACCGTTGTTTGGTGATTTTTTTTTTTTTTTTGGTGTTTTATTGGGCTGAGGCACAGTGGGGGGTGAGCAGGGGTGGTGGGACACCGGGAGGACCTGGCAGGGGCCAGGTGTACACAAAAACTTGACACTTGTGTGTTGTAGGCTGCTCTGTAACCGGGGGAATCGTGTAAATATGGAAGTGATTCACGTACGTGTCGCGTGCCTATGGATATTGTCAGTGCGGGTGGCTGCCCAGTGGAGGAACTGGTGCAGCACCTGAATCATGTATCTCACTTTAATCAATAAATTGGATTTATTTTTTACGTGAAAAAAGCGATGGGAGGGGGTTTCTCTCACCTGTGCGGGCGAGCAGGAGGTGTGGGAGAATGCGAGGGGACTCTCATCTGGGCTGCACGGGGTAGGTGTGGGGCAGCGGTGTGCCAGGAGCACCAGGGACTTGCTGGAGCTTTTGGGATCCATTTCTCTCTGCAAATACCACCCAAGCACAAGGCTGAGGGTGCCAGTGTGCAAAACAAGCTGGGATATCCTAGTTATAAGGGAATCAGAGTTACCATATGAACTCATCATAGTAAAAAAAAAAAAAAAATCTTTTAATACTTTCCAAAAAAACTCGATGAAACAAAAATTACATCAAACAACCAACTGAAGAAAACCTTTCACAAGAAACAACACATTCCCGAGCACAGGGACGTACGGCAAGCCCTCAGTCAGTGCCCGTCCCGCGTTGGGGACACCGCGGGTGCAGTTCATGGCACAGGGGCTGGCCCTGCAGTCTTCTGGGGACACACCAGCCCCAGGGGTGGCAGGGCTGGGTACTGCTGCAGCCAGCTGGGGCCCACCAGGGCTGCGGGGATGTCTCTGTGCCTGCAGCCTCAGGGCAGGCTCCCTGGTTCCCAGCACATCCCAGCTGGGAAGGGTCCGCTGGCTGCTTTTGGTCTGCTCCCTGTGCCGTGTGCCTTGTTGCTTGTTTTTTTTTTTTTTTTTTTTTTTTTTTTCCCCTGTAGAAATGGACGTTTTTTTTCTTGGACAACTTTTTGCCAAGTGAGGACGTGCTGGCGGGCCTGGCTGCACCCCCTCATCTCTCAGCCAGCCTCGGGCTCATGGGGAGCAGACACAGAAGAGGGTTTGCACCAACCGAACCATCCCACCAGGCAAACCATCGCCCTGACGCGAGTCCTCGGCGCCAGAGCTGGCTGCAGGGTGCCGCCTGGGGCTGGGCAGTGCTAGTCCTTCTCTGCCTTCTCCTCCAGGGCTGCTGCGGTGCCTGCTCTGCTGCTCTCTGGGACCAGGCAGCCCAGGCTGGGAGGAGATGCACGGCAGCGTCGGGGGAATGCTCCGTGGCAAGGAGGCCGGTTAGTCACTGGCATCCCGCAAGCACCCTCCGTGTCCCGGTGATGGCCGGAGCATTTCCCCTCCGTCCACAGCAGGAACAAAAAGATCCAGCCAAATCCCAACCCAGCGCAGGGGGAGATGCTGCAAACTGGGGCGAGGGGGAACGCCAGCCTCCCTCGGGGTGGCGGGGGACACGCGCTTCCCTTCTCATCTCGAGGACGAGTCCCTCCGTTAAAACATCACCTCCTCGCAGCTGCCGTAGTCGCTCTCCACCATGTCGGAGCCCTCGTAGTTGGGGGGCGGCAGGGGCTGGGCGCGGAGGCTGGGCTGGTGGTGGCCCACCACCTCGCAGTCCGCGTAGGACGGCTGCGCCACGCTCAGCCGCATGCTCACCCGCTTGTAGCCGGGCTCGGGCTGGTACGGGACCCCTTCGCCCTGCACCAGCTGGGCCGGGTAGTAGCTGATGGCCGTGTACTCGTTCTGGCACTGGGAGGCTCCCATCTCCACGGGGCCCAGCGGCAAGAAGTCCTCCAGGTTCTGGTTGCTGTAGCGGGGAGGGATGGGGGCCCGCTTGTTGCTCTGGTCCAGCGGGAAGGGGAAGCCCCCGTACAGAGCCACCGGCTCCGCGTCGGCCGGCGGAGGGGGCGGCGGGGGGAGAGGAGGGTGGGAGGAGGAGGCGGGGGGGCCTTGGATGATCTCGTAGTGGGAATACTCCTGGACGTCCGAGGAAAGGTACCGGGGCGGCCAGTAGGTTGTTTCTGCTGGGTAGACTGGAACAGAACAGAGCTGTGTTAGCTGCGGTGCGTGCCCCAGGTTGGGGTTTTCCCTCTCCTGCCCTCCCGCTGATTCCTGCTGCGTGAGCCTGAGCCTGCAGGAGATGTGGCAGGGGGAGAGGGGAGCCGTGGGGACTGGGGAGCTGCAGTGTCTGCCTCGGGAGAAGATGGGATTTCAGGGCACCCTTACCTGTGCTGGGGCAGTGCTCCCACCAGGCTTCTGACACCCCCCACTTTAGCACCCAAATGACCCACTTCAGCATGCCACACGGATGCAAGAAGCTTGCACAACGAAGGGATGGTGCAGAGCAAGTGATCCACTGGATCTCTCATTCCCTGTACTTCGCTCTTGTGAGCTCTCTTCTGGCAGCTGTCCTGGCTGCTGAGCTCCTGGGCAGGGACAGAGCAGGGACCCGGCTGCCTGGAGCCGCGTTTCCCTCTGGTTGTAATCCCTCTGGCTGTGGGCATTGGTGTGAATGGCTCCACTAAAACTCACGCTGACTTTTAGGATCTTAACTATTCCCCACTGGCTTCATTATCCCCTTTTATAGAGACTTTTGACCCTGGGCATGTAGGAATCCAGGCCATGCATTAATGGATTCCCTGCTGCTTGTGTACGGTACTGAGCAAATTAAAGCTGAAAACTGGGGTGTAGAGGTGACATCTGGGGAAGAGAAGAACCAGTGAAGGGACTTGGGCAGCTTGGGCAGCGTTCACCCACATTTTACTTTGCTCTGCCCGACACCATTGCTCTCCCATGTTTGCAAACCTGTGATGCACTTCACAGGGGTAAAGGGGCCTTGCGAGAGCAAGCCAAAGCTGCGGCTACTGACCCATCTCCTCCCTGGCCCAGGTGCACTTGACAAAGGACTCGTTGTCGGAGTTGGAGGGGGGCGCGGCGGGGGGCAGGTTGGGCGCCACGCTGCACACGATGGTGCCCCGGTGCTTGGGGGCGTTGGCCGAGTTGAAGGTGACGAACTCGGGGGTGCCGCTGGCTTTGCGCTGCTCCGGCGTGGCCCGGTCCAGGTTGTTGTGCGCCGTGTCGCCGAGGATGTTGAGCTCGATGGGCGGCACGGCTTGGGTGCCCACGCCCACGCTCTTGGAGAACTCGCTCTTGGAGAGCAGGTCGGGGTCCTCCCGGGCCACCGGCTTGTGTGCCTTGGCGCGGTGGCGGTAGCGCTTGCGGATGAGCACGAAGGCCACGGCCAGGATGGCCACCCCCAGCACGCCGGCCACGATCTCGGCGATCTCCGCCGGGCCCACCGCCCACTGCGTGGGCACGATGGCGGGGGTGATGATGGGCTGCGTGCAGTAGTCCCCCTGGTAATCCGACGGGCAGATGCAGTGGATGGAGCCCTGGGCGCTCACGCAGCGCCCCGCGTTGCGGCACGGGTTGTCTTGGCACTCCTCGGCCAGCTTCTCGCACCTGGGAAGGGATGGGGACAACATCAGCCTGGGGAAGCGGCTAAAGCTGCACCGTCCTGTTCAGAGCTCTGGCTTACACCACCTGGGGTGCTCCCTCTGGGCCTCTGTCTCCCTTGCCAGCCTCTGTGCTACCCGCCTCTCCTGGCAGAGGACAGGGATCCTTGCATTTACAGTTTTCTGAAGGAGGCTGAAAGTTTTGCAGGTTGGTCATTTTTTGGCATTTTATGGAGCATATGCAGAGCTGAGACTGAATTCTCCGTCCTGCTTTACACCGTAGAACCTAAACATTCCCCTTTCTCACTCCTCTGCAGGACAGGGACTTTCCCTTCCAGCAGTAATTATCTCCCCATGCTAGGGGGAATATGCACTGGTTGATTTTCCTTCCTTTTTTTTTTTTTTCCCTATTACTCTTACTGCAGAGACACAATGAAGTTTTCACTTCTCTTATTTCTTAGCCATTGTGTTACGATGCGCGAGCCAGCGTGTGTGCCATTTCAGGTATCACACTGCCACCTAATGCCCGGATACATTCCTTTATCCAAGAGTTGCAGTAATGATTTCTGCCTTCATATTTGTTCAGAGCACTGGTCACACCCCAGCTAAGTGACTCGGGCAGGAGGAGGAGCTGGGCACGGTGCTGTCTGAGCCCACGCGGGGCACCTCTGGTGGTGCCGGGCTGGAGGCAGGGCAGGGTGCTTAGGGAGGGCGCGTGGCTGCGGCGGGTGACACCAAGCAGCAGAGCAGCCTCTGGGCCTGGTTACTTCTCCAGCTGCGGATATTTGGCAAGCGCTCGCTGACATTTAGCGTAGGGGAAACATATCCATGCTGTAACATTGCTGGTGAGAACTCCAAAGTGGTTTTAACCATAGGGTTCAGCCAAACACTGTGATGCCCGGTGATAACAGGCACCAGTAGGACGTCATGTTCCCAGCCCACCATGGGAGCCCTCCTGGCCTTGCCAGACCTTACCTTTCGCCCAGGTACCAGTCGGGGCAGTGGCAGGAGTAGCCGGTGGCAGAGAGGATGCAGGTGCCCCCGTGCAAGCAGGGCTTGGAGTCGCAGGGGCTGTCCCCTAGCTCACAGCGCTCACCAGAAAACAGCCCGGAGCAGATGCAGGTGTAACCTGGAGGGGTGAGAGGGTGCCGTAAGGAGACCGCATCCGCATGGAGGAACTGGTGAGAGCAGTGTGGAGCAGTGCCCGGCACTGATGGCACAAATGGAGGGCCTAATCCAGCTGCCTGAGCACAGGTGCTTGGTGCTGCTGGATGTTTGTGGGGCACCCAAACCGTTCTTGGAGGGCTGGCGCCTACATTACAGGACCTGGAGTAGTTGCTGAAGGCTTTGGGCACTGCAGAGCTGTTTAGAGAAGTGAGGCCTGCTCTCTCCTGACACAGCCCCTCTCCTGCCAGCACACGGCTTTACTGCACGGAGAAACTGGGGGACAAACTCAGGTTAAAGGAAGGGGAGCCTGGTGGGCTGCATCAGCATTTCTGGCCCTGCTAAACGCAATCCCGTGCAACCTATTGTTCTCTGCAGCCTCGGTCCTGCGAGTCCTGGCGGTGCGAGGCACCTGTCTCGGCACGCCTGGCTTCTCCTGCCTGCAGGAGGTGATTGGTCACGGCCAGAGGAACCCGGCACACCTGGGGATGTGGAGGGGCTGCTGCCGCCTGGGTTTTGGGCTGCTGCTTCGCGTAGCCCTGAAAATGGGAACATCCCTGGCTCTGCTGAGCCCCTGCCAGTCCCTCGGCTGGCGGTGCTGTGCAGGAAGGTCAGGCTTGCCACGCTGCAGCATGCTCCAAGTCTTGGCTGCTCAGCCACAAGCCAAACTTCCCCGCTTTTAGAGCACAGTGCGAGCAAGGGCAGACCTGTTCCCACACGCGTGCCAGGGGCTGTGCAGCCAGGACGTGCCGGTGCTCGCTTGGCAGGTGCTGGACATCGCCCGTGGGGCTGCGTGCGCACAAACACACGTGTTCCTGGGCGCGGGGCTCGCCTGTGTTCGCGCTGTGCTCCTGGTTGATGTGGTGCCTGGTCTGGCTTTGACCCTTTCGGCACAGACGCGTTCTCACATGGCTCGTGGCCCACCCGGGCTCGTTTGCCCAGACGTGCCTTAGCCTGTGCGGGTGATCCCATGCCTTCGGTCCCCGGGCAGAGCTCTGCACAAACTCGTGCTGCGTGCCCGCGGTGTCCAGCAGTGAGCCCGCGGGGCTGCAGGAAGCCGCACACCCCGGCTAACCTCGCAGCTACGGCTCCCTCCAGCAGCCCCTGCCTTGCAGAAATGCCCTGTGTGATCCTGCCGGGGCTGCATCCCACAAGAACCCTGCTGGGCAGCTGGCCGTTTGCAGGAGAGGCTGTTCACACTGGGAGGAAGCAATGGGAAGGGCGCTGGGTGATTATTAACGAGGGAGGGATTTTTTTTTTTTTCCCCTCTGTATCCTCTCTGCAAAGCTTGCAGGTGCTGCCTTGACCCACAGCAGAAGTGAGTTTTCACCTGCAGGGCTTTGAGCCTCTTCCAGCCCAGCCAGAGGGGATTTCCAGGCAGAGGGTTGCAGGGGTAAGGCTGAGGCACGAGGGCCAGCCAGGCTAACTGTTCGGCGTGGACGCAGCTTGCGTCAAACGAGTTCACCTGAACCAGGCAGCTGCTGAGTCGGCAGGGCTGGGGATCTTGTTCCCAGCGGCTGCGGGCAGGGCAGGAGGAGCTCTGCTCCCTCCTCCGGTCCTCGCTTGCTCACCGGGCAGGGTTTGGGATTTGGCAGCCAGCCCGAGGAGCACAGAGCTCCTGCCCCACGCCGCAGCCTGCAAAGCACCCACTGCCCTGGGGGTGCCCATCTTGGATGATGGGGTGCTGTGGGGTGCGGCTCCGCTACTGTGCTGGCAGCTGGGATGTGGGTGCAGGGCAGCGGCACGAGGGGGGAGCTGGGAGGGGGTCCTTGCCCTGGGACCACCGCACACGAGCCCTGTTTGTGATGCAGCTGGTGGGAGAAGCCCTCTGACAGGAGGACGGGGCAGTGGGGAGTGTGTCTGGAGCAGAGCCTGGTGCCAAACCTCTGCTGAGCACCCGCACCCCGCGTTAACCTGCCACTCTCAGATGTGAGCTTGCTGTTTTCCCCATATCCTTTCCCATAGCCCTGGGGGGTCACTGAGTGCAGTGGGAATAGATGAAGATCTTGGCTTGTTTCTGCCCAGATACCATCGCTGCATGATCCCATCTCGCCCAATTCCGACCTCACTAATAGCTCCTTAAGCAAAGGGGATGTAGGGGGGGAGGGTGGAATTTCTATTTGCGTCTGAATTTTTGGCAAAGTTGCTCTCTCCTAGGTCATGCGCGTTCCTTAGAAATGTGCTCCTGCTCTCTGAGCCACGGCCCACTGCTGAGAGCCAGGAGGATGATCTCATGGCCCCGGCTGCTCGTGCACTGAGCCAGCTATCCCTTGAGTTCCCCTGGGACCGGGGACCTCTCATTCAAGAAGCCCCTTGCACAGGGACAAATGAAGAAGTTGTGACTTTCCCTTCCCTCATTGCTTCCCCGTTGCTCTGTGTAGGATATCCACGTACCTCCTCCATGGGTTTCGGAGCACATCCCGTTGTTCAGGCACGGATTGCTGCTGCAGGCACCGGTCGGGGAGCAACACTGCTTTATCCCCACCTCCTCCACCACTTCCTTGGATTGCCCTTTCCCGGGCAGGAGGACCACTTCCCTGCCGTTGATCGCAAGCACATCCAGGCAGCCTCTGAACCCCCGTGTGACTCTCTGGGACTGGGAGGGTTGCCGGAGGCCCCCAAAAAGCAGGTCTCGTCTGCCCTGGGAGATGCCACAGGCCCCCGGCAGCTGGAGAGAGGCGTTCCCCAGGCCGTCGATGAGCAGGCGGACAGACGTGTTCTTCACCTCCAGGAAGACCGAGTGCCACTCGCCATCGCTCACAAGGCGCGAGGAGGAGAGGTTCCCGGTGTAGGTGCCCCGGCAGCTGTACCCGAGGTGAGGCACCCCGTTCACCACCTGCAAAACACATCCCAGCGGTCCCAGTTAGCTGTGATACAGGTGGGTGGTGTTTGTGGGGGCTCTCTGCATTTCTCTTGCTACTTATTCCCCTCTCTCCCTGCCTGAGCGTTGTGAGTCAAGATGGATCCCAGTTTTTAGGCCCCAAGAATTACCAGCTAGGCAAATACAGCCACTGAAATCTCATTTATTTTGCAAACCACCTTCATCTTGCTGGCACAACTTCGCCCATGGCCTTTTCCTGCAACCACTGACTGCTGTGAGGGAGGGAAGCTCACCTTTCCGCATAACAGGGTGCAGAGCCGTGCCATAGCACTGCTGCAGCTGCTCACCCTTTCTCCCCCCTTCCCGAGCCTAATCAGAGCCCTGGTATTCAGGCTGTCCCAACTCCATCACGGGGCACAGATGGACTCTTGTTCTGGGCCACGTGGCCTTTATTCTTTTCTCACTGTCTCGCTAGCGGTGGGGGAGGTGCTGGAGTGGTTCCTGCTTTGGCATGGGTGAGGGATGCTGAAAGGACCTCGACGAGGAGCAGCACCTGGCAGCTTTCTCTGGGGGAGGCAAGGAGAAGGCGGGAGGCAGAGAAAGGGATTCCTGTTGTACCCAGCTCCTCATCAGCCTGCCAGAAACCCAGGCCAAAGCTGCTAATAGGGGTTGCAATCCAGTCCTTGCTCTCCAGCAGAATGGAGGGAGACAATCAAGTTATTGAGCTTCCAAAAGCAAACCATGCCACTGTCTTCTGCACTGAACTGGGCCGTCAGAAATTCCTGTCTGTGACCCAAGATTCCTCTTTAAAACTCATGGAAGAAAGATGAAGGAAAGTTTATCTGTGTTGTTTTGGGGTGAATTCAGGGGTAAATCCCCTTTTCACCTTTTCTCCCCAGTGCTCTGTTGATAAAAGCTCTCCTTCATAGAAGCCAAGAGCCCATGGAGAAGGAGAAATGACAGAACAAGACATTCACAGAAAGCCTGCAGAGCTTGCTGTTGGGAATCCCAAGCAGGTGAGATCTCCACTGGGGGACATTAGAGACGAGGAGCGGCGATGCTTGGAAGAGGCTAGAGCAAGAGGCGTGATTATGGGCTACACCAAACTCTAGAGGAACCTATATCTGGTATGATCGGGCTACTCTGGAGGGGCCAAATGCAGAGTGGGACATCAGTTCACTCTAAGAGAAGTTCGTGGTATAAATAAAGCCCAGCAGGAGGAGAGAGCGCCCGCTGAAAGAACGAGGGATGACAAAGGGAAGGGAGAACTGGATGCAGCCGGCACGCGCTGTGGAAGGGCCTCAGGGCAATGTGTGTGTAAATCCCTTTGCACGATTGGCAGGCGCACCAGAGAGCTTTGTCACTTTGCTTTATCCGGAGGAAGGTGATTTCACTTCAGATGGGTCTGTAGATTGGGCTTATCGATTTCTGGGGCTGGGAGACAGCTGAGAACTCGATTCCCCGGAGCAAGAGCTGACGGACTGCCAAGTCCTTCCCAGCGTGCCTGGCTTGCCATCCTCCCACTGCGTCCTGTTTCTGAATATCAGTAGAGCTTAGCAACTGGAAGAGCGATGACATGCATACCCCTGGGAGAAGCTGTCCTCTTTACCAAATCTACAAACCGTTGGTTAAAATTATTTCACAGCTTTGGCTCATACCTAGAACAGGGCAGTCCACAAAGCTTAAAATCCTGAGGGCTTCCTTCAGTTATTCAGGCCAGACGGACCCTTCTTGAGAAGCTAAATTTCTCTCATCAGCCCTTTGCAACATGGCTTAAAGTCACGGCTGGAGATGGGCACAGGACATACAGATGATGTTTCTCTGCTTTTGTCCTTAATGGCTAGGACAGTGACAGCAGGAGCAATACATACTTTGGGTGGGTCTCTGGGTGTTGGCCATTGCACAGCTTCCTGTCTGTGTCGGTCTTTTGTAGCAGTGGGAAGACAAGTATTTCAAAATGGGAAGATGGGATTGCGAAACTGTGAGAATGGATGAGGGAACTCAGGGACAGGATGAACACTTGCAGGTAGATTTGCAGTGTGTAGATCACAATGTGATTAGTCTCGGGGATAAGTCTCAGTAAGCTGGTAAGTATGTCCCGTGATCTTGGTCTCCAGTTAGACCAATTTTAATTGGCAGGGAATACACAAAACCCCCATTCTTTATTCATCCGCTTTTCTAGATCAATTACTAGAGATATTTACTACTGCATCTTCTTTCTCTGGTTCCCTTCCCTGAAACAATAAGTGCTTTTTACACTGGAAAGAAGCCCTGCATATTGTGATCCGTACCTCCAACATGGCCTGGTCAGTCCCGTTGGCAGAGAACACAACAGCGTGCAGCTGGTGGGTCTTCAGACGGAAGTGCATGTGCCAGGACCCCGCCTGAGAGTGCTGGTACCAAATGTAGCTGTGGCCCCCGAACCTCACAGCCGTTCCTGGAAGCAGAGTGAATGAAAGGTCTTGTCTTTGTCACACCTTGAGGCTGTATGCAGCCTTGCCTCTTTTCCCAGCCGGACACCATCAATGCCCAGCAACAATCCTCTGCCCACTGCAACCCACGTGCAGCTGCACTGCACCTCCCACGGCTCCCACGTGGTGCTCCCAGTATTTCTTTTGGGTACACAACTGTCCTATACCTACAACAGGTCCTACAATGGCAGCCCTGTGAGTTCTGTCCTGCAGCAGCTTCTGGGTGCCCACAGAATGGTCTGCAACACCCTTGGATTTCCTCTTCCTTTAATATGCCTTTATCTTAGCCTACCGTATCCCCCTATCTTTCCTGACCAAGTGATGTGTTAACCTCTATTGTCTCATTACTTGAAGCACTCTAGAGTACACATAACAAAAATGCTCTACTTGCCTTCCCTGGAATTTGTCAGTTAGTCTCTATTTTTCTGAGCCTAGAATAAACACAGGAGCTCAAAGATTGAAAATCTAATCATTGAGCTTTGTTACTTGCTAGGTATGAGTGACTTGAGTGACTTTTGCCAATGAGATAAATATTACTGTTGCTTAATTAAATGCTACAGGAGATTCACACCAAAAAAAAAAAAACCAAAAAAAAAGTGAATTATTCAAGCTCTAAGAGGTTTATATTGTGGCGTGCTACCAAGAAGGATTGCTCACCATTGCAAGAACAGATTTGCTCCAGGCTGTGCCGCGGGGTGAGGACGCTGAGTCGGGCAGTGCTGTAAGTAGACATCATGCCTGGATCCAGCTGAATGGTCTCCTTGCAGACACGGTGGGCACAGGCTGACCCGTGGCACGGCACATGAATTGCCTTCTTCATCCGCAGTCCGACAAGCTGGTCCATCTCCCCAGCTGAGACGGTGATCTTGTTTGCAAGCACCCGAGGCTCGTACAGGGAGCCGTGCGGCTCTCCAACGGCCAAGAGCAGGTCCACCCCATCAGAGGTAGCCGCGGGCTGTAGGCTGGCCATGTGGATGTTCTGGCGCCGGGTGACAAGGATATTTCCTAGAAACCTCTGCAAGTTGCGCCAGTGGTCCCCCACAAACTCCTCTGGAGAGAGGTGTCGGAAGTGCAGCACCACCGCCTTGTCCAGTGCCTCCTGCGTGAAGCACCACACGTGGACGTTGACGCTGGTGGTGGCGGTGAACGTGCCATCGCTCACCGTCACGTTCAGGAGGTAATGGCCATGGGGAAGCTTGTCCCCAGCAATGATCTTTCCGTCTGCGGCCCCAACGGAGAAGCGTCCCTCCCGGGGCACTTCTGCCACCAACGTGTACACCAGCGTGTCGTGGGGGTCTCGGTCCGTGGCGTGGATCTTGCCCAGCACGCCGCCTCGGAAGGCTGCCTCGTTGGTGGTGATGAATATCTCCAGGGGAAGGGCAGAGGGGGCGTACTGGCTCTGCTCAGTCACTTGAATGTTTATGAATGCCGATGAGGACAGGGGAGGGATACCGCTGTCAGAGACCTGACAAAGAAAAGAGAAGGACCTGTTACAGCCGTGTGCTGCTTGCTGTCCCCTGAGGGGCTGAGGCTTTGCCAAAGGACAGTGCCCTTTGCACAGGCAGCAATGGGTGGGAGCTCTCAGGCAGCAGGAATGGAGAAGGAGCAGGAAAAATTGGCAGCAGCGTTGGACCTCTGCCTGGGGCTGGCTTCCCGAGGGAAGCGGCAGCGTGCCTTCCAGCCTGGAGACTGACTGAGTCCTTCTGTTAGTGCTGGGGTCGCGCTCATTTCCGTGTGCTCATCAGCAGCTGAGGCACACCTGAGTGGCTCTGATTTCCTGAGGATTAATCATCTTTAGAGCTGCTGCCAATCTCTGGTGTTCCATACGTAACCGGGTGTACAGAGATAGATAAAAGCAGTTACGCACGTTGACACATTTGCTCACCTTCCGGACTATTTAAGCCCATATCCCACCTCTGACAATGTCTGTCTAGCATGAGCCAAGGAAGCTCAGAATAGAAAAATGTGAATAATCAGATTACAGGATAAGTCTCTCCCTGATCTTAGCCAGTTAGTGGTTGAGGTTTATAATAATAATAGTACCTAGCTTTTAGAACGACTGCTATTACTGAAGAAGTATGTACTTTACATGTTATTATCCTATTGTTTGTAAAACACTATCCTCTTTGATAACATTGAAAATTAATTCGTTTACACTACCACAATAGAAACCCTCAAAAAGAGGAGCTTAAATCACTTCTATGATACTTGGAGAAAATTTGCAGGACCAGATCCAGGTTTTGCTTTAAACTGGAAACTGCTAGAATTATGCTGGGAAAAGCATCAGCCTAAGGACACTGCTGACAGAGCATTTCTCATTATCATATTAACTGATTTTATCAGTGCAGAGTCTGGTTACCAGCTTCTTGTGGGCAGACTTTGCAGAGCAATGAGCTCTGGACCTGGCTCCAAGCTGCAGAATTTTTTCCTGGATTGGATTTCTCCAATACCAGGGAATTTCCCATCCGGCTGTGCCATCCTAATCTCATTGTGTTGCTCCTAAACCTGGCTGGGAGTCGAGCTACCAGGACAGAAAAGCAGGCTTTACCTGGACTTGTAAAAGGTACTGCTCTTTGACTCTTCTGTTCAGGATGGATGATGTAACCAGCAGACCATTTTGGGTGACATCAAATGCCTTCCCGTCATTGCCCTGTGTAATCTGGAATGAATACGGTGGCCCATTTTCTGGGGAGTCTCTGTCACTCATGATCAGCTCCAGGACGCTTGTACCCACTGGGGCATTCTCCTGAAATATAAGAAGACGCTAGTGGAGAAACACAAGCAAAGAGACAAGGCCCAGGGGAACTCATATTGCTCCTAGGGCTGCTGGATAAGGAACAGGCCCCTGGCTTACCTGCACCACCACGCTGTAGTTGAGCTGGAAGAACCGAGGAGGGTTGTCATTGACGTCAGACACATGGACACGCACAGCAACATCGCTGGACTGAGCAGGGTGGCCGTTGTCCATGGCTCGAACTGTCAGGGAGTAGCTGGAGATCTGGAGGATTTATAGTATATGGTCACTTGGAGAAGTGGAGGAGGGGTGGCTTTTTCACATCCATCTTTTTCTGCTACAGCTTGTTAAATAGCTTTGCCCTCATCTAGGGGTCTCCATCCATAAATTAGCACCTTGCTGAAGAGAATCAGCCTCACAGTAGCTGCAGAGCAGGGAAACAACTTGCCAAAGATGGATGAGACCCAAGCTGGGCAAACATCTGTCAGCAGTGGTTTGAGCTGCTACTGCTTTATGGAAGAGATTGTCCAGATGGCCTTTCCAGCCCCTGCCAATACCTATTTTCTGTAATGCCCTGATTAATAGGAGTGTAAACCAGCAATGTTGGTTTCTGTTTTGGGGCTGATTCTCACCCAGACAGCTTGAAGCACTGGTAGAGCACAGAGCTGTGACCACTGAAGTCTGTATTGCCTTCTCTAAAGCCCACCCTTTCTACACCTATGGGTCTAGAAAATGAATGAATGAATGAATGAATGAATGAACGAATGAGTGAATGAAAGAGTTGCCTTCTACTTATGGTATTACCAGTAGATTATTCAGAAAACAGCAGGCAGCTGAATATACTGTGCTCCCTTGGGTGACACATCTGTTTTAATTTTCCTGTTTCCATTTTCTTGAACTCACCTCCTCCCTGTCCAGATGCTTGGCAATGCTTATCTGCCCACTTTTGGGCTGAATGGCAAAATGTCCCAGTGGGTTCCCTTCCACAATCGAATATGTGATCTGGTTGTTCATCGCTCCATCCAGGTCGTCAGCTGACACCTGTCAGAAGAAAAACAACTAGGACTCCTGGCCCAAAAGGGCCTGGCCATGGGGGAATCCCCAGGGACGTGACCTCTTTGTCATTGAAGGGTGTTGGTTTGATTTAAGGTATTGGCTTTAAATGAGGAGGAGGAAAGAAGGTGTTTTACATCAGTGTCATTCACGAGTTTTCTCTGGGAAAAAATAAGCAAAGCTACAACATTGGCTTTCTCCTTCATCCATTCCTGACTTCAGCATCCCTGTGATGGTAATGTAGGCTAGGCAGTGGATTCCACACGGCAATACCCTGACTCCTCTATTCTGCATTAGGGGACCCCCTGCCTTCCCCAGACCTCAAGGGCATGGGCTATTGGCAGGCATTTTAGCTCTTCTGGGAGGTCCTCAAAGCTTCTGAGCCCTCCTTAGGTATTCCAAGCTTTCATTCAAAGGTGCCTTCTGAAGCAAAGTGTCAGCCCTGTCTGTGGGCTGCTGGGAATCCTTGCAATCATCCTTTTAAAAGTCATGCCTAAATCTTAGGTGCTGAATATCACAAACCCACTGAACTGGCTGTGTCCAAGGCAGGGTAAAGTGCAAAGGAAGAGCAAATAACACATAGTGCAAGTAAGAGAGGAGGTAAAGACAGTGGCTTTGTTTGTAATCATACCGTGAGGATGATTTCTCCAACTGCAGCATCCTCCCGGATATCAGCGAAGTAGGGGTCTTGGATGAACTCTGGTGCATGATCATTAATGTCAGTTATGTTGATCACCACCATGGTGACATCACTGAGAGAAGCTGAGCCCTTCCTTGTGCCCTCAATGGATAAGTAATACTCATGACTCGCTTCAAAGTCCAAGCTCCCATTTATGTATAAGGCACCTGCATTGGCAGATGGACAGAAAAGGAAAGAAGATACTTTAAATGAATGGTACATGTGGTTTTTTGGAATACTGGAGGCCTACTGAGATGATTGCCAAAACTGCCAGCTGGTAAGGTGCTGTTGATCTGGCTTTGACCTTCTCTGGTTAAAGCAGGATATTGAAAGTCATGGCATCACATAAAACAAGCTGTAATTGAAGTGATTCTGCCATAACCTGCCTCTGTTTGGTGTCAAGCGTTTGAAGAGGTGAAACAAGCTCTCGTTCTGGAAGGTCTCCAGTAGTCTTGATTGGAAGAGATCTGGGACAAAATAGGATGAGAGTCCAACAATGCTATCAAAAGCTGTGACCAACGCAGTTTCAGAGCACCACAAACTGGTGTCATAGGCAGGGTGAAAAGGTGTGAGATGTAGATGCAGAATAGAACAGGAGAAAAAGGTGTATGGCAAGATGTTGTGATTTGTAACCAAGGTTTGGGATGTAGTATAGAAGGAAAAAGGAGGCTGTTAAACTTGGAAAATGATTGAGAAACAGGGAATAAAGACATAAATTGAAAGAAAAGAAAAAAAGAAGAAAGGAAAAAAAAAAAGAAAAAAAAAAGAAAGGGACACAAGGACACAATGGGCCTGTGCACTTTAATGTTTTCCTGGGTTCTGCACTGAAAATGTCACAAAATTATTCCCCGGAAATGACACTGCTCTGGTGTCTTTTAAGACATGCATGCTAATGAGAAGATCAGTTTGGAAAAAGTAGCAGGAGCCTTGAGGACAGAGAAGCTGGGAAGGCACTGTGGGTGAGGGTGTTACAGCCAAGAGCAGAAGGCCATTGAGGATGCAGCCAGTGCTTGTTCCAGGGATCTAACACTGGCCTTGCGATAACAGCTCTTATCAGATCGCTGTGCACATACAGCAGTGCTTTATTTGGTTGGTAAGCCTGTCTCAACACCTGCTTGTGGTTAATGGATTGGTAACAGCCACATTCATTGATGCTGCCTAATAAAACTGCCTGTTAGCTTGGGCTGCAGGTACCTAGTGTGATCACAATGGAGAAACTTTCTGAATGAAATCACCTTCCCCAGCTTTTCGAAGTGGAAAAATTTCTCCATCCTGATCTCCACGTATTCCTCTTTCTCACCGACCCATCTCAGATCCCAGACATGTAACAGCAATCTTTCCATTAATTTCAGGACGATTTTTGTCACACTTTAAGTGACTTAGCAGAGAAAATTTAGTGTAGAAGAGAAGGCTGCACTCCCTACCCTCATGCTGTACTCTCTATAGGGGCAGAAAAGATCTGTGGCCAAGACTGACTGCGTGGAGACATCAGCGGAAGCTCTTTTAGGAAATGGAGTACTCTAACATCCTCCTTTTCCCCCAGCCCCTTCCTCTGACATACACGTACACACATGTGAAGAGAATAACGGGGAGTGTTAAACAGAGGCTGGGAAGATGAGAGGTGAAGGAGAGACAGATGTGAGAACAGGGAGAGAGATGGGTAGAAATGAAAGCTGGTAAGAAAAGACCTTCAGAGAAACACAAGGGGAAAAGAGGGGGATGAAAGCCTGAGAACTGTTTAAGGATCAGCAAAGTGGGTGAGGGTGAAAGAGCAAAGGCATAAAAAGAGCAAGTGCAATACATTACAGTGGCTAAAGTCAGAGGGGAGAAGAGCAGAAGTGCAAACCAAAACGAAAAGAACCAGCAAAGGAGCATATAAGGACAGCCTTTGATGTTGGGTCAACCTGGAGGTGCTTGGGCATCAGACCATCTTACCCGTATTTGAGTTGAGCTGAAATTTCCCGTGGTCATTGCCATTCACAATTTCATACTTGATTTCTGTGTTTTCTGTGTTGTCCCTCGTCAACGCTGACAGGTTGAGGACCTCCGTACCCACAGCCACGTCCTCCTGTACCATAGCCACGTATTCAGGGGCCAGGAAAACAGGCAGGTATTCATTTAGATCCACAACGGAGACGGTGACAGTGCCGAGAGCAGTGAGGGGCTCTGGGGAGCCCCGGTCGGTAGCACAGACTGTCAGCTCAAAGGCGGAGTGCTGCGAGTCCTTCAGGGGCTTTTCCAGACGGATCACCCCCGTGGTTTCCTCGATTGAAAAGTGTCCATTGGCCGAGTCAGAGAGGGAATAGACCACCTCGGCGTTGGGACCTGGAAGGATAAGGGACAGGCTGCGTTAGTTCATGGGTAGGAATGTTGCTGGTTTCAAGTTTTTTATCCAGTAGGAATGTAGGTACCTAAGTGACCTAAAATTTATAGGGAAAATGGAGGCTGCATGAACATCCCCTTCCAAGGTGCCCCTGTCCACCTGCAGGTTCAGACATCTAGCCACCTTCAGCACCAGGCATCAGCAACACCTGTCTGTATTTACTTGCGCTTCTCAGTCCCCGTGTTTTTAAATGTTATTTTCCTTCATCTTTGCTTCCAAAGCACATAAATATCATCTTGCTTTTATATCACTGTAAATTGAGTCTCTGCTGGAGGGGTTTATTAAGATCCTTTCTTAGGACCCTTACATACATACATGAAAATCTTTTGTTTTCAGAAGAACCTCTCCATCCGCATCATTGACCCTCTCCAGACACAAAGCTCTTTTTTCCTTATTATGCTAATTATTTTTCTCCATCTTTGTTACAATTTCTGTCTAGTTTGGAGCCCAGACAAACTGCATGTCACAGTTTGCGCTGTGCATCATAGCTACAGTTTCTGAGCTTTTCCTCAAAGTCTTCATATTTCTACAGATACTGCACTTCCTACAGCATCACAAGAGTGCTGATGCCAGCCTGCTAGCCGAGGACATATCGGTGATGAGATCCAGGCATGTCTTTGCCAAGGTTCAAGCATCTGTGCCCAGTGCTGCTGCTCTCCCCTAAGTTTTAAAGGTTTCTATTCAGGATGGAGGGTGGACTCTGCTAAGAAGTAAATCCCATCCCGACTCACCTTCATCAAGGTCCCTGGCAGCAACCACAGCAATGGGTGTCTTTGTCGTGGTGTTGTCAAAAACGGCCACAGCGCAGTGGCTGGGGAAGAACCTGGGCGCGTTGTCATTCGTGTCTTCCACGCTCAGCATGATGTCTGCCTGGCAGGAACGGCCTCCACCGTCAGTCGCTTTGGCGATGAGGTGGTAGGTAGGTTTCTGCTCCCGGTCGAGAGGTGCAGAGGTGGTCAGTTCCCCTATGGGAAGGAACAGGAGGTGGTCTTGGCTCCTGCAACCACAGCCTCAGCCCAGGAGGGCTCGGAGAGGCTCAAGCACGCTGCACCCTGAGCGAACCGTGGGAGGAACAGACTGAGTTTGGACACTGGCTGTAATTGGGTTAATAGCGGTGATGTGTCCACACCACACTGCTCAGGGCTGTTCTCAGATCTCTGCCAGCCATTGCCCTGGCAGGGCTTGGCACGGGGAGTCCTGCAACTCGGACTGAATCTCTCGCAAGGGATGCCGCCATAGGATAAAAGTGCTCATCAATAAGTTTTGTTTCAACCCCTCTTTGTAAACCTCGCTGCATCAAGCCTCCTGCTATGTGACAAACCCTACGTCATCTATGGAAGGATCATTGTGTCTGCCTGGAAAGGAGGATGCCTTCGCAGGGCTGGGTCTCACCTGTGTGGGGGCCCAGCCGAAACTCCTCTGCGCCAGGGCCGTGGAGGCTGTACGTGATCTGGGCGTTGCTGCCAACGTCGGGGTCGGTCGCTGATATTTTCAAAATGAAAAGACCTGGTTGAGCATCTTCAGAGACTCTCCCAGTGTAGAATATCTGGCAAGGACAGAAAGTGTGATTGGTATCTGATCCGTCTCCAAAATACCTCCCCATACAGGGGAGGAATGGACTAGCAGAAGGTTCAAAGACAAGGGCAAAACAGAGGAGAGCACAATGTGCCTAATGTCTAGCTGTTGTGAAAGATGACCACAACGTCAGGATATGCGAGCACAGACTAGAAGACAGGCCTATTATGTTTGGCACTTCTATGGCCCTAGCCAGAACAGCAGCCAACTGTGAAAACCACAGCCTGGAAAGGATACAGAACACTTGGAGAGAGGCTTGGAGATGAAGAAAATACGACCCATGGTTAACCTAATCAGTGCTATTTAGCTTTATAAAAATACAAATAAATATCAGAGCAATCATTTTAATTATGACTATCTGTAAGAGACTGTTGCATAGAGTAAAGAAGCATCCCTGTTTCCAGTATGATTCAATTTCGACACTTGGGCTGACAGACGATGCTGTGAAGCTTGGGAGCAGACAATTAAGGGTGGCTGCAAACCTCTGCCTCTGCCTCTAAGAATGGGCAAGGTAGTTTTAGTAAAGTGGATCTTTGTTGTTAACAGGTGGTCTCAATGACAGCTTGAAGCTCTTTTAAAGCCTAGATTTCTTTGTTAGCAAGTGGTAAGCAATAGGTTTAATTTCTCTTATCCTCCCTCTTACACCAGACAGGGAGCTATGCAGGCTGCTATGAGGACATTTCAGCACCCATTCCTTGTCTCTGCTGGGAGCACGTGAAGGTCAGTAATTTGCATTATGCCACTGGGAGGAGGGTAGCCAGCTGCTGGGCTGTGGACTGGGACCAGTGCGGGGTGTGGACTGGGACCAGCGAGCTCATTTCACGCAAGCCTTTGAATCTCCTTTGGGAAACAACTGCTTCTGTCCTTTCTCACCACGAGTAAAATCCATACCAGCGATCAGCTTCTGCAGTAACAACACTCCTGATGGGAATCTTTCAGCTTAGCAGGATATAAACTTGGTAATTTCCATGCCCCTACCCAGGAGGCTTCCTGGCATTGTTTATCTCCAAGAATTACCCTTCATAATGCTTAGGTGCTCAGTTACTGCTGGCAAACATGCTTGGAGGCTAGATTTAATGTTCTTGCTCGACGAGCACCTTAATTAAATTTGCTAAGTATAATCAAAGCAACAGGATCGTGTGAGAAGAATAATGACAAGCCAAACCCTCTCAACATGTGCTCTTTCTGCCTTTTCTTCCTTGCTCTTGTGTTCTCTCCTTCCCAGCCACTCTCCTCGTGCCCCCAGATGTACTGGGACAAATGTCTCACCTGCCCGCACTCAGGGCTGTTGTCATTGATATCCAGAACAAAAATTTCCACTTCTGTGGTAGCCTGAAATTTCCCATCGGAAGCCATAACCTTGAGGAGATATTTCTCTGTATCTTCCCTGTCCAGAGGCTTCTTGGAAGAAATTGTCCATTCTCCTTCAATTTGATTAACTTGGAACTGTCCTAGCGTGTCTCCTTCTAGAAGGGGCAAGAAGAGGCAAGAAAAAGGACAAAAAAAAAAAAAAGAAAAAAGGCATTTACTGGGTGTTGAAAATCAGGAGTGGTAAGGAATAGGGATATAGATGTGTCCTCTGCCAGTCCTGTAGGAGAGCTGAAGGACTTGCAGTGGTGACATGGAAAAGGCACTGCTATCACAACAGTCAGGAGGGGAGCGGTCGGTCCACCTTGCTGCACAGCTGTGAAACACCCTGCGTGTTTCTGTTATTCACTGAGCATTACACTGGGGAGATGAATGGGGTGGAAAGAGGAAACAGCTCCCAATTGCAAAAATGTCTTTGTAACGTTCTGCAGACATGCATATTCATTGCTGCAAAACCACATCTTCTGACTTTCCTAAAACATGTCAGACTTTCTCGGTGTATGTTCCTAAAGGGATCTGAGAATTGCAGATACCCTGGAGACACTGGTTGGATTTTATTGTTACATACCATGTATAGTTTTATTTCCTTTTAATATTTAGATGCATTTAATATGTAGCTCTGCTTTCTGGAGCTACTTTTCATCCTATAAGACCAAAATGATGAGAGACATAGGTAAAATCGAGACCAGGCAGGCTCCAGTCCACCAGATTCATGTCTCTCCCACTGGTGCTACACAAGGTGGATATAAGAGGGGCAGATGCTGCCCCTGGAGAATCCCTCTCTTCTGGCGAGGAGCTCATGTCCTCTGCTGCACCCAAGCTATTGGAGAGAAGGAGAGAGCACACGGGGTAACGGGAGGCAATGAAGAGAGCTGGCTGCAGGACTTGTTCATGCCAGGCTCTGAAAGGCCTCGTGCAGCCAAGTAAATTAAATTCACTCTCTTTCTGCTTTATGTGTGCAGTGGTGTTGTGGTCGTGAATCTGGAGGCCACTGAGACATCTGCTGGCCCCTCTTCTGATGCTGGGAGACCCCAGCCCCTGCTCAGATTTAGCTCCAGTGTGCTTCAAATCAATGTGCAAGTGAACATGGGAAGGTAGGCTCTGCGTTCACCTCCTGCTATAGTGCTACACTGCAGTTGTATTTATGTGTTTATGTGTAAAGTTTGACCTGCACTTTTAAGTACAAAGCAGCAAGAATATATGGTATTCACCACTAACACAAATGTGCATTCTCTCAGGCTTAAAGTAATTGGAAGTTACTGCTACCTTTAAAACGGCAGAAACACTAATACATAAATGAATTGCCTCTTTCCTCCCAAAGGCTTGCAAATTCCTAGGCATGCCATAAACCAACTGAAAGTACCAGCATTCCTTCCCCTGTTTTGAATGGTTACTGTAACAGATAACAGGCTGCGGCATGATTTGGTTAAATGTTTTGACCCTGAAGGGTCTTCATTTGAGTTTGAACAAACATTTTAATTTGAAGTATCTGTTCCAGGACCCCTTTGGGGTCAAACAGTTCTGTAAAATCAAGCTTCTACTTGTGTAGATGCACAACAAACATTCCAATATAACTTTTTGTTGTTTTACAGCAGTGGTTAATTTTAGTTGGCACAACTGATGCTGCAGGGATGCAAGAGTCATCTTTGGTGTTTCTTGTTAGTCAAAACACTCACAAAGACTGACATGAATAGGAAAGTGTAAATAAATGAAATTACAGTACTGTGAATTAGTTTCTAAAGATTTTTGGATACCCTAGACTCAGTTAACCGAAGAGTCTTGCTCCTGGCAGAGCTCAGGCTTCATCTGCTATTTCTGTTCGGACTGTCAGTGTAATGTTATTTCCGTGTCAGTATTTTACAAGACAAGGTATCAAAGCCTCACTTTGAGATGAAATTCTAATTATTCTTGCCCATTTAGAAGATATAAAGTCAGGAAAACTCACCAGTAATGTAGCAGGTGACCCGCCGGTTCTGCTCAGAGATGTCTGCATCGATGGTACTCAGTGTGACAACCACCTGCCCAGGCTCCGCATTCTCAATTACCGACCCTTTATAGAAGTCTGACGTGAACTGTGGGGCATTATCATTTTCATCAGAGACAGTCACCTCCACCAGGGTTTGGGAAGAGAGTTGGACTTTCCTGCCATGGTCAGTGGCGACCACATAAAACCGATAAATCTCCTGAGTTTCACAGTCCAGCTCTTTCAGTGTGGTGATCCATCCACTCTCTCCATCAATGGTGAAGAGTCCTCGGAGGTTGCCAGACTCTGCTTCCAAACTGTAGGTCACCTGCCCATCGCTTCCCGTGTCCTGGTCGTTAGCTGTCACTTGAATGACTGTGGTTCCTGATGGCATGTTCTCCATGACAAAAGCTTTGTAGGGATCTGCCTCAAAAACAGGTTTGTTGTCATTGATGTCTTGCACCTGGATATTCACAGAGACCAAGGAGACCAGCTCAGTTTCTTGATGTGAGCAGTGAGCCATAACATCAATCTGGTACCACTTGGTGGTCTCGTGATCCACTGCCTTTTTGATTTTCAAAGCCCCCGTTTGTTCATCCAGCGTGAACACCTCGTCCTTGTTACTTTCTGTGGTGGTTCCCTTCACCAGGCTGTATATGATGGGATCCTCTGCGAAAGCTTTGACTGACCCTATTTCCGAACCTTCTGGAAGGTCCTCAGATGCTGAGAACGTGTAAAGGGGCTCAGAAAACCTTGGCAATGTCACCTCCCTGGGGACAATTTGAAGGTTCACTGGGACAAGGGAGTTCCAGTGAGGGGGTCTGCCATCTTCAGCTTTCACCTTGAAGTTAAAGGCTCTGTTTTCTAAACCAACAAGGCTCTCTTTCACCTTAACCACCCCAGTGGCAGCATTGATCTCAACAAGGTCTTCTGCCACATCTTCCACGGAGTCAACGGAGTAAATGACATCTGCATTTGCACCTTCATCGGCATCATAAGCCAGTACCTGAATGACGGGGGAGCCTTTGCTTACATTGGACTGGATGGACAGCGTGTATTCAGATGCTTTGAACTGAGGTGGGTTGTCATTCTCGTCTGTAAGGATTATTTTGACAGTGCAGAATGCCACCTTCCCACCCCCATCCTTGGCCATGACTTTAATGGCAATGACTCTCTCAGTGGAGTTTTCCCTGTCCAGTTTTTGCAGCGTGGTAATATGGCCTTTGTTATCTATGGAGAACTTCTCATCGGCGAGTTTATTTATGATGGTGTAGTCTATAGTGCCATACGGGCCACCGTCTGGGTCGATAGCCAGCAGCTCAATCACTTTGGTACCTATCTCAGCATTTTCCGCCAGCTCTGCCTCGTACACATTCTGCCGAAAAGAGGGGCTGTATTTGTTGGCGTTGGTGGTGTTGATATACACAGGCACTGTGCTCTTGAAAACTCCATCTGAAGCAGAAACTCTGAGATTGTAAGATGACTCCAAGTCCTTTTTGCAGCGGTTGAACATGGATATTATTCCAGAAGTGCTGTTGATGGTGAAATGCCTGTTGTCGTTGCCTGAGAGTATCACATATTCCAGTCGGGTGGTGTCTCCGCTATCAGGGTCCAGGGCCTGGACTTTTATCACAATGTGCCCACATGTAGCCATTTCGCTTACCTTGGCTTCATACTGAAGCTGGCTGAACTCAGGAGGATTGTCATTGATGTCCGTCACATCTACAATTACCAGGGCATCGCTGCTAAGTGGAGGCATCCCATGATCTGCAGCTCTAACTTTCATGCGAAACTGCTGATTTTTTTCGTAATCAAGCGCTTGAGCTGTTGTTATTTGCCCTGTGCTGGCATCAATACTAAAGAACTTGGTAGCATCTGAACCATCATCCACGATCTGATAGGAGACGACTTTGTTTCTGCCTGAATCTTTATCAGAAGCAAAGATCTGGATAACAGGGGTATGCGCAGGCATACTCTCTGAGACAGACGCCGTGTAGATCATCTGAGAAAATACTGGCGGGTTGTCGTTAATGTCCTCTACCTCCACCTCTACCCTGGCTTCTGAAAAGGATCCTAGCGCCGTGTCTGTGGCTCTAACAGTGAACGTGTGTTTGGTCTCCAGCTCATAGTCCAGCTGGCCTGTGACAGTAAGGACACCTGTTTTGAAGTCGGTGCTGAACAGCTTGAGGGAGTCTTCTTCCATGATGTTGTAGATGAGGCGCAAGCCTTCTGGGCTGCGGGCCTGTATGTGGAGGATAGATGTGTACAGGGGGATGTTTTCTGGCACCTTCACTCGGTAATACAGACTTTGGAACAGAGGGTTGGATTTATTCCTCACACTGATCACAACCTCCTCTTCAGCGAGGAGTGGAGGCTCGCCTTTGTCCTTAGCAATGACTCGGAGGCTGTATTTATTCAGTGCTTGATAGTCAAGGGGCATCTTTAGTGAGATGTCTCCTAGGTAGGGGTCAATCCAAAAATACTTATAGTCCTCTGCGAATGAGTAGGTAATGGCCGCGTTATTCCCAATGTCTTTATCTGTTGCTGATACCTGAAAGAGTACGTCACCTGGCTCCGTGCCATCCTGCACCGAGGTGTAGTATGGCACATTCTCAAACTGAGGTGGATTGTCATTAACGTCCTCTACATAAACCTTGACCGTGGCTTGGGACACTCTCGGTGGTTTCCTGTTGTCCTTCACCTCCACAGCTACCTCATGCATGTCTTGGGTTTCACGGTCAAATTTCACACCCTTGGTCTGGAGTACTCCAGATGCTTGGATCATTTTGAATCTTTCCTTCCCATTCAAAAGTGAGTAGAAGAGTGGTTCATTTAGCTGATATCCCTTGACCCCAAGAACAGTAAGAGTCTTCTCATCTGTAGAGTTCTCCATCACAGTTGCTGTGTATACATCCTGATCAAATTTTAAACCAGAAACTTGTACTTGAGTTAAATTTAGTTTAACCAGAGCAGTGCTCTTATATAAGCCATCACCAGCTCTGACTGTGAGTTCACGATGCCTTCCCAAGCCGGTAGCATTGAGAATGGAGATGAGACCAGTGAGTGGATGAATATAGAAAGCATTATCAAGGTTTCCTTCCACGATGCTGTAGGTCACCTCTGAATCTGCATCTTTTGCCTGCACTGACAAAAGCTCCATCCCTGGATGGACAGGTAACAGGACAGAAAGCTCATAAGTGTCTTTGACAAAGACTGGAGGTGAGTCATTCACATCTTTAACATGGATTGTCACCTTGGTTGGCTTGGATGCGAATAAGCTGGGACTTCCACTGTCATGTGCGTGTACACTGAAGTGGAAAACTGGGGTAAGTTCATAGTCTATATCAGCACGACTGGTAAGTGTCCCTGTGCTGGGATCTACTGTAAAATATTTCAGTGCTTCTGGCTCCAAAATCTCATAGACCAGCAAAGCATTGGAGTCTTGGTCAGCATCTGTTGCGTGGGTCACCAAGGGAGCATTGCTCTCATCCAGAACCATGGTTTGTGATGGAGCGTTCTCCATGATCCAGCCAGTGAAGGCAGGCTTAACGAAGATGGGCACATTGTCATTCTCATCGATGACATAGATAAGCACCATTGTGTCCATAAAAGCTCCAGCCATGTTGGTGCCACGGACTTTCAACTGGTAAAAAGACACCTGCTCGAAATCTAGGCTCTTCTGGGTGGAAATAAGGCCTGACTGATAGTTCATGGAAAACACTCCATCTCCGTTTCCATCTTTTATTTCATAGCTGACTGGTGACAAGCTTGTGGCTGAAACCTGGATCAGAGGAGAGCCAACAGCAGTGGATTCACTGATTTCTGCGATGTATTCGGCCTCTGCAAATTTTGGAGGGGTCCGATCAGAGGGTCTAATGTGGACATGCACCGTAGCAGAATCTTTAAGCTGGGGGAACCCTTGGTCTTCTGCCTTTACAATGAGTGTAAATCTCTCTTGCTTGGATGGGTCCAGTTTCTGGGCAACTGTAATAATTCCAGAATGTGGGTCAATGCTGAAGAAACCTTCCCCATTACCTGCAAGAAGAAAAATGACAAAGTAAAGAATGAAAACACCCTCTTGCTCTAGGTTTTCTGTGCCTCTTTTCTACAGATGCTCCTAATTTCAGACCTAATTAACATCTGTTTCTTTAATTGAGAGACAATAATCTTCTTCATTAATTTCTAAATAATTTTCATTCTAAGAACAATGAACTCATTGAGATCTATGGGCTAACATTTAAATCAATCAAAATGTAAATTAGAGAATAAACACTGTTCTGATTTGAGCATATTTAGTGGTGCCAGAGCATGTGCTTGAAACTTCTGCCTTGTGTGCAGAACATGGTAGCACAGACGGTACTAGTTGCTTCAAGCCCTGTCATGCTTATAATTACCAATACTTCAGGAGCAATTAAATTCCCCAGTCCTTGATCTCAATTGCAGTGAGAAAGATGGAGCGGCGGATGGTTTATCTTCTGCAAAGAATTTGCCTGCTAAATAGGCAGTGTGGCACAGCCACAAGTATTTAAGTTTTAACCTTTAGAGTGAATGACAAAATACTTGTCCTCTGAGCTTATATGACCCTAAAAGACCATCAGTCAATGCTGAGAGGCTGCTCCCCTTTCCTGAAGATGTATTTCTTGGTAGAACTGGTGGAATTGATGACAGCAGTTGTGCAAAGTGAGTAATTTTGCCTAACTACTGGACAGTGATCCCTCACTCCATTCTCATGGATGGGAAGATCAGATTTTAAGTTGTTCTAACTTATCTGGTCATATTTTACCATAGATCAGTGACCCAACAATGAACTGTCTTCCTAAGGAAAGATGCTAACATTCCATAACATGGAAATTACTTGCTTGCTCTAGATTTTCTCTGGATAGGAAGGGAATGAGAGTTTAGAAATGGGCAGCCATTTGCTGTTCTTTGCAACAACTAGAGAAAGCTGGACGGCTGGCTGGCCACCCGCTACAGCACGGAAGCAGAGGCATGCTCATAGCCCAAAGTGCCTTGCTGCATGGCTCTCACCTGCCTGAAGAGAGTAGTGGATTTCGGCATTGGCTCCTTGGTCCTGATCGAGCGCTCTGACTTGTATAACCTCTGTGCCCACCGCTGCTGAGTCCAGCACTTCTGATTCATAATGGATGGTGCTGAACTGCGGGGGGTGAAGGTTGCAGTTCTCCACATGGATGATGACCCGAACAAAGTTCCTCTTGATGGGCACCTCCTGGTCCCGTACCTGGATGACAGGGAGGAAGAGCAAGTACTGTCACACTTAGGGAGCAGGCAGTCTTCTGTGCACAGGGCTCCCACTGTTTTGTCAGGACTGTTATAGAGGCTGACGGGTTTCACTGATACCAACCCCTCCTGCAAGTTTCAGAGCCAAAGCACAACCATGGAGTTGAAAGCAAAATTTAACGGTTATTTGTGTTTCTGGTACAAGAACCCAGTGGCTCTCTGATGAAAGTAGCTGGGTGAAGGGCGCATTACATCGTTATGTTGTTCATTAGATTTATATAGTAAAGTTTAACACCCTGCTTTCCTCTTCCCTGTCACTCTAGGCAAATTCTCTTTCAAAGACTTGAACTAGTCCGATTTTTTTCACCAACCCGTATATCCTGGTGAAGCTGAGGGACTTGGCAGGGTTTGGCTAGGACTCACCATCACTGTTAGGGTGTGTTGTGGCATGGGCTGGGAACTGAAGCCTTCTGCTGTTGTGAGGGCCCCGCTGCTAGGATCCAGCTGGAAAAGTCTTGTGCTTTTGGGGTCCACGCTGCCATGAATGGTGTAGATGAGCCCCTTGCCTTTGTCCTTGTCTGTTGCGCTGACTTGAAGGATTTCCCTCCCCGAGGGGGTATCTTCAGGTATCCTCACCTCGTAATGGCTCTCCAGGAACTGGGGACGGTGCTGGTTGATGTCAATCACGTGGATAAAGGCCTGTTGTGGAGACAGCACAGTGAGGGCAGCAGAGCCTCGAGAGCCATGGTTTATGGAGCCATGCAAAATCTCAGCTCCTATTCCCTCGTGGGTGGGCCAGTGCTCTGAGCCCTGTAACCATCACAGCCTCTCCAACGCTTGGACCATGGTGACTGGGAACCCCTGCTGTGCCTTCTTCACGTGTGTGGAGAAGCTATGCAAAATCAAAGTTCATGATCTGCACTTTTTAGACAAATCTTCCGCTTTGAGAGCAAACCTCTGAGAATGGCCTGCCTGAGTCCTAGTTGCAAAGTCACCTAGTTTCTTCTGTTTGGTCTCATACCCTGACTGTCCCTCACCCCCATACTGACTTGTTGACTGCATCTGAGGAAGTCCCAAGCAAGTGTAGTAATTTGTTTCCTTTAACAAACCTGAACATGCTATGGGTGTTTTGCACCAGCAGGTTTCCTGACATCTGCCAGGGGCCTTGAGTGCCAAAATAAACTTGGGGATAAGATGCAAGGTGGCAGGGAATGCACACCAGGCAAGGCAGGGCTTTGTTTGTTTATTTGGAGCAATACCTGAAGATAGTTGAGATAGCTCTCCATTAGCACTGCATTTCACAGGAACAGCAGTGCTCCTCATTCATCATCCCCCACAAATCTCCCCAGCCAATTTCCCACGATAAGCGTCACTGTTGGGTGACTCATGTTCTAGGCCTTCCTCAGTAGGGAGGGCTGCATTTTTGGCTGCATCTTAGTTATGGAGAAAATGGTTGGTGAAAGATCAAGCCCTGAACACCCCTCCTGGGGGTAGCTAAAGATACGTGAACCTCAGCAGCCACAGGAACGGGGGCTCAGGGACATGCCTGAGAGCAACGTGCCTCCTTTCACCTGCTCTTGTTTTCATGTGGCAGCTCCGAGGACACAGCACCTCTGCGTTTGCCCCACTCAGCCCCAGGCAGCTCCATGCTGTTACGCTGTTAGGGCTCCATGTGCTGGAGCAGCACAGGGCAGGGCCTGACCTCACCTCCTGAAGCTGTGTCTGTGCTGGGTTTACACAAGGCAGTGAGTCCCAGGCTGTGGTCCCACAGACCCAAGCATGACCTAGCTGCACACACATTTACCTTATGTCTTAGTATGTTGTTCCAGCCATGCTGTAATTTGGTCTGAGCAGCTGAGAGCGAGCTAAGGACTGAGTGTGAACTGACATCCCAGCTTGGCCAGTGGTGTAGCTGTGTCCCTATATATCAGCGGGAAAGGTTGGGGCTTTCCTAGACTGTTTGTGTTTCCAATAACATAAAAAAAATCTTAGTCTGGGACTTGTGCAAGACTTGTGTCACTGTGTAATGATAGATCATGGTGTAATGAGATTCTTGTACCTGGCACCTGATCAGTGGAGTCAGAAGAAAGATTCCCTTTGGCATATACTCATTCTTGATGGGGTTTCTACTAAAGCAGAAAGGATTACCTGAGTTTTGATGGTAGTGGACCCATCGGTGACTTCTACTGTCAGGTTATAGCTTGACTTCTTCCTTGCGTCAAGGGCTCTTGCAATGACCATACTACCTGTACTCTTTTCAATATCAAAATCCATGTCATCATCGCCGCCTGAAATAAGAGAGAAATGAAAAAAAAAAAAAGGAAATGGTGGGAGAGTTAAAGCTACATTTCTGTCTGGAGCAAGCTACAAGCACCTGCATGGCAAAGGAATTCCAGGAGCTGCCTGGAGATCTGAAGGATGAGGATCTCCCCTCCAGACACCGTACACAAACCACACACCAAGCTCACGCCCAGCCACAGAGATACGTGGCATGCCAGGCAGTACACCTGGGATGGGGGTGTGTAGGCATTCATCCTTGGCATTCAGCTAGTTGGAGACAGTGCCATAGGCAATGTTTCCCCCAGATCTGGAAAATCAATACAAAATGTGATGGATGGACACAAGAGACAGGGAGGACATGGAGAAGCCGGACAAGGAGGTAGTCAGGCATGATGACAAAGGAGTATGAGAGGAAAGATGAGGGAAATCAGAGAAAATGAGGGGGAGGAGAGGAGAATGGATGCACGTATGCATATGATGTCCTGGCTAGATTTGCAACAGACACATTTGAGCATTGATTTATTTGCACAAGGCCTCCAGCTGTGCAGCATCACATGGACCAGGGGCCTGCAGGGCTGAACAATGCTCCTGCTGGCCTCCACTTCAAGGTGACACCATGGGCATGCCAGCAGTGATCTTCATTGCCATGGCTGGGAGCCTGCGAGCTCCTGAAGCAGCCCAGATCTGGAACAGTTGGGAAGGCAGACGGTGCTTGCAGGGTGAGCAGAGCCCACTGCCTCCATCCCAGATGGCCCCATAGTGCCAGGAACCATGGCCCAAGCAGCTCAGCACCAGCAGGCTGCCCCTCACGCTGCTCCTGCTCAGCCCTGGCGTGGCAGCCCCGCTCACACGCCTCACTTGCTGGTGGCCTCCTAGTTCTCCATCACAGATGAAGCACCACTATGTTGTTCTGAGATTTGGCTAGATAGAAGCAGCTTTCTGCCATTGTATCCCATCTCTCAGCTCCTCCATTCTTGGCTACCAGGTGCTCTGGATTCTGTTTTATGCTCATTCCAGCTGGGAAAATGTTGGCTGGCTGTTAAATGACACACCTTCCCTTGCGGGAGAAATGCAGGGGTTGCCAGCCATCTGTAGCAGCACCTTCCTGCTGGGAAGGAGACAGAAGGAAGCAGAGACAGAGGAAAAGGGAGGGACCCGTAGATGCCTTTCCCTTACAGAAGACAGAAGGGTTCCCTCTGCGTGGTGCCAAAGGGAAAGAGGAAGTCCAGGAAAGGAGAGCCATTAAAATGCTGCTTTGTGAGAGTTTTTGCCAGCACCACCAACCCCAGTGACAGAGCCCTTGTGGACTGGGAAAGGCAAGATTTTGAGCAAGGAGATGAGGGCTCCTAGATCTCCGCCTCAGCTGCCTGACTGCCCGCTGCTGGGACGCTGAGCTGAAATGAGGGCCTGTCCTCTTCCCCTGCTACACAAACCAACAGCACCCTGACTGGCACTTCGGGCACCAGGGACCACCAAAGACGAGATTGAGCACACAGGCGAGTGCTCAGCAGGTTCAGGATGGGATAAGGTTCAGAGGAAGGCGTCGTTAATGCTGCAAACCCACGCAGGCACTGCTGCTGCCAGATAAGCCTCGCGCTGATACTGCCTGCTCCTTGCAGCATTGTATCTCCCGTTGCTTAATTGTATTTATGCACCATTATCCCTGCCCTGACATTCTAACGGAGAAAGCTATTCACTCGCCCAATTAAGGCTTTGTTTGACGAGGGCTAGCCCTGCAGGCAGTGTCAGGAAGAGGCTTTGCGAGGCAGATTGGGGCAACACTTCAAAACACCAAATTACCTGAGCACAATTGGCCCTCGTTTGTAGGACCAGTTCTGCACGCCCACTGCCTGATGAGTCCCCGGGGGGTGACAGCCCACGTCCCCTCTGCCCTGGCATCCCATGTCTCAGAGGAGGCCCTAGAGCCACTTTGGTTTCATGTCTACGTCACCCCCGGGATGCTGCAAGGTGGAAGCGATGGCCCCACCAGGCAGGTCCAACCAGCTCCCTGAGGAACCCTTCCTTCTCAGCTCCCTGGTGGGACCGTGGGCTCTGCAGGCAGGCAGAGATGGGCCTGTCTGCAGGACCCAGCCAGACCGTGGATCCTCACAGGGTGCTTTACCGTAACCTACAATGTCCCTCGACTCCCAGGAGGAGCTGGGTTTGGCATGCCCTGCCTTTCGGGAGACATCAGAGAACGCCTCCAACACTGGTAAGTCGCAGAATGTCATTAAAACAGTGTGTTAGATAATTGCACTTGGCAGCAGAGCCCTTGGACAGTTGGCTTTGTCTAGTGCAGCCCAAGCCTCTTGGTTTCTGTGAGAAAGCTTTCCCTGGAAGCCGAGGGAGCCGAGGGGCAAGTGCTCCGGACACCCTTGTGTCTGTGCAATTTCTATGCCTCACCTGTGATATTGAACCACACTTGGCTGGGGCCCATCTCGATGCTGATCACTCCCACCATGTGGTTCACGGGATCCGTCTCCATGACGGCAAAGTTAAAGTGGGGCTCGTCGAAAGCCAGAGGCTCCGAGGAAGGGCCGGGTCGGGCAACCCAGCTGATGTGAAGCCGCACGTGGGAGGAAAGCGGGGGGCTGCCGCCGTCCGTTGCCTTGACCTGCCGGGAAATGCAGGGTGAGGGCTGGTTTGGCAATGTGCTGACTGGGGCTGACTGGGGTGGTCAAAGCCCACTGGGAAGCTGCTTCTCTCACCCACGGGGAATTTCAGGCACCCAAAGTCCCACAGAACAAATCTTGTCCCAGTAGGCCGTGCTCTGGCCTAGGTGGAGCCGTGCGACCCAAGCTCCTCTTGGCCATCAAACAAGCCTGCTGAGCTGAATGCACAGCAGAGGCCTGGATCACAAGCCTTGTTGTGAAGACCCACAGAAATGGGTGAGACCTAATTCTGAAACTCAAAGGCTGTTCATGTTCAGGTCCACATCCAGATGGGATTGTGGATCATTATGTCCATCTCTGACAGTGCATGGGACAGTCACTTCAAACTTCTCAATTTTTTATGGCTTCTTCCCTTCTGCATCACCTCTCATGCCCTCCCTCCCGGTTTCTCTCTCTCTAGCCCACTCTTGTCTCATAAAAGATCTCCTCCCACTGCTGCATTTCATCCACCTCTTTCCTTCTTTTATCTTTTCTGTTTCTGCACCCTTCCCTCTCCACCCACTCCCTGTTTCCCTCTGCTCTCACCGTCAGTATGTTGTATTCAGACGCAGGAAAAGCCTTCCTGGAGAACACCATGCCAGTTGTGGGGTTGATGGTGAATATCCCCTCCTCTTCCTCCTCGATGGTGTAGGTGACCTGGCTGTTCTGGCCCTGGTCGCGGTCTGAAGCAATCAGCCTGTAGACCGGCAGTGGTGTCTCCGAGGCTTCTCTCTCGGGGAGCTGCACCATGAAGAGCTTGTGGGGGAAAGTGGGGGGACTGTCGTTGGCATCCAGGACTTGTATCACGACTCTGCTGGTGGATTTCAGGGCTGGGTCCCCATTATCGGAAACAGCCACCTGCCAGCAAGCAAAAACAGAGCTGCTCATTGTGACCTGGGCTGTGAGCTGCCAGCCTTCAGGTTGAAGGTAATGAACGTTACCTATTTCCCTCGTCCTGAAGGATGATAGGGTTTCCATGTGGATCTACGTTTGTACCTCAGTGTTTTCAGAGGCATTGCTCCTTTCCGCAGAGTAAAACCTGGTGGCTGTACCTTGCAAGGCTTGTGCAAGTAGATGGCATGTGCTGTGGGGCTCCTGCTTTGCAGTGGGGCAGGGCAGTGGGGCAGACCCCACTGCTAGGTCAGGCTGTTGTCATTAGGGGACACACAACCGAAAAGCTCAGCCTGTATTGCAATGGCTGAGCAAGTTATTGCCCACCCTCGCTTCGCTGTGCCTGTGCATGCTCCCAGCTTGTTGCACTGCAGACAGAAATGTTTTATCCTCAATCACCCTGACAGACTGAAACAGCCTGAGATCCCTATAATGTAAATACATATAGCTTGGAGCAGCTAGGGATGAGGGCAGGCAGTGCAAAGCTACAGAATGATATTCGGTACAAGATAAATGACGGTGGATTCCTCTTTCTTTGGCAATTTATTATCCATCCTGCTAGAGGACAATTCCAGCCCTCTTCCTACATTCCCACAGCTTCCAGAACAGGCCTTTTGCTCCAGTCTTCAGCAAGGAAATAATAAACCCTGCAGTCCTGCTGCAGCTGTCTCTTAGGGCAATGCACACCATTTAATTAAGTTTCCCAGCAGTTGGGAGCTGATGGGATGAGATTCTTTCTCTGTGCTCCAACTTGCAAAGAAAGTTCTTTGAGGACTTAATACACTTGTAAGTAAGTAAAGCTAATTACAATCATCATTACCCACCTCTAGGATATGTTCAGCCTTGTATTCTCGATCCAGCTGCCGCGAAGTCGTAGAAATCAGACCTGCCAAGGAAAAAAAACACCTTTGAGCTTCAAGACTCAGCTTCCAAGGAGAATAAGGGCTGATCAAATCCCCATGTGCCCAGCACGAGCCTGCCCATCAGAGCTGTCCCCTGCTCCCGTTGGGACCAGAGGAGAACAATGGGTACCTGCAGAAAGCATCTGCCTACTGCAACGCGCAGGGTGGAGGGGCTGCTCTCCCTCCTCTGACTGCAGGGACCCCGAGGGATGGGTCACCCACCAGATGCCCACCTCAGCCAAGGGCTGTGAAGACCTTGTGGTGAGGCACTTGGTGAGAAAGGCTGCAGGACGGTGAAAACAAAACCTTTCTTATGCCTCTAAGTAAGAAACGTTCTGTGTGCACTGGCACAAGTTCGGCCTCTTAACATGTCTCAACTCCTATTTTCCCCATGTTGAACCTTGCTCGTTGTAATTTACAGTGTTTTGACAAAACTCTGCCGTCTGTCTTGGGAAATACCCTCTCTTCTACCGCTAGAACAAATGCATTGAGGCTAAAAATAAGGTACATTGTTGATAATAATGTCGGTGCATTATTTAACCCTTGCTGAGAGATGGGGTCAATCCCCTAACACCTGCAAGATTTGAGGGATTTCTAAAAAATAAATATTGTTTAACTGCAGGGAATAGGTTGGATGCAGGAGGGAAAATACGGCTTTTATAAAATAGAGTTTAAATGAAAATCATCATAATTGCTTTTTTTTGGCCTAAGCTGAGTAGACAAAAGTGTGGAAAGGAAAGAGCTGAGGTTTGAGTTTCCATGTCTTGTCTGATAATAGTTCTTACCACATGCCTTGACTCTTTACCTTTGGTGAAAAGCAGCTCTACAGCATGTTCACAGTTACTTTACAGATGACGGAAACTGTGTATTTAACACATGATTTTCTGACGGTCCTCAAGCCAGACCCCCGTGAGTATTTTTGTCTGTTCCCTGCACCTCCTGCTGTTCCGTGGTATTTGTTCTTCACTCAGGGAAGCCCTGCTTCCTCACACAAATAAAAAGCAGGGTGAATTCTCCTGGCAAGCACCAGCAGTGATGCAGACCCTTGCTGCTGGGAAATGCTTTGCATGGGAGGCAGTGTGCACTTGCAGTGGTGTGAGCTCGTGCGCTTGTGCATCCTGAAGAGCTTACAGATCAGAGTGGCGTGAACCCCTCTCAGCTCTCATTTTTGGCCCAAACCCAAGAAGTTTTAATTAATAGTATTGTTAAGAGTATCGTAGTTCTTTGGTGTATTGCTGTTTAAGCATGATGGGCAGGAGAACATTTCAAACGGCTGCAGGAAACACTGGGCAGCTGAAGGAGGGAGCGCGGAGCAGCTGCTTGGAACAAGACTATCATTAACTGTTTCCACTTGTTCTCTCAAATTATTCATGTTTGGCACCAGGCACTGCACCAAACCAAATTTATTTGATGCCTTTACAATCATAAATCAACACTTAATGTGCTATGACAAGAAGATTTGAAAGGCTCTGTTTGCACGTATGTCACGGATTTTTTTCTCTCTAATCTTCCTTCTGACATCTCGGCAGGTGACGAGGACTCGGCAGTGGCCTGGGAACACCCTGGCTGGGGAGATCTTGAATTCTTCCCAGGCTCGTGGGAGGCGGTAGGGCTCCAACAGGAGCAAAAATCTCGATATGCATGGAAATATTCTCTTAGTAGGGGTCTAAACAGGGAATTGCAGCAGCGGTTTGCTGAGATCTGTGATGCTCCAGTCCGCATTGCCAAGAGGCTGGAGAGGGCAGGGAGCGAAGTCTGAAACTCAGCAACTTCAGGGAATGATTCATGATTTTGGCCTAACAGGTCCATAGGGCATGTAGCTGGATATTGCCAATGGAGCCACCCAGTACCTGTGGGGACACTGCGGACACTTCCAGTCTATCCGATTGCAAAATTCAGTTGCAACAGACTGATACCAAGTGTGCACTTGGTTACTGCATGCCAGCTGATGGAAGGTAACTTAAACCACTCTAAAGAGATTATTTGGATCTGCCTGGCCACACCCTGAAATTCTTCTGCGACCTAACAATAAAAATGAAAGAAACAGGATCATAGCTGAGATTCTTACAGCTGGAGAAGGACTGCGATGGCAGATGGACTGGGACTTAATGGTTATTCTGAATGTCTATGTAAGATGCTCAGATCTGCTGGGAAGCAAGAGCCGTCTCTGCTCTCCATCACGTACCTGTGCCATAACCCCGTCAGCATTTTGGGGTTTAGCTTCCTATCTGGTGATCACAAGTCAAAGGGTTGGCTTCTCCTCCTGACCCTGGCCAAACTCCCTCTGTCCCACACCCCATGCCCAGTCACGGCTCCCAGTTGCTCCCCAGAGGCGGATGCAGCTCTGCCATGAGGTCTGAAACCCCTCGTGGTTAAGGGTTCATCGCTCCCATTCCTGCACAGCGCTGCCACCATGCACAAACTGCCCGTGGTGCTCCCGTGGCAGCCAAGCAACCAGAGACAGGGAGACGGGGATCAGACGTGGTGCTTGAGAGAAGCCAGCTGGAATTAATGCTTATTTCTATTTGTTGCTGCTTGGTTGTACATCCTGTGAGGCCGGAGGGCTCAAATGGAAGTAGAAACCATTATTTAAGGAAAACTGCTGTCAGCTTTTGTGGCCTGGGGAAACAGTTCCTCCCTTCTTCCTGCTGCCACTTGCAAGGACCTGGGAAGTGCCCTTCAGTTTTTAATGAGAGTGTTCTGGTGTGTGCACGTGTGTGTTATCAGCACAATCCCTGCCCCGCTGGAGTGCTGCAGCCAGAGTGGGTGTCCTATCTGTGCTCACGTAGATGGCCCCAAAGGTTTCTGCTGGGTCCTCTGGTGGCTGAACAAAACTGCTGAAGGTCCTGACTGCACTTGGCCAACTACCTGAGCTCAGTGCTCACCTGGAGGTCCAGAAACAATCCTTTCTGCTGTTTACATGCAGCTAGGCTCAAGCCCTGCCCTAGCACCTATCTACATGCAGCAATGGGAAAGATTGTCTGCGATTCTCCCGCTCACTGCCTGGAAAGGGGAGAGAGGAAAGCTGGTCGTGTTGGAACAGGAGCAGCAAAATTAACAGTGTGTTGTTGTCAGGGAACAAAAAAGAGTAATAACTTCTGCTGGCAAGAGCAGAGCTGGGGTGGAGGTTGCTGGCCCCCCGCCCTGGCTGCAGGGGGGAAAATCTGAAATAGTTAAAATAGCCAGGATCAGGTTTTTAAGCAACAGGGCTTTCACAGGAGCTGGGGAGGGGAAGAGGCTGTTCCCCTGAAATCCTCTTTTCCTTGTCCCACTCTTGTTTCCATTCCACACTCTCTCTTCTCTTCCTATCACCTCCCCTTTTGTTCCGAGCTGGCTTTGCACTGCTCCATGTGCACTGGAGCTGTGGTACATTGCTCAGGCAGCAGCAGTGCAGCCAGCCCTCACATTCAGGGCTGTGTCGGGGTGCTCTTCCACGGAGAGCAATGCAGACAACAACAGGCATCCATGGGAAGCCTGGGGACACTGACACAGCAGGAGAAACACCAGAACGAGCAATAGGTAGGAGCTGGAGATGAATAGTCCAAGGCAAAAGGGTTCTCCAGACAGCCTTTCAGCAGGAGAAATGGCTTCATCCTGACTCTTCCTGACACAGTCTCCTCATTCCTCCCAGTCCTGTTTGGACTGGAACTTGCTGCTTCGCATCAGGGACTCAAACCCAGCACAAAACAAGCTGAAAACTTTTCCAGCAAAATACCCCAAACCCAACTCTCTCTCCATCTCTCCATCTATCTCTCTATCTCTCTATCTGTCTCCCATAAAAGCCTCTCTGCACCATCTGCCAGGCTGGGCTGGAGAGATTCCATCGCCCATGGCAGAAAGCTTTCATCTCGCTGCGCAGTTTTATTCCCTCTTCTCATTAGCCTTTCATTTATTTTCCCTCTTTTTCTCCACCCTCTTGAGGGAACTGAGAGCTGGAAGAGCTTAGAGCCCTTCTGTGGTGGTTCAGGGCTGCTGGAGGAGCCCAGCCCTGCTGAGGACAGTTGTCGTGGCTGTTTTTGTCTCCTGCCAAGGCCCCAGGAGGAGAAGTCGAGGGGCCCTGCTGGGTCTGTCTCCACTGGTCAGCCCACCCTCCTCTTGGGATACTTCATCAAACGCAGAACGAGCTGGCTCCAGGAGCAAAAATAGGTTACTTGCAGCAGTGTGGCATCATGCCCTCAACAATTATCCAGGGCTATTCTGCAGGGTTATTCCGGGTGTAGACATGCCTGTTGCAGGAGTCAGTCGGGTCCTTAATTCCCTCATCGCGCACGATGAGAACAAGTTTCCTCCCCTCTCTCTTTGCCAAGGGGCTCCTACAGGGACAGCCCTGCCCAGGGGAGCGGGGTGCTGCCAAGCTGACCACTGGCTCTCCTGTGCTTCACCATTGGCAAGCTGGGTCATACAGACCTCTGCCATCTCAGGAGCTGAGATGCTAACGGGTCTCTTCATGATGGTTTCCTCTAGCTAATAAGGGAAGAGATGCATTTATTGCATTTGAACAACAAAAGGTATGTCCTAACTAATATTCCAGAATAAACCCCAGTGCTCTAGCAGCACTGCAGTGCTCAGATACTTGCAGTGCTTTCTCTTTTCTCCCGTTTAAAAGTAAGTCCTTTGATTAGCACTTCACTAGGACGACTGTATTTTGAATGCAACCCTGCACTGATACGAGTGACCAGAAACCGAAGCACCAGCAGTTCATCTGCCAACACTGCACTACCAGGCCGAGACCAAAGACTGTATTTTTTATTCTACTTAATGGAGCAACTAGCATGTCCTTATCTGCAAAACGAAAATATCACAGGGGTTCCAATAAGCTGCCTGCAGCTCAGAACTTTAGACAAGCTGTGATATTTTTTCTGGCAGTAGCAGCAGATGACTTCTCTTTAGATACTGTAAGCACAAGGATATAAACTGCTCAGTTTATGCCAATGTTTGCAGGTAATCATTTGTTCTTTTGGATAACACTCATGCGAAGAAAAGGAAAACTGAATCCTCATCAGGCTTGGAAGCAGGTCCTTAAACAACCTCCAAGCTCAGGGTTTAAAGAAGAGACCTCCAGCAACTGGCCAAGAGATAACATCAGCTCCTGAGTTTCTTATGGGACTGACAAACGTATCACTCTTCACATGCAAATTACCTGACTGTAGAGAGAGATGGATGGGAGGTGACTCACACCTGACAGAGCTTTTTTTGTCTAAAATGGGAATTAAAGGGTTGGCTTAGAGGTGAGGCATCGCATTAGCAGATATTCAAATTTTGCCAGTGCCGCTCGTCTTTTCATAAAACACAGCAGCTTTGGAGCATGGCTTTGTGGGGCTGTGCTCACACCAGGGTGAAAGTTTCCCTTGCTAAGAGCATGGAGAAGGCTGGATTTCCTGCAGGGTGATGGGTGCAAGCAGGAACCCAGCACTTGTGCAAGCTGTCCATGGGGCTGAGTTGTGCACATTTATTTGGGCTATGTGGGAAGGTCGGATACAGAGCAATGCCCTGACCTGGCTAAAAGACTTCTGACTGGAGGCAGCTGCAGCTGGGGTGGCAGAGGTGCAGCTGACATCTCCAGCTGTATCCACATGGTGCCACGTACAGACACCCTATGAATCTCTTGCAACCAGAAGGATTTCAGTGTTTCAGCATAACAATTACTTTCTAAACACCCTCCTCCCAGCCAGCTGTAGAGGGCTGCCAGAGAGCCACCAGGGAACATGTAACTGAGAGCTGCACTAGCCTTTTTCTGTACACCCAGCTCCTTTCCCACCTGAGAGCAGGCTGCTCTCCCACTGCAGTAGGTGAACTGCTTTTATCACCCACAAGAGATCAAAGTCATGCAATTAATCCTCTCCCAAAGTGAGGCTCTGCGCCTTCCCTTCCCTCTCCTCGCAGGAGCTGATGGAGCGAAGGGCACGGCGCAGCTTTCCTTGCCAGACTGGCCCAGTGTCAGCACTGCTGGGATAGTTTGAGGAAGCTGTTTACACCAAACATCAGTGGGTTTTTGATGGCTCTGAAAGATCTGGTAATTAATCCTCAGATGAAAGATACAGTCTAGGAAGATGGCAGAAGAGGCTTACTGTACTAACTACGCTAATTGTACCAGAGGATGGGTGGAGCTTTTGAATGCAGTGGGATTCATTTTTATTAATCCTGCCCTGCTCTGTCCCAGGAGCAAATAGTCACCTCCAGAAGGGTGTTTCTTGGCTCAGGCTGTGCAGTAGGCCAGTTGTTTATAAGGGGGAATATTAAACGCAGCTCCTTCACTCTGTGCAGGACTTTGAAAACAGCACATCTGTGTCGCTCTAAGAGCCACCTGGCTGCAAATAGCAGCCTTCAGGTTGAGGGTTTTGTCTGTGAGCCTCCCCACACCGTGTATTTGGAGACTGGGACTTTTGCTGCAGAAGGAAGGCATGACAGTGCAGCTCTGTGGGCTGTTTATATTGAATATGAAACATCCTTTGGGCACTTGAAAGCCTCAAAAACCAATGCCGAGTCGGGTCAGTCTTACCTGTAATGAGGTTAATGGTGAAGAGTCCTTGAGGATTTCCAGTTAGAATATGAAAAGTCAGTTTTCCCTCTGAGCTGGAGTCTGGGTCTAAGGCATCGAGCTGAAGGACCGATGTGTTTGGCGGGGAATTCTCCATCACAGAGGCATAAAAAACAGGCCTGGACATCTGAGGTGAGTTGTCATTGGTATCAGTGACTTCAATATAGATTTCAGTCACAGAAGACAGAGGAACTGTTCCCAGGTCAAGAGCTAGCACTGTCAGCCAGTAGTGAGATGTCCCTTCTCGGTCGAGTGGTCCGATGGTCCGGATGGTGCCTAGAAGAATGACAGGAAGGGCTTGTGAGGGATCTAGGGCACTCAGACCACTTTACCCTTAATGCCAGACCAGTCTGTGTCTCTGCTCTGCCTCCTGGCTTTTGCTGCAGCTACAAACCTTGGCACCAGCCTTGCATGGATGTGAGATTGTGTGGAAGGTGAGGGCTTGCTTGTGCTGAGGGTAATTCGGTACAAAAGTGAAAGGAAAGGTCTGGGTATTTTGAGGGAGAGCAGACAAGCCATGCTTGTTCCTCCCCATACACAGGGAGGCACGTTGTATATCCCTGCACAAAGAGGGAGGATTTGAATGCATTGGGTAAAAAAATAAAGCAAAACAGCACGTGGTTTAAGACCTTGAGGTGCACCCTTAAACCAAGATGTCATTACCTGTGTCCTTTTCAATGCGGAAGATGGACAGGCCAGTGCCCTCTCGGAGGAAATACTGAACCTCTCCATCTTTCCCCTTGTCGATATCCTTTGCTGTGACCATCATCACAGATGTGCCCTCGGGGCTGTTCTCCTGCACCCAGCCTTTGAAGACAAAGGAGGCAAAGCGTGGTGGGTACAAGTTCTCGTTGACATCAAGGATGTTCACTTCCAGGTGGCAGAGGGAAGAGCGAGAGAAGGGCTTCCCACTGTCACTGACCTGCACGGTTAGATTGTAAGAGTCCTTCTTCTCATAGTCCAGCTCCTTCTCTAACCGGAGTGCCCCAGTCAGCTTATCCACATGAAACATCATCTCCTCATCATTAATGAGGCTGTACCTCACCTCTCCCCCAGAGCCAGCATCTGGGTCAAAAGCCTCCAGAAAGAGGAGAATGGTTCCTACAGGCAGGTCCTCTGGGACCTTAACGCTGTTCAGGGCTGGGAGGCATTGCGGGGTGTTGTCATTCACATCCTCCAGAGTCACAGTGAGATCTGTAACGGAGAACAGTTGGTAGCCTGTTTTGGGCTGGTCTCTAGCTTCAATTTTCAGCACGTAGCAGGGCCACGATTCTCTATCCAGTGCACCCGTGACTGTCACTTCTCCAGTGACACTGTTAATGGCAAACTTGTCAGTGGGGGTTAGCAGAGAATATTTTACCCTCCCATTATCATCCGTATCAGCATCTTCTGCTTTCAGCTGAGCTATTGTTGTCCCTGTTGCTACATTTTCAGGTACCACCACCCAGTAGGCACCCTGTGGGAATTTAGGAGTGTTATCATTGGTATCCAACACATTCACAGCCAGCAGTTTCCAAGATGATTTTTGTGGTGTGCCAAGGTCATACACAGTAATGTTAAGAATGTAAAAGCTGGTTCGTTCATGATCTAAAGGAGTGAGGACTTGAAGTAGACCCGTTTCCAGGTCAATGGTAAAGCAACTGTCATCATTTCCATCCGAGATCACATAGACCAGCTTCCCATTAAAACCAGTATCAGGATCAGCAGCTGAAAGGTCTGCAATAGTTGAGTTGATGGGAACAGTCTCTATGATATCAATAGATCGTGGAAAGCTGTCATCAAATTTGGGAGCATTATGGTTTATAAGGTGCAAGTTCAGAGAAGTTTCATCATCCTGCCCATGGCCTTGAGACTGAGACTCAATGGAGTGTATGATTGTCTCTGTCAGTTGCTTCAGTACTCCTGTTTCCTCACACTGCATTTTGACTGGGAGACCTTGGCTGACCACAGTGATATTTACAGATGTTGGCAAAGCATAGTTCTCTCCGTCTGTTGCAGTTATTTTCAAAGAGTAGAAGAGTGGCTGTTCAGAGGGAAGATCTCTCAGAGATATTCTCAGGGATATTACTCCAGAGATGGGATTCAATTCAAAATGCCGTAACTCATTGCCAGACTTGATTTCGTATTTGATATGCTGCAGCTCATCGCTGTCGATTGCAGAGACCGTGGCCACAGGGTTCCCGACAGGAAAATCCCGGGGGATGCTGCCACTGCAGCTTGCCTTCTCAAACACAGGGGCGTTGTCGTTGACATTGTTGAGCACGAGGGAGACGTACACCTCCGTTTCATGACGGAAGGGTGAGCCCCAATCTGATGCCCACACTCGCAGATGGTACCATCTCTGCATCAACTCATAGTCCATCGACTTAGAGGTGGAAATGATGCCAGAATACAGGTCGATGACAAAAGGGACTGATTTTTGGTTGGCTATGGTGTAAGTTACAAAGCCGTTGTCTCCTTCATCTTCGTCTGTAGCCATTACTGTTAAGACACTAGTACCAGGAGGAACGTTCTCATCAAAGGCCCCATGGTATGAAGACTGACTAAAACTTGGCGCATGATTGTTGCAGTCAATGATGTCAATGGAAACAGTTGTGGATGTATGGCTGTTGGTTGTTGTAACTTCAAGTTCAAAATGAGATTGTTCATGGAAGTCCATTGCTCTGACAGTAGTTATCAGTCCAGTGCGAGGATTGATTTTAAAATTTGTGCTGTTAGGAGTGGGTCTCAAAACATATTTAAGATTTGGGAAGACTGGTGTAATCTTCACCATAACAACTTGGCTTCCAGCTGGGGAAAATTCACTGAGCTGGACCCGGTACACTTCTTTCTCAAATCTGGCAGAGACATACTTGGCAGGAGGTATATGTATAACTCTAACAGGGGAGAAAAGTGGTGGTTTGCTCTTGTCCTTGGCTTGCAGACTGAGGTTGAAACCAAAGGGGTAAAGTAGCCAGTTGACCTCTTTGGTTGACACAATCATGAACTCCGTGCTTCCAAAGTAGGATGTGATAACTTTGAAATGCCTTCCTGGATCTCCATCCACAAGGTCAACTGAATCTATTCCTGCTTCTGAGTCACCACTTTCTACAGAGAGGGTTGCATAGAGAAAGTCTTCAGCTGAGTCAGGAGGCGTCACCTTCACCGTGGAGATAGAGGGGGGTTTCCTGGCAGATGGCTCCACTTGGATCATGAGACTAGCCAGGTTCCCAAAGCCATTCCCCTCTGTGATCTTCCTCATTCTGTCCACAGCCAAAACTTGCAGGTGGTGCCTGCCTCGATGGGTGCTGTTCAGCCTGCCCATGGTCATAACTGCTCCCGTGGTGGGGTGGACGGTGAATAGGTCCGACTTGGTGTTGAGGGAGTAATAGAACTCCGCATTCTGGCCAGCATCAGCATCCGTGGCGCTGAGCGTGCTGACCACTGTTTTCAGAGGAGTGTCTTCTCTGATGGACACTTTGTAGGAGGGGGGTGAAAAGAGAGGTTTCAAGTCATTTCTGTCCAGAATATGGATCAAGACTTTGGCCCAGGCTTCGTAGGCAAAAGTGCTCTCTGTGGCTTTGATTATCAACATATAACTATCTTTGACCTCCCGATTTAAAAGTGCTGTGTTGCTGCTCCTGGTTCTTATTCTCAAGAAGCAGAAATCCCCAATCACGTGCTCCTCTGTTTTAAAGAGACCAGTGGTGTCCCCAGAGGCTATTCTGTATCTGATGTCCCACTCGGGATCTGTCTTGTAAATCCCCATTTTGACGTAACTCTCCACGTAGGTCTTGGGAGCTGAATTCTCGTAGATGGTGGCATTGTAGAAGAAGTGGGTGAAGTGCAGAGGGGAAGTGTTGCCTTTCTCACAGCTTGCCTCACGGACCGTGCAGTGCACCAGTAAAACAGCAAAACTCAGGAAGTGCCTCTTGGTAATGATTTCCATGGTGTGGTGTCTCCTCAGGTCCTGCAGAGGTTAAAGGAAGAACATGGGTAATTCTGGCAAGTATAGAAGAGAGACGTTTTTATTAAGGCCAGTGTGCTAGAGAAAAAGTCTCAGTCTTCACCTCTGTACTCTCTCTACCCTGATTTTTGCCAGCATGGTTGGTAGCTCAGTTCTTTTTTTGCCTCTGTCCCAGTGAGAGTTCTGTCCCCCCCAGGACTTTTCACTTTCTCTCCTTAAGTTTTTGCCCTCTTAGTAAAAATGTGAAATGCCATGTGAAATGTTCTGTGAAATCTCATGATCGAGCTGACTTCCTATTCTGCATATCGTTTCTACCCCGCTTCAGTTCTGCCTTTTCCCTAGTCAAACAGCATATTTGAACTGCCCAGCCCCAACCCAAACCTCACCTCCAATCTGTTTCTCCATCTTCCCTTCTACATCTTAACTTCTCTCTCCACACAAGTTCTTGCAAAATATTTTCAAGAGCCAACACACCAACTGTGACTTGATGTCTCTCCCTGTGGCTTCCTTTCCTTTTTTCCTCCTACAGCAATCTTTCCTCCTTTCCCAGTAGAGATGCCCTGCTACATTGTACAAATTCCTTCTTAACAGCCAGCCCTATAATATGAGGCCTTTTTGCCCACTCTAATTGAGCTCATAGTCAAGTTGTATCACAATTACCAAAACCTTTTTCTAATTCTTAGATCTGTCTCTGGTTGGAACATCTGCGTTGCTTGAAAGAGCAGCTTTCTAGCAAGACACTTTCACCATGGCTCCGTCAGTTGCTGAGTAATTTCCCTGGTTCCTCCTTCTCATGGCAAAGCCCCAGGGTCGGGATTCCCGTCATCCATGACCACCCGCCATCAGCTTCCTTCTCTAACAACTTGTGAAAGTCTGTGGTTTCGTGATTTATCTCTGTGAATATGGAGTATCAAAGACGTGAGTTTGATGTCACAGAAGGAACCAGGGAGCACATCCATGATTAACAAGGTTGTAACTTTATTAGTGAGCTTTGCAGGGCTTGTTAAAGGATCAAGGCCTGTTCTTTTCAAAAGCTAAGTGCGTGCTGCTGTGTGTGCATTTAGGGGTTGAAGCCAGGGATGAGCTAAATATAGGTGCATATATTTCCCCTAGATATCCCTGAAGATCTTTATCTAGAACTGTTTCTTCCTCTTTTAAATTTAAATTATATATCAAGTACCTGCCAGTCATTTGGCACATTCCTAATTGAAACAGGGAAGACTTGTTTTTCCAGACACTTTTTCAAGACTCATCTCTTTAAAAGCCAGAACTAGTTTAGTTTATAAGTCAAGTCGAATGTTAGGAACAAATTATTGGAGCCTAACTAGCAATCTGTGTCATATTCTCTCACTGAGATAGCTAATTACTGATAAATACAAAGCCGTAAATTTGATGCTCCCTTCCAATCACATTTTCCTTAGTAAGCAGGTGCCAATCATCCAGCAATCTCCCTGCTGTGGCCATTCATTTGCAACAAATGGTCTCAAGCTGAGTTGAAGCCTTTGTCTCTAGGAAAATATCAGAGTTTCAGATGAGTTAATGCCATTTGGATTTGCCATAAGTGAAAAAAACTCAGACTCATTTTTGTGATGACATCATTTCACTTATAGGAAATACAGCACAGTCACAAATGCACAGCATATGAAGAAAACCGTGGAGGACAGTGCTAGCTCATCCAGAAAGGCACGCTGTTCCTTCTGAGGAGTTGAAAACCATGTTCTTAAAAGATCTGCTCGTTACTTAACCGCGCTTAAAAGTTTTGCAGCATGTAGGGACTTGCCTAGAGCTGCTCCCTTCCAACATTTTCAACTACTGAACCTGGAAAGAAGGTGTATGCATGCTGCATGTGCGCGTGTCTGCTAGGACTGGGGAGCAGGAAAAGTCACATAGAATTCAGAGTGGAATAAGCAGGATAAAACAGCAACAAAAATACAGTGTTGTTCCATGAGCAGAAGAATTAATGAAGCCGATCGCTTTGTATCTGGGCTAATTGACTTTTTAATTCAATTGTACTGAAATGGCAGTGTGAACTCATCTCTTATAAGACATCAGAGAACCCACAAGGCAGAGACGTTATGAACTCCACAACCACAAGAAAAGCCAGAGCTGGAGCACATGCCTTCTTGGGCACCAGCAATTCAATATGGGAGGATAACCTTGAGCAAGGAGTGGGTTTTCTGGCATTTAACAAGATGCAAACTTTCTTCTTAATCTCTCCTGGAATGTCCTTAACCTGACTGTTGCCTGTAGATTTCCTGACACCTAAGAAGGGCTTCGCTCAGATTGCTGTTTTTTCCTCTGTGGGGTTTTGCTCCTCTGTCCAGCTAATTATTTTGCAAAACCTGTTGTGACCTCATATTTCTGAGAGCTTTGCTCTCAATTACAAGTTGGGCTGAAGGCAATCAACGGCTTCAGCAGTTATTATGAGGGACGGAGAGTTGCTATACACACAGGGCACGAGGCAGAAGCCTCATTTCCTCTGGAAATAATCTGAAAAAGTGAAAAGCACGGCCAAAATTTAGGGAGAATTTTCCAGTAGGGATCACTGTCAGCTCTTGAAGTCCCATAGTTTCCCTTTGCAGCAGGCCCCATGCCCAAAGCCCTAACGTTAGCACACAGAGACCTTCGTGCCCCCTGCCAGCACCTGCCTGTGCTCTGAGATGTGTTATTTCATTACCTCGATTACTGCAAATGTATCTGCCTGGACAGTTTCTGTACCACTACTACTGGGGAAATCCTATTACTGTTTGTGCAGTTCTGCACAAGACTACGTTTGCAGATGGAGCAGCAGAATTTTGTAAAAGGCATGCTAACAGTTTTGCTCTCTTGATGTGCTAAAGGTCCCTCCAGCTTGTCCTCATGTTAATTAGCAGCTGGAATACAAGCTCAGCTATCAGACCGTCTCTTATTTGGCTCAAAAAGTGGTGTGGCCCATTAAATCAAGGTTTCTCCAGCACCTTTATTCTGCCCACTGCTTCACAAGAGATGGAGATGGCCTTCCAGATCCTCTTCTCTTTTTCCATATACCAACCTTCAGCTCTAGCAGCTTCATATTTGTTTGGATGTAGAGATTATAAGGACAGCTTCTAAACATGACAGAATGATAGCTGCTAATGTATAGATCATTTTGCTTATGGGCAGAAAGTGGGATCATTTACACCACATTCACAGTGCAGAACCATGCAGAAATGGGACTGGGCCATTTCCAAAAGCTGTTGTGAAGCTCAACAGGAAAATGGGGCACAGTGCTCTGAACCGGGGCAAACCCGGTTAGCTACAGCCTTGGCTCAGGGAAAGCCCTGTTGGGATCTCCCCTGGCAGGTGTCAGTAACAAACTAACAGAAACATGGCAACTTTTGGTGACTCTTGCAGCATGGGAAAAGCTGCATATAATGTGGAAATGGAATAAAATCAATTGGCACTTAAAATCCCATAGGGAGGCCGGAGCTGGGCAGCCAAGCAGGAGCAGTGCTGCCAAGCTCAGGGGTACTTGCAAAGATGTTCAAGGATTTCCATGTCAGAACTGGGTGAAAAGATCTGCGCCTGTGACATATTTTTTCTGGTAGATCAGGAGAAACATTTTGCCTGTTCTTCTGAGCTGTGCTGTCCCATGTCCTTGTGCTGCCAGTGCGCGATTCGTGGGACTCATGGGCAAGGGCCATACCTGCTTCAGGGCTGCAAACACTAAACACTTAAATACCCTCACCTAGCCTTCTCCATCACCTCACGGGGTCTGATATTTCCGATCCTGCTTTTTGCCCAATACGAAGGGTCTTTGCACCTCTCTTGCATGGCTCCCCTGGGCACGGTGCCCTCCTGGAGCTGGGTGCACACGGGGGGCAGATGTGCTGGAGAAAGCCCTTCGCTGGGATGGAGCAAGGCAAGGAAGGCAAGCTCCCAACTAGGGGAAATACCAGAGCATCATTAGGTGGTGATTCAGCCTCCTCTCCTAATCACCAGGCAAGGATCAGAGAGCCTCGAGGGGCTTCGCCCTCAGCCCTGTAGATGCAAACTCCCCGCAGAGCCCGTAAACACTCGTGTATCTCTAATCACAGCCCGAGCGCGCGTCTAAATTTAACATCCAAATTGTGCTCCTCTGTCAGAGACATGCCCCAATCTGTTGGCTTGAAACGAGGGAACAAACACGGCGCCGAGGTTCAAAGCCTGTGCGTGGGGCGGCTGCGGGGACGGGCGCTGCGGGGGGCTCGGCGCAGGGCATGGCTCCGCCGGCCGGGGCGAGCGGCCGGGGCTGGGGCACGGACCCCGGGGGCCCTGGGGCGTGGGGCTGCCGTGTTTTTTGGCTGTACCACAGCCCAACGCTGCAGCCTGCCAGGAAGCAGGTGTGGCCTCAGCCCCACCTTCTGATTCCCTTCAAGAGGAGCATTTAAAAGCAATCAAAACCCCAAACACAAAACAAGACGAATGCACGAAGAGCAGCATTCCCCTCGCTGGCTGCGGTGGGGGCTTGGCCTGAAGTTTTGGGATCAGAAGAGCAGAGAAAAATCATAATTTTGATGGGAAAATAAGAATAGCTCTTTCCCTACAGCTCTTCTCTCAGCATGCATCCCAAGCTCTTTCTCTCCCTACCTCTCTTTCTCTCTCTTTACTTTTTCTTTCCATTCTTTCCATTGTTTCTCCATTACCAAAACAACCTCCCACCTGGAGTAAATACCGACCCAAACCATCCCTGAGCACACCAACACCTTGGAGGCTTCCAGCACTAGAGCTGGGGAAGAAGGGAGATGTGTCTGGTTGTTCTAATAACCAGCAGTGGGGCAGCTCAGAGGTGGGTCTGAAGTTTGGTGGTCAGGGGGGAATAGAGACAGAGAGCACAGGCAGCAAATCCTATAAGATTGTGGGTATGAGGATTTGGGAAAGTGAGTGGGAGTTGGGTCTTCTCCTGCATTGGTGGTAATGGAGCAGAAGGGGCTCAGCTATGGTCAGGGCAATCTCCTTATGGCCACCTTTTGAGCAGGGTCAATCAGAAAGCAGTCCATGGGGTTTTTCACGTTGGAAAGTCACCGATTGAAAACTCCGCTTGTTGTGCAGGTGTTGGGCTGTCTGTGAGATGTTCCGATTCCCAGCAGTAAAATAACCCATGTACACATTGCTTGGGGGCTGGTGCTTGATAATGCTTGCCCTTTCCTCATTGCAGCAATGCTGTTGGGATCAGGTCCTCCTGTTCTTGGTGCCTCACTCAGCTTTGCTGAGTTTCCCATTAGCATCTAACAAAGCCAGGCCTGTGGGGTTTGCATTCTGCGGGGAGCTGGGTATTTTTTGAACTGTTTCTCTTGGACTTTGCAAAACAAACAAATTGATCCCTTCCCAAGCCATGGCACGGAGCCGTTCCCATGTTCTCGGCAGCATTTCTCTCAGTGGGGTGCTGAGCCCAGTCTAGCAGCAGGCACTGTCCTTAGGGCTCCAGATTTGGTTGTGCAGAGCTTGGTTTTGCAGCAAAGCAGAAGAAACACATCCTGGAGGTACAACACAGGGCCAGAAAACTAACATAAATTGTCCCTGAAGTTATGGTGCTCCCTTCCTCGGTTTATCTCAGGGTTTTTCAGTGCCTGTGGATCGGTTTTGAAGGGCTGGAGTTGGCAGGACAGTTCTGCAGCAGCCTGCTTGGGGACTGCACTCATGTGGGCACAGATTTTTGCTGGACTTGCAGATTTCACCAGGGCACAGCCAGGCTGTTCCTTCCCTGTCTCGTCTTTCCAATCTCCAAATAGCTTGGATAGACCTTTGGAAATTGTTTCCAGCTTGCTAAACAGCCTGGAGTGAGGCAGCTGGTCATTTAAAACCTGGTGCGGGTGCTTCTTACAACCCAGGCCTGCGTCACGATGGAGCAGTGGCTCTCGCTTGGATTGCAGGATTCACACAGAGCTCCTGAGCAGGACAGATGCAGTCTTACAAACACCACAGAGGTGCTCATCCCATCACCTACCTGCTGGACCAGGCAAGCGCATTAACCCTGGGGAGATCAGGTACCATGGGGAGCTTGGGCGAGCAGCCTCCCAGGGGTGTTGGAGGAATGGAAACTCTGGAGGGAGTTGTGGGGAAGCCAGTGAGTCACTGAGCTGGGTGGAGTGGTCCAGGCCCCAGGCTGGCGCTGGGACACCCCTTTCTCTGGTCGGGCTGCTGGCTGCAGGGTGGGCACACACTGCTTCGCTCCGAGGTGCTGCAGCACTCCCGGGGTCTGATCTGCCTTGGCCAGCGAAGGCTCCCACCAGGCCCATGATCAGGGCTGGCAGCAGAGCACAGCGGGGTGCTCGGTCCCAAGGTCTGTCTGTCCCCACAGCTGGTGGTCACCCCCGGTCGGATGCTGGGCTCCAGGCTGGCTCTAAGGGCACCTTCCTCCACGGTGCCTCCCCCAGCCAGCCGCTCACCCCTTCCTCCTGGGGACCCATTGCCCCATCCTGGTGGCTTTGGCCGTGTCCCGCTGCTCTGCCTGCCACCCTGGTTTGCTCCTTCACCAGAGCAATCAGGTCCTACATGTCTTCACCTCCAAGCCCTCTTCTGTCCACGTGCAAGGCAACACCTTGCACTTGAAACCAAAGGCTTTCCTCTGTCCCCTTTCCACCCACGATGCGTGCTTTCCAGCCAGTGCCCCATAAGGATCCCAGGGAGCCTGATTTTGTACTGCTGTCAGCACCATGCTGAGTACTGCCTGGCTTCGGTGTGTCACATAGCTGAGGTTTCTGTCGCTGTTGTGAGCCTTCAGGAGCTCGTCCGTGAAGCGCGCGGAACTTGAACAGGCTTGGGCTTCCCACACAGCTATAAGGGTCAGTGATCTTTATCTGCCTTGGCATTGCGACATCGCTCCAGAGCAAGAGTCAATCGCACAGCTCCGGAGCCACGGAGCTCTGGGGGGGGGGGGGGGGTCTGGGATCCCTGGAAGAGGCCTGGGGGGGTGAGGGAACCTCACACTGAGAGCAGGACGTGGTGGTGGCTTTGTAGGAGCTCTGGGGGTGCCCCTTCCCAAAGGGGTTCCTTGATGTCACAGCCAGCTGCAGCCCTGGGTTTGGAGGAGATGTCCACACGACACATGCAGTGCCTTTCCAGTCCCCTTCCAGCATCCTGGGGCCAGAAGCAGAGCCTCTGCTGCTGCTTCTGGCCTTGGGGTTGGAGCTGAGCTCCCCGACCCCCACGACGCCTTGCTGTATGCCCCCAGGCTTGGCAGCTCAGCCACCCCGCAGCACCCAGCCCTTGCCAAGGGCCAGCATTGCCTTGCCACCGGCTCTTGTCCCACAGGGAGCGTGGCACCAGGCGGGCTGACTTGCTTGCGCCATGGGCAGGGAAGCACCCTTGTGCAGTATTCCTAACCCCCTTCCACATTCCCTGCCTGTCCCCTTCTCGCTGATCACTCCCTCTCTTCCCCAGCTACCCGCAGCAGGGGTAAGTCCTACCCACGGTCCAGAAGCTGCCATTGCATGGACAACCAAGGAGCTGTCGGAATAGTGACTGTCTCCTTGAGCAAGGACAGCAGCTGGGACAGCCAGGAGCCGGGCAGGACGCAGCAGATCCCGCTGGTGGCTCTGATGGGGACTGGCTACCTGTTGCCCACGACACAGAGCAGCACTGGGGGGCTGGAGACGGGCAGTGCTGGAGGGAAGGGAGCTGGGTGGGAGCCGCTCGGCAGGCAGGCTGCGAGGGGCCGGGCAGCGGGGAGCAGCAGCCCAGGCGTGTTGGCACAGGAGGCAGCCGCAGCCTCCAGGTACTCGCGTGAGCGTGCCCTGACCCTGCTGCTGCCGGGGCCGCTCTCAGGGAGCCGGTTCCCACGGAGGCTGTCAGTGCACAGGGCCACAGACCTCGGTCACTGCAAACTCGCCGGCACAGCGCCTGTGCCGTGACCGTCAGCACAGGCTGCAAGAGCCCACGAGGGATCCCGGGCTCGCTCTTGATTGCTAACTCCTGCCAAAAGCCATAGGGAACCTTTCACATTTTCCTCATGCTTGGGATGCGAATCATCCTGCACTGATAATTGCTCCCCTGTCGTCAGACCACTGAGGGAAGCTGCTGTGTGAGACCACATTGTCGGTTCTCCCTGCTGTTTTCTAGATCCAACGGCCAGTTTCGGCCAAATTTAACCAGATAGGTAAAGACTTGAAAGGAATTAGGTTTGCACAAGCTTGTGAAAATCAGCAGGAGAGAGGAGAGAAATCCAAATTAGGACTCCCAGCTGGAAGAAAAGGCTCTAATGCGAGCCCAACCCAATTATTAGACATCAGAGAATCCACACAAGAGTGAGCGCCGCAGGCAACCAAGCTTCATGAATCCTGCTGCTCACAAAACAGCTGTTTATTTAGGTGCTGCGAAGCCTGTGAGATCCTTTCTGGGATCCCAGCACACAGCCCCCATCTGACCCCCTAGAGATGTGAGTCTGGGCTGGGCTCAGCTCCCCCAGCCCGTGTTTGAAGGGGCTCCGGCCCTGAGATCTTGGACCCTGGGGGAACTCGTCCGTGCCTTAACCCACCCCTGGTGTTTGCAGCGAGGACACGGGCTACATCACCTGAGTGCCGGCAGTCCTCCGATGCCCTTCCCATGGTTCCCTCTGGGGAAGGCACACGTTCTCCTGCGATTGGCAAAATTTGTTGGGAAGGAGTCTGAGAGCATCCTGGCGTGAAGTTTTGGCCAAAGGACCACGTGTCCGTATGGATGCAGGTCAGGAGCCCAGCGCCCAGCAGGATGGACTGCTCGGCTCCCCTCTGCCCTGCAGCCTCCATGCCTCCTTCCTTGCCTCTTTCTCTCCTCCCAGGCAATTCTCATTCAGCTGCAGACCTGTCCCTGCTCTAGTAGGAATATCTGCTCTTTCCCCTGCCCAGCACCCCACTGGTCTTTCCCTTCTGGTGCCCGAAGGCGAGCAGGGAGAGCAGCTTTCCGCTCTGCCTGCAGCATCCTTGCCTGCTGCCATCTGTCTGCCTTGCTCCTTGCCGCCCCTCTCGCACGTTCAGAGGCAGCCTAAGGACACTGAGGACACAATGAATGAGTTGATCAGGGCACGATCTTCACTTGTAAAAGGATGCAGGTAGCTGTGCCACAGAATTTCCCTGCAGCAGACTTTTATTGAATGCAACGAGATCCCCTCAAGCCAATAAAACCCCTTTGGCTCCCAATCCTGCCTGCGGCAGCCCACCTAATTTGCTGCTGCTTTCTGTACCCACAGTGCTCAGTCCCAACGTACCGGAGCCATACAAGCTGCTGCAAAGCCCAGGGCCTGGGGAGCTTGGGGATTCAGCCGAGGAAGGATTAACCCCCAGACAGGCATGTTTGCCCAGGCTGGTCTCCTTGCCGCAGCGTGTCCTTGTCAGCTCTCCTTGCTCTCCCTCCCACTCTGGACCGTCTGCTGGAAACACCTCTCTGAAAGATCTCGGCATTGCAACACCTCTGCGAGCAGGCAGCTGTGACCGACGCAGCAGCACCTGTGTCACCTGCTGCCAGCCTGCACACGCGGGGCAGCGTCCTGGTCAGCCTGAGCCCAGGGAGTCTGTTCATAGCATAACCAGCACGTCCCGGGCTGCCTGAGTCACGGCACCTTCCCAAAGCACAGCCTGGGATCAGTCCTATGGAGCTCCACAACAGAAGAACATCCAAACAGCCATTGGAGCATCGTCTGTTCTTGGGCTGCCGTGTTTAACAACCTCCTCTGCACCCATCCACCCCAAACGGATCGAAACCTTGTCTGAAGCCGAGTATACTTTTGGCCTCTGCAATATCCTGTGGCAACGCGTTCCAGAATTTAATTATGCCCTCTGCATGAAAAAAAAAATACTTCCTTTGGTTTATTTCAAACCTGCTGCTCGTTCATTTCTGAGCTACAAACCTTCCTAAAAGCCCTTGCAGCCTGCCCCTCCCCGGAGCTCCTTCTCCCAAGAATTAGGAAAGAAAGTTTCTTTGCTAATAAACCGGTACCTGCCCCATTGCCAAGGAAAAAACTGGCTGAGAGGAAAATCGCTTGCTCAGCAAATCAGCTTGCTAATAGACAATGGAGCATCAGTGTTGCCAACCCAGAGGGAAAAAAAATAATAAAAAAAGGAGGGTATTTAATCCTCTTATGCCTGTGCATGATACAGGAGAAAGGCCACTGCTCGAGGTACTGCTGCGCTCGCACACTCCACACGTGGCAAAACACAAAGAGAGGAGCACGGAGCAGGGAATGCCACTTCTGCAGCGCGGAGGTAGCTGCAACAATCCTCTAGGACTTGCCTTGGAGCAGTTGGCAGGAGCGTAGGATGCAAAATGCATTAGTTTCTAACAGATGTTTGATTCCAGGTGTTACGCCTCCTTTGAACTCTCCCTTCACCTATGAGTGATGCGTTTGTTTGGAGGGCTGGGAGACGCGCTGCCTTCTGTGAGCGTTCGGGTTTGAAACAGGCTCACGGCGCAGGCTGCAGCAGGGGAGCGGCTGCCCTCGGAGGGCAGAGCAGCAGAGGCTGAGCCCACCCGGCGGGGTTAGAAGCCTGCTCAGTCCCTGGGGAACCCCAGCACTTATCAGACAGGCGGATGTCCCTGAACTGGTCCCGATAAGGAGAGGTGCGCTGCGTATTAGGAGGCGATAAGGGTGCACAATACAAAGCCCGGTGCTTTTTGCCTCCCCGAATACCGAGACAGCCCAGCCTTCCTCAGGAGCCTGATACAGCCTGTTTGCTTTCCAACCCCGAGGCTCCGATAACCTCCTGGCTCTCTGGAGCTGGCAGCCCGCAGCGCTGCACCAGCTCCTGCCATGTCCTGTGCCCCTCTCTGCCCCGGGGCGGAGGACGCAGCAGGCTCCCTGCCACCCCGCAGCCTGGGCACACCGAGCCCTGCTGGCCTGGGCAAAGCAGAAGCAGGAGCACTGCAGCCCTGCCGGCCCCCATGCAGCCCCCCAGCTCCAGCCACAAACCAGGAGGACTTTCCATGAACCCTGGAGAGTTTACAGTTAGCACCAGCTTTTTTAAGAGAGTTTTGTCCGGAGCGAGCCCCGTCGTGTGACAGCTGATCTTTGCCCCTCCACAGCGCTGCACGCCACCGAGCCCTGTAATTGCCCTGGGAGGCTGATTAGCTGATAACTGCTGTTTGGAAGGGCCTGGTTTGCCCCAAGCCCAGGTCTCCTTCCCTGCATTTTCACCTCTGTTCTCAACACTGCACGTGTACAGGAGAAATAATTCCTGTGCGCGCCATGGATTGGGACGGGATTTGCTGGAGGGTTTCATCTTGGTTTGCCATCACCTGACGGCGAAAAGACCTGCCTCGATGCAAACCTGCACACGCTGGTGTGCACTCCTGACTGGGGCAGGGGCTGGGGTGCGCGGGGCTCCCAGGCTCTGCTGCCCACCATGGAGAGGACCAGGACGGGCACCGAGAGCTGGCCTGGGAGACACCAGCACCGTGTCTGCGCTCGGGGATCCTCCAGGATCCTCCTGCTCTGAGCCAGCACCAGGGTTGGCTCAGTGGGGAGGACGGGGCAGAAGGCTGGTGGGGCACCGCCTGCTCTTTGGTGAGGTTGCAAGAGCCGAGCCCGCGGCCGGGCGCCATCACGGCTCGTGCAGCAGCACCTCCATCCGCTCCAGCCGCAGCACGCTCCCTGCAGACACCCTGCCCCGTGTGTGCGCCTGGGCGCTTCTCTGCTCGGCCCCTGCTCGCCTGCCTGCTGCCTTCACTGCCCCGAGCCCACCTGCCCGCTCTGGCCACTGTGTGCTCAGGTCTCCCAGCTAAGTCCAGCTAAGACCAGATGCAAATTCTGTGCAAACGGGGCCGAAGGTTTTCCTAGCTCCGTCCATAATCCCCCACTCTACGGCTTCCAGAAGGGAGGAAAAGATGAAAAGCTCTCCCTTTGCGTCCCAAAGCCCAAATCTTTAGGATGGGGCCATTTCCAGCAAAAGTTACTCACATGAAAAAGCAGTTTCACAACTCAATCTCTCCATCCTCCATGCCTTCCTCCATCCACGCTGTACAGACCTCTCCCTGAGTCATTTCGACTTCCCACAGCAGCGAGCAGCGTGCCTTACCTGTTGCGACAGGAGAGACCTCTCCTGAAGTTTACTGCCTCCCTGACCTCGCCGCTGAAAATCCCCTCCCGCGGCAGCAGCTCGCTGGCTGCCGGGGGTCCATGGCGCTTGTGAAGCGGAGGAGAGGGCTGGGAGAAATTCCTGCGAGAAGGGATTTGGCTGGCTGAAACTCCGGCAGCACAGGTTGGGAGCAGCGAGGGAGAAAGTTGCAGGAGGTGGAACTCCCTCGCTGGAGAGCCAGCCCTTCCGTGACGGGCTGGAGGAGGAGGAGGAGGAGGAGGAGGAGGAGGAGGAGGAGAGGCATCGCTCGCCCTCGCTGCAGAATTGAACTTGTGTGTGTGTGTGCGTGCGTGTGTCAGAGCTGGGCAAGCACCCAAGCCTTAGAGCCAAATAATTGCAGAGCTTTCTACTGTTAGATTAACTACCATTGCCATGAAATCCGGGACCTCAACTGCAAGGAAGGTGTGTGTGTGTGGGGGGGGAATATGTCAGGTAAATCCCTCCAACACACCTGAAAAACCCAAAGACTGTTTTTAACCAGCTGCCAGGTGGGTGTTGCAAGGAGGGATGGGGAGAAGGGGGTGGGGGAAACCTGAAGCTGCCCTCAGAGCAGCTGCGAGCCGAGAGGCGCTTTGAAGGTTGTTGTTGTTTGTGCTGGGGGAGCCCCCCGAAACCCCAGCTGCCGCCAGAAAGCCTCGGGGTGCTCGGCGCTGTACGGGCAGAGGATGAAAAGGTGGTCCCTGTCCTGAAAAGGCAGGAGGCAGAGAAGAGAGAGGGAGGCAGCGAGGAGACGGCAGCGCAGGGAGACCAAACCCTGCACCGCAGCTTTGGGGGAATGTTCTTGGCAAAAGCAAAATCAGGGAAGTTGGGCATTGCTGTCGCATGCCGACCCAGGGAGTGCTGCTCCCTGCCACATCGGCTGTCCGTGGGCACCTTCAGCCCTCTTTGTGCCAGTCCCCTTCCTTTCCTTTCCTTTCCTCCTTTCAACCCTGCCAACCCTCAGGAAATGTTGATTTATCCCCTTTAGATTGCAATAAATTTTGAAGAACTAGAGGTGTACAGCTCCACATGGGTGATAAAGGTGCAAGTTTATGCAAAGTTTTTTCCCCTGTGGTGCTTTTTGAAGAGGAAATGATGAGAAAACTTCCTTTTGATTTTTCTTTTTTTTTAACAAACAAACAAACAAAAACAAACTAAAACCACCACTGGACAATTTTAACTTAAAGCAGTCTGAATAGGTGTATAACCACTCCTTTTGAGGCTCCCTGCAGGGGGCAATGATGGAGGTGAATATGGCAGCAGGTAGAGGAGAGTTCCTTCAGCCACACATTCAGCTTCAACTGGAACTTGTCTCGGACAAGTGAAGACACTTGTGAGTTCACGAGACACTAGTGACTTAAATCACTGGACACCATTCCATGGGAAAATCCATGTGGTTTAATGGTCCAAATCCAAAAAGATGGGAAGAGCTTGGCACATGATATTGGACTATTTGGGGTTGTCAGTGAAGGTGAGCCAGAACAGTCTGGTAAATTCATCAGAAAACGCATTTTTGAGGGAACCAAAATTATTCAGAATTTTAGGCTAAATCTAGCAAATAGTTTGGACCAAGAATCGGAGAGGAAACATCCCCAAAGTGTGGATATTTCAGTATATCAGAAATAAAACATTACAAATAAACCAGGATTTTGACAATGACATGGTGTGCCTCTCATCACACTGATGGGATGAGAGCTTCCAAGTGGCATTTGTTAGTGGATGAGCTGGATGCAGGAAGCCCCAGCCTGGTGGTCCCACTGCCACCCCCATCCCTGCTGCTCGTAGTGAGAAGCGCAGCATTGAGGGTCTCTTTGAGAGAGAGAGGAGGGTTTTACATGCTCAGCTTGTCCATTCTTCCAGCTGGTTGCAGATGACCTGCAAGGAACTTGAAGTTTTGTGGATTATGAAAGTGATAGTAGACGTAAGAGTACCTAGAATGAGCTAATCAGCTCCTCTTCGTGAAGATATCTCATGACAATGGGCCCGAGGATCAGTCAGCTGTGGCAGTGGGTGTTGCATTTCGGAGGAATGAAAGGAAAGTTCCTCCATGGAGCTGCGTCTCCCAGCCACGGAGGGCGAGAAAATCAGGTATTGGTGGCTGGATTTCAATGGGTCTGAGGCAGGGCTCAGAACAATGCGCGTATTCTAGTTAGACACACCAAGGTACAAGTGAGCAAACCTCTGGCTTCAGGGCATCAGCTGGTTGCTGCAAGAGCCAGCACTTCCCTGCATGCGGAGCCTTTCACAAGTGGCCGGGTACGGTGCTCCTTGCTCCTGCATGATGGACGTGGGGCCCTTGGTCTCATCTTGTGTAGCAAGCTGAGAGCTATCAGCCTGCAAGGCTGCAAATGCTGTTCTTCATCAAGGCAGGAGACTAACATGCCACCCAGAAGACAGCTCTCCTTTGTGCACTTTTTGCTCTCCCAGGCAGTGACAGAAGCCCTCTTTCAGCCCCTTTTTTATGCCATGCCTTGTTGCTGTGAGGTTGCACGAGGAAGCTGGTGCTTGTGGAAGAGCCACGCATCAGGCAGAGCCTGAGGAATGGTCGGGCAGAAGGTCGGGGTGGCTTTTAGGTGGTCCCTTTACAAAACACCTACAAACACCCAGCAAGTGCAAAAGCCACTGACAGCTCCACCTCATGGCCAGCAGACTGGGAACACTGGTCTTCCTTTCCACAGCACTGGCAGAGCATGTTAACAACCTCGTCTGCTGCAGAGGGCTGCAGGGTACCTAGTTCCCCTTCTCAGAGAAGACTGTGCTCCATGGCTATGCAGCAGAGAAACATCAAAAGACATTATCTCAACAAGTATAGGTGGAAAAAAAATAGCTAGGCGTTTGGGGATATAATTCTGACCTGGAGAAGGACTTGATTGTCCCAAAGGCCATTTATTTTTCCAAACATACCAGAAAATTTAACAAAAAATATTGTCTTTCCTAATTAAATCACAACATTGAGCAGCACTCTAGGTATGGAGCAGAGCGGCTCCTGCTTCTGCGGCAAGGGGTGGGTTGCAGAGCTGCCTGTGGTTGCAAGCAGAGGATCATCCTGCCCGGGGGAGCTGTGCCAGGAGGAAAGCAGGAAGAAAGATGGAGCTGTGCATGGTGCCTGGCTTTGCCCTGAGTGCTGCTTCTCACCGCTCAGCCAGTAAATCAAACGAGACAACAAAAACCCAATAAGCTGGTGTCAACTTCTCACCCCGCCACGTCCTGCTGCTGGGAGCTCGCCCTGGCGGATGCCACAGGTCCCTTTTCAGGGCACAGGGGATGCCAGGGCTCTGGCACCTCACTGGCGAGGACGCTCCTCTCCCCTAATCATGGTGAGAGATTTCATTTCCTGGTTCCTCCCAAGATCTCCTGTCGATAAGGCCAAGATTTTCAGCTGCGGGTTAGCTGCATGCAAGGCGTTGTGCAGAGGAGCGGCGTGTTCAGGCTAGGTTAGGGAAATCACCATGGGCCTCTCTGGACTGACAAGAAATCCTACAGGGGCCCTGCTGCCAGTGGCTATGCCTGCTGACCGCCCTGGGGACCAGACCTGCCGGCCTCCTGAAGACACGCCTGCAGGCCCCGCTTCCAGCCTGTCCTACACCTGGTCCCCAGCTCTGTCCCCTGAGTGGCCACCGTGGAACTGGGGGTCAGGGCAGTGCCATCGGGATGTGGCACTGGGGCACTTCTCCAGATGCTCAAGCCCTCAGAAAGAGACACGAGGGTGCAATCCCCTTTAGCACCCTTGCTTGGGTTTGGCACTTGTTAAGTGAGGTGGCCCATTAGGGACCGAAATGCTGTAGCTATTGTGGTGAGGATGGGCAGCTGTCCTCCAGGTGGGGCACACTGAAGGTGCTTCCTAAGCTGTCCCAGCTCCCGTTGCTCTCCCATGGTGCCTGGTTCGTCCAGGCCTTCTCCAGCTCTACAGCAAATGTCCACTCGCTGGCATGCCAGGATCCGAGGGGCCCCGCGGCAGAGCCGAGGCAGCCAGCAAGCCTCTTCCCGCAGGGACAAACACCTTTTGTTTCCCCTTTGCAGAAGGAGAGCCGCTCTGTGGGTCTGGCCTTTGAGCCTCAGCATCTGCTGTGCTGAAATGCTCTGTGGGTATGTTTGCAGGGGAGCGTGCAGGGACTTGCAAGGGAAGGGGCGATTATCTGCCTGGAACAACAGCAGCTTTTTCCCCAACAAGCGGGAGCGTGTGTGCTGGGGGTGGGGAGGATCCTGCCCTACGCAGGAATCGGCTGCCTGTGTTTGTGTGTGCGCTGAAACCTCCTTGACCAGCGCTGATGATAACCTCCACGTAGCGGCTCCCTGGAGTCAGGATGGGTCCCATGGAGCTGCAAAGCCTGGCACGGCTCCCAGCGGGCTGAGCAGGGCAAGCACCAGCTCGGGGAGGGCAGGAGGGTTGCATCTCTCATCCCCTCAGCCCTCCGTGGTCTGTCCAGTTGCCATCTCTTCCTGCACGTCCCGTGGACAAAATGATATTGGTGTCACCCTTAGCATAGCCAGGGGCACGCTGTCTTGAGCTCTAACTGGATGTCCTACTCCATTGGGAAGGGAAGATTTAATGGACAGAGATGCCCACTTTCCTGGCTATGAAAGTCAAACAAAGAGCAGGAGTTGATTAAAGCTCACTTTTCTCTTGGTCTGATTTCGCTCAGTAGGGTGTCTGTGGGACCCCAGACCTTCCAGATCTCCACGTTGATGAAGCCTGGCGCAGGGCACAGGGTGGGCCCAGCTCTCCCTCTGCAGCCACCCCTCTGCATGGCACCCAGAGGCTCTGAACCACATCTCCGTGAGCAAACCTGATTGTCACAGAGATGAGAATCACCTTTTTTATCAGATACAAATTTTAAATAGGATTTCCTTAGAGCATCTCCAGGTTACCCTAGCCTGAGGCCTGGGAGGAGCCCATTGATGGGTGGGTTTGACTCAGGCCCGCTGGTGGGTGGCCAATCAAACCCATCACCCTTCGTTTTGGGGATAGAAATTGGTGCAATGCAAAGAAATGTGTGAACAGCATTAATCAGCATCTCCTGGTCTCCCCAATATACAGTGCAGGCTCCGCTAAGACATCTTTGGCTTTTGGGGCTGAACTCTTCCCATTCCCTGTCCTTACATGCACAGGAGGGCATCGCCACAGAGCTCATGTTGGGATCAGGACCCCCATTTTCCTTGGGATTGCACAGGGATATTTTGTGGGACAGATCAAACCCAATGGACTGTGGAGGGTGAAGGTCATGAGGATATCGGCAGTGTTGGACTGGAAATCAAGTCTCTCCAAACCTTCTGTGGGGTCATGTCACTTCTGTGCCACGCTCCCCTCGTTGGTTCACCACCAAGGACGACACGCGCTGATTCCTGCGGGTGCTGCTGCCAGATCCCTTGCCCCTTTAAAAGGGATGAAGTCATTTGCCTCCGGAGCCATCTGGCACCACGACAGAGTCAGGAGCTCAGCGCAACAGAAGGCTGGGATGCCAGCCCATGGAGGGGATGTCATCGCTCTGCAAACAGATGGGACCCTGATGGGACAGGGCAAGGTGCTGTGCAAGACCCCAGGAGAAGGCTTGGTGTCGCAGGCAAGGCAATGAAGACCCGGAGGCAGAGAGCAGGGAGCATTACCATCCCACTCCCACCATCTGAGCCGAACGGAGCCCTGGAGCTGGGCACCGTCCTCCTGTGAGGGCATGGGATGGAGCGTGGCTGTCGTCAAAGGATGAGCTACGGAATCAGTGTGCCCCCCTCCTCCCCATCCGTCCGCCTGCACCGAGCAGGCATTAGCTCATCTCGAGCCCGTCGTCCCACACCGCCTGCCGGGTGGCTGAGCTCATCCTTGGCTGCGGCAGCGGCGGCCGAGCCTGAGCGGCGTGTGGCTGCGTGGAGAGGAGCCCGCAAGGCGAGGGAAGTGACCTCAAGCAAACCTGCCCACCGGGCACAGCGGGGGGCTCCGTCAGAGCACACGGCATGGTGAGGTGATGTGCTTCTGCTGGCGTGCCCGGGGAATGGGCTCTCACTTCCAGGCCTGGCAGGAGGTTTCTCTCTCAGCTGCTGAGATAGCATCACTGGCCTCACGCTCCCAAAGCGCCTACGCAATCAGTGCCTCTTGTGCCACGGATCCCTCAGCCCTCCTAACCTCTTGTGAAGGTGCCGGTGTCCTTCCCAAGGCTTCACAGGTCATGGTGCTGCCCAGAAGGAGCCTGACAGGCCACCAGAAGTCTTTCTGAAGCCCCTATGGTGGAGCCCCTTCTCCCCAGCATGCACGGCAAGGCATCGTGGCCCCCAGCCCAGGCAGGGCCCCAGAGACCTTTCCTCGTCCTCAACCTTTCCTGAGCTCTTGCTCAGGAAGGAGCTGGGGCTCTGGCAGAATGATAAAAGCATCCAGCCCTTTTCCAGCATCCTGCCTGAGAAACCAAGCTTCAGTCTGTTGGTGGTGCAAGAGGAAGAGGTTGATGGGGGTGGTGGTGAAGAGCGGAGGGGAGAACATGGGAAATGGTTGGGTCTTTACTGTGGGTGGGGAAGGAGGTCAGAGAATTAATTTATTTGGAGAGTAGAGCAGGGATGAGAGGTTAAATTGCAGGCCCATAAGTTCAGGTGTCCATCCAAAGGGAATGGGCCTCAGGAGATGTCTCTCTCCCCTTATTGCTCCCACACAAGTAGCTTGGGATACTTAACGTTTAGTCCAGTGCGCTGGGTTGTGTGGCAGGGATCGCAAAGGCGCTGGGAGGTCAGGCAGGGGGGTGCCTGTCCTCTCTTGCTTCACTCAGAGGTCTCCTTTCTGCCTGACTTAAGCAGAAAACCCTTTTAAAGTGGACTTCCATTTTCTAGGAGTGAGATAACTTGTGGTTTTTTTTCTGGTCTGGTCTTAAAAATCCTGGACCACCAACTCTTTGCCCAAGGAAACACCACTCCTCTCCTCTGTATTGCCTTGGGAAAATATTCCTGTTCTACTAGAGCCCTTTGTCCAGAACCTCTTCTCCTTTTGCATATCAGGCTGTTAATGTTTCTTTATTAATCAATTGCCTCAGCCCCAGACTTTCCTGCTCCCCTTTCAGATCCTCGCTGCCTACCATGTCTCTGGCTCAGTGCTGAGCCCTGACGCCCAGTCATGCCTGGAGAAAGCCAGCCTGGAGCTTCCGTGCTCCTAGGGCATTATAAAGAGGTGCCATTGTGCAACGGAGCCTTGTACCAAGAATACAATCCGCAGGATGATTATCTTGATACCATCCTCACTGAACCAGGGGAGCCTGAGCCAAAAGAAAAATTTAGAGCTAAACAGCTCTTGTTTACAGGAAGCAGGAGCACAGTGTCTGGGCTTGTACCAGTGCAGCAGGAGATGTTGCTATTGTCTCAGATGGCAAAATATTTTGCTGGTATTGATGGATGGTGTGTCCCTGAGATTTCCCAGGGACATTGCGGGAGCAATTTTCCTCATTTCTGAAGCATCTTGCACAGCAGCCTAAGGGGAAAAGTGTTTGCTTTGGCTGAACTGGACAATCAAGCAAGGGTCACCAGCTTTATTGACTGTTATGTTTGGCCATGATCACTGCAGGCTTTGCAACCTTTACAGCCCTATTTGTGTTGTTACAGAGAAAGGTAAGGTCTCAGCCTTGTTGTAAAGGGTGGTGGCCACCAACGGGCCCGGGACCAGTAGCCCAAATCTCCGTAAATTGGTCCTACTGAACAAACCCACTCTCCAAACTCCCACCGATTTCCCACAGGCTATCAAAGGAAAGGAGAGAAACTTCTCTCCCAGCAGTGAAGCTACTTTTCTGTGGGTGTTATCGCCTTCCATCTGAGTTTACAAAACTGTGGTCCTACAGGCAAAAAGCTGGTAGACTGCCATGGAGAAATGGGGAAAGAGCATCATCTCCAAGGCTTCTCCTGCTCTGGGTCAAGGCCACACCTGAGGAGGAAAAGCAAAAGGGCTGCCTGCTCCCCAGATGTGGGGGAGGGCTTGCCCACATCTGGCAGGGAGCGTTTCGCAATGGGAACAGCTTTCCCCAGCCCTCGGAACACAGCTGGGGGCGGCTGTTGAGCCCACAAACAGGACGGTGCAGTTCCCGCGGAGGCAGAAGGTCTGTTGGGCCAGCTCGATGGGTCGGAGGACGTCTACCGAGACCTTTTGGTGACAGGAAATGCATTTGGATCAAAACAAGAAAGTTAAAAAGAGTGAAAAGTGAGAAAAATGCAGATTATGGAGGCATTGCCCCAGCCCAAACAGTGATTCATAGTGCTGAGGGATACCAGGGGCCCATGGGAGCTATGGGTGAGACTTTCTCCCTCTTTGAAATGCTTTGCCCAAGCGTTCAGAGAAATGTCCCCGTGGTTTCCTCTTGGACTTGTGCTGCTGGATTTTAGCAGTGCTGGGCTCTTTCCCATCACTGCTGAGGGGCTGAGGATATCTGTGGGGCTGGCAGGCTTCTTGGCAAAGAATAAAACACTTGGGATGAGAGCAGGAGGACCAGGGCATGTCCAGGTGTTGACTTGGCCCACAACTTCTCCCAGCTGTTGGACATCTCCCACTGCCTGCATCCTCTGAAGGATGAGGCAGGATTGGTTAATCTCATTTTCATAGGAGGGGAAACTGAGGCATATGGATGTCCGTCTGTAGTTAGATATATGTTAAATCAAACAGGGACTATGTGGGTGAGGGGGATCAGAGGGTTGGGGAAGGGGGGTACAATCTAGGAGGGGTGGTGGGACCAGAAGATACAGGCCGCAAAATGGCCGCCTTGGGAAGGCGAGCCTGCCAAGCAAGAAGAGTGTCCCTTCAGCATCCCCTGTAAACATGGCTCTCCTGGTTTGCCCTGTAGCTGGGAAAGATGTGTACAAGGCCAAGCATGGGAGCTGGATGAAGGCAATGGACATCTCTTCTTTGCCTGTAGCACCAGGAAGGTGGCTCTGAGAGGGCTGCAGGGCAGCCCCACTGCCCCAGGGCTTTGTTTGTGATGCTGACCCTGCCCCAGGGTCAGGGTGCACTCCTAATTCCCCTGGAAAGGGGATTTCTCCATTTTCTGCTGCGACAAGGCTCCCCACCACTGATGTTGGTTTGGGGCTTTTGCTCTGAAGCAGCTCTAAGTCTCCACCCCCACCTCCTCCCCCTGTCTCGTGCAGTTTGGGCAGAGCTCGAGCAAGAGGAAGGGTCGACCTTCGTTAGAATAAAGATGAAGGCAGCCTGCCAGAAAGATAAACAGAAAAAGGGCTGGGTGAGAGGTGTGGAGAATCCCTGAAGCTGAGGGGCTTTGCATTTATTATCATTTTAAGTGCCTGAACAGCCAAAACACCCAGCTCCATTTTAATGCATGTTCTCTTTAAAAATAAATAAATAAATAAATAATCGTGCTTAATTGCTCCACTTAATTCATTAAAGGATTACAGTGAAGACTAAAGGAAAAAAAGTGAAGGATGACGGGTGGTTCTGGCATCCTGCTCCAAACCATCCATGTGTGCTTTGGACATCGCACAGACTCGAACGTGACTCCGCCACCCAGCGCTCCCAACACCATTCCCAATGGTGCAGGGGGACCCTGGTGGGCAGCTGGGACCCCTGGGGGCACAGCTGCGGGCACGAGTAAATCCTCCCCAGTGCTTTTGCAGCTCCAAATCCTTCCCAGGAGGCAGACCATGCTGTTTTTGTTATTATTTTTATTATTTTGGGAGGCTGGTTTATCACTCAGACCTGTTTTTATTGGGGTTCCCATGGTTTTGAGGTCGGGCTGATGTACTTTGTGCGGATGTGCTGGCTGAGAAAGGGTTACGGGAAAGGTGCAGGTGGGCAATTGGGGCCTGATAAAGGGGAGGGGAGTGGGTGGGGGCTGCTCTAGGGACTGGGCAGGGGGAGAGCTACATGCCTGTTCCCTCTTTGAAGCCTTTTTGTGTGAAGAAGCCAGGGCCAGAGCAGTGGCTTTGGAGCAGGGGAAGGAGAGGTGTAAAGGTAAGTTCATCTCATTGGAGATGTTTATTTGCTGACAAAATGGAGGCTGGCTTCTGAGCTGCCCCTCGTGGCTCCATGAAGCCTTGCTGGGGCTTTGCCATGCACAGGGAGGCCAGGACATCTTGATAGTCTTTGTGTGGCTTTCCCATGATGTGTGGAGTGTATCGCCTTCCCAAATCAAGCTCGGCAGAGCCTGGTATTGCCATTTCAACACTACTTCTTCCCAGCTGCTGGTGTGTCCCAGGCCCAGCTGGGCTGGGGCTGGGGGAGAGGTTTTGCAACCAGTTCCCTCCAGCAGTGACTGAGTACAGTGGGCCCTGAGCAAAAAGCGTCTGCTTCAAGGCCATGCAAGGGGAGCTGGGTCTCTACCGCTCTGGGAAGTTCCCAAAGAGCCCCATTTTCCCATTGTTGGTGATTAACATCTTAATAACAGCTAGAGCAAGGCTGTCTGCTGTGGTGGATGGATGACCCTAGGCTCTCAAACCCCAGTGCAACACAACGACCAGCTTGGGGCTGTAGAATTGTGTGTGTGTGTGGGGAAACAGCAAATCATCTTTCAAATAATGTCCCTTTTCAGTGCCCTGGCAGGGGTAATTGCTCCTCCAAGGACAGGAGCCTGGCAGCAACCCTGCCTGACCCAGCCCAGGCTGGGACAAATGGGGCTTGGTGCAGATTTCTTGCTGTGGGTGACGAGATATTCCTGCAGGCAGGCGGGTGATGTGTTTGTATGGGCAAACACAGTCTGGATGGGTTACAGGGGGGTTATGCAGAGTTTTAGTGTCAGCAGTTGTCAGCAATGCATGCTCAATGGGGACTTCTTTTTGCAAGTGAAGCTTGCAGTGTTTTGGGTGTAATGTTCATTGTTTGAAATGCCCTCCTGGAGCTTTTCCCCTGCCAGCTTTTATCTGTCTCCGCCATCATAAATATCGTCTCATTTTCTCGCTTTCAAACGGGTCCTGGAATGAACGCTGTGGGCTATCTTGTACCCCAGCCTGGAGAATTCAGATGTTGTGTGCAGCATGCCAGGGAATTTTGCTTGCCAGTAACGACTTGCGTTGTAATTGTGAACTTCCTCTTGCAGCAGGGATCTCTCTCCCCACTTCCCTGGTGAATGCTCGCTTTGGGAAGGGAGGCTGGAGCCATGCTGATGGTTTTTTGGTGAATTTTCTGAAGACCCCTTGAAATTCACAGACTTTTAGTAGAAGACAGGGACTTGGGCTGAATAATGCCTGGAGGGGGAGAGCTAGGAAGGGCCACTGCAGCTGAACCTGCCCCTCAGGGAGGACTGGGGAAGGGAGGGACCCCTTTTACCCCTCCACCCTCTGCCTTCCTCCCCAGCTGGGTGCCTGCTCCTGTTTTCCATTGCCTTTGCCTCCTCCCCAGGCTCTGCCCCACAGCCTGGCCCTGGGCCACCTCCTCCGAATAAGGGCCCGAAGCCAAGCTCACACCCAGGGCAGCAGCAGGAGCGGGGAGGGCAACACTCCCCAGCACCCTGCCTGCCTCGCTTGTGCCTGCCTGTGTCGTCTGACGGCCGCAATTAGGGCAGGAGGGGAGAGTTTACTTAAGCCGGCTCCTGCCAGACCCCAGGGTGATGAAAGTTGGGTTTTAGAGGCGGCGAGATAGGGCCGGGGAGGGGATCAAAGGCATCCTGGCTGCCTACAGCGGCGGCTGGCGATGCGCGGGGCTGTGCTGGCGGAGGCGATGCTCGGTGCCGGGCTCGGAGGCTGCAGGAGTTGCATTGCCATTCAAATGCAGCCTGCGCTGCCTGGCGAGCGGGGAGCAGCCTCCGTTCCCACGGACTCATTTACCTGCTTGGAAGTGGAAAGCGTTCAGTACCTGGCGGGCTCTGCCGAGCTAATTAATTTATTTAATAATGATGCTGAGCTGCTCTCCGGGCCTTGCTGCTTTGCATCCCAAAGGGTGATGATTTTTTAGAAATTCCCAGTGGAGATGTGCCTGGTTGATTTATATATGTGGTTTTTTGTTCTCCGTTTTGTACACCAACGTGCACAACGGGGCTCCGATGTGCTGCAAACGAGCATCCCCAGGTGAGACTCCTGCTCTGGGAGGGCAGTGGACCCTGTTCTCTGCGGGAGTAAGTCCTGGGGCTCCGTGCTCCTGAGGAGCTGCAAGTTGAGCTAACGAATCCAGCCCAGTTAACTGAAAGCAGGAGGCGGCTTCGAGGGCTGCGGTCGCTAGAGGGAGACAGGGGAGCCCCTGCTGCTTGCCTGGGTGAGAGATTTGATTCACTGGCACCCTGTTTCCCTTCCCCTGCAGTCTCTGGGATGAAATCCAGCTGGCGTGGAGGGGTGCAGGAGGATGCCCTGCCAGCTTTACACCGTGGCTCTTGTCATCTCAGCATCCGTGCTCCCTGCAGGCACCTGCCCATCAGCTGCAGCCAGCTGGAAGTGGGGACCAGGCTGTGCACCAGGCTGGGGACACGCGTGTTCTAGCAGGGGTTGGGAAAGCCTTGCTACCTTACGGGGAACCTCTGCCCTCTTTTCCTGCTGCCCCTGGCAAAGCAGTTGGGACAGCTGACTTCAGGGAGCCCGTGTCTTATTGCAACACAAAATGGAAATGCTGTTCGAGGCTGGCTTGCCTTCAGGGACAAGCAAGAAAACATGGGTGTGGGAAAAAGTCTGTTATCCTGTAGGGCAGATGCTGTGCCTGCAACTGGAGTTACCCAAAGCAGTGCCTGTGGAGGCTTCCAGGCACTGGAGACATTGCTTCCCTGCTGGGGCATGGGTACAGGTCCTGCCCGGGGCCTGGAGGGGAGAAGGTGCCATCGGCTGGGCTGCTCAAAGCCTGGCCAGTGCTGCTGTGGCCCTGACTGGTGTGGGATCCCTGCTTGAGCTCTGCTGGGACTCAGCAACCTTGGCAGCATAACGAGGCTCCTGTCGCTCCCAGGGCAGGCTCAGCACCTGGTGCTGATCCCCACGTGCTCGCCGCTCTGTGCAGGTTCGCTCTACCTTTCACCCTGCGCCAGAGCTGGGTGTTTCCGTGACTTGCACCCCCGCTTTGTGCCCCGGCGGGTTGTTCTCCTCCTCGCCTTACCGATTCCTACCCCAAACTGCATTTTTCCCCTCTGGTGAGTCACGCGTCGTGCTGTTGCAATATTCACCTTGCTGCGACCTCCTCCAGAGCCGTGTCCCTGCATGCAGGAGCTCATTCGGGGCGCAGTGATTCAGCTCAGATCACAGGCCTCCTGCCTCTTTCCTGTGCCCAGCTGTGTGTATCCAAGAAAGCATTTCTGCCTAGTGGGGAGTGAATCACCCAGGAGTGGCTCACCCAACCCTGCCCGCCGCGAGCAGGAAGGGGAATGGGGCGGGAGGAGAGGCGAGGGGGAATGGGGCTGGGAACGTGCTGGTGTGGAAACCTTCCTCCAGCCCCCGGGCTTGGGGCCGCCTTGCAATTCAATGCTCGGATTTGGGGCAATGGAGGAAGAAGAGGCAAGAGGAGATGTGGCATCGGGCTGCTTCTGTGCCAGCTCGTGGGGTCCCCAGCCTGCCGGGGCAGAGAGCAGCCAGTGCCTGCCCCAATCCTACCACCCGAGCTGCAGCTTTTCTGCAGCCTTGTGCTCTGCTGGTGCTTTGGGCAGGCTGGGGCACGGCCACCGAGCAGAGGACGTCCGCTGTGTCATGCCCTGGGCTGAGCTCCCCACCGGTTCCCACAGCTCCTCGCTGGAGCTGGAGGCAGGGGGTTTTCCAAGGGGGAAAGCCGGGACGGGGCTGTCCTGCCTGCTCAGCTGCCACCTCCAGCAGGCGGGGGTGGCATTGTCAGTGGGGGGACTGAGCCTTCATTGTGTTTTCTCTCAGCTGTGTTGATTTGCCATGGTTTCAATTTGCTGTAAGCTGGCCCAGAGCAGTTAAAGGCACCAAATTCAACAACTACCGGAATAGATGTGCGTTGTGGCACTGATAACAGTCTTAAAAGAAAGTCCCTGTTCGACCTGTCTGGTCTGGTGTGCTCTGTAGCATCGGGACTATTACTCACTTGGTGCAAAATTATTTTTTTATTACCAGGTCCTGGCAGAAAGGAGCTGGAAGCTGAAGGGGGGGTTGCTAGCTCCATTAACCACAGTGTCACGTCAGGCACAATTCATTGCCTTCACTTTCAGCGTCCATCATGGCTTATCCCACATGGTCAAACATCCTCTTCTGATACTGGGTGATGGGCTTTTGCCTCCTGGGCTTGGGAAGAGGGCCCACAACCTCTCCCCACACCGTGTCACCATCCTCCTTTGAGCACCTTCTGCACGCATGCAGCCGGTGCTGAGGCACCCCAGGACGAGGGCTCTGAGGTGCTACAGCCAAACATGTGATCAATAACTGCAGGGATGGATCTCAGACACACATCTTTGGGGTAAGTCAAGAGGCCCACAGCTCATGCCTTTGTGCCACAGCTGATCCTGATAAAAGTCACAGCTGCCAACCCCCCAGAAGTGATGAATGTGACATTTATAGGAATGGGCAGGGAGTTTCCTGCAAACTGCTGGCTACAAGCACAGCCATTAATACTATTCAGAGATGATCTTGTTCCTGATTTACTAGAGTTGCATAGGACAGGCCCATGGAAGGCACAGAATAAATCAGGTGAAAACCTGAAATGCCCTTGAGTTGGTTCAGACCCCCACCCTGATGAGGGCAGGGGAAGCCTGCTGGGGTCTGTGGCCTGCTGATGGTACCCACGGGTCAGAGAGGATGGAGACAAGCCCTTGAGGGATGCACACAGAGAGCTTGGCCTCTCCAGGGACCTGAAATGGCCAGCAACGTGAAGCTTGTTGGGGGCCAGGAGGGAGGAGTGCTGCTGAGGTTCTGCCCTCATCTCATCCAGAGTTACCAAGTGTATAAATAAGGTGAATGGAGCAAACTGCAGGAAAAAAACAGGACTCATGGGAGAAGTAGGGGGCACCAGGTGAGGGGGGAGTGTGGTTGTATGGGGGGAAACTGCTCCTTAGGGCAGCCAGCTCTCCTCGCTGGCACTGCAGTTCAGCCCTTCTCCCTTAACCATGCTCCAAGGCTGCTGGATGCTCTTGCACTGATTGCTCGGTGCAGTTTGGAGAGGGAAGATGTGGATGCAAAGGAACCAGGGTACCTGGGGAACAGCTCTGCCCTGCTGATGCAGGCACTTCTCCTTGGCCCCAGGCAATTATCCGGCAGCAATTATCTCCTGCGGGTGCCACCCAGAGCAAAGCTCTCCCTAGGTTTTTTTTCCCAGACGTCTAAGGACTTGCCTGGAGAAAGCTCCATGGAGGAGCCTTCATCACCCAGCTGACTTGTGCCCAGATACGTGCTGGAAGTGGGCTTGGCAGGGGGCACAGAGCAGCACAGGGGCAGTTTGCCTGGGCTCCAGAGCATCCTGGGCTGTGGGCTTAAAGGAGCGTGTGTGACTTTTGCCTTGGCACAAACTGGCTTCTTGCTCAGCATCCCAGCCTCCTCCATGGATGTCCTGCGCTGTCACTGCTCCCATGCAGCTGAGAGCAGAGATCTGAGATTAGGAGAGGTGCCCAGGTGTCGGGCAACCTTGTCACAGGGCATTGACCTAAGGGCTTGCACACAGGGGCTCTGGAGGGGCTGCCTGTGTTTTGGGCAGCTGAGCTGGTGACTGGGATCCTTCTGCCCTTGTGGGGGCTTTCCCTGATACCTGGGGAGCATCTTCTGTATGCTGCATCCTCTTGATATTAATTTTTCTTATTGCAAAATAAGTAATTCAGGGTGCATGCTGAGCTGGAAAGGAAAGGAGGACAAAACCTGGGGCTTGCTCTCACGACAAATCAGCGTCATGTGTCCTCAGAGCATGAGGTTATTCCTCACCACTGGGGTCTGAGCCTGTCTCATCATTGGCAAAGAGGTAAATGACATCTTTATTGGACGTGTATCTGCAGGCAAACAGCTTGAGCACCCTGGGTATTGAATCACAGGGGTAAAAGCCTTGAAATGAGGATTTTCAAGCACCAGTAGAGCAGGAATTAGGAAATAACCTGTTCCTTGACCAGCCGTGGGAGTCCTTGCATTCTGGCTAGCTTCATCACAAGCTTTGCAGGCAGGCAGGAGGATGGATGGTGGCCGCGGTCTTCTGCTCTCCGTTGGCCAGTCCTGGCATGGAGGCTCAGTGTGCATGTGTGGGATGGCTCCGAGCAGCCAGGTATGGCTGTTGGGCAACAGTTTGCTGCTATGCAAATCACACGGATGTTTCCCAATGATGGAGGGGTAATTCCTCGGGTATCCCAGGGCCTGGCTGTGGCTGTGCTCAGCTGAGAGTCCCCCTGAGCGATGGTGTGTGGCGATCCTTAATGTCACGTCTTGTTCTGGGCCCAGGGGACGGATCCTGAGCCTTCTCTCTTCTCGGCATGCCTGCCAGTCGCTAAGTGACGTGCTGCTGGTGGAGGTGCCTGTCCCTCTGTCCGTCAGCCACCCCTTGTCCCTCTGTTTAATGCCCATCAGGGCTGGGCAGGGGCACAGGAGCTGTGGCACGCACTGGGGGTCTCGTTGTGAATCCTGGGAAGGAGGACATCCATCGGGTGAGCACCTCGAGCCAGGGCTGGTAAGAAATGAGGGGCAGGCCTTGGCTCCCAAATACCTATGTGTTGAGCCAGAGTTGCAGGAGGGCTTTCTGCAGCAGCTGGCACACCTGCTGGCTGGGATTGGCTCTGAAACCCTGGCCAAATGTGGTCCAGCACATCCAGCATGGACACAAGCCCCCGGTGCCATGACAGGGATGTTTGCTTCTTGGCTGCAGGATCTGAAATTCTTCTGCTCTTTGCCCCAAGAGGGCAATCCATGGACAAGTGCTGATCTCTCTGGTTTATCTGTCTCTAAATGCCTGAGATCATTAAGGACAGGGGAAAGAAAGCCTCTTACCTGACTGCCAGCTATGCTGGAAGGGCCCTCTGTGTTACCTTGTGGTTTATAATTTCCGAAGTCTTTCCGTCCAAATTTACGGGAGGACAGGATGGCTGTAGGGAACATGGGAACGACAACAGCAGGGGCACGGCTCGCTCTTGCTTATACAGGAACGGAGCAGCGAGGCAATTAGAGCATGGGTTGTCAGCAGGCACCAGACGGACAAATATCCTGTGAACTCTTACCATGGATGTACCTGCCCAAAGTCTGTATCTGTTGTCAAGTTGTGCATGTACGGGCTGCAAAAAAAAAAAGGGTGTAAAGTGGCAGCAGGTGGTGGTGTTACGCAGGAGAGCCTGCTTTGAGCGTGCGAGGAAACTTTTAATCCAGGGAGAGGTGGGCCTGCGTGAGGCTCAGGAAGCTGGAGGTGGGGGAAAGTCTGCTCCCTGCCAGAGGCTTTGATGAGAGCCAGTTCTGAAGGCAGAGGTAATTCCAGGGAAAGGAACATAGATGTTTGGGTGGTTTCAGCACCAGGGGATCGCCTTCAAAGCTGGTTGGGCATCCTGTGTTAACCTCGGGTAGGTGGTGTAAATAAAACAAGTGACCTAGAAAATATACCGGGGCTTGACATCTCTGCTTTCGCTTCTGCTCAGCAGCCAGCAGGCCGAGGCTCTGGCATCTGCTGCCGGTTGGCAGGGGAGCAGCGCGGATGTGAGCATTTGACACCAGTGACAGAGAAAACAACGCCAAAGTTGTGCATGTAAAGAAATGTATAGTTTACAAAAGTACACAAAATAAATACATGGACACACACACATCTCAAAACACCTTTGTAAGGTGCTAAAGCAGAAGATTGTGCGTTATCTGTTTATGTGGAAATACATCTTGAGTTGGTAAACACCATTTTACGCTCTTCTCCATATATGTGCACAGATGACTTTCATGGCATGGTATGAACATGACTAAGAGTGAATATTCCTGCTAATCGAGATGAGAAAAGATATGGAAACACATAAAAGACGAAGATTACACATTCTTGTAAAACCTTCAAAGGTAAATTCATGCACTGGTATACAAACATGCAGGGGGAAGGGATGTACCCAAACACATTAACAGGGAATTATACCCATGGAGAGCCCAGCAGTCCCCCTCTCTTTTTGGATGGCTGTTTATGATGGTAATTAAAGCCCCATTTGGGTGTTACATCTTGCTGTTTGCTGCGGTCTTATAAATCCTTCAGCAATTTGAACTCTGCCGTGAACAAAGGTGTTGCAAAGGGTGGAAACAGAAACAGAGAGCGAGCCGCATCGTGCTCGGCAGAGGATGCGCTGGGCTCTCCGGGGAGAGTGGGAGGTCCCCAGGACTTTCCAGCCCCGTCGCTCGGGGGCCCCAATTCCTCCCACCCAAGGGAGGCACTCATCTTGAGTACCGCACTCCTCCGGCTGGTAATGCAGTCCTGGGAAGGGGACCTGGGGCAGGCTGATCTCTCTCAGGAGCAAAAAGCTTTTCTGGTGGCTCCACGCTTCCCTGCAGTGCCCGGAGACAGGAGGGATGAACGACGTGGGCCTGGAAAGGCTCCTGAGAGGTAGGCACTGCTGGGGGGCTGGGGGTGGAGGTGGGCAGGGGTGCAGCTGGGAGCAGGCAGGAGAGTGTTGGGGGTGGGCTTGGGGTGGAACTGGAAGGGGAAGGGGATCCCGGTGAGGGGTATGGCTGTCAGCAGCAAAGACGTGGAGTGAGACAATTAGGTGAGGTGTATGAAATGGGTGGCTGGGGCACGAGGCACTGAAATGGGGAGGAAAAACAGAATATGGGACGTGGCCTGCAAGGAAGAACCAGATGGAGACGCAGACTGGTGGGGAGAAAGAGAAGGTGATGAGCGTGCAGAAGAACGAAGACACGATCTCTCTAGCAGGACGAACACTGAGAGGAGCAAGAGAGGCTGCGTGGTGGGGCAAAGGGAACAAGCCAAATGCGCTGCGAGGCAGGCAGGTGGGCCAGGGCCAGCAAGGCTCTTTGGCATTTGCTTTGCTGCTCAACCACTGGTCTGTTTTTCTGTTTCTCTGGCCAAGCAGCCAGATGTCCAGGTGATGCTCGGTGGTGCAGTGGCTCTGACAGCAGCTCGGCAAGTCACAGAGGTGACAGCAGCTGTGGGTGCTCCTGCCGAGGGATCAAAGCTGGAGAATGTGGAGGTGGGACCGAGGGGTGGAGGGGGACCAGAGACCATCTGCGGAGAGCACGGGGCTGTCCGTGCAGCCAACACCGTGATTTGCCTGGTGGAGATGGTGATTTCTGGCTTCCTTCCTAGGATGAGATCATTCCCTGGATTCCCACCAAGAAATCAGCACGCCCTCCCGCAAACGGCTCAGCCCTGCTGAGGGCATCTGTGCAGGTTGTCGCTACAGATGAGTCTCCAGGAGCGCTGAGGGGCTGGTCCTTCAGAGAACCAGAGCCTGGCCACTCGTGGATGGATGCGAAAGTAAATAAAAAGATGAAGATCTTGGTCAGTGGACACCTCCCTGTGCCAGAAGGGCTCTTATCTTCACCAGGGTCAGGAGAAATGGGAGGCACTGGAAATGAGCAATGTGAGCAAAACTGGAAAAGCGTAAAAGCCAGTGGGAGGTTTTGAAGTGTGGTGTTGTTTTGTTGTTTTTCTTTTTTTTAATGGTTAAATGATGATCATTTCAGTGATGATCATGTGTGATCATCATTTCACCACTTCCAAAGCAGGGCATGGCTTAATTCTGGGTTGTGCAAGGAAGACAAATTTTCAATAGATTATTTAGGGCATTCTGATTCCCCTTTGTGGGCTTAGGAGAAGACAGGCTGAGGATGCCCCTGAGCTGCCGTGGGCAAGTTCACAGCCCCATGGAGCCAGCTTTGTTGTGGTGTAACAGAGACTGGGATAAAGGGGGCCCTGCAAGGATGAGCTGAGCACAGGGAGATGAGTGAGAGGGGACAGGGCAGGGAAGGAGGAGAGGAAATTTGGCAGATAACCTGGGGACCTGGATTTGTGTGTGTGTTGGTGCACGAGTGTGTTAAACACGGCAGTTTCTGTTTGTTCTGCCTGCACACAAAGGAAAGATTTCTGCTCTCCCACCCGGAAGGAATGAAGAGGCATTTGGAAAAGCAGCAGCTGAGGGGAAGCCAAAAGGAGTTCATTCACTTCTTTTGTGGATCCTTTGACACTCTCGTGGAAGGAGCCTTTTGCAGCCAGGGTCTTGCCTCTGCCCCTGTGCCTGCCTGGCACGGCCCGTCCCTCGCCAGCTCCTCCCCGGGTTTGCTCCAGAGCCTCCCAGACGGGCCAGCAGGGAAACCAGGCTTCTCCCAGCCTCGGCAGCCCAAGGCTGGCCTTCCCCCAGCAATTCACCCATTCCTCCTTTCCCAAAAGCAACGTGCCCTGACACCTTTGCCTTGAACCGAGTTGCATTCAAGAGGCTGGGTTTGCCCACACATGTTAAAGTACGGCTGGAGGCAAAAAAAAAAACAAAAAAAACAGGGAAAGCTCCAGGGTGGGGGGAAAGGGGAGCCAGAATCAGAGCCCAGAGCTCGGTGCTTGCACCCAGTGATGATGAGGAAGGGGGCAGAAGAGTTCCTCCCCACCTAACATCCAGCTTTACAAGCCAGGACTGAGCACCCTTGGGTGGATGACCCATCCAGAGGATGCTGGCTTCAATAGCCAGGGGCTCACTGCCACGGCACCGCAGCTGCTTGGGCTGGTGGCAATGGGGTCTGGGGGCAGAGGGGGGAGGAGGAGGAGGAGGAGCAGGAGGAGGGCTTGGGTACAGCAGTGTGGGACAGCTGCTGGGCACAGCAGCTCTTTGAAGGGCATGAAAATCTGCACTGGGGCTAAAACCTGGATCCCGAGTGATGGGGGATCCTCTGATCACAGGTAAGGTGAGGATTTCATTAGGGGCACGGCGAACAAGAGGAAATGGCAGCAGACCCACAGGATGCATTCTGCCGTTCAAGCCCAGGCAGACAGACCATGGTTGCAGGTGCAATTAGTGCAGAAGAGCAGCAGGACCAGGTCAGACCAAAGTCTGCCTCGATCCCTCTCTGCATCCAGCAGCAGATGCTTCAGGAAGAGGCTGTGGCAAAGCCTCCAGAGCCCAGGCAGCGAAGGCGATCAGCGAGGTGTTTGGGCAAGAAGTAACACGAGGCATGTATAACTGTTCTGGTCCAACCGAAGCAGCGATCAAAAGGAATATGAAATTAAGAAAAATGTAGGGAATGCACATAAAAATGTGACCCGGGGCGAGTCGTTTCCTAAGAATCACAGACCCAGAGTTTATGGGATTCTTGGAAGCAAAACACCAAGGCTGAAGGTAAGTGGGCTTAATTGGGAAAAAGCTGTGGGGTATGTGGTAGGCCATGAAATAGAAAGTAGTGTAACTTCTTCATGGCCAATGCAGACACTACAGTCCCCTGCACAAGTCATTACCCACTGTGTAATTCCCTTGGCACCAGAGCATCTGGGAGGCAGCCCCAGCCCAGCTCTTTTTGGACCTCCCCATCGCTGTGCAGCGAAGTATCTGTGCACACGTGTGTGTGCTTCCTCTGTCTGTGCTCAGCCTGCAGGAACACGATGTCTTTGAAGGTTTAATGTCCCATCGAATCAAACAATCGCTAGCCACTAGGTTCAAAAATTAAAGGGAGTGGGACTGAGCCAGGCGGGCTGAGCAGCAAAACATAAAGCAGGGGATCGTATCAGACACGTGTCCTCTAGACCGTAAGGCTTCAGCCCAAAAGAAAAGAACACAGCAGATACATGGGGTTCAGGAGCTGCTCAGCAAACTGGAGCAGGGCAGGGGGTTAACCCAGTGGGTTTCCAGCAGCACGTTCAGCGCAGGCAGATGGATCTCCTGGTGTGAGCCTCGGAATCCGGGCAGCTGTAGGAGCGTGACTGGAGCAGCCACAGTGACCCTGGCTTGTCACCTTTTTGCTTCCCCTGCACTTGACTATTTAAGCCACAAAACTTAATGCAGCACTTAGGCCACAGTGAGTTTTGTTGTTTTTTTTTGTTTGTTTGTTTGTTTTTTGCTGTTTTTGTAAAAGCAAGGCTCAGGGAAGGAGACAGGGAGGCACTAATCTCCACACAACTCTGTCACTCCCATCTTTTCTCTGACGAAGGCAGGCAGGATGATGCTCAGCACTCTGTGTTGCTGCCCCGAGGACCACCACCGAACCCACAGAGCGAACCAACCCTGCCTGCGAAGGCACTGCAGCACTCGGGCAGGCTGTGTGTCTGTCAGGCTGCCTTTGGATCCAGCGCTCGCTGTGATTTTTCTATTTTCCTTTTTTCAAGTTTGTAAACCATGTCCTCAGTCAGCACTGACCACAGGGAGATTTTCCACTTGGAAAGTACAGTCAAGTTTCTTTACTGCTGAGCAGGCACTGAAAGGCTCAATTTCGGCTGTAACAGGGCAGGGGCTGTTCTCTTCCACCCTGCTGACCGTCTAGGTCTGAAAGCTTAAAAAGGCCAACTTATTCCTCGGGTCCTGATGTAACCCCGCGCATGGCATTTGCCCCAAGGCAGTGAAATTCCAGCGACTTGATGCTCCAGGCTGTGACCCTGTAAGGGTTAGGAGCAGCCCAGCTGCAACCTCCCGATGCTCCCTCAAAGCCAGGACAGCTGCGCTGTGATTCGACGGAGCTGGGCCCTTGGGGCTCTGCCAGACATGAGCATCGTCCTCTTGGATGGGATGCAGCTTTGGAATTGGATCCCTTTGCCTTCCCAGCTGGTCCCTGCTGGTCACCCTGTGTTCCCTCAGCCGAATCCCTGCTGGCGGGTGGGACTTGTGGGCAGCGTGGTGGGATGAGCCCTGGGGCTCAGGGTTGGGGCTCTTTGTGTGCCTGCCTGCTCAGCACCCTTCACCTAACCCCTCTGGGCATTAGCTTTCCCAAACCAAACACGAGAGCAGTGCGAGTACCTGTGCCTGCTGCCACAGTGACCTCGTCTGCCTGAATTGCTTCAGCTCATTCCCCATCCGATCCATCACGTTCCCCATCCAGTCCCCCGTAGCTGAGTGCTGTGAGCAGCAGGAGCACCCTGAGCTATGGGATGTCAGTGCAGCCCCCCAGATCCCTCCTGGTACCTATGACCATGTCCTCATGAGCAAGGGCCCGTTCTGAGGGGTGCAGAACTGGCGTACACACAGCCAGGAGGAACCCTGCCTCAGTTTCCCCATCATTATGTAGATGGCTAGCAGGACTGCACGGCTTATTCCAAGCCGTATTCTATTCCAAGCTTGTTCTATTTGGTAATGATTTAGCACCCCCCAAAGTCCTCTGTTGTTGTTACACTCTGCAAAGTGCTCCTCTGGTGCTGCAGCACGTTACAGCCGTGTGGCTCCTGTGCTCCTGCATGGCAGCACTGACACACGGTGGGTCCCCAAGGCACATGCAGCCCTTCCCAGACTCCACACAAATGGCCCCAGCCCATCTTCTCTCCCGAGCCACGTTTTTTCACATTAATGCCTTTTTTGGGGATGGTTAGATTGAGGGAACTAAGCATTCACCATAGGCACGGAAAAATCCTGATGAAGACCCTCAATATTTGGTGACTTTGGGATCACGGAGGTCAGCCCTGAGACTGGAGCCCAAAGCACAGGGGTCTTGTGTCTGCACCACCCATGTGCGACCCCCCCCCCGGTCGGGGTGGAAAGGAACAGAGGGACATCGCACGCTCGTTTAGTGTCAGTGTTTCAAATCAGTACTTTTTATTACAGAGACTCATCAGGTTGCTCACACTGTGGCAAGAATTTAATAATATAAGGCACAGGGAACATTCAGAGGTTAAAAAAAAAAAAAAAAAGAGATCTCAGCCTGTGAGACTTAACCATCCCTTCGCTCCTGTCTGCACACTTTCTATAAAGCAAAATCCAAATAACTTCTCCCTTCCCTCCCGCCCATCCTTTAACCCAAAAATCCACATCAGGAAAAAACACCGCATCATCCATGTGGCAAGCACGCCCCTCCGAGCAGAAACGTCCCCTCCAAGCCCAGCACAGCTTCCCTGGGAGAACAGGGCTGGAATTTAAGAGCAACCGAGGCAGAGGTGGGCACCGTGACCTGGGGAGCCAAGGGCTTGATCTCAGCGACAGCAGAATTGCACCAGCGGGGTCAGCCGCGAGCACCCACGTCCACACCACATCTCCCCTTTGCAGCAGAGAGAACACAAGAGCAGTACAGTCATCGAGTAATGGTAAAGCACGTAGCACTTTCAAACCTTTATTTCTTGAGGGGATTTTACAGGATGGGATGACTTTTTTATTTTATTTTTTTGTGCATTTTCCTGTTTGTTTCTTGGATTAGCCCTTTTTTTTTTTTTTTTTTTTTTTGGTGCCCAATGATTGTTAAATTCAAGCCCTGGGAACGATTTAAAAAAACTCAGAACAAAATCCTGTCTTTCTATGCCTTCCTCACCCCTCTCCATCCCCCCTACCACGAGCTGGGTGACCACTACGTGATCACCCGCCCCGACAGCCCCCTCTGCCTACATCCCCTGGCTCTGCCTCCTGTGTGCTCTGAGGCTCGGGCAGTGAATCAGCTGAGACCTTTGTGTCCGTGCCGTGTGTCTGAGAACGTGCCATTAGTAAGGAGATAACAGGAGTCGGTCCGAGGGCGGATACAGAGTGGGCATTTCATCCAGGAACAGGGTCGGTCAATCGTAAAGGCACGTCGGGGAGAGAAAGGGCTGGTGAGAGCATGTGGAGAGAGCCAGGTGGGTAATCTAGTGGTAACGGGTTAGGCTATGAAGGGCTGTTACTTCTCTTAGCACCGATACTACATACGTTTAGATCTATATTAGCACCTTGTTCCCGTGGAAAACGAAACAGAACAAAAGCGGTTCAAAAACCGAAGGAAGTGGGAAGGTTAAAACGAGACAAAGTTGGCAGCGGAGAAGGAAGCTGAGGGTTTAGATCACAAGATCCTTGTCTATGTCCTCTGTGGAAGGAAAAGAGGGAGACGTGGTTAGGGGATGGATGCTGCCGGGGTCACTCCTGCATCCCCCTCCCCTGCTCCCCCCCCACCCAGGACCATTGCTGCATCCCCGGGGGGAAATTTTGGGGTGTCCCCTGCCCGGGCGGGCAGATACTCACGCTCCTTAATGCCGAAGCAGCTGGCCCACTCCTCCAGGGCGATGTACTTGTCGTTGTCCAGGTCGCAGGCCTCGAAGAAGCGGGTGGTGCAGTGCTCCATGGGGATGAGGGGGGCGCGCAGCGGGGCCAGCTCGGTGTGGGACAGGTACCTGCCGGGGCCACCCAGGGTCAGCGCCCCAGCCCTCCCCCTGGCTTGGGCTGCTCTCCCAGTATCCCACCAGTATCCCAGTATCCCTCCCAGTATCCACCAGTGGCCGTAGTGGAGGTTAAGGACGGGTGTCTGCCCTTGCATCGGGCTGCGTTAATCATGAAATAACATGGGGCTGGGGGTCCTCGCCGGCTGCCCCCTCCCCGGGGGGCTGCGTGCCCAGTCATCCCCGTACCCACGGCCAGCTCTAAGCCAGCAGCTGCTATTTCAGCTGTCGCAGTTATCCCCGGGGCCTTGGGATGAAGATATTTTAGGGAACTCTCATCTGACGGTAAATCTGAGAAGATACAAACTGCATCCAAGGGCGATGGGAGCAGCTGGGGCTGGGGGACGCCCCTCTTTCTGCACAGGAGCTCACCTCCCATCTCCTGGACTCCTGCTGCCCCCAAACCACCCTGGTTGTGCCACCTGGGCAGGAAGGGGACCTGGTGGGGCCCCATCCTGCCCCGCCGATGCTCACCCGTCAATGGGGTGCTGGTCCAACTGCCCGAACTGCCAGTGCACGGGGAAGATGTACATGTTGTAGTTCTTCTCGAAGTCGCGGGCCAGCAGCTCCACGGTGTGGTCGCCGGCCTCCAGGCGCTTCTCGTTCTCGTGGATCTTCTTCACCTGCCGTGGGAGGGCCGTGTCAGGGGCAGGGGGGCGCAAAGGGACCCCGGGGGGCTTCGCATGGGGTGCCTGCAGGTCCGCTCTGCAGGGCTGCGAGCGAGAGCTCCCCGGGAGCACAGAGGGAGCCTGAAGGACCCAGGGCTGGGTTTGGCGTTTGGGAGCCAGAAAGTCTCCGTGCAGGAGTTTTGGTGCACGTGGACATGCCCAGGAGCTGCTGGGCTCCTGCCCCAAGCCCTCACCTTGAGCTTCTGCTTCTCGGTCAGCAGGTTGTTGTCCTCGTCGCGCTCGTACAGGGTGATCAGCACGTTCTTCAGCCAGTCCCGCATGCGCAGGGGGAACTCGGTCAGCTCCGTGTCCAGGCAGGCGGGGATGACTGGAAGCCACGCACCGCGCTCAGCACCAGCATCCTGCCACCCCGCCTAAACCTCTGCTCTCCCTCAGCCCGCGGGCAAGGGGAGCCGTGCTCCCCGAAGGGAACGGCCCCACTTACATTTGCAAGGCCCGATGTAGTCCAGGTGCAGCTTGTGTCCCTTCTTGGTTCCCTCCAGGGTGCACTTGGTGGCAAAGAAATGGCAGGAGGAGTCGTAGGTCTTGTTGTCGGTGCCGCAGACCTGCGTGGGACGGGGAGGTGCCGTGTGAGGGGCACGTGAGCCCCGGCAGTGCCACCAAAAGTGGAGTTTAACTTGTTCCCCAGGGCAGAAAACATCTCCTTGGTCACCACCAGCAGAGGCCAGGTGAGGACCTGCCACCCTGGCTCTGCCTGGCTCTGGAGCCAGCGGTGTCCCAGAAGGGTCCCTCCCCATCACCCAGCCTCTGCCCTCACCTTCTCGAAGACTCCAGAGGTGGCCGGGCAGCTGGAGGGGTCCTGGCACACGCACATGGGCGAGTTGTTGTCGTCCACCTCGCACACCTTGCCGTGCTTGCAGTGGTGGTTCTGGCAGGGGTCTGGGAGAGGGCAGGGGGCAAGGTCAGGGGGTGCCCCGTCCCCACCTCCTGTGAGCTGGCCTCACCCCCGGGGCTCCCAGCACAGAGGGAGGCAGAGACAGCACAGGGGCTGCCCCAACCATCTCTCCCTGCATGGGGAATATGTGAGGGTGTCCAGGAGCCCACGTTAGCCCTCGGACTATTCCTGGGCTCCTTTCTGTAGCCATGCATTGCAATAGTTTTTCTGTGCTGTGGAGAATCGAGTGCTGGAAGAAGTCCTGTACCTCCCTGGCTTTTAAACATGCATCTCAGATGTCACTGTGCTCATGCTGCACCCTTCCCAAAGGAGCCCCTCACTGTTTGGGGTGCCTAAAGGTCCCCCACCCACAGAAGGAAGGAAAGTCCCCCACTTCCAGAGGGCAAAAGGTGCAGGGCAGGGAAAAAGCGACTTACTCTCTGCGACGATCTCCTCTACATCCTCTGTGGGTTCCTCAAACTCCCCCACCTCCACCTGGACGGGGTTTGCCCCCACAGGCTCCTGCAAAAGAGGACAGTGCGCGTGGTGGGGTGCGCAGAGCTCAGCCCCGGCAGCCCCCCACTGCTGCTGCTCCCCCGAGCCTTGGGGATGCTTTGGAAGAGCTGATGGGAGAGCTTCTTCCAGAGAGTCACTGGTATTTGGAGGAAGAAACCCAAGAAGCACTGCTGGTTGCCACCACGGGGCTTCCCAGAGCACCAGAATGGGAGGTTTCTGAGCCCTTTGCTCTCCCCAGGGCGGTGGGTGCCACGAGGGGTGGGTGCTGAGGAGGAGCAGGGCCACCTACCTCTGTGGTGGGGTCCTCGATGACCTCCGTCTCATCGGGCAGGGCCTCCTGCTGCAGGGGAAAAGGACCGTGAGCTGGGGCCCGTGGGGACGACGGTCCCACTGGGGCGACATCCCAGGGCCACCCTCGGGTTTCCTCTCCCCCACTTCCCCATCCCATGGGGACCACGCAAAAAGGTGAAGCCACTTCTTGCTTCCCGTGTGGGCTCCTGGTTTTATTCATTGGAAAAGAAATTCCCCGACAGATCCATCGGGCGTTGGATATGTCCCGTGCAGCAGAGAGGCTCTGCTGGCTCCCTTACTTACCGGAGCTGCCAGGGCTTTGCCTGCCAGGCAGAGAAGGAAGAAAATCCAGGCTCTCATCTTTCAGCAAACCCTGAATAAAGGAGAGGAAGAGGAGGGATGAGGAAGGAGGTCACTCAGCTCCGGGCTGAGCTCACGGCCGGCAGTCAGACATGCAGAGAAGGTTTTCTCCATTTCCTGCCTTGTCTGGTCAGCGCTGCAGCCCCACATGATGGCATTTCTAGCCAAAACCTTAAGCCAAATGCTGTTTCCAAGGCAAATTCTTTTGATTTTGCAACATGGGAAGGTGGGGGTGAGATCTCCGTAGCTTTCCAGGATGCATTAGGAAAATTGCAGTCAAAATGGCAGTTCCCCTTCCCTTCACATAAGCTGTTTTGGCCAAAAAAAAAAGTCATGTTAAAAGCCCCTGATACGAGTCCCAGGTACAGGCAATGAAACTCCACCATTTTATTTGCTACTCAGAGGAAAAATGGAAGTGGAAAAAGGAAAAAGGGGACAAACAGACAGTGAGACTGTCAGCTTGAGAATTAAATCCCTTAAAAAATGCTTCTCACATGGACACACGTCTGTAGGGGCGGCAGGGACCAGGCTTCCATCTCCGGCATCCCCAGATGTGGGGTTTCTAATACACTTTCTCCCTTTCCTGCTCAGACCTGATGGTCCCCAGGCTGGCTTGGAGGGCACCAGGACACCTCAGGATCGTATCCTGCTGGGGGACGAGCTCCAAGAGGAGGAGGACTTTGCACCCTCCAGACCTGGGCTGTTTCAGGGATGGTGCAGGATGAGTGAGCAGCCCAGCTACACCAGGCTGCGATGCGACCCAGGAGGAGAGCTGCAGCTGGTGAAACCACCCCGTGTGTGTGTCCCCCCCCCGCCCCGGTTCCTGTTTGGCAGGATGGAGCCCTTCTGTGCCAGGGCAGCGAGGAGCTCAGCTGGGTGCTTAATATGCTGGCGGCATCCCTGCCAGCCAGGGGAGCGGGACGCCTTCTCCCTTCCGCCTGCCGGGAGAGCGAAACTCCCCCCGGAGGAGGTCTGTCCTCCTGCCAAGGCTCCCCCTGCTCCCTTCCGCTCGTCCTCCTCCTCTCCACCTGCGGGGACAAGGATGGGAGGGCGGGTGGCTTTGCTGGGACAGATGGTGCTGGGCAAGGTGCTCCAAGCATCCTTTCGCCTCCTCCCCGTGCGGGATGGCCTCTGGATATAAAATGTGACAATGCTGCCCCGCTGGGACACATAGTACCTAGATTAGCTGTGTTCAGCCAGGCAGAGGCTGAAATCCTCCTTCCAGCCTCGCAGCACCACCCAGACCCGGCTCACCCTGGGATGTTAGGGAGCTGGGAGCACGGGGCTGGCGGGGATGACTGCTGCGGGGGGGGATATGGGATGTGTGGGGATGGGGGACAGAGCCTGTTTGCTCCCACTCGGTATGTGCCATCCCATCCCATCGCCTTTATCGGCTCTGGCAGCTGCTGAGAGCCTCCTGGCATTTGCCAGGAGCTGCACTGGGATCACTGGCTCTTCCCTTCTGGTGAGGTGGCTTTCTGGGGGCAGGGAGAGGAGGTGGAAAAGTACTGAATCTGGCCATTTCCTCCTTCGCTGCCATCCCCTGGCTTGTAGAGGTTTCTCCTGGGCTTCTCCCAAGGGGCTTGTTTGCCTTGGAAGTTGTTCTAAGGTTCGGTGGTGCTTGGTGGGCAGAAACACAGCAGAGCCCAGCCGGGAGCAGAGGGCAGGGCATGGGCACATGGGAGGTGGCATTAAGGAGAACCCAACCCCAGACCAAGGCCCTCTCAGATCATTTCCCCAGGCCCCAAAATACCTAAGTTTCCAAGTCTGCATGCAGTGAGCCAGGCTCAGAGAATGCCATGCTTGCCAGGAGCCAGCAGACAGTTGGAGCTGCCGGTGTTGTGTTTGGAGGGTGAAGGAGCATGAAAGAGTCTGAGCAAACAAGCCTGCAGCGCTGTCTCATGCCAGAGATAGGAAAATAAGTTTATTTGAAAAACAACATCCTCCTGGATTCGGAGGCTGTGCGCAGAGGACATTGCAGTGTCTGTGAGACCCTGGCTGCTTTGCAAGGACACAGTCTTTCCTGAATGTCTGGTGGCCAAAAATCCTGAAATAACAGCTCAGGAGCCCTGCACGCAGCTTCGCCCCAGCCCACAGAGCAAGTGGCTGCTGCAGGACTCCCTCCTTGCCACGGTCCTGCCGTCCAAGAGGATGCTACCTGCCAACAGGTACCAGCAGGAGCCAGTGCTTTCTAAGACACTGGAGACCTGCACACCCTGGGCACAGAGAGGGCTGCTGAACATGCCGGGCAGAAGGCACACGGGGCTGTCAGCGGCACGCAAGGGCTAACACGGCTGGGGTGTTGGCACAGGAGCTGGGCTGCTCCCTGGGAGCTGTCACCACAATGAGCTTGAAGCTGTTTGCAGCAGCTGTGGAGCAATAGTGCTGCTCTGGCTGGGCTACTGAGGGGGTGCAGGGGGAGGTCTCGCTGTACCCAAACCAAACTCCAGCTAAAATTGAGAGAAGCCCCCTCAGCACTTAAAGGCCGCCACCGGCTCGCCCCAGGACAGCAGATGTGCCCTGGGTGCTGGTGGGCAAAGCTCCCTGCCCGGGGCACACACCGCAGCGAGCTGACCCCACAGCCCGGACAACACTTGACCCCACTTGCATCCTAAGTGGGGACTTCGGCTCCCACTTGCTGTGTAAACACGGCCTAGTGGCTCTTATTAATGCCTCTCCATGGTCCCTTTTGTCTCCTCCAGCCCAGCCTGGGTGCCTTGGCGGGTGGAGGCGGGCAAGGGCCGGGCAGCGCAGCCTCCGGAGGAGGCTCCTTGGATGGAGCAGCGTGGCCCATGTGGCACTGGCCCTGGCCAGGGTTGCATAAGCCCCACGGATGCCACGTTAGCGTGGGGAGGAGCCTCTGCCTGGCCCCTCTGCCAGCTCCTCCCCGAGGCTGCTGCGAGGCACAGGACAATCCCGGCGGCCTCCGCTGCTGCCCGGCCTCCCACCATGGTCAGAAGTGGGCAACGGCGGGGCAAAAACCCTCCCATGTCTCGCTGTCAGGGTGGTGACACAAATTGTGGCCACCACAGGGACACAAGGCGAGGGCTGTGAGCCCACCACCCAGCCCTGGGCTCGCTGTGCAAGCAGGACCCTCTGAGCTTTACCTCGCCAACTGATTTCGGTTGGAAATCTGGTCTGAAAGATGAGTTGTGTGCGCCAGAACCCAGAAAGCACCCCGCAGGCCCCTGCCTGCATGGCACGGCAGCCTGTGTGAGGGCCCAGGGGACTGGGACAGCCAGCAATGGCTGGGCAGGCGCCACCGCTGTCCCTGCCACCTGCGGGGTCCCCCTGCACTCACATAGGGTGTTTGGGGTCACAGAGCCGAGGTGGGTTTGGCTGGGAGAGAAATTCCCTTCAGCTCATGCACACACTTGCAAACAGGACAAATTCTGCCCGCCACATATTTCTGTGCAGCCACTGAAGACATCTGCACCCTGTTACCCCATGGACCTGGCAAAGAGCTGCTGTGATGGCACTTCTAAGTACACCAGGTCTTTACCGAACTTACTAATAAAGTGGTAAGAGCCCTCGTACCAGTGGAGCTGTGCGCTGGCTCGAAGCTGGCCCAGTTTGCCCAGGCTGCAAACTGCACCCAGAATGGGAAGCAGTGCAGTCAGTACCAGGAGTGCATGGATGAGACGGGGGCTGCAAGCACGGGGAGCCCCTGCAGACCGCAGTCAGAAGGGGAAATTATAACGCGTTTTGCTGCCCTGCCTGTGCTGCTGCTTTTGTTCCCACTGGCCGTGGGGCAGTGCCAAAAGGAGCCGGGATGCTCGTGTGCCAGGTGCAAGCGGGTCCCTCTGGCTCCCGGGGCAGACCGAAAGCTGATCTCCCACCGAGGCACAGCTCCACAAAGCGGAGAGCAAAAAACCTTCTGCTAAATACGCTGCAAAAATGCAAACCATCTTCAAAGCATTCCCAGGACTCGCCCTGCCACAGCCGCTCCAGCGATAACAGCCCCGACATCCATCCGAGCAGAGGACCCAGAAAGGGTTTCCATGGGAGCCGACATTCCTCCGGGGCTGAGTCATGGAAGAGCAGAGGGGAAGGAGGAGCTTGCAAAAAGTTTGAAAAGTTTATTTCTGCTCTTCCCCCTCCCGTCAACACCCGCATCCCTGCTCCTGCCTATGTGGCAGACAATAGCCTGGCTTTTAACAGCTGCGCGGGGCGCGACAGCCTTTTATTTCCACTGAAAAACTTCCCTGGCCCACCCTCCCAAACCGCTGCGATTTATTTTTGTCCCTGGGGTGGGGAAGAAGAATTTTTGGGCTCTTTCATGGTGGCAGTGATCGAGTACCCGGAGTCCTGGCGACCTTCCCGGTGCCCCCGATTTCCCTCCAATGTGAAAGTGTTGCCTCGGTGGGAGCCGAGCCCCCAGCCTGCGAGGTTTCCTTCCGTCGGCCGGACAGAAGAGCAGAGATTTCTTATGGGGGGGGACACAAAGAGCAGGGCTAGGCTGGCAGCACGTCACCGGCACAGCAAAGCCAGCTGCTGCCTTTAAAGGAAGAGAGCCCACGGCTCCTCTGCCTGGCTCTGCAGCTGTGTCCAACTGATCCCATGTTATTGCACTTTTTAAAAAAAAAAAAAAAAAAAAGCAAAAAAAAAGAGAAAAGCTTTGTTCCTCCTCTCCTGTCTCTCTCTCCACCAGCTATCAGCTGGAGTTAAACAAACCGGGGAGCGGGACCTGAAATGGGTTCGGCCTGCTTGGAACAAAAAGCCGAGTGTCTTTTTTTTTCCTCTTTTCGCAGGAGAAATGAGAGCGGCTGCGCTGAGATAAAGCTGACAACCCTTTTGTTCTTCCCCTAGGTATTCTGGTGAGTAAAACATCACCTGCCTGCACACCCCAGGCTGTGCATGGTGGGGACGGGTTTGTAACCAGATCTGGTTTGCCGTGCAGGATGCGCCTGGACCTCGGTCTAGCGCATCTCCCTAAGGAAACAACCCAAAAACCAGAGGGAAAAAAGGGAGAAGGGCGAACAATTGAAGCTTTATGGCCAGGTGACCCCAAAGCGTTAAAGCTGGCAATCTGGCAGTGAAATAGAGTAACAGGTTAGGAGCTGGGAAGCTGCAAAGAGGAGCGAGCGAAGGAGGCAGGAAGGGTCCCCGAAGGCTCTGCGCGGGGTGGGAGGCACGAGGCGAGCAGCAGGCGCTCGCTGGGGTCGGAGGGCTGCAGGGCTGGGGTCCCCACGAGGATCCCCATGAGCAGGAGCTGCAGCAGCACGAAGGAGACCGAGAGGGGCTCCGGCCATACCTCGCAGTCCTGGCAGCAGGGCTGAGGAAACTTCAGGCGCTGGGGAGGGCTGGAGGAATCTGCGGGTTTTAGAAGGAGGCAGCAGGAAGGCAAAGTGTGGGCTGGGTTTCCTGCTGCCTCTCCTCCTCCTCCTCCTCCTCCTCCTCGCTATCTTTCCAAATCAGTCTCTTCCTCTCCCTCTCTCCCTGGTGGGCTGTCCCCACCCGCCTCCCGGCTCTGAGCCCGAAATACAGGCAGGGGCACGGCCCTGGTGCCGAGGGCAGACCAGAGAAATCAAGCAGGGCTGTCATTGAAGGGTCTTACAGGGACCAAGACCCCCCTGCCGCCACTCTGCACTGCTGCAATGAGCTTGTTGTGTCTCTGGCTCTGGCACCGGAGGGCAGGGAGGAAAACCACGTCCCCTCGTTGGTTTGTGCAGCTCCTAGCACCACAGCCTGCTGCAATTAGACCAATAAATGCTGTCGTTTTGGTACACATTGGTCCCTGAGCTGGTGTTTTCCATCCTCAGGAGGACGCAGAGGAAGGGAGAAGCCTTTGCTCCTCTCTCCTAACGCTGTTGCCCTCTGGGACTGCCTTGCGGGAAGGGAGAGGAAAGAATGATCCCCGTTTTCCAGAGTGCGGAGAGGGATGACGTCTGAAATAGCTCCCGGTGGGCAGGGAAGTGCTTGGCTTGGAGAAAAGCTCCTCAGCACTCTGGTCTCAGCCGTGGTTATCGTCCAGCAGATCTGAGCAGCCTGGGCTGACTGAGCAAAACCCGTGTCCTGGAACTGTGCTGGTTGAACCCCCTGGTCCCCGCAGATATCACCTCGCATTTTGACCTTGCAGACTATAACCCAGTTGGAGCAGCCGCCTGGCCAGAGGCAGCCAAGCAGCAAAAGCCAGCTGGAGGTGGCTTTTCCCATCTGCTCCCCTTTGTGCTCAGGATGAGCCCCCAAAATCAAAAGCAGCAGCCAAAAAGCAAGGTTGTCAAATTGCTGGAATCGGGGACCCCCCCGGGTGGGTTGGTGACCTGCCACCCATCCGTGGTGAGCCAGGGTGACCCTCCAGCCATGTCACACAGCCAGGGGAGGTGAGGGAGCTCTCCAGGGGTGGCTGGAAGGACAGTGACTTAGGGACAAATAGTCTGGGCGCCAGCCGGGTGAAGGACCCCCATAATAAAATGCAATATCACGTTTTGTCTCGGCTGCCTGGGTCCGTTCCTCGTGATTACACACTACCTTAGAGAAGGACTGAGACACAGACCTGGTGCCTAACTCTTCCCACTGATGGTGCTGCTGATTTGGATGCCAGCAGAGGAGCTGGCCTGCCACGACCTGCCAGGCTGTGCTGGCTCCTTGCTCTGTAGGATGCCTGTGACTTCATGACTTACAACTCTTCTTCAGCACGCCCCTCCTCTGGCCTCACGGCACTTCTGCTGCATGTGAAAGAAGCAGATGTAAGCATAAACATCCGTATGGCTGAATAGAAACAAAAAATAAACAAAACCAAAAGGAAAAGGGGAGGGGAAAGAAGGAGAGAGTGGAGGGACTGTGTCACCATCGCCACTTCCCAGAGAGGCAGCGGATATCTGCAGTCGGGCTGCCCAGGAGGCCGGCAGGGAAGGACACGAGCAGCCTGCTTTACCTGGCTGCACGCCATCCAAAAACCTTCCCCAAGTGCTATGTGGATGTTTCTGTCCCCACAGAGCCATCCCAAAAGGTCCCAGTACGACCATCTTGGTGCATGCTGAGGACAGCGTGGCGATGCTGCCTAACACCTTGTGTCCATGTGCTGAGAACCACTTGTGGAGCATTTTTTCCTCCCGCTCCAAGTGTCCACAGCTCCCCAGCATAGCTCAGCATCACTTTTGTAGGTCCTGTTTGGCTCCAGAAGCCACACATCCCCCCACAGTCCCAGTTCCATGTGCTGGATCCACACCCCGAGGAGGTGAATGCTCTCTGCGCTGGATTAGTCACGGCTCGCATTGAAATTGTACAGCTGTTTCTGCGAAGGGGAAAAAAAAAAAAAAAAAAGAGACATCTGGAAAAAATTTTAGGGAGGAAAAAAAAAGCAAGAGAAAAGAAACCACGTCTTTTCTAACTGACAACGTGGCAATTGCTCAGTGCTCTGAGCTGCAGCCCAAAGCTAAGCCCTCTCCTAATAGCTCAGACAAACGGCAGTGCCAGGAGGGTAATTACAACAGGGATTTCTTTACATACGTGGCGGCTTAAAGCCTGTTTTTGGGTGAGAGCGGCAAGCAGCCTGCCGCAGGGGTGCAGTCACATCTGGAGATGTCCCAGTGCTGGTGTGGGGGGTCCTGGTGTCCCCCTGCCTGCTGGGGGTGCCTGGGAGGGGAAGGGGCCCCCAGACACATCGCACCCGGGGGGCAGCTCCCGCATGGGGACGTGCTGCTGGCAGGCTCTGCAGTGTCACTGAGGGTTGGAGGGGGAGTGCGGGGAGGGGGAAGCAAGGGCTGCAGTGGCTGGCCCGCTCTTTAATTTCAGAGGCTTTAAGCAGCTCCAGAAACGACGGAAAGCTCGCAATAAAAGAGTCCTGGAAAGCCCTTTCCATGCTCACAAGGCTTAGCAGGGCTGTCAAAGAGGAGATTTGGATGTCAGTGTGCCAGGGGAAAACACAGACCTCACACACGCTAGGGGGACATCTTTTGTCCTCTGAAGCTCAGGAACTGGGCAGGTGATGGCCCAAGGGGTGTCCCCAGCCCCAGGACCCCTTGCAGCACTGGCAGGGCTTTGCAGCACGCTCCCACCCCGTGGTCCAGCTCAGGTGCGTCAGACACTGCTGCGCCCAGGACCCTGCCACTCGCTGCCTGCTCAGGTGGCTGCCCAAAATCTGCCTTTGGAGGCAGCAAACAGTGCCAGACCCCTGGGGCTTGAGCTCAGTTTGCAGCGAGGCCAAGAGGTTTGCAGGCTGAGGTTTGAACTCGAGCTAACCCCAGTGCAAAATCCAACTTCATCCTGCTTTAAGCCCAGTTGGGCAGACCTGGGCTCACACATTGAAGAAAACCCGGGGGCTCCCCAAAAGGGGAACAATTTTACTCTAAGAGAAGGAGAAAAATGTGAGAGAGCAGCTTGGTGGAGGTAATACAAGTGGGGAGTAATAGCCCTGCTGTCTCCCACTCACAAATCAGTCGCTGCAAGGAGCCTTTCCTTCTCTCTGCCCTGGGAAGGATTCTCTCGGGCGTGATTTTGGAGAGAAGGATGTTCTTGCATTAATTGCCGATGAACCCTACAGCAAAACAATGAACCCAAAGTGCTTATAAATAAACAGGATGCCCTGGAACCGCTGTGGGAATGTCATTTACTGAGTGGTCATGGAGGGGTGTGCGGCCGAGCTCCTGGCACACCGCGGTGGCACGGGGAGGGGGCACGGCTGGGGACTGGCAGCCAGCTCGGAGAAAGGGGAGTGGGGTGGGCGAAAAAGAAAAGGCAGAGGCATGTCAGCAGGTCCCACAGGAGGGTTCCTGTTCTTTTTTTCCAGAAGGAGATCAGAGGGAGAAAGAGCGTGCTCTCTTAACGTGCACTAAAGCTGGTGTGTGGCCGCCGTTCAGGGCTGGAAACCGGGCAGGGCGAAGCCAAACTGCCCTGGGAAGGTGGCGAGGTGGCCGGCTTTGCCCTGCGTGGGGCATGGGCTGCTCCCTGGTGGGCTGGGACTGTCCCTGTGGGCTCAGGGACAGCACCGACACCTGGCCCAGGGGGAGCAGGCAGCACCCACTGGGGTCTCTCCCCGTGCCCAGTCCCAGAGAGCCTGAGCTCCGCGGAGGGGTGACGCAGGAGGGCAGGGCTCTGGCTCTGTTGGAAGCAGACGGAGAAGGAGGGGTGCATGGCACTGCGGATTATCAGCTGTCAGCCAGAGGCCTGCAGGCAGGGGGAGAAGCCCAGCTGTGCGTGGCTCCACGGTGAGTCACGGCCTGGGAGCTGGGACGCCGCGGGACACCTCGATCTTTCCGTGCTGTCTGCAGGCTCTCACAGCCAGAGCGTCCGGTGGAAGGGTCTTCTCATGCCAAGGGAGAGCTGTCCCCCACCTTGCTCATTGTACCCCTGCACTGAGCACAGGGAATGGCCAAGATCCCCAATATCCAAAGGGCCTCCTTGCCTTCCCTAGAAGGACTTCTCCCTTGCCGCAGGGGGCTGTTGTGCATTTCTTCCTGTTGTGTGCCTGAATTGCAGGCTGATGTCTCAGCCCAGCTTCTCCTTTGCTCGGGACCTTGCGATGGAGATGTGCCTGTGACGTGCAGAGAATGCAATAAGGCTTCTGGGGGAGAAGGGCAGCAAGCACTGTTAAAGCTGGGCAGTCCCACCTTGGCTCCAGTGTTTACCTAAGATGCACTTTTGAGTCCTCTCGGTCCTGACAGATGCGGCTTGGCAGCGTTTGAAGGCTATGAATAGAGCTACTTGAGGAAATAAACAGGAATCCACCTTCGAGCCCCTGGGACACACAGAGGGAAGCTCCCGGGCTGCAGTGGCAGCTCCTTCACAAGGATAAACACAGCCTGGCTCTCCTAGAGCCTGCCCTGGGGGCAGTGCCCAGCTGAAGCCTTGCCTGCCCCAGGACAGCCAAGTGCCAGGGAAGCAGTGGCAATAACCACCAGCAAGGAAAAGACCAGAAAGGCAAAGGACAAGGTTCAGGCAGGCGGGTCTCCGGGGCCAGCTGCCTCTGCTTTTTCGGGTCATGAGTGAGAGGTTGTCGTAGAAAATCTGGGTTCTCATTTGAGGGCACAGGCTTGAAGTGATGGCCAGTTTTGCTCTGGGCTTTGCACTGCGGGAGGCAAAGAGGAGCAGGGAAAAATAGTTTTGGGGGAGGGCAAGGCACGCTGATGAAGGGGAGGTTGGGCTGCTTGTTAAATGAAAGTCCATAAAGTTTAACAATTCCTCATGGAGGCTGAAGAACGAGACTTTATTGTCCTTCTATTAACCCTCCTTGCTGCAGTTTTCTGACTTTTGCTCTGACATTTCTTTCTGCTTGAGCAGAGCTTGCAGCAGAACAAGCCCCGGCTTGAGGTGTCCCAGGCAAACGAGGCAGGCGCCAGGTGCAGGAAGCTCCGAAAACAGGGTGTCCCTCACAGGAGACAAAACGGGGTTGATTTTGGCAGAACGCATTTGGGATGGTCCCGTACAGAGGAAAATCCAGGCACAGGTCGGCTCAGGAGTAGGCAAAGACGATGCAGGGGAGACAGTAGGAAATGCTTTGGAGCAGGACAGGATGGTAGCAGTCTCTCCAGGCTTTTAGCCCATGATGACTCCTGGGATTTGGACACAGAAGCCGTGGCAGTCCTGGGAATGGCTGAGCTGGGCACAGCGCACGCAGCGAGGCAGCAAGGAGGAGCAGCAGCAGGAGCGGCGCCAGCTCTGCCCCGTCACTGCGGCCATGGAGCAGGGGCTCGCAGCCTCCCCAGGCCAAAACCAACAGCGAAAGTGCCAACCTCTGCATCATCTGCATCTGCTGGCTCCCTCCAAATTGTCTGCAAGAGCATTTCTGAGCCCCTGTGAACTCCCTTGACCACCCTGAGGAGCTCAGGTCCCTTAAAATCTCCCTACCATGAGCAATTCAGACCTCTATGGACATGCAAAAATATTCTGCCCCTTGCAAGGACCAGTTGCTGGAGGAGTCTTTTCCGTCATCTGTGTGGAGTTATTTGTCAGGATTTCACTGATCGGAAAGTAAAAGAAACTAGAGAGGACACAACCCCCAAAGCTGGATGAAAACACAGCAGGATGCTCTGTTCTGCATGTGAGGACATATGCAGAAAATACCTCCTCGGTCATTTCTCCTGTGTGATGAGCTCTAAGGGTCTCAGTTCAGCCCTGAAACATGTTTACTTCCCTTGGAGAACCACCACCCGCCTTGGCCAGGGCTTGGCAGGAGCAGGGGAGCTGCGCGAGGGCCTGGGGCTGCTCCATGCCTGTGGCCTTGGGCAAGGTGGGATGTGGTCAGCCCCGAAATAGCAAGGTCGTGCAGGGCCCTGAGCAAGCGCTGTGACTTTCCATCCTCTGCCTGGCCCAGGGCTCGGTCCCTCTCTTGGGGCCTTCTACTAAAATTAGCAGCGTTTCCCTGCGCCGCATGCCCCGTGTCTGTCTGTCTCAGCAGCTGTTTGAGGAGATGGGGGGCCAGAAGCACAGCTGAAAAAAACATGAAGCATTAGATTTGGAGAACTCCCTTTTAATCTTCTCATTTATGGGAAAAAAAAAAAAAAAAGAGCATTGCTGATGTCAACCCCCCAGCTCCTTAATTTCAGACTTGCACAAAGGTGCCCTCTGCGTCCTCCCTCCTGTGCCAACCTGCCCGCACCACCCCGGGGGAGAGCTCACCTGGCATTTATTAATGGGGTTAACGGGGAAGATTTTTAATGGCATGGAGATCCCAAAAAGTCTGTTGCTCACTTGTGAGGAAAAAGTGGAAACTGGGAAATTAGGGAAATGGCTTCCTCGCCAACCGGGATGGTGGAGGAATTGTCCCCCTCTGGAGGTGCCCAGCCATGAACCAGGAGGTACAACGGGTGGTGCATTATGGAGATAGTCTGTGCTGCTTCTGGCTGGAAAGCGTGGGTGAAGAGCCTGCATGGGAAGGGACACCTCCCCACATCCCTCCTTGCAGCTGTGCGTGGAGGAAAGGAAGGGAGGGACTCCTGGGGGCAGACATTTCCTTCCCGGCTCCGACGGCTCCCCCCGGAGCTGCCTCTGCAGCTCGGTCCCAGCTGTGCTGGGGAGCCAGCACCAGCTCTGTGGGGTTGGCATCGCTCCGTGGGGCACGGCCGCCCCCTCCCCAGCTGCCCCACACGCTGTGGGGCTGAGCCCTGCCCTGCTGGGGACCCGAGCTCAGTGGGGAACTTCTGCCTCTCGTTTCCATCCACAGCCACAAGCAAATTTGCTTCTCTGGCAGCAATCGGCAGCTCTCCTGCTGGGATTGGAAATCTGAAGATAACAGCTGGAGGCTTTTTACTTTATTCCCCCTCTGGGGGTGAATTTAAAGCCCTCCCGCTCTGGGTTGGGTTGGGCTGCCTATTGTTTTCTGGGCGATGAGCGGTGCTGGGTTGTGCCCAGCTGCCTGTGCCTGGAC